>NC_091441.1:70767243-71396573 GCF_964237555.1 Oryctolagus cuniculus
ATTCAAAGTTAGTATTGATGGATAGGAACTAAGATCTGTCATTTGGTTGACTAGATACAGATTTTAGCTGCTCTGTTAGTGAATTTGGTGGTTTTCATCATGTTTACTTCTTTTTTTATTTTTGTAAATTTTATTTAATAAATATAAATTGTGAAAGTACAACTTTTGGATTATAGCGGTTCTTCCCCCCATAACCACCCTCAATCATCTCATCTCCTAATCCCTCTCCCATCCCATTCTTCATTAAGATTCATTTTTAATTATCTTTATATACAGAAGATCAACTTAGTACATACTAAGTATGCAGGACTCCCTTCAGAATCTCTCAGGCTGGTCTGATGGTGTTGAATTCTCTCCATTTTTGATTATCTGGAAAATACTTTATTTCTCCTTCACTTTTAAAGGCTAGCTCTGCTGGATATGATATTCTTGGTTGGAAATTCTTTTTTTTCTTTTAAAAGCTTGATATATATCTTCTCATTCTCTTCTGTCCTGTAGGTTTTCCACTGAGAAGTCTGATATTAATCTAATTGATTTTCCTTTATCTGTAACTTGACGCTTTTTTGTCACTGTCTTTAGGAGACTCTCCTTGCCTTTAACGTCTTAGTTGACCTTTTTTGGTTGAGTCTGTTTGGGGTTCTTTGAGTTTCTTGTATCTGGACGTCTATGTCTTTTTGAATACCTGGGGCATTTTCAACTATTATTTCATTTATCACGTTCTCAATGCCTTTTTCCTTTTCTTCTCCTTCAGGAATAGCTATAATGAAAATTTTGGACATTTAATGATATCCCATATTTTGAGTAGATTTTTCATTTTTTAAATTCTTTTCTCTTTATTTTTATCTTATTGCATTTTTCAGAATTCTTGTCCTCAAGGTTAGAAATTTTTTCCTCCACTTGATATATTCTGCTGTCAAAGTTCTCAATCATATTTTTTTAACTTTTATTTAATGAATATAAATTTCCAAAGTACAGCTTATGGATTACAATGGCTCCCCCCTATAACTTCCCTCCCACCCGCAACCCTCCCCTTTCCCTCTCCCTCCCCCCTTCCATTCACATCAAGATTCATTTTCAATTCTCTTTATATACAGAAGATCAATTTAGCATATATTAAGTAAAGATTTCAACAGTTTGCACCCACACAGAAACACAAAGTGAACAATACTGTTCGAGTACTAGTTATAGCATTAAATCACAATGTACAGCACATTAAGGACAGAGATCCTACATGAGGAATAAGTGCACAGTGACTCCTGTTGTTGACTTAACAAATTGACACTCCTGTTTATGGCATCAGTAATCACCCTAGGCTCTTGTCATGAGTCGCCAAGGCTATGGAAGCCTTTTGAGTTCACCAACTCTGATCATATTTAGACAAGGTTGTAGTCAAAGTGGAAGTTCTCGCCTCCCTTCAGAGAAAGGTACCTCCTTCTTTGATGACCTGTTCTTTTCACTGGGAGCTCACTCGCGGAGATCTTTCATGTAGGGTTTTTTTTTTTTTTTTTTTTTTTTTTTTGCCAGAGTGTTTTGGCTTTCCATGCCTGTAATACTCTCATGGGCTTTTCAGCCAGATCCACGTGCCTTAAGGGCTGATTCTGAGGCCAGAGTGCTGTTTAGGACATCTGCCATTCTATGGGTCAACTGTGTATCTCGCTTCCCATGTTGGATCGTTCTCTCCCTTTTTTATTCTATCAGCTAGTATTTGCAGACACTAGTCTTGCTTATGTGCTCCCTTTGGCTCTTAGTCCTATCATTATGATCAATTGTGAACAGAAATTGCTCACTGAGACTAGTGAGATGCCATTGGTACATGCCACCTTGATGGGATTGAATTGGAATCCCCTGGTATGTTTCTTTTTTTTTTTATCTTTTATTTAATGAATATAAATTTCCAAAGTACGACTCATGGGTTACAATGGCTCTGGTATGTTTCTAACTCTACCGTTTGAGGTAAGTCAGCTTGAGCATGTCCCGAATTGTACATCTCTTCCCTCTCTTATTCCCACTCTTATATTTAACAGCGATCAATTTTCAGTTAAATTTCAACACTTGAGAATAACTGTGTATTGATTACAGTATTCAACCAAAAGTATTAAGTAGAACAAACAAACAAAATAGTAAGAGGGATAATGTATTAAGTTGTTCATCAACAGTCAGGGCAAGGGCTGATCAAGTCACCATTTCTCATAGTGTTCATTTCACTTTAACAGGTTTCCTTTTTGGTGCTCAGTTAGTTGTCACCGATCAGGGAGAACATATGGTATTTGTCCCTTTGGGACTGGCTTATTTCACTCAGCATAATGCTTTCCAGATTCCTAACAGGGATCACTTTTCAGTTAAAATTTCAACACCTAAGAATAATTGTGTGTTAATCACAGAGTTCAACCAATGGTACTAGAACAAAAAAAAAATACTAAAATGGATAAAGTATTACATTGTACATCAACAGTCAGGACAAGAGCTGTTCAAGTCACTGTTTCTCACAGTGTCAATTTCACTTCAACAAGTTTCCCATTTGGTGCTCAGTTAGTAGGTGCCGATCAGGGAGAACATATGATATTTGTCCCTTTGGGACTGGCTTAATTCACTCAGCATGATGTTTTCCAAATTCCTCCATCTTGCTGCAAATGACCGGGTTTCATTGTTTTTGACTGCTGTATAGTATTCTATAGAGTACATATCCCATAATTTCTTTATCCAGTCTACCGTTGATGGGCATTTAGGTTGGTTCCAGGTCTTGGCTATTGTGAATTGTGCTGCAATAAACTTTAGGGTGCAGACCACTTTTTTGTTTGCCAATTTAAATTCCTTTGGGTAAATCCCAAGGAGTGGGATCACTGGGTTGAACGGTAGGGTTATCTTCAGGTTTCTGAGGAATCTCCAGACTGACTTCCACAGTGGCTTAACCAGTTTGCATTCCCACCAACAGTGGGTTAGTGTCCCTTTTTCCCCACATCCTCTCCAGCATCTATTGTTGGTAGATTTCTGAATGTGAGCCATTCTAACCGGGGTGAGGTGAAATCTCATTGTGGTTTTGATTTGCATTTCCCTGATTGCTAGTGATCTTGAACATTTTTTCATGTGTCTGTTGGCCATTTGGATTTCCTCTTTTCAAAAATGTCTGTTGAGGTCCTTGGCCCATCTCTTAAGTGGGTTGTTCGTTTTGATGTTGTGGAATTTCTTGATTTCTTTGTATATTCTGGTTATCAACCCTTTATCTGTAGCATAGTCTGCAAATATTTTTTCCCATTCTGTCGGTTGCCTCTTCACTTTCCTGACTGTTTCTTTTGAAGTACAGAAACTTCTCAATTTGATGCAATCCCAAATGTTAATTTTGGCTTTGACTGCCTGTGCTTCTGGGGTATTTTCCAAGAAGTCTTTGCCGGTACCTATATCTTGCAGGGTTTTTCCAATGCTTTCTAGTAATTTGATGGTGTCGGGTCGTAGGTTTAAGTCTTTAATCCATGTTGAGTGAATTTTTGTGTAAGGTGAAAGGTAGGGGTCTTGCTTCATGATTCTGCACGTGGAAATCCAGTTTTCCCAGCACCATTTATTGAATAGACTGTCCTTACTCCAGGGATTGGTTTTGGTTCCTTGATCAAATATGAGTTGGTTGTAGATGTTTGGATTGATTCCTGGTGTTTCTATTCTGTTCCATTGGTCTATCCATCTATTTCTGTACCAGTACCATGCTGTTTTGATAACAACTGCCCTGTAGTATGTCCTGAAATCTGGTATTGTGATGCCTCCGGCTTTGTTTTTGTTGTACAAGATTGCTTTAGCTATTCGAGCTCTCCTGTGTCTCCATATGAATTTCAGCATCATTTTTTCCAGATCTGAGGAGAATGTCTTTAATATCTTGATTGGCATCGCATTGAATCTGTAAATTGTTTTTGGGAGAATGGACATTTTGATGATATTGATTCTTCCAATCCATGAGCATGGAAGATTTTTCCATTTTTTGGTATCCTCTTCTATTTCTTTCTTTAATGTTTTGTAATTTTCATCGTAGAGATCTTTAACATCCTTGGTTAAGTTTATTCCAAGGTATTTGATTGTTTTTGTAGCTACTGTGAATGGGATTGATCTTAGAAGTTCTTCTCAGCCGTGGCATTGCCTGTGTATACAAAGGCTGTTGATTTTTGTGCATTGATTTCATATCCTGCTACTTTGCCAAACTCTTCTATGAGTTCCAATAGTCTCTTAGTAGAGTTCTTTGGGTCCCCTAAGTAAAGAATCATATCATCTGCAAAGAGGGATAGTTTGAGTTCTTCCTTCTCAATTTGTATTCCTTTAATTTCTTTTTCTTGCCTAATAGCTCTGGCTAGAACTTCCAGAACTATATTGAATAGCAGTGGTGAGAGTGGGCATCCCTGTCTGGTACCAGATCTCAGTGGAAATGCTTCCAACTTTTCCCCATTCAATATGATGTTGGCTGTGGGTTTTTCATAAATTGCTTTGATTGTATTGAGGAATGTTCCTTCCATACCCAGTTTGCTTAGAGTTTTCATCATGAAAGGGTGTTGTATTTTATCAAATGCTTTCTCGGCATCTATTGAGATAATCATATGGTTTTTCTTCTGCAGTCTGTTAATGTGGTGTATCACATTGATTGTCTTGCGCACATTAAACCATCCCTGCATACCAGGGATAAATCCCACTTGGTCTGGATGGATGACCTTTCTGATGTGTTGTTGTAATCTATTGGCCAGAATTTTATTGAGGATTTTTGCATCTATGTTCATCAGGGATATTGGTCTGTAATTCTCTTTCAGTGCTGCATCTTTTTCCAGCTTAGGAATTAAGGTGATGCTGGCTTCATAGACAGAATTTGGGAGGATTCCCTCTTTTTCGATTGTTCTGAATAGTTTGAGAAGAATTGGAGTTAGTTTTTCTTTAAATGTCTGGTAGAATTCAGCAGTGAATCTGTCTGGTCCTGGGCTTTTCTTTGTTGGGAGGGCCTTTATTAGTGTATCAATTTCTGTCTCAGTTATGGGTCTGTTTAGGTTTTCTGTGTCTTCCTGGTTCAATTTAGGTAGGTTGCATGTGTCCAGGAATCTATCCATTTCTGATAGGTTTCCCTGTTTGCTGGCATACAAGTCCTTGTAGTAATTTCTGATGATTCTTTTTATTTCTGTGGTGTCTGTTGTTACGTTTCCTTTTTCATCTCTGATTTTATTGATTTGGGTCTTTTCTCTTCTTTTTTTAGTTAGTTGGGCCAATGGGGTGTTAATTTTGTTTATTTTTTCAAAAAACCAGCTCCTCATTTGGCTTATTTTTTGTAATTTTTTTGGATTCAATCCTGTTGATTTCTTCTCTGATTTTAATTATTTCTCTTCTCCTACTAGATTTGGGTCTGGTTTGCTGCAGATTTTCTAGATCCTTGAGATGCAGTGAAAACTCATCTATTTGGTGCCTTTCCAATTTCTTGATGTAGGCACCTATTGCTATAAACTTTCCTCTTAGCACTGCTTTTGCTGTATCCCATAAGTTTTGGTATGTTGTGCTGTTATCCTCATTTACTTCCAGAAAATTTTTGATTTCTCTTTTAATTTCTTCTATGACCCATTCAGGAGCATGTTGTTCAATCTCCATGCGTTTGCATATGTTTTAGGGATTCCTGAGTTGCTAATTTCCAACTTCATTCCTTTATGGTCCGAGAAGCTGCATGGTATGATTCTAATTCTTTTGAATTTGCTGAGACTTGCTTTATGGCCTAGTATGTGGTCAATCCTAAAGAAGGTTCCATGTACTGCTGAGAAGAATGTAAAGTCTTTAGATGTAGGATTGAAAGTTCTGTAGATATCTGTTAGATCCATTTGGGCTATAGTGTCATTTAAATCCACCGTCTCCTTATTGATCTTCTGTCCTGTTGATCTGTCTATATCTGAGAGTGGAGTATTGAAGTCCCCCAGTACTATTGTATTGGGGTCTAAGTCTCCCTTTAAGTCCCTTAACAAGTCTTTTAAATAAACCGGTGCCCTGTAATTAGGTGCATATACATTGATAATTGTTATATCTTCCTGTTGAATTGATCCCTTAATCATTATATAGTGCCCCTCTTTGTCTCTCCTAACAGTTTTTTGGTAAAGTTTATGTTGTCTTTTTTCATTTCTGTTGGCATGGTATATATTTTTCCAGCCTTTCACTTTCAGTCTGTATGCATCTTTATTGGAAAGATGTGTTTCTTGTAAGCAGCAAATAGATGGGTTTTGTTCCTTTACCCAATCAGCCAATCGGTGTCTTTTATTTGGACAGTTCAGGCCATTAACGTTCAATGTGACTATTGATAAGTAGTAGCTTTGCCCTGCCACTTGCCAAAGATATTTTCTGATATATGTTTTGAACTTCCTGTGATCTTTTGGTGTGAGATTTCCTTCATTTACCTTCTTTCATATTGATGACCGTGTTTCTGTGTTTCTGTGTGCAACACATCTTTAAGCATCTTTTGCAGGGCTGGACGAGTGGCGACAAATTCTTTCAATTTCTGTTTGTTGTGAAAGGTCTTTATTTCACCTTCATTCACAAATGAGCCTCAGCAGGATATAATATTCTGGGCTGGCAGTTTTTCTCTCTTAGCACCTGGGCTATATCTCGCCATTCCCTCCTAGCTTGTAGGGTTTCTGATGAGAAGTCAGCTGTGAGTCTGATTGGAGATCCTCTGAGGGTAATCTGACGTTTCTCTCTTGCACATTTTAGGATCATTTCTTTATGTTTCACTGTGGTGAGTTTAATTACAACGTGTCGTGGTGAGGATCTCTTTTGGTCATGTATATTAGGGGTTCTATGAGCTTCCTGTACTAGGATGTCTCTGTCCTTCTCCAAACCTGGGAAATTTTCTGCTAATATCTCACTAAAAAGGCCTTCTAATCCTTTCTCCCTCTCCATGCCTTCAGGAACTCCTAGAACCTGAATATTGGGTTTTTTAATAGTATCCTGAAGATTCCCAACAATATTTTTTAGATTTCTAATTTCCTCTTCTTTTCTTTGGTTTGATTGTATATTTTCCTGTGCTCTGTCTTCTAAGTCCGATATTCTCTCTTCTTCTTCACCCATTCTGTTTTTAAGGCTCTCTAATGTGTTTGTCATTTGATCTATTGAATTCTTCATTTCATTATGATTTCTCGTCACTATCACAGTTTCCTGTTGTACTAGTTGTTTCATTTCATTTTGATTCCTCCTTAATATTTCATTTTCACGAGAGAGATTTTCTATCTTGTCCATTAAGGATTTCTGTAGTTCGAGAATTTGTTTTTGAGAACTTCTTAATGTTCTTATCAATTTTTTGAGATCTGCTTCTTGCATTTCTTCTATCTCATCATCTTCATAATCTTGAATTGGGGTGTCTATTTCATTTGGGGGTGTCATAGTGTCTTCCTTGTTCTTGTTACCTCAGCTTTTGCGTTTGTTTGGCATATTGGAGATATTCTTTGTTTTTTTCTCGTTCTACTGTGACTCTAGATTAAGAGGACTGTCTGCTTTTGATGGATCCTTAGAGGTTGTGATGGGTGTGGCCAGAGAGCTCTGGTTCTACAGGGTTAAGGGTGTGCCAAAGGTGATTCACCCTGATTGTTCTCTTGCTCACTCTCTCTCTCTCTCTCTCTCTTTTTTTTTTTTTTTTTTTGACTCAGTTGGGAAGTAATTCCACACAGCTGAGTGGAATTGAGAGTAGTTGATGTATGAAATCTGGCCCCTGTGGGTATTTGTTTGCTTACCAGAGTCAGGTTTTTCTGCTTGGCTAATGAGGGGCACCCGCTTTACATATGCAAAATGGTGCGCATGGCTTTACTTATGTAAAATGGCGCCTGCCCTTTGTCTTGCTCGGCTTTGTAAGGTGAGTGGAGAGAGAGGCTAAATGTTTGTGCCGGTTCCCCTTATTTATTCGATTTTTTCTCTCCTACAGCCAGCTTGGTGAACTTTCCCCAATGGGGTTTCAGGCCTCGTTCTCTGCAGGCTTTTTCTGCCTTTCCCCGCCAATGTCTCGGGTTACTGAGAGGTTTTTAGCTCACCTCCCCTTCCAGCGCTGGTGCGCAGAATCTGTGGCTCCAGCGGGTTTGGCAGGTCCGGTGGGTCCGGTGGGTCCGGCGGATCCGGCTGCTCCAGCTGCTCCGGCTGGTCCCAATCATATTTTTTATTTCACTGATTGAAGATTTCATCTCTAAAATTTATATTTCGGTCTTCTTAAGAGCTCTGTCTCCTTAGTAATATTTTCATTCATTTCACTCATAGATGTCCTCATTTCTTTATCTATGTGTATTCTCTTGCATCTCATTGAGTTTCCTTATAATCACTATTTTGAATTCTATATCAGTCATTTCATAGATTTCCTTCAGTTGGGGATCTAATTCTGGAGAAATGTTGTGGTCTTTTTGAGGCTGTCCAGTGGGGCTGGGAATCTTTGGGCCCCTCAGACATAGGTAGAATGTCCTTTACAAGCAAGCTGTCAGCTGTGGTTGGAAAGCTTGTCTCCAGACAAACTGGCATCTCCCCCACCAATAGCTTCTTGTGCTGCATGTGTGATCTTATGGCTTTTAATCACAGCTTCGGGATGGGTGCAATCTTTCACTAGAACTGGCAGGGGAAGGGGTTGAACCTCTGGGGAGAGCCAGACTGGTTCCAGGAGATCCAGGCTTTCTTATGAGATCTTTTGGCTTTAAATCACACCTCCAGGATGGCTGTAATCTTTCACCCAGAGCCAGCAGAGGAGGAAGCTAAGCCCCTCAGGAGAGGACAGTCACCAGGAGACCCCTGCTATCTCCATGAGCCCCAAGCCAATCAGCATGCATATGTGAAGCTCCTTGTCCAATGGGCACCCCCATAGAAGGACCCAATGGAAAAAAATAGTAATGCCTTAAAAACATGGGACACTTCCTAAAAGCCAGTGTCCCGCTCTGGCACTCTGCCTGGTCTCTCAGATCAGACTCTTTTTCTGTCGCTTGCCAATCAAATAAAAGTTTCTTTGCTGTATAATAAATGTTTCTGCCTCTTTGCAAATTGTTTTCCAGTTTTTTATTTCTACACTAAGCTGAGGAAAAGAATCCATGAGATTTGCTCTGGCAACTGCCCTTCCCTCTGTGACTGGTAACACTTTTGAAGGCATCATGAGACCTTGTTCCTTCATGTCTCCTGTGTCTCTATGTTGATATCTGCCCATCTGGTATATTCCTCCTTCCTTCTTTACAGAATAGGTTTTATTGGAAAAGAATTGATGATTCAGCTGGAATTCAGTGTATCACTTTGCTTGTTGCCTCAGTTCTAAGTGAGCCCAGGAGTGCAGTCTTCATCAATGTCAGCTCTGTCTGTAAGTGACACAATGGTCTAGGCTTTTTCAGTTCCTAGGGATAAAAGTGTGGTTTTGAGGTGAATAAAGGTTTCCTTGGTTGTGTATCTTTGGTCCAGAGAGAGTACAGTGTCAGTGTCCCTGGAAATGTGATAGCCAGGACCTTGCCCTTAGTGCTGAGGGAGACAAGGATGGCTGTCCCCTTGTTCTACAGGCAATCCTGAATGATGCTTAGGCTTGTGGCATCAATTTCTGTGGCTCTAGGACTGTGTGATATGATGTGCCCTTCCTCAGCTCACACTAGGTGACTGCAGTTGGTACTAGGGCTTATCATATCAACAGCCCTAGTCCTAGGACTAAGGGATGTGAACTGAACCCTGTTACAATTCTACAGAGTGACTACAAGGTATACATGGGATTTTACTCTAGAGGGTATGAGTCCAGAGACATGGAATGCAAATAGATTCTTCTGTATGTCCACCAGGTAGATGTCAGTGGCATTGAGAAATTTAGAGTGAATTGTTACAGTCCTGCTGTTGCAGGATATAGTGGGGTCATGATCCAGATCTTCTACCTAGGGTGTGGAATTTTTAAAAAAGATTTATTTGAAAGGTAGAGTTATAGAAAAAGAGAGAAAAATGACAATAAGGGGGGGAGGGGGAGAGAGAGAGAGAGAGAGAAAATCTTCCATCTGCTGGTTCACTCCCCAAAGGACCACAAAGCCATGAGCCAAGAGCCTCATCTAGGTCTCCCACATGGATGCAGGGGCACAAGTACTTGGGCCATCTTCTGCAACTCTCCCATGTGCATTAGCAGGGAGCTGGATTGGAAGTGGAGAAGCCGGGATTCAAACTGATGTCCATAAGGGATGCTGGTGTGGCAAGTTCACCCCTGCTACACCATTGTACCAGCCCCAGGAAGAGATTTTTTTATTGACTGCTTCTGGGATTAGCCTTAGGTGAATCCCCCTGGCTCATGTACAGTGCATGAGCTTAGCTCTAGGGCTAATGACCCAAAACTTCCACAGCTGCAGGATGCAGGGGATCTGTCCTTTGCCCCACACATTGTCCTGACTCTGACTATGATGCTGGTAGGAGCAGATCAGAGATGTATTTTGCGACTTTTTGCCACTGAGTATGGTGCTCTGTGCAGGTGGGATAAGGGAGGGAAGTGATGTGGCATCCTTGCTCTAAGTCAGGCAGTTGCTCAGACCCCAGTCAGCTCTCCAGGCTGAAGTAGAAGTCAGTGGGTGACTGTGGAATTCTCTCTCAGCTAAAACAGCAACTGGCAGAGAGCATGGCAATTTTGTCCTTCCTTGACATGGTAAGATGGCGCTCACAGCTGGCAGCTGGCTGTGCAGTGCAACTGGCTGCAGCAGTGTCGCTGTCTTCTCTCCTCTTGTCCCACAGAGTCTTCTTTGCTTTTTTTTTTTCAATGTCATTGCTGAAAATTTCCATCATTCAGACCCATGTTTTCACATAGTCCTTCCTTTATTCTTTTTACATCCCGGAGCGACTTAAGTTAGTGTGGCTATACCCTATTCAGCCATCTTGGATCTCAGCCCTCCACATCTATTCTTGCCAGGAGTAGAAATTATAATCATTTTTCATTCTCACTAATCTACTTAGCAAGGAGTGTTGTTATCTTATTTTCCGTTTCTTTGACCAAGATTGAACTGAATGCCTATTGCATATTTGTTGACATCTTTGATCTACTTCTCTGTGATTGGACATTTCATAATCTTTGACTCCTTTCTTCTTCTTTATTTTTTAATCTTTTTTTTTTGACAGGCAGAGTTAGACAGTGAGAGAGAGGAGAGACAGAGAGAGTCTTTCTTTTCCGTTGGTTTACCCCTCAAATGGCTGCCATGGCCGGAGCGCTGCGGCCGGTGCACTGTGCCGATCCGAAGCCAGGAGCCAGGTGCTTCCTCCTGGTCTCCCATGCAGGTGCAGGGCCCAAGGACTTGGGCCATCCTCCACTGCCTTCTGGGCCACAGCAGAGAGCTGGACTGGAAGAGGAGCAAGCAGGACAGAATCCGGTGCCCCAACCAGGACTAGAACCCGGGGTGCCAAGTGAGCCGTGGCGCCGGCCAGACCCCCTTCTTTTTGCATGGTTGTCTTTTTGTTACCAATGTATATACAGTATTATATTCTTGTATTCAATAGATAATACTAAATGCTAGAGTTGGTCACTGCCTTGGGCATTGAGGAAACACAAATATACCTTTAGGTAGCATTTGTTCTAGTATAAGGAGTCAGATAGGTGATCTGTCAGTGTGAACAGAATCACGTGTCTGATGGAGGTCAGTGCCAAGGAGAAGCCTAAGGTAGGGCATAGGAACAGAAAATGCTTGGGGGAAGTTTCTTTCTCTGACTTGTGGAGTCAAAATGTTTTGTTCCCCATTATCATTTTACTGTTTATGGATCTTTTACCTACATCTATTATACACATAGCTTCAGGGCCAGCATTGTGGAGCAGCAGTTTAAGCTGCTGCCTGTTAAGCTGACATCCCACATAAGTGCTGGTTCCATTCCCGGCTGCTCCATGTCCAATCCAGCTCCCTCTTTATGTGCCTGAGAAGGCAGCAGAAGATGTTCCATTCACTTGGGTTCTTGCCGTTCACATGGAGCTCTGAATGGAGTTCCTGGCTCTTGGCTTCCACCTAGCCCAGTCCCAGCCATTGTGGCATTTGAAGAATGAACCAGTGGATGGAAAATCTCTTTCTCTTTCTCTTTCTCTTTCTCTTTCTCTTTCTTTCTCTTTCTCTTTCTCTTTCTCTCTCTTTCTGTCATTCTGCCTTTCCAAAAAAAAAAAAAAAAAAAAAAAAAAAAAGAATCATCTAGAGGTATTCTTCTCGATTCTCCTGTAGAAAATGTGTTGGGGCCATGGCTGTGGCATAGCAGATGAGGCCACTGCCTGCAGTGCCGGCATCCCATATGGGTGCTGGTTCGAGACCTGGCTGCTCTACTTCCTATCCAGCTCTCTGCTGTGGCCTGGGAATGCAGTGGAGGATGGCCCAAGCCCTTGGGCGCCTGCACCCATGTGGGAGAGACCCGGAGGAGGCTCCTGGCTCCTGGCTTCAGATCGGTACAGCTCCGCTCCGGCCGTTGCAGCCAACTGGGGAGTGATCCAATGATGGAAGACCTCTCTCTATCTGCCTCTCCTTCTCTCTCTGTGTAACTCTGACTTTCAAAAAAATAAAAAATAAAATCTGTCATATCATCAAATTGGTGAAGACACAAATAGTGAAGAAACAACATATATCTGTGGGTGTAAGTGCGTCTCTCAATTTATAACTATGCAGAAGGGAAAAAATTCAGTCCATCTGTATATATTCACACGGGAGGTTACGTGAAAAGAACAAGTTGCCAAAAAATGTATCCTACATTTATGTTTGCAAGAAACCATGTTTGTATGTATCTAAATACACATAAAATATGTACCGAATGAGCTAAACTTTATTTTTTAAGATTTATTTATTCATTTGAATGGCAGAGTTACACACAGAGAGAAGAAGAGGCAGAGAGAGAGAGAGAGAGAAATCTTCCATCTGCTGATTCACTCCCCAGTTGGCCACAATGACCAGAGCTGTGCCGATCTGAAGCCAGGAGCCAGGAGCTTCTTCTGGGTCTCCCATGCAGGTGCAGAGGCCCAAGGACTTGGGCCATCTTCTACTGCTTTCCCAGGCCATAGCCGGGGGCTGGATTGGAAGTGGAGCAGCCGGGACTTGAACTGGGGCCCATATTAGAACCAGCATTGCAGGTGGTAGCTGTACCTGCTATGCCACAGCGCTGGCCCCAAACTAAACTCTTAATAGTGGACACTGGAGAGAGAAGGATCTATGGTTGAGGAGGGGGAAGGGAATGATTAAATAAGATTTTTTAAAAAATTTCATACAATTTTAAAATATCTTTTCCTTCAAAATGATACCAGGTTGTGTTTTGAATAGAAAGTTTAAAAATCAATAGTGAGGGCTGATCTTGACTCATTTTTCCCATTTATTCACTAGGACCTTGCTATGTTTGAGATGTGTTCATGTGTACAGGGAGCTTGATTCCCCAGTGTGATGCTGTTGAGGTGATGGAACCTTTAAGAGGTGGGGCCTAGTGGGAGGTCATTAGATCATGGGAGCACCATCCTCATGAACAGATTAGTGCTGTCTTGAGGAAGTAGGGCATGGCTCCTGGAACTCAATTAGCCTTCAAGAGAACTGGTTGTCATAAAGCAAGGCCAGCCCACACCTTGGCCTCTTTGGCTGGTGGCACATCCTCTTTCCTCTAAAGTTGTGATGAAGCCAAGCACCATGCTGCTTGAAGTTTCCATCAGCCATAAGTGGGAGCCAAACAAACCCTCTGTTCTTTATGAAGTACTCAGGCCCAGGGATTTGTCACAGCAGCAGAAAACAGACTAAGGCAGATTTAAAGGAATGTTCTGGATATAGCAGAACCTTCTGGGTTTTCTGTATCTGGTTTCCATTTCATTGATTGGGTTGATGGAGAAGGCAGAAGGTGCTGTACAAGTGTGTGAGCACCTGGTATAGGCATGAGGTACAATAAACAGTAATATCTGGGTCTGTGGGTGGCACAACCAAGAGCTTTTTTTTGTCTTTTTCTTTCCTAGTTCTACAGGCCCCATCTTTCTTTTTTTTTTAACTTTTATTTAATGAATATAAATTTCCAAAGTACAGCTTATGGATTACAATGGCTTTTCCCCCATAACGTCCCTCCCACCCACAACCCTCCCCTCTCCCATTCCCTCTCCCCTTCCATTCACATCAAGATTCATTTTTAATTCTCTTTATATACAGAAGATCAGTTTAGCATCCATTAAGTAAGGATTTCAACAGTTTGCTCCCACACAGAAACATAAAGTGAAAAAATAATAGATGATTTTTCAAATGATGATGAAATCAGATCAGACCTATTGTCATGTTTAATCCCAGTGAGAGTCAAGTTGGGAATTGATAATTTCTTTTTTTTTTTTTTACAGAAGATCAGTTTAGTATACATTAAGTAAAGATTTCAACAGTTTGCACCCCCATAGAAACACAAAGTGAAATATACTGTTTGAGTACTCGTTATAGCATTAAATCTCAATGTACAGCACATTAAGGACAGAGATCCTACATGAGGAGTAAGTGCACAGTGACTCCTGTTGTTGACTTTACAAATTGACACTTCTGTTTATGGCATCAGTAATCTCCCTATGCTCCAGTCATGAGTTTCCAAGGCTATGGAAGCCCCTTGAGTTCTCCGACTCTTATCTTGTTTAGACAAGGTCATAGTCAAAGTGGAGGTTCTCTCCTCCCTTCAGAGAAAGGTACCTCCTTCTTTGAAGACCTGTTCTTTCCACTGGGATCTCACTCACAGAGATCTTTCATTTAGGGTTTTTTTTTTTTTTTTTTTTTTTTTTTTTTTTTTTTTTTTGCCAGAGTGTCTTGGCTTTCCATGCCTGAAATACTCTCATGGGATTTTCAGCCAGATCCGAATGCCTTTAGGGCTGATTCTGAGGCCAGAGTGTTGTTCAGGACATCTGTCATTCTATGAATCTGCTGTGTATCCCACTTCCCATGTTGGATCACTCTCCCCTTTATTTATTCTATCGGTTAGTATTAGCAGGTACTAGATTTGTTTATGTGCTCCCTTTGACTCTTAGTCCTTTCATTATGATCAATTGTGAACTGAAATTGATCACTTGGACTAGTGAGATGGCATTGGTATGTCAGGCCCCATCTTTCTATTGGTTGGTTTTAGGAAATGTAGCTCTCAGCAGTTCAGCCTGGCCCAAGGAGACATTTGGGCAGTAGAAGAAGACAGTTCAGATCCAACATGGGAAGCCGGGTACACAGCAGACTCAGAGAATGGCAGATGTCCTAAACAGCACTCTGGCCTCAGAATCAGCCCTTAAGGCATTCGGATCTGGCTGAAGAGCCCATGAGAGTATTTCAGGCATGGAAAGCCAAGACACTCTGACAAAAAAACAAAAAACAAAAAACAAACAAACAAAAAAACCAAACCTAAATAAAAGATCTCTGCAAGTGAGATCCCAGTAGAAAGAATGGGCCATCAAAGAAGGAGGTACCTTTCGCTGAAGGGAGGAGAGAACTTCCAATTTGACTATGGCCTTGTTGAAATAAGATCAAAGTCGGCGAGCTCAGGGGGCTTCCATGGCCTTGGCAACTCATGACTAGAGCCTAGGGAGATTGCTGACGCCTTAAACAAGAGTGTCAATTTGTTAAGTCAACAACAGGAGTCACTGTGCACCTACTCCTCATGTAGGATCTCTGTCCTTAATGTATAGTTCAATATGAATTAATGGTATGACTAGTGCTCAAACAGCATTTTGCACTTTGTGTTCTGTGTGTGGGCAAACTGATGAAATCTTTACTTAATATATACTAAACTGACCTTCTGTATATAAAGATAATTGAAAATGAATCTTGATGTGAATGGAATGGAAGAGGGAGTGGGAGATGTGAGGGTTGCGGGTGGGAGGGAAGTTATGGGGGGGAAAAGCCATTGTAATCCATAAACTGTACTTTGGAAATTTATATCTACTAAATAAAAGTTAAAAAAAAAAAAGGAAGAAGACAGTTCAGTCCCAGCTCATTCATTGGATCGGATGGAGGAGATGTAGAGGTGGGCTAGGAGCATCCATCATTTGCCTTCCAGTCGAATTTGGGGTCTGGACATTAGACCTTGCCGGGGGTGGGGGGGCTCCAACAGAAAAGGAAACAAAGCTGCTAAGCCTTTGCTCAACAAGGCCTCTAAGCCTTTGCACGAGTTTGCCGCACTTCCGCATCCCAGTGACTCAGTGTTTCCAACAATCCAAGATGACCCCTGGGGAGGTACCTAGCCTAACAGGAGACTTCTGTATTCGTGGACAGTATGTGTCCTCGGTTGTGATAGGCCCTTGAGGGTGTGCCCGGCTTGTGTCCTGCCTTACCTTTTAGCTGGTTGGCTTGGTTCCCTTGTGCCCTGGATAGCCCCCCTTTCTGTGACTATAAAAGCTCTTCCCCTCCCAATAAAGTCGAGAACCCGGCTGCGCCCTGGGCATTGACTGATCTCCTGGCTCTGGTGTGGTTCCTTTGCCACCGACACTCATCATCCCACTTGGCCCCTGAACTCCCCAGGCTGGCCCTGAGGAGCTCCATCGGACCTGTTGCCCCGTGTTGAGCAGCAAGACCTGTCGTGGTGAGTCAGCCATCAACCTTCCTGGTTTTCCAGGAAACTCAGAGAATCTGTGCCATCGTGGAGGCTGTCTACTCTCACCTCAACCCTACTGGTCCTTGTAGGGGTTCATGTGAATGGGCAGACCCTGTAGTTGGCAGTGAGGTACAGGGGCTAGGCTCAGGGGAAATGTTCGCTAATGAACTCATATATTTCTTTTTTTTTTTAACTTTTATTTAATGAATATAAATTTCCAAAGTACAGAATATTGATTACAATGGCTTCCCCCCCATAATGTCCCTCCCACCCGCAACCCTCCCCTTATCCACTCCCTCTCCCCTTCCATTCACATCAAGATTCATTTTCGATTCTCTTTATATACAGAAGATCAGTTTAGCATCCATTAAGTAAGGATTTCAACAGTTTGCTCCCACACAGAAACATAAAGTGAAAAATATTGTTTGAGTACTAGTTATAGCATTAAATCTCAATGTACAGCACACTAAGGACAAAGATCCTACATGAGGAGTAAGTGCACAGTGACTCCTGTTGTTGACTTAACAAATTGACACTCTTGTTTATGGCCTCAGTAATCACCCTAGGCTCTTGTCATGAGCTGCCAAGGCTATGAAAGCCCCCTGAGTTCACTGACTCTGATGATTTTTAGACAAGACCATGGTCAAAGTGGAAGTTCTCGCCTCCCTTCAGCGAAAGGTACCTCCTTCTTTGATGACCCATTCTTTCCACTGGGATCTCACTCACGGAGATCTTTCATTTAGGTTTTTTTTTTCCCCCAGAGTGTCTTGGCTTTCCATGCCTGAAATACTCTCATGGGCATTTCAGCCGGATCCGCATGCCTTAAGGGCTGATTATGAGGCCAGAGTGCTATTAGGACATTTGCCATTCTATGGGTCTGCTGTGTATCTCACTTCCCATGTTGGATCATTCTCTCCCTTTTTTATTCTATCAGCTAGTATTTGCAGACACTATTCTTGTTTATGTGATCCCTTTGTGAACTCATATATTTCCTCACCTACCTGTGTATTCATCCTTCCCACTACCCACCTGCCAGCACGCATCCATATTTGGCCAGTAGTAGGATGTTCTGATGTATGACTGAAGAAGAATGTGGCAGTGAAAAAATGGGGAGCTTTGTAATAGAAACCTGCAAAATGTGCCTTTGGGTGGGGGTGGGGGAAAGTGGATTGAAGGTTTCCAAAGATATTTTTAGGGACAGCTTGAAGGCTGGAGGAAGGGTGACCAGTATTTGGTGGTAGTGAGTATTTGGTGAAATCATGAGTTGCAATAAACATGGAATTTGGTGGAATTGATACCTAATAAACTCATGGACCTGATTACAGAGATTTCAAAGCAGAATTCTGAAAGGGCCAGCTGGCTTCTTTCAGATGCCTATAAAAATGTATGGGAGAAGTTAGGTGAGCTTTAGAGCAGCTATTCAATTTTCAACCAAGACTTAGAGGAAATAAGTCAGGATTTGCTGTATCTGAAACAGAACATTGTCTATTTTCTAACCTCTATAGATGATAAGACATTCTGAAAGTAATAAATGGCCTTAGGAAAAAGATAAAATTCAGAGCACTTCCATCACAAGATACCCTTTGAGTAAGGTAGCCTTAAAAAGCTGCCTTTCAGCTAGCCAAAAATCTTTCTAATAATACTAAGAGTGTGTGTGTGTCCACTTGCCAGCTTGACAATTTGACTTTCCAGACTCTCAAAGGAATTCTCATTTCAGTCTTATATGAGACTCCAGTTAGAGAAACACAAATCCTGGAGAGAAATGTGATATGATTTTAGTTTAAGAATATGGTCATAGAACTCACAAAAGTTCTAAAGGAATTTTATCACCCTTGACTGAGAAGTAGAAAGGCAATGACAGTAAAAATAAGAAGACTCTGGGCCCTCATGCTCCTAAGGAAGGAAGCAGCCTGGGGAATTTCTCGACCATAACTGTGGGCCATTTCTTATGGGAAATGAAGGGTGACTCAGAGGATGGAGCCAGGAATCACAGAGAACCACTCTGGGGCAGCAAGATTGCCCTGTTCCAGGAACTGGCAGCGTAATGTCCAGCTAGATTTTGAAATTTCTTTGAACCGGTGACTGTGATTTCTCCTTCCTTTCCGTTGGGACGGAGAGGAATCGCAGCCTTTACCTTATTGAGTGTGTGTGAAGCTGACCACTGTGTCCCTGGCTCACAAGTCTTCAAGGTGAGATAAGCCATCCAAATAGTTGCTCCGAAGGAACTGCAGTGGAGGACTTTTATCTTGTGATTTGACCATAAGATCCTGTGATTTGAGTTGGTATTTTCTTGAGATAAAGACTCCTGGAAGTCTTGGGAGTGGGTAGTGTGTATGTACATGGGGATGTGAATTGGATTGGTTGGACTAGAAGGAATATTGAAGGAGCTAGTGTCCACAATTAACCCTCCAAAATTCTTTTCCTCCCTGTGCAGAGTGCTTCTCTCATAGGAGCTGACATCTCCTTTCTTGGGTTGTGGGGGAGGGTCTATGATTACTTTGGCCAATCAAAACATGGAAGAATTGAGTTTGGGATGTTTAGAATTAATACTCTAGGAATACCTGCATCTTCAGCTTCTTCCCTCTTGAAGAAGCCCTTTGCTGGCTAGAAACTCCAGCAGCTAGATGAAAAGGCATACATGAGGCAAAAGGCAGGCCCTCACCCCATGGCCCCAGCCATGCTCCTGTGCACAGCCAGTACCAGCCAGCCACAGGGGTGAGCTATCTCTGGAGTGACCACCATGGCCCCAGCTCAGGTCCTCTAACCGCCACCAGGAGGAGAAAAAGCAAGGTGAGTCCTCACCAAGCCTGTTTGCATCCTGAAACTGTGAGTAAAGAAACGACTCCTTTTGTTTCAATCCACTAAATTTTGGAATGATTTTTTTATGCCACAATAAATAACCTACACTAGAAGTAATTTTCCTCTCTGAGAACCTCACTTGTTGTTAGAAATTCACAACAATGAATTTAATGGAAAGCATTGATGATTAAGAGGAACTTGAAAGAAATTGATTAAAAGCAACCAGGGCATGAACTTTTTTAGATTACACATAATGAGCAAGGTCATGCAGTAGCTGTTTTTCTGTATCTGGCTTATTTCACTTAACATGTCTTCCAGTTTCATTCATGCTGCAGCAAATGACAATATTTCATTACTTTGTAGAAACATCCTCATAAATATGTCTAATTATGTACCTCCCTAACATATGTACTTACTGTTTATCAATTAAAAACCTACTAAAAAGTGAAGCAGCTGGAGGGGTCTGAATATATTTTGGGGATAGAATGATTTTATAACCCTTGGGTATTGAATATATACTCCTAAAATCTGAATGTATTTGAGATTTGTGAGTATTCTAAAGGGAAAATCCTGGGAAAGTATACAAAATCTTACCAGTTGGAAGAAAAATACAGAGTAGGCTGTCCTTTGTGGGAATAAGTCACAAGTCCAGAAGCTGGAAGGGACTGAGAGGGTTCAATCTGGAAGTGGTTCTGAGTCTCAGCATTGAAATAGAGCTCTGTTCTTTCAATTGCGTGTGGCTCTCTCTGCCCTAGTTGGAAAATGGAATGCTAGCAAGAAAATCTCTTTGCTCCAGGGATGTCCCTAGTTGATTCTGAAGCTGAGCTGAATCCCTGACATATTGAGTGGGGAGGGATGGGGTGTCTCCTGTTATGCATCCTGGATGGCTGAAAGGGGAAGACCAACAGCCCCATGCAACTCACACTAAGATTTCTGGGGATTCCTTTCCCTGCTTCTGCACTCAGGTTGAGCCAAGAGAATGCAAACATTTTCGCAAGAAAATCACATGCTTATGCCACTGGGATGATGGTGTCTTAACTGGCGCCTTTCCCCATTCCCCTCCACAACCTTATTACAAAACCCACTTCTTGCTGTGTATGAATGAAGGACGTTCTCAGATGGAACTCCTGGGAAAACACTGCAGAGTGTCCAGTATCTTTCTTGTTGTGCTGTCCTCAACTTTTCTAACTCTCTCCAATCAATGGAAAATAATGTAGGTTCCTAATTATCCAGATTTGGTGCAGTTGAGAATCATCTGGAACCACTGTCCTGCGTGGATCTGCTCTTTGCCCCTGATTTCACATGCAGGCTCCCTGCCAAGCGGGAGGGAAGAGGCTGCTGGGGCTGCTGGTGATCTGAGTGGGCAACATGCACCTTCGTACAGCAGCAAACTGCGCTGTTCCTGCCCACCTGGGGCCACCTCCTGGGGAGTTCTGGCTTGTCCTCGCCTTCCCTTTGCAGATTCTGTAGTGAGGATTTGCAAATGTTTATTTGACAAGAACTGTACTTGGGACACTTCAAAAAGTTTGTGGGAAAATGGAATTACAAGATAAGTTTATATTGGTGCAAGGATTTTTTGGAAATCTATGTGTAGCTTTTTAATAATACACATTTTCCATGAACTTTTTTAAGGTCGTGCATATTTACATATTTATATACCTCGAGTCTTATGGGTATGAAATTTTCAATGATTTTTTTTATTTTTTAAAGCTGGGACTCTAACCCAGACACTCCAATGATGTGGGATGGAGGTGTCCCAAGGAGGCCTTGAAATTTCATTTTCATCATTCCAATAAAATATCTTTTTAACTATATAATATATAGTCTATATCAATCACCATGCCAAACATCTTACCCTATTTGTTTGTTTATTTATTTTTTAAAATTTATTTGACAGAGTTATAGACAGTGAGAGAGACAAAGGTCTTCCTTCCATTGGTTCATCCCCCAAAAGGCTGCCACGGCTGGCGCTGCGCCTATCCGAAACCAGAAGCACTTCTTCCTGGTCTCCCATGGGGTGCAGGGCCCAAGCACTTGGGCCATCCTCCACTGCCTTCCAGGCCACAGCAGAGAGCTGGACTGGAAGAGGATCAGCTGGGACTAGAACTTGGCACCCATATGGGATGCTGGCGCCGCAGGTGGAGGATTAACCAAGTGAGCCAAGGCGCCGGCCCTGTTCATTGATTTTTTTAAGCAAAAGAGGACCAATGGATATAGGAACTCTGTAAATCCCAAACATTGTTACAATCAAATATGGGATTTTTCAACCCCATCAGCGGAAAGTGAGGCCTTGGCGGGAACTCTGGCAGGGCTGAGGTTGGTCATCATGATGAAAATTTGGTAAATTCTTTCTAAAAGTGGGCAAGTTCCCAGACCAGCTGAGGGTCTGGAGGCCCTGTTCATGGGAGTATGAAGGAAGGTGCAGAATACTTATGTTGTTAGGTAAACAACATTGTCAAAAAATTGTTCATTTATTCAACACTCACTGGAGATCAGTTTACCAAATACCATGTTTGGTATCAGGGTACAAAGATTTCTCTGACCTCAAGGGGCTCATTGTCTGATGAGTTACATCAATTTTTCCAATGTGCAGTACAAATGATGATTAAATGTGTACAAGATTTTGGTTAATACAAAACAAAGGCCAAGAACAAAACAAAATGCTAGTCATTATCAAGACATTATAGTTACAGCTTGAGGACTGACAAATTACCATTTCTCAGCTTATCTTCCTCCAGCCATGTATAAGAACAACTTTCTATTTAACTTTTCCATTTTCTTTGTTATTTAAAAAATTTATTTTTATTTTTTATTTTTGACAGGCAGAGTAGACAGTGAGAGAGAGACAGAGAGAAAGGTCTTCCTTCCGTTGGTTCACCACCTAATGACTGGTGCACCGCACCGATCCGAAGCCAGGAGCCAGGTACTTATCCTGGTCTCCCATGCGGGTGCAGGGCCCAAGGACTTGGGCCATCCTCCACTGCCTTCCCAGGCCACAGCAGAGAGATGGACTGGAAGAGGGGCAACCAGGACAGAATCTGGCGCCCCGACTGGGAGTAGAACCCGGGGTGCCTGCGCCGCAGGCGGGGGATTAGCCTATTGAGCCCCTGTGCTGGCCCATTTTCTTTGTTATTAAGTGATTGACAAAGAATTTTAAAGACACAGTCTATGTGCTGATGGGGCAGCATGGAAGGCTGGGGTTTAGAGTCGTGCTGATTGATTCAAGTTGTCTGTATGATCTGGTGGTCATGAGAATTTGGACAAATTCCATAGTTCTGTAAGTCTCAGTTTCTTCACCTGTGACACAGGGATCCTGGGAGTGTTGTGAAGGCTACAGGAAATAGGCTGTTTCAGTAGCACAGTGCCTGGCACCTTGTCTGTAGCCCCTTTTTTATGTGTACAAGGAAATTACATGAGGCAATAAAGAAGGGCACTGTGGTGGAAAATTGAAATATTTTTTAAAAGATAATTTAGAACATGGTCTTAGATTTAGATATTATAGAATTCTAGAACAGAAGTCACTAGAAACATTTGTATTCAGCGATTTCATTTATAAGGCTCAAAAGCGCTTCAAGTAACATGGCCAAGGTCATAAGCCTGGCTTGAGGAGCACAGCTAGAATTGCCAGTCAGGTCACTGGGCTCTCTTTTCCTTTTCCCATACCGTGTCTGAGACTTCCACTTGTGCAGTGAGACAGACACAGAGCCGTGCTGACAGATCTGCTCTGCTGTCAGTGGATCTTCACTGTGTGTGACTGGTGTGGCCCACTAATCTCTGCTTTGTTGTGGCTGTTGTCTGCAGGTTGACCAGAATATGGACTTTCAGGCAGAATTGTTAGAGTAAGTTGTCTGTTAATGATTCTGTTTTTCAGAAAGTCTCCATCCTAACAATCTAACAATAAATAAACACTGTGTTCATGTGAGCAACCTTGGCAATGAAATCTCAGATGCTGTGAAGTTGGAGAATGCAATATTATGAAGATGATTGTATGGATATACTGACTAATAGAAAGCTGCTATAGGTTCGAATCCAATAGCTATACTTAGGGAATTAGAACGTAACGAAAGACAAACTATGTAGAAATTATGGATGTATGACAAACCATCCTGAAACTCAGAGACTTTAAACAATGAGCCTTTATTATTGGGCAGTGTTTCTGGTCTTGGTGAGTTTAGGGCTCTATCATGAGTTTGTAGTCGGTTCTGGGTCAGATAGCTGAGCCTGCAATGCTCTCATATGTTGAGGCTTGGTTGCCCTTAGCTGGTCTAGGGCAGCCTCAGCTGACCTCAGCTTGGCTCTCCCGCAGAAGGCTGGCCTCAGTCGCTTATGTGGCAGTGGTAGGGTTTTGAGATGGAGCAGAAGTGCACAAGTTTCTTTAGGGCCAAGATTGAAGCTGGCAAAGCATCACATCTCTCACATTCTATTGACCAAAGCAAGTCTTACGACTGCTTAGATGCAAGGCACTGGGGAATAGAACCCAACTACCGATGGGCAGAGCTTTAGTCACATTGTGAAAGGGCATAGCAGAATTGCTGCAATTTTTCCAATAAATCTATTTTAGGTTCTGGAATCAGGCCTATGTTTGATCACCAGTTCTCTACTTACTACTTTCATTACCTTAGGTAAGTTGGCCATAGTTAAATATATCTTATAAAAGATACATACTTGGTATGTGTTTCCTTCCCTTTGACACTAGGGACAAGATGGGTTATGATTTCCTTTCATTATAATTGTGCAATGAACTAAGTTGTATTCCTCCCCAAATTCATATTTTAAAGCTCTAACTCTCAGTGTGACTGTATTTGGAGATCAGACGTTAGGGGGGTTCTTAAGATCAGATGAGGTCATAATATGGGGGCTCAAATCAAATAGGATTGATTTCCAAGAAGAGGAAGATATATCAGATCTCTGTCTTCCTCCACTGCATGGGCATGGAAGAGAGGCCATGGAGCCCTCAGTGGCCATCCACAAGCTAGAGAAGAGGCCTCACCAGAAACCACTGTCTTCCTGCCAGACTTCTCCAGAACTCTGAGGAATAAATTTCTGTTATTTAAGCTACTTGCTCAGTGGCATTTTATGGAAGACCTGCCTTAAACATATAAGGTGTTATGTCTTTAATTAACAATCCCAAAGTACTATTAGTATTTGCAATATCTGTTGTGCCTTGGTGTTTTGAACATTATCTTTTCATTGTAAGCATGTAGAAGGGTTAGTTGACAGAAATTTCTGCTTAATGAAATGGTTCACAAGAAATGCATTCACTTACATCATTTGTATAATGACAAATGATTTATGTACTTAACAGCACATATATCTTTAATCATATAAAATACAAATTTTTTAAAAAAATATTTATCTATTTAAAAGTCAGAGTTACACAGAGAAAGGAGAGGCAGAGAGAAAGAGAGAGAGAGAGAGGTCTTCCATCCACTTTCTTCCAGGTCTCCCATGCGGGTGCAGGACCCAAGGACTTGGGCCATCTTCTACTGCTTTCCCAGGCCATAGCAGAGAGCCGGATCAGAAGTGGAGCAGCCAGGTCTTGAACCGTCGCCCACATAGGATGCTGGCACCTCAGGCCAGGGTGTTAACCTGCTGTGCCACAGCGCGGGCCCCAAATACACATATATTTAATAACAACACCCAGTGTCCTACTCACAGGAGCTACTCAAAACATGTTTGTCGAATGAAAACGGAATACATTTTGTACACTGAGATGGAAGCAAAGACATTGCTTTCTCCACTGAAGAACTGCCCAGGGTTGTACCTTCTGGAGGGTTCGAGGACCGAGGTGTCCATTGTGCTGCACTGACTGGTTCTTTGCTGTCAGTTTCTTCTAGTCCTCACCCCAGCTCCTCAGACTGTTGCTTAGGGGCTGCCTGGGTGCTCTTGTGATTTTCACTGGTTTCTCTCTGCCTGACACTGCATGAGCTCTATTTGTGGCATCCTAGGTATGCACAGGTAGATGATCTCGCCCCTCTTCCAGCCTGAGCTCCTTTTCCACAGATTCATTGTTGTTCCTTGGGAGGAGACAGGTTGGTGAAAACGCTGAGGACCTGGCGCCCTGTGTGTTGTCATGCACTCCTAGGACAGCTGCAGCCTCCTGGGCTTCTCTCTGCCTTTGCTCCAGGGCTGACATCTTTTTCTAGAAAGAGCTCAGTAATGATAGCAATTTTAAGTGGCCTTTAAAATGAATTGTATGGCAGCAGGCTTGAACCTTACCTGGAAATGGAATAGCTTTAGGGTCAGATCCAATGTGTCTAGGCCTTGGAAGTCATGAGAATGAGTCTATGCGCATTGAGACACAAAATTTAGGCCAATGTACTCCCGCAGGGGTGGGGCCTGACATCTGCAGGGCTTTCATGCATCAGGGTTGGAAAAAGGGATGTTGTTGATAAGGAGGAGGATCAGGCTTGGCTCTCTTCAGGTGGGCATTGTGGCAGGACTGGTTGCCTGAACTGCCACAGGGTCCTGGGGGCAAGTGGACTGAGCACTGGTTGAAAATGGAAGTCAAGGTCAGCATAAGGGCAAGGTAAGGCCTGAGGTTGGGGTTTGAGTCTCCATGGAGTTTACTTGTGATGTAACTCACTGCTCACTGGAAACTTGCACACCGTCATTATGTTTTATCTGCTGCTGCTTAATGCTCCCTAGCAGGGGTGACTGTGTCCCAGGCAGTCCTTGGCCTTACAGAGCTCGGACGATTTAGGGAGGACGTGGTGACTCACATATCAGGCTCCCGTCTCACCAGTCAAGGGTTCCTTTTGGAGACTTCTCTGAGGCCGGGGCGGGTGTCATAACCCTGGGCCTGAGACCTTGATCGTGATGAGCCTGCATCTCAGATCACCAGTGACAGGAAGTACATGCTACAGTTGGCAGTGATCAGAAGAGGAATTAATGTGATGGGGCCCGTAGGGATTCCTTGCAAAATATGGCTGTCTGAGTGTTTATTGTTTGCGAGGAAAGAAGAGCCCAACAGATGGATCTTCCATACTCATGCTGGCCCTGTTCATGGCCATTGTCCAAGGCAGGTAGTGGGTAGGGGTGCCCTACGCACCTTTCCTGGAGAGCAGCTCACTTCTAGTTGGCACCCTGTCCCCAGGACCATCACATACTTCGTGTGCACTGAGTAGCACACGTGTGGGATATCTGCTCCACTCAGCTTGCGGCCTGCTACAGGTTTACCAATCTTATTTTCTCTGCTGTTCTTGTACATCAGGCAAGATTCACTGTCTACTTTAAACCAGTTAGTACACATGGCTTTGTTTAATGCATCGTTAAGTCTTAAGTTATGACTCAAGTTCAGCTCTCACATCATTGTTCTCTAAGCCCTCCATCCTGAAATCAGAATTCTAACAAGTCATTTTCATTCTTCAGACACTGAATTTGGTCAGCTCTGGGGGCCATCTTCAGATTTTCTATTCCCAAATGGCACGGTTGCCTCTATTTCAATTTCCCTGGCTTAGGGCCAGGCTAAGGTTTTAGGACAGGTGGATTTCTTCCCAATGTGATTCCTCTCTTTGTGATTTCCACAGTCATGGTTGGTATCATTCTATGGGACGTGTTTTCCACCCCAGAGTTAGCTTAGAATGTGACTTGCTGCTCGCAGGAACTTGTAGCCACTCCAGCTCTGTGTATTTGTGACTGGCATCTTCTGCTGGGGGCCACGTCAGGCTCTCTTCCAGCTCAGAGCCCTGCATCTCTCAAACAGATGTCCTTGTGCTGAAGCCCGCTTATTCTGCACCACTGCATGTGAAGATTAATGAGATAACCCTTCCGAAAGATAGTATCCTACATGCCGAGAGCCCTTGCTGTGTTCTTGGCTTTGAGCTAAATTCTTTGCATAACATCTTTTTTGACTGTCACAACAGCCCTGTGAGATAGCTACTATGGATATCTTCGTTTTACAAATAAGAACATGGTGGCGTAAACAGGTCATTTCCCCAAAGTTACACAGCTGGTGGTAGAAATGGAGAGTCAAATTCAGGGTAGTCTTAGCCTAGAAGTCCTAACTCTTAGGCATCTCTTCATGTGATTTCTCACGGGATGCTGGGTACCCTGCTGAAGCTGGATGTATAAGCATCGGAAGGATGGAAGCTCCTATTTCTGTCCTTACTTCACTCTGAAGCTCATGCAGTCTTGGAAAATGGTCCTAGGGAGCTACGTGTCATGGGCTCTTAACAAACACATGTGACCCTATACAGAATGAGGTTTGCCAGCAATAACCTTAGGTTTATCAGAGGCTTTGTCTTGTTGCCATGGAAACATCCCTGCCTTCTACCTAATGAAAGAGCATCACCAGGCCTGCATCTCTCTGACATTTGCGTCCATGGACAGACATTTACTCTTTAACTATGACGAGTCAATCCCACTGGCTAACACCTGCCCTTCCTTCCTGAAGATCACACATAGGCCATAAGGGGGTGCCTTTCTGTCTTGTTGGATATTGGGATCTTTTGGACTCTCCAAGCCTTTTCTTTTGTTTCCAGCTGCAGGCAGTGCCTTCTTGGACTTCAGCATTCTGCATGCTAGGGTCCAGAAGCTCTGTTCAGGCCACAGCCGTCCAGTCTCATTTCAGTGTGGTTTCAGAAACTCAGCTTCGTAGATATGGTGTGGGAAGTAGTGACGCTATGTCCTTTCATTTCTACTTCAGAACATGAGAAAGGAACACAGGATGCATTTCAGCTGACTAAAGGCTCTTCTTGCCTTTAACTGTTATGTAAACGAGATGGGCTTTCCTCCCCCCAGTCGTTTCAGTTGTCTTTCCAAATACTATTTTTGTCATGAGTCCCAGGACAATTTTCCCAGAGTTGAAAGCTTAGGCTCATGTTTTACACTGCCTGTGAAATGCCAGCTAACAATGAGGAGCCAAGCTAGTTTAAGAGAATTTACTGATTGGGAAAGGATATGCAAAAAACATCTATGAGTTACTGGGGGCAAGGGATTAATCCAAATAACACTGGCAAATTTCAAAATTGAGACCCTGTATTGTGTCATGTTTGTGCTCTGAGAAGCAGGGAGTCCTTTAAAAAAACTGAGGTTTTTTTTTTATTTTAAAGTATTTATTTGAAAGGCACAGTGACAGAGAGAGAGAGAGAGAGAGAGAGAGAGAGAGAGAGAGATATCTTCTATATATCTACTATTCATTACCTGAATGGCCAGGGCTGGGCTAGGCCGAAGTCAGGAGCCTCCCACGTGGGTGGCAGGGGCCCAAGTATTTGGACCATCTTCCACTGCTTTTCCAAGCACATTATCAGGAAGCTGGATTGGAAATAGAGCAGCTGGGACTCAAACCGATGCTCCAGATGGGATGCTGGCGTCACAAGTGGCGGCTAAACCAGTTGCATCACAACGCTGGCCCCAGCATTTCTGTCACTCTCTAGCTGTGTTTCCCTACAACCTGAGAGGGGTAGGTCTTTAATATACTTTACACACAGGACCAGAATAGCTAGAAGGGGCAGTGTTGCATCTTCTCACCTGGCTGGGTCATTTGGATGCTCCCATGCAATGCTATTGTGCGTCAGCGTCCTTCTTCTTCATGACCATTTAACTCCTGCACTGAATGCAGTGTCTGGCACAGCCTGACAAGTGGGTTGCTAGTACTGAGCTTGAACATGCTAGCATCTCAAATGAGTGCTTAAGTAGACTTGTAGGGAATGTGAGAACTTTGAAACATGGGTCTCAGGACTTAACGGTCACTGGCGAGTACAGAGCTCAGGGGATGTGTGAGCAGAAGCAGCAGGGAGGGATTTGGAGTCCCTGACTAAGTCCTCGTGATGTTGTGACTGGGATGGAATGTGTAGGCAGGGAACTCAGGAGGAAGGCCCTGAGGAGCACTGTTAGTTAACTAAAGCCTCCTAATTTCGGAGCAAGCTTTGTTCAAGTGTAACTATCTCTGGAGGAAGCATGTTTTCATTCTGTGAGTTAGTTATTAGCATAAGTGAATTTTTCTGATTTTTTTCAAAGCGTGATCTTTGGGTAGATGGTAAATGGGAGCACAGAAGGATTGGATGAGAAAGCCATGGGAGCCTCCTCTCTACTCTCTCTGTTCTTTACTGCTATGACTTCTGCAAAAGGCACTCTAACTCCTGGAACTTGGGAAATTGACCTTATTTGGATAAAGGGGTCTCTGCAGACATAATTAAGTTAAGGCCATTGAGATGGGGTCATCCTGGAATAGAGTGACAAGCATCCTTGTAGAAGGAGAAGACACAAGCCCAGAGACAAAGGCCATGTGACGATGAGGAAAGAGATTATGGTGATGCAGCTACAACCAAGGAAACCCAGGAGCCACCAGGAACTGGGGGCAGGGCCTTCCCCTAGAGGCTTAGAGGAAGCCTGGTCTGCCAGCACCTTGATTTTGAACTTCTGACCTCCAGACTTGTAAGAAAATAAATTTATGTTGTTTTAAGCCACCAGCTTGTGGTGCTTTGTCACCGTAATTCTAGGAAACTCCTACACATACCCTCGAGCCGGCTCGCCCCTCCAGGTGTCCCTGCCACCTGTGCACTCACCAGCTCTTTGACATTGCTTTTCACTTCTTTGTTAAAATTCTCCTTACAAGTCCAGGGAGTCAGTCCTGTGTACTTTTGAAAATGGCCTTCCATTTAGGGATTTGTTTTCATAGAGATCCAAAAAGAGGTCCTGTTTGAGGTGTTCTTGTCTTGCCAAAGCACACATATTTGTGAGTGCGTGTGTGTGTGTGTGTGTGTAGCTCCAAGGAGCCTGGCTGCACCTTTCATGTTGCAGGCGCATTCCAGGTGTGCTTCATCTGTATTTGTACATTTTAAATCTTGTTTTGCCCCCAACTTTGACTTCATCTCACAACATCCCTTGTGGATTGATCCTGTGCTCTGACTTCCTCCCCTTTGCACAATAAATCCAGCACAGTGTCGCTACAGCTTCTGCCACTGTGAAATATAAAGCATCTAAGATGTCACTTAGGAATGTCAGAGGGAAGTACTGTGTATATTTTATTTTTTTAAGCCTTTTTATCTCTGAGATCAGCGAGGCAGAACATCCTGTATCTCTCTCTCATATGAAAAACTCTGCAAACAGAGGAGCTGCTGTCACAGGGCCAGTTGTCAGCAGAGAGTCTGAGCAGCTCTGGGGCGGCCTCTCTTCCAGAGGCTCAAAGGGAAGCTCTCTGCCAGCAGAAGCGCGGGCTCCGGCTCAGCTCAGTGCTCTGCAAGTCGGTGAGAAGGACTGCCCAGCCACGGGCATCACAAAAGGCAGAACCCACACTGCGTGCATGGCTTGCGGCGTAGATTTAATACACACACAGATGGTCCCCTGGGTTCTGTGTTGTGATGCTCCCTGCATACGGAGCAAGGAAGGCCAGTGGGATCCAACACTCTGGAGACTGCAATCCCCAGCTGGAGTTAGCTCCTGGGGGCAGGGCAGTGGCAGTGGCAGACAAGAGGTTCAGAAATGTTTGCTGATTGGTTGAAGAAAGACACAGGAGGAGATGGTGAGCAAGGGTCAGCATCCAAGGGCTGCCGCTGGCCGTGGCCCCTGGTCCTTCTCTGTCAGGTGGACTTGAACACACATGGACGTGAGAACAGTCCTGCAGCTATCCAATCTGGACCTGCCTTTTGCTTAGGAACACCCAGCTCTGCACACAGGGCCTTCTGTTAAACATGCATTCAAGGCTTCTCAGTAAGGGCTGCCCACACAGAAGTTGAGAAGGCTGCAAAGGAGTGCTGATGATTATGATTAATTCCAATCCAGACAGATTTCTGGATGACATCTAAAAATACAAAGAGCACCAGGAGGGTGCTCGGTACCTTCTCTGTGTGTGTCTACACCAAACTGTTACTGTGGGGGAAATCTTGGCAGACAGGGGGTGGTGAGTTAGTGCTCTTTGAGGATCCCATGTGGAAGGCACCATGCTAATCCCATCCATAAATGGGCTGGTCTTCCAAGCCATGTGCATTTGGGAGGGGGCTGCACCAATGCACTACATGGGAAGAGATGTGGGAGCAGAGGCTGAGGAGGGGGCTGAAACCCTGCCTTGGCCTCCCCTAGCACAGTGGCTCTCAACCTGTATTCAGATCAGTGTTGGGGGGGGGGTATGGACCACTTCAAATCCTCCAGTGATTCCCTCCCCTCACACACCAACTGAGTCGAGTCCCTGGGAGTGGCCTCTGGGAGTTTCTGCTTGTGTTTAGAGATACCTAGCAGGTTCTTATGCATGGTGGGAGGGCTGAGGATCTCTGTCTCAGAGGGAAAGCCTGGTAAGTGGATGTAATTATGAGGGGACGTCAAAAAGTTTGTGGAGAAATGGAATCTAAAAAACAAGGTTATTCTGATGCATGACATTTTGAAATCCATTCACAAATCTTTTTCATAAGACACATTTCCATGGACTCTTTGAAGACACTGCATATTTTTATATCATCCACGTCTTTTAGTTCTATCATCCTCTTGTCCTGGTGCATGTATGTCTGGGCTGGTGACTCAGGACAATCCTAGCTATGATGAGTTCTATGAATATACCTATGCAGTCAGAGGGTTTCAGCTAGAGTCCTGGTTGAGTCATGTAAAACTCTGAAAGTAAAATTAACCAGTGCACTTAGGGTAGAAGCACAGATTTATCTTCTGTCTGGCCTTGTTAGCTATTTTCATTCTGATTTCTAGTAGTCTGAAAACCCCAGAGCTTATTAACTCCAGAGGGCAGGTGCAGAGAGTCCCAGAAATTCTGAGCCCCCAGGAGACAGTTCCCTTGTTATACCATACTGGTCCTTGTGGTTGCTGTGGAGGTGGGTATTACACACCACTGGAAGCTCGCCTACTCACCAGAGCCTGCATTGGCTTCAGTGGTATATCATGTTTGCTTTTTTAAATTCATAGCCACAGATATTGGTGCTATGGCATAGCAGGTAAAGCCACTACCAGCAGTGCCGGCATCCCATATGGGAGCTGGTTCAAGCCCCAGGTGCTCCACTTCCGATCTAGCTCTCTGCTATGGCCTGGGAAAGCAGTAGAAGATGGCCCAAATGCTTGGGACCCTGCACCTGCATGGGAGACCTGGAAGCTCCTGGCTTTTGGTTTCAGACTGGCCCAGCTTTGGCCATTGTGGCCATTCGGGGAGTGAATCAGCAAATGGAAGGTGTCTCTCTCTCTCTCTCTCTCTCTCTCTCTCTCTCTCTCTCCTTCTGCCTCTGCCTCTCTATAAATCTGCCTTTCAAATAAATAAATAAATCTCAAAAAAATTCATATCCACTTGCTGGTCATCTTCTCTCTGAGAATGTTACCATGCCAGGCTTGTTGAGTTCCCTGAGATTCCTACTATCAGGCACACACTGCCCAAGCCAGCAGTCCGCAGCTTTCCTATGTCCTTCAGTTGAACTCAGGCCCCCAGTCCAGGCTAGCTGTTTGTCCCTGAGGACCCTTGGTCAGTCTGCTATGTCCAGTCTCTATAGCTTCGCACTCAAGGCCACGGATCAGTACTCGGTCCTTCTCTCTCAAGAGATACCCCTTGGGCTGTAAGCCACTAGGTCCATCCCCTTTCAAGGCTCTTTGTCCCCAGAAAAGAGACAGCTCTTGCTCAGCCTGGCTGGAAATGTCAGTTAAGATTTAACAGGAATGTTGACAGTGGCAGTCCTCCTCTATTCCTGATCTTAGAGGGATCACAACATTAGCTGTATGTAGCGGGTAGGTGCCCTTTATCAGGATAAGAACGTTCCTTTTTATTACTAGTTTGCCAAGAGGTTTTATCATGAATGGATGCTGAGTTTTGACATATTTTTTTGGGCATCAGTTGAGATGATCACATGATTTTTCTTTTTTAACCTGTTAGTATGATTAATTACATTGATTTTCAAGTATTAGAACAGTCATGCCTTCCCATCATTCTTTTCAAGATAGTTCATCTTTTCCACGATATTTCCTCTCTGAACCATGTGCTCATTATAAGTACAATGTTTAATTTCCAAATATTTGGTAATTATTTCAGATATCCTTTGATAACTGACTTGTATTAGGCTTTGAAAATATACCTCGTGTGAATTCTGGTCTTTAGTCCTAGTATGTAATTTAATTTGATAAATGTTCTTCATATACTTGCATTGAGTATGTGTTTGGCTTTCCTGCTCCATAAATGTCAATTAGATCAAATTGATTGATGGTGTTGTTCCCGTCTTCTTGGACTTTACTTGTTTCTACTTGTTCCTTCTATTAGGGAGAAAGGAGCGTTGAAACATCCCGCTGTAACTGTCATTTAAAAAAATCCTAGGGACTGGCACTGTGGCATAGTAGGTAAAGCTACCATCTGCAGTGCCAGCATCCCATATGGGCCCTGGCTTGAGTCCTGGATGCTCCCCTTCCAATACAGCTCCCTGCTAATGTGCCTGGGAAAGCAACAGAAGATGGCCCAAGTCCTTGGGCCCCTGCACCCATGTGGGATATCCAGAAAAATCTCCTGGATTCTGGCTTTGGATTGGCCCAACTCTGGCTATTGCAGTCATTTAGGGAGTAAACCAGTGGTGGAAGATCTCTCTCTCTCTCTCTCTCTCTCTCTCTCTTTAATTCTGCCTTTCAATAAATAAACCCATTTTCTTTTTTTTTTTAAGAAAGTCTACTTTCTGTTCCTTCAGTTTTTGATTTATGAACTTTGAATTTCTATTTAGGATCCTGTGTTTAGGATTATTCTATCTTCCTGGAGAAATGATCTCTTTATGATTATCTAATATCTCTGTTTCTTTCAAAATAAATATCTCTGTTTCTTTCAAAATAATTCCTGTTCTATGGTTTACTGTGCATGGCATTAATACAATTACTTAAGCAATTGTTTTGTTAATTTTTGAATTGTATGTCTTTTCCATCATTTACTTTCAACTTGTCAATGTCTTTATTTTTAAAGTGGGTTTTTAAAATAGGCAGTATATAGTTGTCTGTGTGTGAGTGTTTGTAGTTATTCCTTTTATATTTTATTAATATAAAGAGAAAAGATTTCATGTATTTCATAGGTACAATCCTAAGAATATAATCATACGTGGTTCTCTTCCTGTTTTCCTCCCTCAATCATCCTCCTCCCTTCTTATTTTTTTATTTTTGAAAAAAAAAAAAAAACCATAATTTCAGTTCACTCTATGGTTACAAGCTTAATTCACCTTTAACCATAATATTGAATAAGTAAAAGAACAGGAAGATCACAATTCCACAGGTGTATAAATAAGGGCTAAAAAACAACAATCAAATCAGAAGATCTCTATTTCATTCCTATACATTTTTTTGTATTCTATGTTAACTGCTACATATCAGAGAAAACATGATATTTGTCTTTTGGGAACTGGCTTATTTCATTAAGTTTAATGGTTTCCAATTGCATTCATTTTGTTGTAAAAGACAAGATTTCATTCTTTTTTATGGCTGAGTAGTATTCCATAGTGTGAATGTGTATCTGTGTGTGTGTATGTGTTTGTGTGTGTGAATATCACATTTTCTTCAACCAGTTATCAGTTGATGGACATCTGAGTCAATTCCATAGCTTATTTAAAGCTTCTTCCCTCTTCCCCTCATATTCCCACTCTCAATTTCCACAATGATTTTTAAAATACACTTAATGATCATATAGTTAATGCTGCCCTAAGTAAAAGAGTTCACCAATAGTATGTAGAGAAAACAAAGCAAAGAAAAACAAAACACTCTTCCCTTAACAGAAGAGACAAGGGCTACAAACCATCATCACTGTTTAAAATGTTTATTTTATTTCAATACTTTATATTTCAGGTACTCTATTCATTACCTCTGATCATTAAAAACATGATATCTGTCTTTTGGGACTGGCTTATTTCACTCAGCATAATGGTTTCTAGTTGTGATCATTTTGTTGCAAGAGACAGGATTCCATTTTTTCTTACAGTTGAGTAATACTCCATAGTGTAAATATACCATAGTTTCTTTATCCAGTCATCAGTTGATAGACATCTTGGTTAATTCCATATCTTAGCTATTGTGAATTATGCTGCAATGAACACGGAGGTACAGATAACTCTTTCATATACTAATTTTTTTTGGTTTGGGTAAATTCCTGGGAGTGGGATGGCTGGGTAGTATGGTAGGTCTATATTCAGGTTTCTGAGGTATCTTCATACTGTGTTCAACGGTGGTTGCACCAGTTTACATCTCCACCAACAGTGTATCAGGGTACCTCTTTCCCAACATCATCGTCAGAATTTGTTGTTGATTTCTGTATGTGGTTCATTCTAACTGGAGTGAGGCAAAATCTCATTGTGGTTTTGATTTGCATTTCTCTGATGTCTAGTGATCCTCAGCATTTTCTGACGTGTCTGTTGGCCATTTGAATTTCCTTTCTTGAAAAATGCCTATTCAAGTCTTTTGCCCATTTCTTAACTGGATTGTTTTGTTGTTGTTGAATTTCTTGAGCTCTTTATAAATTCTGGCTATTAATCCTTTGTCAGTTGTGCAGTTTGCAAATATTTTTTCCCATTCTGTGGGTTGCCTCTTCACTTTGTTGATTGTTTCTTTTGCATTGCAGAAGATTCTCTGCTTGATGTAGTCCCATTTGTCAATTTTGGTTTTGATTGCCTATGCCTCTGGGGTCTTTTCCAAGAAGTCTTTGCCTATGCCAGTGTCTTTCAAAGTTACCCCTATGCTCTCTAATAATTTGATAGTATCAGGACATATATTTAGGTCTTTAGTCCATTTTGAGTGGATTTTTTGTGTAAGGTGTAAGGTAGGAGTATAGTTTCATATTTCTGCATACGAAGATCCAGTTTTCCCAGCACCATTTTTTTTACATTTTAGGCTTTATTTAGTAAGAAAGATGCATAGAAGAGTGAGAGCTTTATCTAAGAGAGAGAGAGAGAGAGAGAGAGAGAGAGAGAGAGAGAATGAGAGGTAAATCTGGTTCATACTGAGCACCAGGAACCAGCCACGTGGAGGAGTATCTAAGCCAGGAAGCCTAGGGCAGGTGGACTGAAGGCCACGCACCCTGGAGGTGCAGGGCTATAGCAAGCCCCCTTCTGGCAAGAGGCCAGGGAAAAGAAGAGAAGGGTCCCAGCACCATTTGTTTAAGAGGCTGTCCTTGATCCAGCAATTGATTTTAGTCCCTTTGTCAAAAATAAGTTGGTTGTAGATGCATGGATTGATTTCTGGAGTTTCTATTCTGTTCCATTTATCTACAAATCGGTTTTTGTGCCAGTACCAAGCTGTTTTGATTATAACTGCCCTGTAGTATGTCTTGAAATCAGGAATTGTGATGCATCCAGCTTTGTTTTTGTTGTACAAGATTGCTTTAGCTATTTGGAGTCTCTCATGTTTCCATATGAATTCTAGCATTACTTTTTTCTAGATCTGTAAAGAATGCTGTTGGTATTTGGATTGGGATCACATTGAATCTGTAAATTGCTTTTGGTAGTATGGACATTTTTATGATGTTGATTCTTCCAATCCATGAACATGGAAGGTTTTTCCCTTTTTTTTAAATGTCATTCTCTATTTCTTTCTTTAGTTTTTTTGTAATTTTCATTGTATAGATCTTTGACATCCTTGGGTAAATTTATTCTAAGACATTTGATTCTTTTTAGAGCTATTGTGAATGGAACTCATCTTAATTCTTTCTCAACCATGGCATTGTTCGTGTATACAAAGGATTTGATTTTTCTGTGTTGATTTTATATCCTGCCACTTTACCAAACTCTATATGAGTTTCAATAATTTTTCAGTGGAGCTTTTTGATCCCGTATATTTAAGATCATGTCATCTGCAAATAGGGATAGCTTGATTTTCTCCTTTCCAATTTGTATTCCTTTGATTTCTTTTTCTTGCCTATTGGCTCTGGCTAAAACTTCTAGTACCATGTTAAATAGCAATGGTGAGAGTGGGTATCCTTGTCTGATTCCAGATCTTAGAGGGAATGCTTCCAGCATTTTCCCATTCAATAGGATATTGGCCATGGGTTTGTCAGATTGCCTTGACTGTGTTGAGGAATGTTCCTTCTATATCCAATTTGCCTAGGCTTTCATCATGAGAAGATTCTGTATTTTATCAAATGCTTTCTCTGCATCTATTCATCTGCAACCATATGGTTTTTGTTCTTCAGTTTTTTTTTTTTTTTTTGACAGGCAGAGTGGACAGTGTGAGAGAGAGATAGAGAGAAAGGTCTTCCTTTTACCATTGGTTCACCCTCCAATGGCTGCCGCAGACAGCGTGCTGCGGCTGGCGCACCACGCTGATCCAAAGGTAGGAGCCGGGTGCTTCTCCTGGTCTCCCATGGGGTGCAGGGCCCAAGCACTTGGGCCATCCTCCACTGCCCTCCTGGGCCACAGCAGAGAGCTGGCCTGGAAGAGGGGCAACTGGGACAGAATCCAGTGCCCCGACCGGGACTAGAACCCGGTGTGCTGGCGCTGCAGGCGGAGGATTAGCCTATTGAGCCGCGGCGCGGCCTACTTCAGTTTGTTAATGTGACGTATCACACTGATTGCTTTGCGAATGTTGAATCATCCCTGCATACCAGAGATAAATCCCACTTGGTCTGGGTGAATGATCTTTCTGATGTGTTGCTGGATTCAACTGGCTAATATTTTATTGAGGAATTTTGCATCTATGTTCATCAGGCATATTGGTCTATTGTTCTCTTTCTCTGTTGCATCTTTTTCTAAATTAGGAATTAAGGTAATGGAGGCTTCATAGAAGGAGTTTGGGAGGTTCCTATCCCTTTCAATTGTTTTGAATAGCTTGAGAAGAATTGGAGTTAGTTCTTCTTTAAATGTCTGGTAGAATTCAGCAGTGAAGCCACCCGGTCCTGGACTCTTCTTTGTTGGGAGGGTATTTATTACTAATTCAAACTCCATCTTGGTTATTAGTCTGTTTAAGTTCTCTATGTCTTCATTACTCTATTTTTGTAGATTTTATGTGTCTAGGAATCTGTCCATTTCTTCTAAGTTTCACATTTTTTCCCCATACATCTCTTTGTAGTAATTCCTGATGATTCTTTTTATTTTTGTGTTTTATGTTGTTTCATTTACTTTTTCATCTCTGATTTTGTTGATTTGGGTCTTCTCTCTTTTTTTTTTTGTCTGGCTGTGCCAATGGGGTATCTGTTTTATTTAGTTTTTAAAAAATTAGCTCTTTATCTCACTGATTTTTTGTATCATTTTTTAAGTTTCAATTTTGACTATTTCTTCTCTAATTTTAATTATTTCTTCTACTAGTTTTGGGTTTGACTTGCTATTGTTCTTTTAGGTCCTTGAGATGCATTGACAGCTCATTTATTTGGTATCTTTTCAATTTCTTGATGTAGGAACCAATTGCTATAAAGTTTCCTCTTAATGCTGTTTTTGCTGTATCCCATAAGTTTTAATATGTTGTATTGTCACCTTCATTTGTTTCCAGAAATTTTTTTATTTCTATTTTGATTTCTTAAATTTCTTTAGGAGCATGTTGTTCAGTCTCCATGTGTTTGCATATGTTCTAGCAATTCTTGAGTTGTTACACAGAGAGAGGAGAGGCAGAGAGAGAGAGAAAGAGAGAGAGAGAGAGAGGCCTTCCATCTGATGTTTCACTCCCCAGCTGGCTGCAGTGGCCAAACTGCACCGATCTGAAGCCAGGAACCAGAAGCTTCTTCCAGGTCTCCCACACAGGTGCAGGGGCCCAAGGACTTGTACCATCTTCTACTGCTTTCCCAGGCCATAGCAGAGAGCTGGATCAGAAGTGCAGCAGCAGGGTCTCGAACCAGTGCCCATATGGGATGCTGACACTTCAGGCTAGGGCGTTAACCTGCTGCACCACAGCGCAAGCCCCTCCAGTTTCTTAATGTAGGCATTAATTGCTATAAACTTCCTTCAACACTGCTTCTGTTATGTTGGGTTGTCATTTTCCTGCATTTCTCAGAATTTTTTATTTCCCTTTTCACTTCTTCTATGATCCACCATTCATTCAGCAGCACATTGTTAGTCTCCATGTGTTTACATATTTTCTACAGTGTCTTAAATTGTTAATTTCCAGTTTCATTTCTAAAGATATATGGTATGATTTCATTTTTTTTAAATTTTTTGAGACTTGCTTTATGGCCTAGCCTATGGTATATGCTAGAGAAAGCTTTTTTTTTTCAGTGATGAGAAATTCTACAGGTGTGGGATGAAATATTCTGCTGAAATCAACTAGGTCCATTTGGTTCATAGTGTAGATAAACTCTGTTGTTTGTTGCTGTTTTGTCTAATTGATCTGTCCATTGATGAAAGTGTGATGTTGAAGTCCCCTATTATTATTGTATGGGAGCCTGTGTCTCCCTTTAGATCCAGTAACATTTGTTTTAAATAGGCAAGTACCCTGGAATTGGGGTATATACATTTACTATAGTCATATCCTCCTGTTGAATTTGTCCCTTAATCATAATATAATGCCTTTTTTAAACTTTTATTTAGTAAATATAAATTTCCAAAGTACAGTTTATGGATTACAATGGCTTCCCCCCCATAATTTCCCTCCCACTCGCACCCCTCCCATCTCCCTCTCCCTCTCCCATTCCATTCACATCAAGATTCATTTTCAATTATCTTTATATACAGAAGATCGATTTAGTATATATTAAGTAAAGATTTCATCAGTTTGCACCCACACAGAAACACAAAGTGTAAAATACTGTTTCAGTACTAGTTATAGCATTATTTCACATTGGACAACACATTAAGGACAGATCCCACATGAGAAGTAAGTACACGGTGACTCCTGTTGCTGACTTAACAATTTGACACTCTTGTTTATGGCGTCAGTAATCTCCCTAGGCTCTTGTCATGAGTTCCCAAGGCTATGGAAGCCTTTTGAGTTCGCCAACTTCGATCTTTTTCCGACAGGGTCATAGTCAAAGTGGAAGTTCTCTCCTCCCTTCAGAGAGAGGTACCTCCTTCTTTGATGGCCCCGTTCTTTCCACTGGGATCTCACTCGCAGAGATCTTTCATTTAGGTCTTCTTCTTCTTTTTTTTTTTTCAGAGTGTCTTGGCTTTCCATGCCTAAAATACTCTAATGGGCTCTTCAGCCAGATCCAAATGACTTAAGGGCTGATTTTGAGGCCAGAGTGCTATTTAGGACATCTGCCATTCTATGAGTCTGCTGTGTATCCCGCTTCCCATGTTGGATCGTTCTCTCCCTTTTTTATTCTATTAGTTAGTAACAGTTTTTGTGTTAAAGTCTATTTTGTCTGATATTAAGATGACCACAATATCTCATTTTTGCTTTCTGTTTGCATGGAATATGTTTCCATGCTTTCACTTTCAGTCTGTGTTTAACTTTTTTGGTGGGGTGTTTTTTTTTTTTTTAATTTTTTTTTTATTTGACAGAGTTAGACGGTGAAAGAGAGATACAGAGAGAAAGGTCTTTCTTCCGTTGGTTCACTCCCCAAATGGCCGTTAAGGCCAGAGCTACGCCAATCCTAAGCCAGGAGCCATGTGCTTCCTCCTGGTCTCCCATGCGGGTGCAGGGCCCAAGCACTTGGGCCATCCTCCACTGCCTTCCCGGGCCACAGCAGAGAGCTGGACTAGAAGAGGAGCAACCGGGACTAGAACCCTGTACTCATATGGGATGCCGGCACTGCAGCCAGAGGATTAACCAAGTGAGCCACGGCGCCGGCCCCGTGTGTGTGTGTGTGTGTGTGTGTGTTTCTTATAGATAGCAAATAGATGAGTCTTGTTTTTTAATCCATTCTGCCAGTCTGTATCTTGCAATTGAAGAAATTAGGTAATTTACATTCAAGGTTATTATTGATAAGTAATGACTTTGTCCTGCCATTTTTCCATTTTTTCCCTTTTTCTTTTTTTAATGGATTTTTAAAAATTTATTTGACAGGTAGAGTTACACACAGTGAGAAAGAGAGAGACAGAGAGAAAGGTCTTCCTTCCGTTGGTTCACCCCCCAAAATGGCTGCTACGGCCGGCGCTGCGCCAATCTAAAGCCAGGAGCCAGGTGCTTCTTCCTGGTCTCCCATGCAGGTGTAGGGGCCCAAGCACTTGGGCCATCCTCTACTGCCCTCTGGGGCCACAGCAGAGAGCTGGACTGGAAGAGGAGTAACCAGGACTAGAACCTGGCACCCATATGGGATGTCGGCACCGCAGGTGGAAGATTACCCAAGTTAGCCATGGCACCGGCCCCATCCCTTTTTCTTGCTTTGGAATTGCTTTGTACTTTTTCAGAGATTTTCTGCTGTCACATTATTTCATGATGGTGACTATCTCTCTGTTCCTGTGTGTATGACATCCTTAAGTTTGATTTGCAAGGCTGGACTAGTGGTGACAAATTCCTTAAATTTTTGTTTGTCTTGGTAGGTCTTTATGTTGCTTTCATTTATAAATGAGAAATTTGGGTGTACAGTATTCTGGTTTGACAGATTTTTTTCTTTTAGAACTCTTACTGTGTCTCTTCATTCTTTCCTAGCCTGTAGGATTTCTGATGAGAAATCAGCTGTCAGTCTAATTGGAGATCCTCTGAAGGTAATGTGTAATTTCTCTTGTGCACGTTTTAAAATCTTTTCTTTATGCTGTACTGTTGAAAGTTTGACTATAATGTGTCACAGTAAAGCTCTTTTCTGATCATGTCCATTAGTTCTATGGGTTTCCTGCCTTCTAATCTATTCTTTCCACATCTTCTGGAACTCCTAAGACAAGTATATTTGATAGCTTGATAGTACCCTACATATCTTGAACACTCTTTTCAATTTTTCTAATTTTTTCTTCTTTTCTTGTCTGAGAGACTTCCAAGTATTTGTGTTCTAAATTGGACATTCTTTCTTCTGCCTCACCAAGTCTGTTTTTAAACTTTCCCGTCTATTTCATTTATTTTAAAATGTATTCATTTATTTGAGAGGCAGAGTTACATATAGAGAGAGGGAGAGAGAGAAAGAGAGGTCTTCCATCTGCTGGTTCACTCCCCATCTGACTTCCTCAGACGTCAGACTACTCCTATGGACAGGAATATTAGCAGACAGGATTTCAGCTGCTCTTCATGCTGCTGCCAACACCTTAGCTTTGTCAAATGCTTCTTGGCCAGTGGGTCTTCCACAGCGGTCCATCCCTTTGTTCTGGAATGTTCTCTTTGATAACTCACTCTGGTTTCTAATAGACATCTGCAGTCTTTTTGTAGGAAACAACATTGTGTCTTGCAATATCTACAAACTTCTGGGTACACTGGTCACCACTGGTTCTAATTTCTTCCTATTTGGTGTCATTGGCATAGTCCAGACTAATCAGGAAAGCAAAGCAAACCTCAAATGTGGACTCTAATTTGTCCACCACGGTACTGTTAGAATTCCTCAGAGCATCTGGCACTGTCTGAAGAAGTGAAGCTTGGACAGACACACCAGGCCAGGTGGCCAGGCCAGGTGGCCAAGAAAACATATCACAAAGTGCATATTGCACAGAATCATTAATGGGACATTAAAATCTTTGCATTGTGGCCCTAGAGTAGCACTACTTGTCAGAGAGTAGGGCACAGAGATGGGTAAAAAGCTGAAAAGCAGATCTCTTCAATATTGCCTGAGTTTTGGCAGGCTTGAGTAAATAACACAAACATTTTTCTCAACCTCTCAAAACAAATAGAATATTTATCACCAGTAACACTGCTATAATTCATTCATTTTCTCTGGATAAGAGTCATACAAGTCATAGAAGAAACATGATGATGCACTACCCTCTGTTGGTTAACTTCTCCTTAGCCCAAACATTTGTTTGTGTTCAGAGTTTTAAACCCTGATGCCTTGATCATCAGTCACAAAAAGCAGAATACCACTTTTGAAGGGAAAACTGCATTATGCGGCTCTATAAGCAACACTGAAACAAATACTGAGACAAAATTTTACAGCTGTGGTCTGATGTATTTACATTTTCTTCTTGCCTCAGGAAAAGTCATGCAACCAAAAATAACACTGATAAGCTATAATGACGTATTGCTTAGATGTTTTAAATTCTGAATGCTGCCATCAGTTAAGATAATGATAAAGTTACTGAAGATGTTGAAAAAAGGATAATTTTTCCTGGCTATAGTGTTCTGAGTTGACAGGTTTCTTCTTTTTGGTACTTAACAATGTCATGCTGTTGTCTTTAAACTTGTGTGGTGCAGGGGTCTTAGGTGTGCCCCTATTGGCTGCCAGGATTTTTGTGCCTCCTCCACAGTCACAAAATTGGTTTTTCCATCTCAGCAGCTGTAACTTTACCATTTATTTAGTTCCCTCCTGCTCATACTCAGAGCTTTTGTTGGAAAACACCACGTGTGAATCAGACAAGGACATTCTTAACCTGTGTGCAACACTTTAGGGAGTCTCAGAAAGCAGCATAAACAAGCAGTTCAGCATGGTCCCCATGAACCAAAACCCTGTCGAACCAACAGTGCAATCCAGGTGACTCTGTGGGACTTGCCTTGACCTCTTGCCTGTGCTGTGAACCAGCCTGCAAGAGTTTGCTATTAGAAGAAAGGAAATACTGCTGCCTAGGAATGTTCCGGATGGAATCTCTAGTGTCCAGTAAGACCTGTATAACCCACCTCTGCAGTCGTGAACATTACCCAGGAGACAGCCAAGAGGAGATGAATCCACTCCAGGGACGGTCATATCCAGTAGGCAAATCGCCTTAATTAGGTCTGTTTTTCAAGAAGAGGTGTGAGTATATCAATGAACAAAACTGACAAGACTTCTTGTCTGTGGTTGACACTCTAGGGTTTATAGACATTATACAAATAAATGTCTATATGGGGCCAGCATTATGGTGCAGTGGATTAAGCTGCCAACAGCAACACCCACATCTCACATGGGTGCTGGTTCCCATCCTGGCTGCTTTGCTTCTGATCTAGCTTCCTGCTTATGCTCCTGGGAAAGCAGTGGAAGATGGCCCCTGCCACCCATGTGGGAGACCCAGATGGATCTCTGGGCTTCTGGCTTTGGCCTGGCCCAACCTAGACCATTGCAGCCAGACCAGGAAAATGAGTAGATATCAGTAAGCTTCCAAGCCTGGGAAGGACAAACTGGGCAAAGACCCTGGGCCACACAGTACTGACTGTTAAGAATGTGGAAGAGCATACTTTCTGGGTGAAGAGGTGTAATCCCCAATGAGAGATGATATAAAACAGAGAAAGGAAAGCAATATCCCCTCTAGGGCAGAGGCTCCACAGCTCTTTGTGTTGGCTGAGTAGCCCAGATCCTGCTGTGGCCCAGCCTCCTGGCCAAGCCCCCAGGCCACTTCTTGTAGTCAAATCCACAAGACAGAACCATTCTTAATGAAAACTATCTCTGCTCCAAAAAAGTAAGACACAATTAATGCAACCAAGCACAACCCAAACTAAAGAAGAAGCTCTTAACTCCTTGTACCTTACTTGCCCCAGCTGTCATGCTACTCAGAACAGGGTCTGCGCATTACTTACCCTGATTCACTGCTACAAAGCTTCTCAAATCCAGTGTCTCACTGCTCCTCTACATTCTCCCTCAAAAAGTAAGCAAACATCACAGAAATATAAGCACCACAATAAAAGTGGGCATCAACTTAAGGGCCCCCCCTACAATATTACCAATTAACCTAGGGTATTTTGGGTATTTTAACCCTCTTCTGACCTGTATCCTGCAATGTTCTGGAAGTGTTGTAGACATCATTGCCTTAGATTCCTCTTCTTGAGGAAGTTTATAATCTTTAAACATTGCAAATGTGAATTGTTTTCTAAGCTGTCACTGAAGGAGTAATTATCCTAACAGGCATATAGCCAAAATCCTTGTTCCCAGATTCTCTGACTATTGTCCCTAAGATCATATAAACAAATCTAACAGTTGCAAACATAAAGATAAAAAGTCACACAAAATAAAAGTACCGAAAACCAACCAAAGATAAGAAAGAATATGTCAGTGGCGTCATACTGTTTCAGCTTTGCTAAAGGCAAAAAATTTAATTTGTTTATTATAGCTATAGACATTTTATAAAATATTCAAAAATTAATATCTAATTAGAATAGAGAGAGAATTTTAGGTGGGAACATAAAATTAAAATTGTCACATTCTCTGGCAAAGAGTTCTTCCAACATGCAAGGTTCATAGGAGGGATGTGTGGTAGAACTGTCTGGACAAGGCTTCCCGGATGTCAGACCACTCCTACGACAGGAATATTAGCAGACGGGATTTCAGCTGCTATTCGTGCTGCACATCTGTGTGCTCCAGCACCTGCTGCCAACACCTCAGCTTTGTCAAATATTCTGGGCCAGTGGGTCTTCCACAGCGGTCCATCCCTTTGTTCTGGAATGTTCTCTTTGATAACTCACTCTGGTTTCTAATAGACATCTGCAGTCTTTTTGTAGGAAACAACATTGTGTCTTGCAATATCTACAAACTTCTGGGTACACTGGTCACCACTGGTTCTAATTTCTTCCTATTTGGTGTCATTGGCATAGTCCAGACTAATCAGGAAAGCAAAGCAAACCTCAAATGTGGACTCTAATTTGTCCACCACGGTACTGTTAGAATTCCTCAGAGCATCTGGCACTGTCTGAAGAAGTGAAGCTTGGACAGACACACCAGGCCAGGTGGCCAGGCCAGGTGGCCCAGAGAACGTAGCACCCAGTGGAGCTTCCATGTCTGGCTGCTTTCAATGTGCAGAGGCTCCACAGCTCTTTGTGTTGGCTGAGTAGCCCAGAATCCTGCTGTGGCCCAACCTCCTGGCCAAGCCCCCAGGCCAGAACTTTGAATGCCTTTCTGAGTAAATCAGGCATCAGAAGGTAAAAATGTACAGTCTTCAGGTATTTTAGAGTAACTTCTGTCCATTAAGCTATATGGAACCAATGGCTATCCCTAAGGAGTACACAAAAATATTTAGCTGAGACAGCAAGGGCTGCCCTGCCAGAGGGACACAGCATTCACACTTGAGGTTAGTTAGGCAAATTAGTGCCTCAGAGATAGGTAGCACAATGCCAAACTTCCCAGCACCCCGTGGGGCAGAAAAAGATTTGGAGAAATAGTGACTAACATTGCCCTGAGTTTGGTAAAAATCTTGAAATCACAATTTCAAGAAGCTGAATAAACCTCAAATAGGATGAACAAAAAGGAAACTACAGCTACTAATACAATCGTCACACTGCCTAAGGAGAAATCATTTTTTTGACTTCACATGTAAGAACATACAGTAGTTAGTCTTCAGTACCTAGTTATTTTCACTTCACACAAGGCTCTCTATTTCCATGTACATTTGACAAAATTTCCTTCCATGACTGGATCCCACTGTGAATCTATGCTGTTTGCTTGTTCACTCATCCACTACTGTACACTCAGGCTGCTTTCCTATCATGGTTGTTATGAATGATGCTGGAATGAATATGGTGCAGATATCGCTGATTCCAGTTCCTTTGGATACATACCAAGAAGTAGGATGACTGGATCTATGGTAATTCTGTTTTTAGTTTTTTGAGGAACTGCTGTACTATTTTCTAAAATCCCCACATGGATGCGTAAGCATTCTCCTTTCTCCACATCCTTTACCAGTAACTGCTATCATTCACCTTTGTGACAATAGCCATTCCAACAGGTGTGAGTTATGTCTTGTTGTGGTTTTAATTTCCATTTCCTTGATGATTAGGGATGTTGGACATTTTTCAAATACCTGCTGATCATTCATGTCTCTTCTTTAAAGAAATGTATGTTCAGATCTTTTGCCAATTTTTATTGTGTTATTTGTTTTTTTTTTTTTTTTTTTTTTTTTTTTTTTTTTTTTTTTTTTGAGATTGAGTATCTTTAGTCATTTGTAGCTGAATACTAACCTCTCTTACAGGATTTATGGTTTTCAAATATTTTCTCCCAGTCCATAAGTTGTCTCTTTTGTATTATTTTTTTTTCTTTGCTGTGCAGAAGAAATAGAAAAGCAGAAAGGTATTTGTCAGCAGCGTGGGGTTAGCAGAAAGGGTGGGGAAAGGGAAGATGTTGATCAAAGGGTACAAAGTTCAATTTAGGTTGTAGGAATAAGTTTTGGCAATCAATTGCATTGCATGGTGAACACAATTAATAGTAAATATATATTTTTAACTTGCTAAAATGGATCTCTAATGTTCTCACTGTGGAAAAGTGATCAATTGGTGAGCTGATGGATGTGTTGGCTTGATTACAATTTTATATCATGTGGACATAGACCAAAACTTCACCTAGAAATCCATGAATATGAAATTATTCTTTAATAAGTTACAATTGAAGTTTTTTCAAAAAAGCTTTTAAAGCTCTGAGATAAAAATGATACATTACATGAAAAGCAAAATCAAAATGTTAAATGCTTATTTATCAACAATAGCCCATAATACATCAGAAAGTCATATTTAAATTGACAAAAAAGAAAAAAATAATTGTTAATCAAGAATTTCATGTTCAACAAAACTATCCTTGAAGAGAAAAAAAGGAGGGACAAAATAAAGACATTTTTAGATAAACAAAAATGAAAAACAAATTTGTTAGTAGACCTAGAAATACTAATGAAAGACCTCATGCTGCAAAGAAATAACACTGGATGGTGTATCGACCAGTGTCCACCCAGGAAAAAATTTCTACAGAGTAATTTGAAAAGGAAATGTTTGATATTAGGAATTAGTAGCTATGACAGAGGATTAGTTATGAGGGATCGATTAGTTAGTATTAAAGCAATGTAAGGGGCAGCCCCTACTAAGGCTGAGACAGAGGAACCTAATGAAGAACTAAGTCCCCTAGTGAGGACTGAAATGCAGATGCCTTTAATGCCTGGTTATTTTCAGGTAGCACAATGTGCAGTCTCGACCCGCGAGACCCGAGCACTGCCAGGGTGCTGGGGTGGCGGTATTCTTTGGTGAGAAGCACCAGAGACAAGTTTTGGTGAACAAGTCCACTTTATTAACAAGCAAGCACACCTTTTAAAGGGCAGGCAGTAACTAATTCAGGGCAACACTAATTCTACGGAATAGAACATGGTGCTGCTATGCTTCTCCAATCAGCTTGAAGGTCACATAGCTAGGATAGCTTTCTAGGTAACCCTAATGGACCAGGGCCACACTCGGGAGTTGTTTGCCTGATTGGCAATTACAGGGCCCTTTAACAGGGAACAAGCATGAGGGAAAAGTGCCTGGGACTCCTGCCACCTGCCAGCAGTCAGGTTGTGGGGTCCTTCCTGGGGAGGCATGGCATGCCATGCTCTCTCAATGTTCTGCAGGCAGACTCCTGGCCAGGTACAGTATTACCCACAATAATGTCCTGTAAGTTCATTCACATTGGACCCAGTATCAAGACTTTATTGAATTTTATGGGTGGAGAATCGTCTATTGTATGTGTGAATCACAATTTGTTTATCCATTTGTACACTGATAGACACTTGGGTTGTTTCCCCCTTGTGACTATTGTGACCTGTGCTGGTATGAACATGCATGTATTTGAATACTTCTTTCCAATTCTCTGGGGTATATGCCCAGGAACATTCATTTTGTTGGATGATTTTTCTGGATATGGAATACTAAGACTGTGGAATGTTTTCTTTCATAGTTTAAATATTTTATGGTTTCTGATGAGGAGAATGATCTCATGATTTTTCATCTATAGGTAATGTGGTTTCTTAATCTAGTTTCTTTCAAGATTTTCTCTTGTTCTTGGTCTTCAACAGCTTGAATATGATATATAGGTGTAGTGTTTTTGAAACTGGGTGTGTTTTTTGAGTATTTTCCCTGTTTGGTGTTCTCTGAGCTTCTAAGATCTTGGATGAGGTTTATGCCATTAATTTTAGAAAGTTCCTGACCATGGGGGCTGGTGCTGTGGCTTAGCAGGTAAAGCTACCACCTGCAGTGCCAGAATCCCATATGGGTGCTGGTTTGAGTTCCGGCTGCTCCACTTCCGATCCAGCTCCCTGCTAATGTGCCTGGGAAAGCAGTGGAAGGTGACCCAAGTCCTTGGACCCTTGCACCCACATGGGAGACAGGAAGAAGATTTTGGCTCCTGGCTCCTGGCTTTGGCCCAAGTTCTTGGGCCCTTGCAGCCATGTGGGAGACAGGAAGAAGCTCCTGGCTCCTGGCTTTGGATTAGCCCAGCTCTGGTCATTGCGACCATCTGGGGAATGAACCAGCAGATGGAAGACCTCTCTCTCTCTCTCCCTATCCCTCTTTCTCATCCTCTCCCTCTCTCTGTAACTGTCTTTAAATAAATAAAATAAATCTTTAATAAAAAAAGAAAGTTCTTGGCCATTCAAATATTTTTGTTGCTCTTTTTAGTTTTCTTCCTAGTATTTCAATTGCATGTCTGTTATATCTTTTCAGATTACACTGTAGGTCTTGGATATTTTATTCTTTTTTTTTATTCTTTTTTCTTCTTTGCGTTTCAGTTTAGGAAGTTTGATGACCATGGAATATTTTGTTTTATGGAAAAAATTATTGATTTATTTATGTGAAAGCCAAAGTGATGGGCAAGTTCACTACCTGCTGGTTCATTCCCCAAATGGGAGCAATGGCCAGGACTGGGCTGGACTGGGCTGAAGCCAGAATCCAGGAGCTCCACCCTGGTCTCCCACTTAAGTGGCAGGGACCCAAACACTTGAGCCATTGTCTGCTGCCTTCCCAGGTGCATTAGCAGGAAGCTAGATCAGAAGCAGAGCAGCCGGGACTCAAACTGGCACTCTGTGTGGGATGTTAGCCTCACAAGCACTGGCTCAATCTGCTGCACCACAACGCTGCCCCTGCCCTGGAATATTCTTCAGTGTTAAAAAGAAATGAACTGTTGGGGCCGGCGCTGTGGTGCAATGGATTAAAGCCCCAGCCTGCTGCACTGCATCCCATATGGGCACTGGTTCAAGTCCTGGCTGCTCCACTTCCAATCCAACTCTGCTATGGCCTGGGAAAGCAGTAGAAGATGGCCCAAGTCCTTGTGTCCCTGCAGTGCATGGGAGACTGGGAAGAAGCTCCCGGCTCCTGGTTTTGGATCTGTGCAGCTCTGGCCGTTGAGGCCACTTAGGGAGTGAACCAGCAGATGGAAGATCTCTGTCTGTCTCTACCTCTCTCTGTAACTGTCTTTCAAATAAATAAAATAAGTCTTTTTTTTTTTAAAGGGATGAATTATTAAGCATGGAAAGACAGGGAGGAACCTCAATTGTATATCATTAAATGGAAGAAGCCAATATATAGAAGCTAAATACTGTGTGACTCCAACTCTACAACATTCTAGGAAGGGCAAAACTTTTTCTTTCTTTTTTTTTTTCTTTTTTTTTCTTTTTTTTTTTTGACAGGCAGAGTGGACAGTGAGAGAGAGAGAGAGACAGAGAGAAAGGTCTTCCTTTGCCGTTGGTTCACCCCCCAGTGGCCGCTGCGGCCGGCGCACCGCGCTGATCCAAAACCAGAAGCCAGGTGCTTCTCCTGGTCTCCATGCGGGTGGAGGGCCCAAGGACCTGGGCCATCCTCCACTGCCCTCCCGGGCCACAGCAGAGAGCTGGACTGGAAGAGGAGCAACTGGGACAGAAGCCAGCACCCTGACCAGGACTAGAACCCGGTGTGCTGATGCCGCAGGCAGAGGATTAGCCTGTTGAGCCGCGGTGCCTGCCAACTTTTTCTGACTTACTCACATTCTTGGTGGGAAAGTTTTAAGTTTCTCTTTGTTACATATGATTTTAGCTACAGATTTTTGGTAGGTGATGTTTATTTAAGGAAATTCCCCTCCATTCCCACTTTACTGAATTTTGTTTTTGTTTTTCATCCCTGCCATATATTTTTTCTTCCCAGTGTTAGGAAAACTGTTTATCTGTGGTCAGATCTCTGTACTTTTTCCTAACTTTCATACTTCTTTTTCTAATTTATTTCACCTTACATTTTTTTCCTTTGTCCTGAACTGACCATCTTGGTTTCTTCCATGTTAATTCTATTTCTTGCTGTTTGAAATTTAATTTTAATTTTTGAATTGTGATGGTTGTGTATCCCAATTTATTTTCACAATGTCACAATCTTATTTAAAAATACAATTGTATAGTCTTATCATCTCTTATTGACATTGCCAATCATTTATATGTTTGTAAGCAACTGCAAATAGTTATTTTCCTGGGAGGATATATGTTTTCTAAGACTGTACTTTTTTATCTGCGAGGGAATAGTGTGCTCTTTGTTCTTTGTGCTTTTGTATTGGAATATGTAACATAGTCTTTGTTTCTATATTCACAAATCATTACAACTGAGGACAAGGATGGGGACTACACAAGAAGCATTTGTGTTCTGGCTCCTGCTTGGTTGGAATGCTTTCATAATCTCCCCCACAGACTGTGCTCAGCCCAGAGTGGGCAAGGCATAACAGGTCTCCTCTGTTCACAGAGAAAAGCCTGCTTGGCAATCCAGGTTTCCAACTCCCATTTTTCTCAAAAGGAGTTGCTATTTTCTCCCCTGAAAGGTCAGACCTGGCTAATTGATATATTTTTCTTCTGAAAGCCAGTTGCAAAATGCTAAAATTGAATGTACCTGTTCTGAAAATATCAAGGTGAAATAATTTCTCAAGGTGTTATTAGGCAATGCTAACATGGTTTTAATGTTTGTTCCAGTCTTCCTGCCATCCTTTCATATCATATCAAAATCAGCTTCTCTGATTTTGGTGCTGGTTGCAAAATCCATTGAAAAGGGAGCTGGTGCTGTGGCACAGCTGGTAAAGCCACCGCCTTCAGTGCCAGCATCTCATAGGGCGCTGGTTTGCGTCCTGGCTGCTCCACTTCCGATCCAGCTGTCTGTTATGGCCTGGGAAGACAGTAGAAGATGGCCCAAGTCCTTGGGCCCCTGAACCCATGTGGGAGACCTGGAAGAAGCTCCTGGCTCTGGCTTTTGATTGGTGCAGCTCTGGCCATTGAGACCATTTAGGGAGTGAACCAGCAGATGGAAGACCTCTCTCTCTCTGCCTCTGCCTCTCTATGTAACTGCCTTTTAAATAAATAAATTAATAAATCTTTAAAAAAGCCAATGAAAAGGTAGACTTATTTGTCAATGATAAATGGACCTGAGGACCAAGAATACATTCCTAATTCCAACATTTATTAGTCCTGTGAGGCCCAGAACCCCCTGAGGCCTCATTTTTAAACATTCTACATGATAGGCAGGGACTCTGGGGATAAAGACTAAAATTTAACATTGCTTTACAGTACATGACTTAAAGAATGGGAACTCAAAAAATAAACATTTCCCTAAAATTATTTCTTCTCTGAAATTCATATTGGAAGACATCACATAAACATTGGGAGTTGTCCACTTTTTATTTAAGTGATTAAGCCTCTTTTTATTTAAGTGAGTTTGCTTTTCTCAGAATCAAGTTAAGATGCACACATTTATCACATGGACTTCACAGATGTTCCGGGGGCTTCCTGATGATGACACGGGGGCTTCGGTGCCATTATGCTTTGCAGATGGTCCTGTTCATTACGTGTGCCTGAGCTTTGTGATCCACACAGCTGTGCTGTCTATGGGCTTTTGTGTGTGGTGTAGAGAAGGGGGAGTGAGGACGCTGGGTCACAGCATTTCACCTCAAACCCTCTTGTTTCACTCAGAGAAGCACAGTGAGTGTGGCAGGCGGAGGCTGGTGGGCAGACAAGGGCCTGCCTGTGAGCCCAGGAGCTGCGGCTGTCAGCGTGTACCCTTGCCTGCCTGGGGTGTTACGGGGATAAGCCACATAGGTACGCTCAGCGTCAGCCTGTGCTGCAGCATTAGCCATTAGCATTGCACTCTTATCAACAAGTAGAAGCCACTGAGTACCTCAAAGATGGAAGCGTGTCCCTTAGTGATGCACCTGAACTGAACCATTGCAGGCTGCGTGTTTGGTCTGTGAATTCTTACCCAGTGGGGCTGTCCATGAGTGTGGCTGTAGAAATAGCAATGTGTTTGGTTCTGGGGTGCCAGGCCCTGCTGGGACTATCACATGGTATAGAATAAATGTACATTTCTAAAATCTGAAAATACTAAATTTGAGAACACATTTGACCCCAAGGATTTAACATAAAGATTTATGAGCTTGTATCAATATGATCACTGCTGGTTTGAATGATCTTATGATTGGAGTATGTGAAAAACATTAAAAAGTGCTTTGCCTGTTTATTAATGAGTATATGAATACTAGATTGATTAATGCACTTCCATATTAGTAGTAAATATTTTAATTAATTCTTCAGCTTAGGATATATAAACAGCCATTGGGAATATCCAGTTAGCGTTTGTGTGTGTGTGTGTGTGTGTGTGTGTGGTAGTGTTAGTAAATTAGAGAAGTATTTGAAGTATCTGGAAGAATTAAAGTGAAATCAGTGTAGCTGCCTGGAACAGGTGAACCCTGAAAGGACTAGCGGGATGGTACATTACAATATTGCATGTGGAATGAGCATTAAACTTATTATCTTAGGCTCAGAGGGCTAGGAAGCTCCTCATCACATAATAGGGTCCTGAAACATTTTTCTTAAAGAAATAGATGACCTCACCAAAGGGTTAGTATGGGAGTCTTTTACTAACAAATAGAGGTAGTAAAAACACTAATAGTTGAATGGCTATGCTAAGACACCCAAGGCTACTCATGTGTTTGGAGGTTCACCAGAAGGCTTGTGGGACTAAGCTCACGGTTGTTCTCATGGTTAGGATGTGTCAGCACCCATAGGAAGCAGGCTCAGCCAGTTTGTTAGGTGAATTACAGGCAGGGCTTGAAGCAATCCAAGTGCAGGCTACCTGTGCTCTTTCATTCCTGTGGGGAGGGGCAACTGAGCATGCTCCTTTCTCCAGAAACAAAAATGCAATAACACATGTGTTAGATGTTCCTAAGCAGGGGCGTCTGCTGGAGACTCAGTGCCCAAAGTCTGTATCAGCAGCTCATGAAAGTTGTCTGCTGCTGTAGTAAATCACCACCAGGAGTGGTTTAAAGATCACAGATTTTACTGGCGCTGCGGCTCAGTAGGCTAATCCTCCGCCTTGCGGCGCTGGCACACCGGGTTCTAGTCCCGGTTGGGGCGCTGGATTCTGTCCCGGTTGCCCCTCTTCCAGGCCAGCTCTCTGCTGTGGCCAGGGAGTGCAGTGGAAGATGGCCCAAGTGCTTGGGCCCTGCATCCCATGGGAGACCAGGAGAAGTACCTGGCTCCTGCCATCAGATCAGCGCGGTACGCGGGCCGCAGCGCGCTGGCCGTGGCGGCCATTGGAGGGTGAACCAATGGCAAAGGAAGACCTTTCTCTCTGTCTCTCTCTCTCACTGTCCACTCTGCCTGTCAAAAAAAAAAAAAAAAAAAAAAAGATCACAGATTTAGTATCTTAGCAATCTGATGCAAGTCTCAGTAGGCCGAGAACAAGGTGTTGGCAGGTGTTGGAGTTTCTTCTGGAGCTCTAGAGGAGAATCTGTTTCCAGAGGTCCCATGCCTTCCTCGGCTCATGGTCCCTTCCTCCATCTTCAGAGCTGGCATTGGGTCATCTATCTGTGTCTTTCTTTCTTAGCCACATCTTCCTTTGATGTTTGTGCTACTGTTGGGAACACCTGAATAATCCAGGATGCATCCTCTATTTTAAGGTCAGCTGTTAAGCAACCTGAATTCCACCTGTAGCTGCAGTTCCTCTTTGCCATGTAACATTATCAGCTCCTAGGTCCTAGGAATTAGAACAGACATTTGGGGGAGCCATGATTCTGCCTACCTCAGAGCTGCTCATGCAGGTATCCTATACATGACAAAATTCTAGACTCCCAAGGAAAGCAGGTGTTCAGAATGGCCTATTTGCACAAACAACATAGGTAGAGTGGACCAAGTCTACTTCTTAGATAATGGGTCAAGTGCCAAGTTCCCTCAGTTCTCAGACACTACCTGAGATCAAGCTTGCAAACAGACTTGTCTAAGGATAGCAGCTCAGTCCTGCTGTGGCAATGCTTTCTGAACAATGGCTGATATCTCTAACTCGATCTATATCTACATCTGTAGATACAGATATATATTAAGAACTCAACATGTGTCTCATGCTGCACATGCATTTTCATTAAATCCTCAAAATTCCAAGATAAGGGAACTGCTATTATTATCCCATTTTACAGATGAGAAAACCAAGACTCAGACAAATTGGGAAATTGGCCCAAGATTTCATGTAGAGTTCTAGTTGCAGTGATATGTGGAGACCATGTAATCAGGCTAGTGTTACGGATGGAGGACAGTGCTGGTCCCTGTCAGAGACACTGGTTCAGTTTCCTTGCTGCTCTCCAGGGATACTGAGAATCAGGACCTCAGTTATAAAATTTAGTCCTGAAGGTAGGTGCTTAGACAGGACATAGAGAGAAGGCCTTTCTGTTTTTAAAAAATATTTATCTATTTTTTCAAATGGAAGCGTTTCAAGAAGAAGTGGGGAGAGAGATAAAAAGAAATCCTCCATAAACTGGTTCATGTCCCAGATGGCCATAATGACTGGGCTTGGGCCAACCTAAAGCCAGGAGCCTGGAACTCCATCTGGGTGTCCCATGTAGGTGGCAGGGGCCCAAGTACTTGTAGTGTGGGAAAGCTTAAACAGATAATTTTAAGTTCATGAGTTGGAAACTGCACCTCCTTCACTCTGTGTTGCCATGGTCACCTCCCTGTCAATCGGGGAATCCCTTCCCAGGAAGTGCCTCCTCTTACCTGGGACGTGGGGGTGGTGCCACATAAACACTTCCGTTTTTCTTTTTTTTTAAACCAAGCTTTTAATAATAAATATAAATTTCATAGGTACAACTTTAGAAATACAGCAGTTCTTCCGCCCATACCTGACTTCCTACCCCCATTCCTGTTCCACCTCCTACTCCCTCTCTCATCTCATTCTTCATTAAGACTCATTTTTAATTATCTTTATATACGGAAGATCAACTCTATAGTAAGTAAAGATTTCAACAGTTTGCACCCACACAGACACACAAAGTATAAAGTACTATTTGAAGACAAGTTTGACTGTTAATTCTAGTAGTACAAATTAAGGACAGAGGTCCTACATGGGGAGCAAGTGCACAGTGACTCCTGTTGTTGATTTAACAATTGACACTCTTATTATAATGTCAGTGATCACCCAAGGCTCTTGGCATGAGCTGCTAAGGCTATGGAAGCCTTCTGAGTCCACAAACTCTGTCAGTATTTAGACAGGACCATAAGCAAAGCGGAAATTCTCTCCTCCCTTCAGAGAAAGGTATCTCTTTTTTTGATCTCATTCACAGAGATCCTTCATGTAGATCATTTTTTCTTGTTTTTCTAAAGCTCAAAAATGCTAGAAGAGTGGAATCTCTCTCTCTCCTCCTTATGGACTCAGGATGAGCAGAGTAGGGTATAATAATTCCCTTTCTTTGGCCTACTTTCCAGAAATAAAGCCCTAATGAGTCTATGTATTTTTCTCACTTTGTAACTAAAATTTATCACACTGCATGCTGGGTTTGATCTGTACTTAGAATTCTTCTCTAGGCAAAAGACAAGAGTCTGGGAATTTAATTTAGGCTCTAACCATCCCATAACACTTGGACCATCTTCCACTGCTTTCCCAGGCACATTATCAAGGAGTCGGATGGGAAGTTGAGCAGCTGGGCTTTGAACCAGTGCTCATATAAGCTGAATCTGCTGCATTGTGATAATGCCAGCTCCATACATAGACTCTTTTACCAGAACCAATGTATGGGGCAGAGCAGAACCAGCCAGAATTTTGACCTTATTTGCTGCTGCAAGGTCCTTAGTATGTATAACAATTAGCCACTGTCACAAAAATCTGCCAAACCTCCACAAACTCAGTGACTAAAAGCAATCATAGTTTATTCTCATGGACCCATGGGTTGGCTGGAAGTCTGACTGCTCGGTTCATCTCAGCAGGCCTTGTTCTTGTGCCTGAGAGCTCGGTAGAGATAAGCTGATCTGGTGGGCTCTGCTGGGAAGGGATGACTGTATTCCACAGGTCTCTCATTCTCCTTCGGGAAAAGATGGGCTGTTCCTAGCATGTTCTCACACTTAGCAATAGAAGAGGTAAAAGGGGCAGACATTTTAGGAAAGACCTGCCAACAGGGCACTGTCACGGAATTAATATGACCAAGTAGAAGGCTGGCACCAAGGTCAAGGAGCTGGGTATGTAGCCTTCATGGGAAGAACAGCAGGGACATATGGCATAGGTTATGAATTTAGAGATGGGTGAAGAATTGGGGTGGACAATGCAATCTTTTACAACAGAATTCAGAATTGGTGACAAACTGCATTTCTAGGTGAGGCTGGGTGATGCCAGTTCTGGACCCTGGGAGGTGGAGAGAAGGATTCTGAGCAAGACTGGATCTGCAGTCTCATAGCCAGTCTTGTCCTCACTGGGACTTCCAAGAATTAATGGTATGTTTTAAAAATACATTTCTGGATAGATACATCAAGTTGGCAAAGTGATCTCCAAAATACACAGATTGTTATTGTATTTAAAAAAGGCAACATCTTTTTTTTTTTTTTTTTTTTTTTTTTTTTTTTTTGACAGGCAGAGTGGACAGTGAGAGAGAGAGAGACAGAGAGAAAGGTCTTCCTTTTGCCATTGGTTCACCCTCCAATGGCCGCCGCGGCTGATGCGAAGCCAGGAGCCAGGCGCTTCTCCTGGTCTCCCATGCAGGTGCAGGGTCCAAGCACTTGGGCCATCCTCCACTGCACTTCCTGGCCACAGCAGAGAGCTGGCCTGGAAGAGGGGCAACTGGGACAGAATCCGGCGCCCTGACTGGGACTAGAACCCTGTGTGCCAGCACCGCAGGCGGAGGATTAGCCTAGTGAGCCGCGGCGCCAGCCAAAAAAGGCAACATCTTAATCGATGTTAAGATAAATATTCAAAATGTACCATAAAGTAAATATTTAGTACAAACAAAAGCGCTTTTCACGTCTGGGAGCATTCTCCTGGGCTATATATTGGCAATATTGTTTGTAAACACTCAAGGACAAAATTAAAATGGAACCGATTAGGCTGTAATCTCCTTTCCTACTCTCGGAAGCTGTACCTCCATGAAATGGATTTGGGACTCTTCCTTGTCCTTGGGATCCTTGTCTTTGAGATTTACAGTGTCTACTTAGAGCTATCCCCAGTTATCTCTGCTGATGGTGGCTTGTTTGCAATGGGAGAACATCTCCATCAATGACTACCTGTTTCCTGTTTCAATATCCTTTTGTGATTGGATCACTCTCAAGTAAAATGTGCATGATAATATCAGACTACTGCTAGAAATAAGGCAATACCTTCAGAAAAATATTCAGAGATGGGAATTTCACCTGCTGGTTAATATGCTCACATCCCACGTTAGAGTCCTGAGTTTGACTCTCAGCTCTGACTCCTGATTCCAGCTAGTGCAGATAATGCAGACCCTTGGAGGCAGTGGATGATGGTTCAGGTGGTTGGTTCAGGTGGCTCCTGCCCTATGTGGGGATGTGGATTGAGTTCCTAGCTCCTGGCTCCAGCCCTGGCTTGGCCCTCACAGTTGGAAACATTTGAGGAATAGACCAGCAGAGCTCTGTCTTTCAAGGTAAAAAAAAAAAAAAAGTATTAACAAGGGAAGCACAAGTAAAGGAGAAGATAAGGATGGGACACAGTGTGGGCTGTTTTTTTGCTTCACTAAAAATGGACTGTGAAAAAGACAATTATACTGAGGCCACACTGTTGCTATGGTAATCCACAGGCATTTTGATGAAAGCTAGATTTTCACACTGTGAACTGAATGTAAAATATCAATTAATTAAGCACTGAAGCACTCAAGATTGATTTGGACTACGTGAGATTGGAAATGACACTCAATGGCATCAGACCACCAAAAAATTAACAAAATTGTGGCTTTGACCATTTCTGTGCTCTATTTAACCTACCAATAGATGATAGTATATAAAAATATGCTAGAAGCACTTTTGAAATGATAGTTTTCATGAAAAAGGGAAAATCTGTTATTGGAGGAAAAAATTAGTTATACTTTAAGGCTGCATTTGCTAAGTTATTTTAGGTATGATTGTTATGTCAGTAACTTTTAAAAAGAGCTTTATTGTTAAAATTGCTGCAGCAAAAATTACCTAGTTATAGATAATCTAAACATGTTTTTATAATATGATTTTTGAAGACATAAGATTTTCTAGGAACTAGCATATTCTAGTAAAATAACTTTATTTTATTATCCATGAATCTATTTATTTAGCAAATGATTACTGAAGTACTATATGCCACTAACAGTGGTGCCAGGTGCCAGGGATACTATGAAGAATAGAATAACATAGCATCTGCCTTCCTTTAATGGAACAGTTTATTAGAGAAAAAACAGATAATTAAAATAACATTCCTAATGAACTTGATACGGGATATGATACAGCATGGTCAGAGATGTATTAGAACTGTAGGAGTACAAGGAAAGAATGCAAAGTTTTGGGAGTCAGAACAGGTGTGTTAGGGGCCCAAAGAACAAGCAGGTGCACTAGGTAGGGAGTACTTGGGCCTTGTGGGTCCTGAGGAGTGTAGTGGGCATGAGGGCTGTGCCCCAGGGCAGGGGAGCAGGCCAGGGACCAGCAGCCTTGTATGTGCAGGGAGGACACGCTGTGTGCAAGGGTGAAGGGGATGGGAAAGCTAAAGGGGCACCACTGGGCAGCGGAGTGAAACACAGGAGGCAGAGCTGCGTGGCTATGAGAGCTGTGGCTGGCTGGGCTGCTGATCCAGAAGATGGGCAGGTGAAACCAGGCTTTATTCATCAGGACATCCTCTTTGCTAATGACAGAAGCACAATGCAGACTAACCCAAGCCAGAAGCAATCATTGGACTACAGCTGGCTGGATCCAGGGGCTCCAGTGTGGTCAGGCCTCCGATGATTTTCTTGTCCCTTAGCTCTGCTTGCCTCTGGATGTAGTTGCCATTTTCAGGCATAGATTTTGGTTTGTTTTCTTTTGTTCTATTCTGTTTTACTGTGGCAAGTAACCTGCTATATTAGCTAGGCTGAGGCTCACTGATGTAGCAAATAAGCCCCCATATGTGAGAGGACCAGCAAAACAGAAGTTCATTCAGGTTGGCACGTGCCTTGCATTCTTGTGCTGATACAGCAGACGGGGCTCCCACTATCCCCTGACTCTGCCATCCCCTAGAGCAGCGTGGCCTAGAGAAAGAGTGTGCACCACATGTGGATTTTAATAATAGATTCTATTTTAGCAGTATATCCAAACTGCTATCATTTCAATGATAATCAATATAAAATTATTCATGAAGCAGTTTACTTTTTTTTGGTCCTAAATCCTCAACATCTGTGTGCTTTTGCACAGTGCAGTGCATCTCAGCTTGCACTAGCCACATTTCAAGTGCCCCATAACCACGTGTGGCTGGTGGCCCTTGCACTTGGGGGTGCATCCCTGAATATGGAAGTCTCCTGGGCCCAGCTGGAAAAAGCAGCCGAGGGGATGGCAAAGGTATGATTTCATCTGTCTCTGTCTGTTGGTGACACCTGTCACTTCCTCTCACATTTCATGGGCAAGATTGAGTCACGAGTTCCGTGTAGATGCCAGGGGTTACAAGAGAGGAACCCCTGGCCCAGCAGTCCCATTCGTTACCCCTGAGAAGGTGCCTGGCTGCTGTCAGTGGCCCACCAGCCCCTTGGCTACAGGTGGCTATTGCTGGGGGAGCACCCATGGTCCCAGCCACTCAGGGTTTGGTTGAGGATACCAACACTACAAAATGGAAATGAGGAAATTAACAAAGAAGTGGAGTTGACATGAGTGTGTGAGCTGGGGTCTGGGTGGACATGGGGCATGAAGATTTGGAAAGGAACAAGGAGCAGTCACCTGCTATGACCCCGCCCCCTGGCCCTGGCCCTGGCTGTGGAGGAACCGCAGGAAGTCTGAGAGCTGTGGGGCTGCACCTTGGGGGCAGCTCCAGGGAGCTCTCTAGAAGCTGCTCATCTGAGGGCTGCACCACGGATACTCATGACCTGTGGGGCTGAGAGGGGCATGAGCTGGCCGCAGAGTGGGCATCTGCCAGGCCCCTGAGCCCTCATCTGTCACCAAGTCAGACCCCACCTGCTCCCAGATTTTGGTGGCCTAAGCTTTACCTTTGCCCACCAAATCTCATAGGTGGTGTTCTAATTGGCTATGCAAACCCAGAGCCACACAGAGAAACAGATCCTGGGAAATGTAGTTTTCAGCCTTAGCAGGAGCAGAGTATCAGCTTGGCATTTAACATAACCCTCGCCTACGACATTAGCTGCTAAAGGAAGATGATCATGACATCATACTTCTCTTTAAAATGATGCAACCAAGAACACACTAACCTCTCTAAAAGAGGGTACACAAAGGCCTGCCTGGGATGGGCATGTAGCCTGATGGTTATAACACCTGAGACCCACCAAGGAGTACTGGAGCTCAACCCCCAGCTCTAGATCCTGACTCCAGCTTCTGGAGAGTGCAGATCCTGAGGGCAGCAGTGATGACTGTGGTAGTCAGATTCCCATCACCTACATGGGAGACCTGGACTGGGCTCCTGGTTCCCGGCTTTGGCCCCAGACCCAGGCCATTCAGGGCATTTGGGCAGTGAACCAGCAGATGGGAGTTCTCTACCTGTCTCCCTGCCTCTCACATAAATAAATACATGAACATAATTTTTAAACGCTTTAAAAGCCTGTCTGACTTTCAAGGGAGATTTATTCCTCTTGCAGCTCAGCCACACTCCCCCTCTGCTGTCCTGTAGTTTGAATATTGACATTTAGATGGCAGGGGATGGGTCAGGAGAAAGAGAAAGAACTGGCCAATTTGTAACAAATGTGCTTGCAATGAAGAAAGGTGGAAATACTCCTAACTCCTGCCTTCCTCTTTTCCCAGCTGACAATTTTGCCTTCCTTCTCTACTGACACATTTGCTTTTGCTATCAGTAAACATTGTAGTCACTGGTGCTGTTCTGCCTGCAGTTACTCCAACCTTCATCCCTGAAGGTTCTGGGCTGTTAGCAGTCCTTCCTGTATTGGGATCTCATTATTTTTCTTCTTTTAAAAAAATTATTTTTTTAAACTTTTATTTAATAAATATAAATTTCCAAAGTACAGCTTATGGATTCCAATGGCTTTTTTTTTTTTTTTTGGACAGGCAGAGTGGACACTGAGAGAGAGAGACAGAGAGAAAGGTCTTCCTTTGCCATTGGTTCACCCCCCAATGGCCGCTGCGGCCAGCGCGCTGCGGCCGGCGCGCTGCGGCCGGCGCACTGCTCTGATCCGATGGCAGGAGCCAGGTGCTTCTCCTGATCTCCCATGGGGTGCAGGGCCCAAGCACTTGGGCCATCCTCCACTGCACTCCCTGGCCACAGCAGAGAGGGGCAACTGGGACAGAATCTGGCGCCCCGACTGCGACTAGAACCTGGTGTGCCGGCGCTGCAAGGCGGAGGATTAGCCTAGTGAGCCGCGGCACTGGCCCCAATGGCTTTTTCCGCCCCCATAACTTCCCTCCCACCTGCAACCCTCCCATCTCCCGCTCCCTCTCCCATACCATTCACATCGAGATTCATTTTCAATTATCTTTTATACATAAGATCAATTTAGTATATATTAAGTAAAGATTTCAACAGTTTGCACCCACACAGAAACACAAAGTGTAAAGTACTGTGTGAGTACTAGTTAAAACATTAATTCACATTGTACAACACATTAAGGACAAAGATCCTACATGGGGAATAAGTGCACAGTGACTCCTATTGTTGACTTAACAAATTGACACTCTTGTTTATGGTGTCAGTAATCACCCTAGGCTCTTGTCATGAGTTGCCAAGGCTATGGAAGCCTTTTGAGTTCGCCAACTCCGATCTTATTTAGACAAGGTCATAGTCAAAGTGGAAATTCTCTCCTCCCTTCAGAGAAAGGTACCTCCTTCTTTGATGGCCCTGTTCTTTCCACTGGGATCTCACTCGCAGAGATCTTACATTTAGGTCTTAAAAAATATTTATTTATTTATTTGAAAGGTAGAGTTACAGAGAGGCCGAGGCAGAGAGAGAGTGAGAGAGAAAGAGAGAAAGAGAGAAAGAGAGAGAGAGAGAGAGAGAGAGAATGAGAGAGAGAGAGAGAGAGAGAGAGAGAGAGAGAGAGAGAGGAAAGCCTTCCATCCACTGGTTCACTCCCCAAATGACCACAACAGCAGGAGCTGTGAGAAGCCAGGAGCCATGAGCTTCCTGGTCTCTCACACAGGTACAGGGACCCAAGGACTCAGGTCATCTTCCACTGCTTTCCCAGGCCATAACAAGGAACTGGATTGGAAGTGGAGCAGCCGGGACTCGAACCATCACCCATATGGGATGCTGGCACTGCAGGTGTGGTTTTACCTGCTATGCCACAGCACTGGCCCCTCATTGTTTTCTATTATCTTTCTTCTTCATACCTAGAATTTCCTTTTGCACTACTGTAATAATTTCATTATAGATCAAGGGAGAGAGAAAGGGTTAACCCTCATATTGAATAAACTGCCAAAGCATTTCTACTTCTTACCAGGTTTTTCCATCTGGTTGATTTATTGTCATAGTCCCTTCAAAATAGACAAGATGTTTACCATTTTTTTTAACTTATAAACTGACACCGAAAGAAATATTTTACACAGTTACTGTACATCAAACTTGAAAACCTTTCATGCACTAAATATACATTTAGAAATCTTGTGAATAAAAGGAAAAATTGATGCTGTACATAAGGGACATCTAGATGTCTGGTGATGTACCCTCTGACTGCACGTACTCCTTCTAGGAGTCACTCAGATGTGGAGGTTTCTAGCTCTGCCTGCTTCACTCATTTGCTGTGTTTTAACCAACAGTATTCATTAGAACAAACAAATCCTTTCCAGAAGAAATTGAGAACCAATAGCTTTTACTAATATACATTATGCATATTACCCTTGGACCATGTGCAAGAAGATGAATGTGTTTGTGAAGAAAGTCAAGAAATGTCTAGGAACCAGCCCTGTGGCATAGCTGGTAAAGCTGTTGCCTGCAGTGCCGGTATCCCATATGGGCACCAGTTCGAGTCCCAGCTGCTCCACTTCCAATCCAGCTCACTTCCATGGCTTGGGAAAGCAGTCCTTGGGCCCTTGTACCCACGTAGGACACCAGAAAGAAGCTCCTGGCTCCTGGCTTCAGATTGGCCCAGCTCTGGCCATTGCAGTTATTTGGGGAGTGAACCAGCAGATGGAAGACCCCCCTCTCTCTCTGCCTCTGCCTCTCAGTAACACTGCCTTTCAAATAAATAAATAAATCTTTTTTAAAAGAAAAAGTGTCCAAGTAATTCCTCAGAATCTTTTGTATCTTTGAACTCTAAATAGAGTAGAATTATGCAAATACTTTAAAGAATTCAAGCTCACCAAATCACACACCAACAGGTTATTAAACCATATATAGGCACTGTGAATAATTAACACAGAATTGAGTCCTTCTATTTTTCCATATAGCCTTGAAAACTGACCCACTTTTTGAAAACAGTTCTGTAGTATTAACTATTAGATATCCATAGAGGCTGGGAAATCTGATTACAGAAAGTGTTTTAAAATGCTTCAGAGGGACAGGTGTTGTTATGCAGTGGGTTAAGATGCAGTTTGCAATGCTGGCATCCATCCTATGCTGGGGTGCTAACTGGAGTCCCAGCTGCTCCACATCTGATGCAGTTCCTGCCAAAGGGCCTAGGAAGGCAGCAGAAAATGGTCCAAGTACTTGGGCCTTTCCCATTCCCATGGGAGACCAGGATGGAGTTCCAGGCTTCCAGCCATTCAGGGAGTGAACCAGCAGATGGAAGATTTTTCTCTCTCCACCTTTTAAACAAACAAATAACAAATAAATCCTTACAAATTAGTAATACAATAAAATACTTCACAATGACTTTTCATGGTTTAAGGCAAGTGAGTTGGTAGTTAAGGGCACAAGACAAATTTAAGAAAAACTAATTAAAAATGAATCTTAATGAAGAATGGGATTACAGAGGGAGTAGGAGGTAGGACAGTTTGGGGGTGGGAGGGCGGATATGGGGGGGAAGAACTGTTATAATCCAAGAGTTGTACTTATGAAATTTATATGTATTAGCCGGCGCCTTGGCTCAATAGGCTAATCCTCCGCCTTGCGGCGCCGGCACACTGGGTTCTAGTCCTGGTTGGGGCGCCGGCTTCTGTCCCAGTTGCTCCTCTTCCAGGCCAGCTCTCTGCTGTGGCCCGGGAGTGCAGTGGAGGACAGCCCAGGTGCTTGGGCCCTGCACCCGATGGGAGACCAGGATAAGTACCTGGCTCCTGCCATCGGATCAGCGCCATGCGCCTGCCACAGCATGCCAGCTGCAGCGACCATTGTAGGGTGAACCAACGGTAAAGGAAGACCTTTTTATCTCTCTCTCTCTCACTGTCCACTCTGCCTGTCAAAAATAAAAAATTTAAAAAATAAATTTATATTTATTAAATAAAAGCTTTCTATAAAAAAGAAAGACTAATTACATCAACTGACCTAGAAATCATATACAAATAGATATGAATGCAATCTCCAAAACCTGTCTTTTAAGGAAACATTAGCCATGTATTCAAGTTTATGCAAGAATTTGAAGGGTCGAAGTCTTCAGTGACACATCATTGCCAGTAGTTTCATGTCTTGTTTCATGAACAGGAAGAGAGAGGTAAAAGAACAAGAGCATAGTCTCTGATGGGCAGCTGGACAGGGACACACACTCCATAGCCACCTCCCAGGGCTGCCATCCTCTCTGCGTGGGTACGTTAGTAGCAGCATGCTATTGAGAGCCAATTTGAATGCTATTTGGCTGGTTTTTAATGTCAACGACTCTCTTGGATTTGTTCCTGTCTTTTTTGGTGTATTAACCCATGCCTCCTTTTGTATTGGAAGCAGTCTTGTGGAAATTTCCAGGTCCACACACGAAAGTTTCACTTCCTTTTTTCACTTTTGTAGATTTGAAGTCACTGGCATTTCCCATCAGTATGATGACCATGTTGGAACTGGAGTGTGGGCAGGATCCTTTAAACAGGTTGTGCAGCGGTTGAACACTTCCCTTGCAGCATCATAGGGTAGTGAAGCCCCTGCTGCACCTCTGTCATGTGATCTAGTGTTGGAATAGAGAACTCTCGCTCAGCCACATCCAGTATCTGGAGTCTGATCTGTTCCTTGCATGGTTGTCCTTGAGGCCCTGAACTACACTGGTGGGGAGGTCAGGCACCAGCTTATCCCTCCTGTTTGCAAACTGTAGCAATTAGTGTGATTTATCAACATCTGGGTCAGGTAATGCACCTGGAAAGACAGATGACAGCCATAGCTGTCTCCAGGAGTGAGAGGCCCAGAGGAAACGAGACAGATCAGCACTGGGGAGCTGAGACAGACAGTTCCCAGAGATCAGGTAGACAAACCTCCATTAACTTTGAATCCCTCCATGGAATCTCCAGGTTTCCAGGCATACACTCCCCTCCCCTTTTAGGTGGTAGCAAACGAATTTCACCTTGAGAATCAGGATAGTTACCCTACAGGTACAGTAACTTTCTTTACCTTTGGTTCAGTGGTATAAGCCCCTGTTCTAGGCAGAATAATGCCTTCCCCTACAAAGTTCTTGTTTTAACATTGGAAACCTGTGAAAAGAATGGCGTTACATAGTGTGGGGGAGATTAAGGCTGCAGATGAAACTAAGGTTGTGCACATTCCATATCTGACGAGGAGCTGGCTTGGCCTTGTTTTGGTTAAATGACTTTGGAGGAGTGGCTGCTCTGATGGACCAGGCCCTTGAGAAGGCAAAGGAGGGTAAGGCAACAGGATGGTGTCAGCTCCACCCAGGCTCCACCCAGGCACACGAATGGGCTTCCTGTATGGCAGGGAGGCCTGATTGCTGAAAAAGTTGAGAAGAGATCACCTGGCCAGGTTACTCTTCTACTGCAAAGTCCACCCTGTTACTTAATATTAGTTTAATAGGGACGAGAATCTAGTTTTATCACCACCAGGCACTGGCCGTCCCAAACAATGCCACTACTAAAACACCCCTTTCTGAATATGACCTTTTGCTGGACTTAATTCTAAAGGAGTCCTGGGGTCACTGTTGGCTAAGCTATGTAAAGACTGATATGTATGGATGTGAGTGGACACATACACACCAGATACGGTGAACAGACACACAGAGTCTGTTTGGGTGGGTAGCAGATGATCACAATAATCAGCCTCAGTGGGAGTTGTTCCTGGGAAAGCTTTATTTCCCCGTGACAGTAAAGGAGACAGAGGAAGGCACAGTTCCCTGAAAGAAATTGTCTGCCTGAGAAATAGAGGTAGGGGTGCCCAGGGTGTACAAGAGGGCCCTTCCTGCTTGCAATATTTATATAGACCAACTTGAAAAATGACCCAAGCTGCTTCTTGTAGGTTTCACAATTCCTTCTAGTGAGGGTTTGGCCCCTTCAGGATACAACGTTGCAAGTTAAACTTCCTAGAATGGCCTCAGAAAAACAAGCTCCAGCCCCTGAACTGTCAGGTTCTCTGGCTTTTTCAAGTTTCCCCCTTTGGCATGAATCCTACACTCTTGGGTGCAATATTTATAAAAGTTCATCAAAATTGAAATAAAAGCTGTTTATTTTGGTGCAAAAAATGATAAGATCTATGCATAGTTTTTTTAATGATAACCATTTTCCACGAACTTTTTGAAGAACAAAGAGGTTTTTTTTGCGATTTTGTTTTGCTAATGTTCGCACACCCGCTCTGTTTTATGATGAAAAAGGCCAAAATGTGCAAAATAGGATGGCAAAAAAAATTTGATTTTTCCTTGGTCTATTTGGGACAGAAGCCATACCCTCGTTGATTTGCCTTTCCAATTTTCTGTGAAGCAGTGTGCAGGAGGGAGGTTTTGATGGGGGTACCGGGTGGGGGTGGGTGATTCTTATGCTAGATCTCATTTGTTTGAACCTCAAGGTCCTTAAGTCTATATGGTAGATAATCTGATTAACTTTTAGGATTATGATGAAGGTTGATGAAAGCAATCTAAGCACATTGTTTGAAACATAGTAAATAATAAATAAAGTTTCTGTGACTGTGACTCACCTTTATTAAGATTTAGTTTGTAGATTAAAGAACAATGATAAACTATTTATTGTAGGTTGAGAAAATGATACAACCAATGATCAAACAGCTATAGAAAGCTTTGTGGGTTGGGATGTGCAAGATGGGTGGGCAGGTGGACAATGCCTGGATGTTGGTAGTAATGTGTTCCTCCCTCCCTAAAGTACCACTAGGTGTGCTGCTCACACCTAATGCCTGTGGCTCTCCCCAGAGGATATGTCAAGGAAGGAGCTTTTTCCATTTCCATCCATCTGAAAATGAGCTAAGAGGAATATTTATGTTCTCTGGACTTAACACATTTAAGGCCAACATTATCTTGAGTTTTGCCCAATAAGCATGCTGTAAGCAGATTATGCTTAAGGCTCAAACTATCTGGACAATACCATACTCATAATTTATCAAGGCATGTAGCCAGTTGTCAGGGAAGGTCTGTGGGAGGCAGTGTGCGGGGTGGGTTTGGAGTGGGTGCCTTCTCACCTTCATAGAGAAGGTGGTAAAGGTTGCACAAAGCAGCCAGTTCTGCACATCAAGTCCAGAGTCAGGGACAGAGAAACCACAGGGTTTTTCTTGGATCTGTGAATAGGTGCAAAGGTTCTAAGCATGAGGCCAACAAAATTATTAAGTTTATTCTCTCTTTTGCCATTCCTGAAATTATTTTAAAATATTATGTTCCTTAAAAAATCCTAAAATGAAAATATTAATATTAATATCAGATGAATATTTATTTGTATTCTAAGGTTTCATTAACAGTGTGGTTTCATTCATTGGCCTGAATTCTCCAAGTTGTCTGAAAGTCACAAGTTTTATGCTTTGGACCACAAAAAGCTGGAGACTTAGGGGGACTTAGGTTTCAGTGTTTGCTTTTGTTTTGAACTCTTTAGACTGCCCAGCTAACACCTCGAGGGCATTAAAAAATAAAATAATGAAAGATTTTTGTTCTGTTTTGTTTTTTTAATTTGGTAAATAAATATTTATATAAACAATCCCTCCTCCTTTTTAATTTATTTAAGATATACAAATTTCATATACACGGATTTAGGAACATAGTGATATCTCCCACCCTAACCTCCTTCCTGCCCGTGCTCCTACCCTTCCTCTGCCTTCTTCCTCTATTCTCTCTCTCAATTTTTACAATGATCTACTTTCAGATTACGTTATACTTCCTAAGATTAATCATACGCAAGTAAAGACCTCAACAAATAGTAGGAAGAAAAAAACACTGTTCCTCAACAGTAGAGACAAGGGCTATAACCAATCTTTGAATCTCAAAATGTCAATTTTACTCCAATACATTACATTTTTGGTACCTGATTAACTGCCACAGATCAGGGAAAACATATGGTATTTGTCTTTCTGGACTGGCTAATTTCACTAAGTGTAATGGTTTCCAGTTGCATCCATTTTGTAGCAAAAAACAGAATTTCATTCCTTTTTTCTTTTTTTTTTTTTTACGCTGAGTAGCCATTCATAGTGTATATATACCGTAATCTCTTTATCCAGTCTTCAGTTAATGAACATCTTAGTTGATTCCATATCTTAGCTATTGTGAATTGAGCTGCAATGAACATGAGAGTACAGATAACTCTTTCATATGCTTATTTCATTTGTTTGGGTGAATTTCCAGAAGTGAGATTGCTGGGTCATGTGGTATATGAATTTTCAGCTTTCTGAGACATCTCCATACTGTCTTCCACAATGGCTGTACTAGTTTACATTCCAGCCAACAGTGCATTAGGGTACCTTTTCCCCTACATCTTCCTCAGCCACCAGTACTTATTGTTTGTTGATTTCTATATGAGAGCCATTCTAACTGGGGTAAGGTGAAACCTCACTGTGGTTTTGATTTGCATTTTCTTGATGGCTAGTGATCCTGAACATTTTTCCATGTGTCTGTTGGCCATTTGAATTTCCTCTCTTGGAAAATGCCTGTTCAAGTCCTTTGCCCATTTCTTAACTGGATTATTTGTTTTGTTGTTGTTGAGTTTCTTTAGCTCTTTGTAGATTCTGGATATTAATTTTTATTAGTTGCATAATTTGCAAATATTTTCTCCCATTCTGATGATTGCCTCTCCACTTAACTGAGTATTTCCTTTTGCAATTCAGAGGATTCTCAGCTTGATGTTATCCAGTTTGTCTATTTAGGCTTTGATTGCCTGTGCTTCTGGGGTCTTTTTTATTTTCTCTTATTCTATCTGTTATTTTGTTCAGTCATTTGTTAGACAATTAATGAACAGTTCCATCACACTACAGTTAAATAGGCTTTTTTGTTTATCCTAGGAACTGATTTATATATTGTATTTTTAATAGGGAAATGAATTTTGACTGAAAGAAAATTTTTGATCTTCAACCTATTTATAATCTTGGGGTCACATTCAAAAAGTTGAATCTCACAATATCACAATTAATTATCTTAAAATAGTGAAACAAAGCCCTCAATATCCATTACCCTCTCCCATGAAATTTATTTGGTTAACACATCTAATACATCCGCACCTCACAAGCAGTGAGAAATAACTCCTCTGAAGATTTCTGTGACACAGGGAGGGCTTAGAGTCTGTTTCTGGTGGACCCAGAAACTTAGTCAGATCTCAGTGTCTGCACATAATAGTATCTCTCTCTCTCTCTCTCTCTCTCTCTCTCTCTCTCTCCTCTCTCCCTCCCCCTCTCTCTGTCCAATAATAATCACAGGCTCTTTGATTATTTAAGGCATCACTCCTACAGGGCATTTCTGAGGAGCAAACTTTTGGCGTGTTTAGAGGACTGATGGCGAGGTGGCTGCTTCACATCCTCAGAGAACACACACTTAAACATGCAATGCTGGACCTCACCGTGTTCTCCAACTCTTCCTGTCCTGGCAACTTCTTGCCAGGTGAACTCTCTCCATGTGTTTCCAAGCTTCGTTCTTTTTGCCTTTCCTCAGCTCACTTCTATGAATTCCTTCACCCTCAAATTACTTTTCATTTTTCCTGAGAAGCAATTTAAGTTTCTATTTGCAGATAGTGACGCCTCTGTCACAATGTATTTCTCATTTCTAACATCTACTGCTGCTTATTGAGATCTTTTTGTCTAATTAGAGGCCATGTGCCCCAGAGCCAAATCCTTAAGTGCTAAATAAACAGTTGATAGTGATTGTGAATAATTCTTAAAAAAAAAAAATCTCTGTAATTCTATGGATGGAAAAAAATCCCAGAATATTGAACATGAAGGCTTGCTTGTCATACACCTAGCAAAGCCCTACTTACTCTCTCAAGGACTGTGGGTTTAAACAGCATGGGGTAAGTGCTGTTCATGTGAGTGCCCCCTAAGATGCATGAATGGGACCTCTTGTGACAGAAACGGACATGCTTCCCAGGTGTCTTGTGAGCAGACCCAAGTCCCCCAGGAGGTGAATGCTTCATGAGGAGCAGGTGCTAGGTTGTTGGTGCATTTTTCCTGTACTCCTGAGGTGTGCATTGTGTCAGAGTTCAGAAAGAAGGGGCTCACCGGCTCACCATGGCTAGCAAATGTAAATCCCTGCATTGCTCTCATTTTAATACAAATCATCAGAGTCAACCATTTTTTTAAGATTTACTTTATTTATTTGAAAGACAGAGTTACAGGAGAGGTAGAGAAAGAGAGAGAGGTCTCCCATCTGCTGGTTCACTCACCAAGTAGCCTTAATGGCTGGAGGTGAGCCAATCTGAAGCCAAAAGCCAGGGGTTTCTTCCAGGTCTCCCATGTGGGTGCAAGGGTCCAAAGACTTGGGCCATCCTCTGCTGCTTTGCCAGGCACATTAGCAGGGAGCTGGATCAGAAGTGGAGCAGCCGGGGCTTAAACTAGCACCCATATGAGATGCTGGCGTTGCAGGCTGGGGCTTTAACCCACTGTGTCACAGCGCCGCCCTGGGTGTCAACCATTTTAAATTCATTGCCACCAACACATTTGAGCTGAGCAGGACATGCGAGAACTTCTTCTAATACAAGCAAAGCCATCTTTATTTTTTCTTTTTCCTTATCAGCAAACAAAGCCCTAACAAATTAAAAGATTTGATGAAGTTGAAATGCAAATTGATTGCAATTTATATTTGAAGTTCTAGTGCTTAAAACCTTGTAAGATGGTAATTAGAAGATCAACTTCCCTCATGACTGTGAGGCACTGTGCTCATCTGCTCCTCAGTGAAACTGGTAAACATTTTGGAAAACAAAAGACTGAAAAACCTCTGGGGGTGGTCATGAGGGAGCATAAGAGATGAAGAAACATCTGGACAAGAAAAATCAGGAAAATTAATTAAAGTAAAGGATGTAGGTAGGAGCACAGCTATAATGAGATTAGAAAATGACTACACTTGATAAAGTAACAATTGTAACAATGTCATTGGGTTTGTAACTTTAATAATGTAATAAGACCATAGGTATATATTCTTTTTTTAATTTTTTTTTTTATTTTTGACAGGCAGAGTGGACAGTGAGAGAGAGACAGAGAGAAAGGTCCTCCTTTTGCCATTGGTACACCCTCCAATGGCCACCGCGGCCGGCGCGCTGTGGCCGGCGCACCACGCTGATCTGAAGGCAGGAGCCAGGTGCTTCTCCTGGTCTCCCATGGGGTGCAGGGCCCAAGGACTTGGGCCATCCTCCACTGCACTCCTGGGCCATAGCAGAGAGCTGGCCTGGAAGAGGGGCAACCGGGAAAGAATCCGGCGCCCCGACTGGGACTAGAACCTGGTGTGCTGGCACCGCTATGCGGAGGATTAGCCTGTTGAGCCGCTGCGCCGGCCCTACCATAGGTATAATTAACAGGAGTAATATTACACTAATACAATCAAAGGAAGAAAAGATCAGAGCTATGTAGGAGGAAGAAAGAAACAAAAGAGATGTGAGACATATAGAAAATAAAATGTATGATGACAATTGAAAATCCAATTATATCCATAACAACATGAAATGGAATAGATTAATCTAATCAAAAAGTAAAGATTGTCAGGCTGGTTTAAAAAAATTATGATCCACTCAAAAATTTACAGAAAACATACTTTTCATTCAAAGACACAGATGGATTAAAAGTAAAAGATAAAAAAAGTCAGCCAGCATAGGAAAGCAGAACAGGCTGATACAATAGATTGTATATCAATGAAGGAATCAATAAATCAGGAAGATGTAACAATTATAAACATATATGGACCTAAGTAACTGAGCACCAAAATACATAAGTCAAAAATGACAAAGCTGAAGGGAGAAATAGACAATTAGCAATAATAGAGTTTTCAAAGCTGTGTGTGCTTGCTTGGTAAATCTACCATAATAAAATGCCACACTGAGTGACTGAAACAACAGAAATTTGTTTTCTCACAGTTTTGGAGGCTGGAAGTCTAAGACAAAAGTATCGGAAGTTGGTTTCTCCTAAAGCCATTTTCATTGGCCTGCAGACAACAGCTTCTCACCGTGTCCTCACATAGCATTTTCTCTATGTGCATGCATTCCTGGTATGTCTCTCCTTACAAGGACATCAGTCATATTGGACCGAGGCTCCACAAAACCATTATCATCTACTCTTAATCAGCACCTTAAGATTTCCATCTCCATGTACATTCACACTGGGAGTTCAAACTTCAAAGTATGAGTTTTGGGGAACACAATTCATTCCATAATGCTTCATTACAGAACAACATTATATACTTAAAAGACATGGACAGAACACTTCACCTAACAACAAAAGAATAGTTACCCATTGGTATCTGCTGGGGGATTGGTCCCAGGACTCCCCAAGGATCCCCAAATTTTCTGATACTCAAGCCCCTTAAATAACATGGTGTAGCATTTGCATAGAACTTATGCACATATCCGGTGTACTTCAAATCATCTCTAGATTATTTCTAACGTTCAATGCAATGTTAAGTGCTATGTAAATAGTTGTTATATTGTCTGTTCAGGAAATAATGACAACAAAATTGTTTTATACGTGTTTAGTGCAGAAAACTTCTGTGCATGTTCCCTCCACATTTTCTATCTGTGGCTGGCTGAATATTGGGATGCAGAGCTCACAGATATGGAGGGCTGATTGGAGTATGAATACCTTATTCTCAAGTGCACAGAGAATGCTCCAGAAAAAACCAAATGTTAGATCATAAAACAAATCTTACTAGATTTAAAAGGATAGCAATAACTGTATACCAAATGATATGGCATCCAATTTTATGACCTCTATATATTAACTCCCACAATTAAGAGGAAATGTGATACTTGTCTTCCTGGGTTATATTGGTTCACTGAATTATAGCACGTACACCGTTCTTTCCCCACATTATGATCATTGTCATGGATCTCTCACTTTGTGATTTTACTTTCCTTGATTTCAAGAAAAAATATATATGTATGTATATAATGTCTACATATGAAATGAATACAGCAACATTTTTAAAAATTATTTTAAAGCTAAAAAACATTTTAAAAGGATAGAAATAATATGAAGTGTAACTCTCCAATCACAGTGGAATGCAGTTATAAATCCATAGCAGAGAAATACTAAGGAAGCTCACAAATAAGTGTAAATTAAACAGCACACCTATAAATAAACAATGAGGCAAAGCAGAGATCTAAAGAAATTTAAAATTCTTTGAGATGAAGGGAAATGGAGTGATAGCATGACAAAATGTAAGGGATGCAGCTAAAACAATTCTTAAAGGGAAAATTCTAGCTGTAAATGCTTATATTTAAGGGGAAAGTGCAGGCAGGCATTGTGGAGCAGCATGAAGCTACCAGTAGGGATGTTCACATCCCACATCAGAGCACCTAGGTTGAAGTCCCACCTCTGCTTCTGATCCAGCTTCCTACTAATATACATCTTGGGAGCCAGCAGATGATGGCTCAAGTACTTGTCTCCCTGCCACCCATGTGGAAGACCTTGTTAACTCTGGATTTAAGTTGGCCCAGCCCTGGATGTTGTGGGTATTTAAGGAATTAACCAGCAGATTTAAGTTTCTCTCTCTCTCTCTGCTTTTCAAATGAATAAAAATTAAATAAATAAGCTTGCAGCTATAAGATGAGTAAGTGTTAGAGACCCAGTATTCAGCATGGTGACTATGTCAACAATGTGTTCTTGAAAGCTGCTAACAGAATAGATCTCAAATGTCCTTACACACACACGAGCATGTAAGTGCATGCAGTCGTGGATATGTTTATTAGCTTGGTGTGGTAATCATTTCAAATGTATATGTATTAAAATATCTCATTGTTACTCAAGAGTTCATACAATTTTTGGTCAATCATACCTCAATAAAGTTGCAAAAACAAAATTGAATGCAGCAACATATAAATGAATCATGCACCATAATTAAGTGGGGTTTATTCTAGGAGTAGTAGGTTTATTTAACACCCCAAATTCAATTTATTGTAATGCATCATATAATAAAATAAAACAAAACTCATAGGATCAACTCAATACATGCAAAAAAAGCATTTGACAAAAATCAAACAGCATTTCTCAACTCAACAAACAGAAGACAAATCTCTCAACCTGATATGGAGCATCTACAAGAAACTCACTGCTGACATTATACTAAACAGGGACAGGCCAGGATGCTCATTAAGATCAAGAGTAAGATGAGGATGTCCATACCACTTTTTTTTTTTAAGATTTATTTTATTTATTTGAAAGACAGAGTTACAGAGAGAGGTAGAGACAGAGAGAGAGAGACCTTCCATCTGATGGTTCACTCCCCAGATGGCCTCAACGGCGGAGCTGTGCTAATCCGAAGCCAGGAGCCAGGAGCTTCTTCTGGGTCTCCCACATGGGTGCAAGGGGCCCAAGGACTTGGGCCATCTTCTACTGCTTTCCCAGGCCATAGCAGACAGCTGGATCAGAAGAGGAACAGCCGGGACTAGAACCAGCGCTCATATTGGGTGCCATCATTCAGGCCAGGGATTAACCTGCTGTGCCACAGTGCCAGCCCCTACTCTCACCACTTCTGTTCCACACTGTGTTTAAGATCCTAGCTTGGGCAGACACGTGACAAAATACCTTGCTATAACAGAGGGTATGTGAAGAGCTTGTGGAGTCAGAGATACATTAATCTCATGTGCCCTGGCAACTCTTTGGACTTCCTTTTTTTTAAGATTTATTTATTTATTTGAAAGTCAGAGTTACACAGAGAGAGGAGAGGCAGAGAGAGAGAGAAGAGAGAGAGAGAGAGAGAGAGAGAATCTTCCATCTGATGGTTCATTCCCCAATTGGCCGCAACAGCTGGAGCTGTGCTGATCCGAAGCCAGGAGCCAGGAGCTTCTTCTGGGTCTCCCAAGCAGGTGCAAGGGCCCAAGTGCTTGGGCGATCCTCTACTGCTTTCCCAGGCCATAGCAGAGAGCTGGATCGGAAGAGGAGCAGCCAGGACTCGAACCGGTGCCCAGATGGGATGCTGGCACTTCATGCCAGGGTGTTAACCCACTGCACCACAGCGCCAGTCCCCTCTTTGGACTTTCTTAAAAGTCAAGTTCATGGATATTTCACATTTCATGTGAAGAAACAAAGCTTAAGCTGTATCCATGTAATGAACCAAAACTTCTACTCAGGCTTTGAGATCTTCTTTGTGACTAATTGAGGCTATGATAAGATATTGGGAGGATTTTAAATTACTTGAACTTGAACTTGAAAAGAATGGACTTGGGAGAATACTCAAGCCGAAGCATTGCGTTTAAGACTTCAATTTATCTTTAGTTTTTAAGGAAATTTACTCCTCTGGGGAGCCTAAGTGGAGGGGGTTTATAATTAAATTGGGGTACTTTTATCATGGGGTTTGTTTATTATATTATCTTTATTCATGCTGTGATGAGTGTCTGAATGTTGTCATTGATTTTAATCCCATTGCAGAATCTTTGATAAGTTGTAATAGGCACATTTGTAGGCCCTAATATGTATGCTGGGGTACTATGTAATCTGACTCAGGTAAGGTTAGTACTACATCCTACCTTGGCATCATCTGAATCAGTCATATGCACTTGAAGGTCCTTTGAAGCAAGATGTACTCTTCCCACAATGCTCCCAGAAGGATGCACAAGCAGAAAAAGTTGATTTTTGAGTGGGTGGGGTAGCAAAGGTGAGACCAGGTTGCCTTCTTATATCGCAGGCTTCTTCCAGTGTTAAAACCAAGCTAATGGGTTGACAACAAAATGCTAGGGGTTTTCAATATTGAGGAATTTGCATGAAAATCATGGTGTTCAGCACAATCACTGACAGACCTTGTTAAAATCCAGTTTCCTAACAGTCACTCCCAGAGTGTCTGATGCAGGAGATCTGGGAGGAGCCTGATGTTTTGCAATTCCCACGATTTTCCTGGGTGAAGCTGTGCTGTTGGTTTGGGAATCACATTTTGCAAATAATCTGCACAAGAGGACTTTTTGCTTTCTGTCCCTCCTCCCACTTTTGCCCAGGGACAAGGAGTGACTTCTGTGAATTAAGAAACAAAGCCAAGCTTTGTCAGATTCCTTGGTCCAGTTGTCAGTTGGCTCTCAACTAAGGAAGAAATCAAAGGACCCCCAAATCCTTATGTTCAAGAAATTCTAGATTGAGTTGGAGAGTGCAGCAGATACCACTCTATTGAATGCCCTTGAAATTTCTTCACACAATTTCTTCTGTGAATGGGACCACAAGCTAACAAAGATCTAGAACAATATTATTTTCTGAACCATTTTAAGTGGTTTGACTAGCATGTCAGGGAAGTAAATTTTAAAGCAGAGAGTAAGTTAAATGACAGAAGTTACTGATATGATGACAGAATTTTTAAGAAAAATTCACTTTTTAGCAGGTGCTGCTTCAGTTGTTCATTTTATGTAGACTTTCTGAAAATTTATCTCTTAGAGACTTTGTGGAAGTGTGTCTGTCACGTGGAATAATGAATCGTTACATAATGGAGTCATGTTCTTTTCTTGATTTTTCAGCTTCAGTGTTGTTAAAGAGTATAATGTACAAAAAACACACTTTTCCCTGCTCCTAGGCAGCATACAAGAAATGAAATTACAGTGGACAAGGACTACTGGCACCCTATTTCTCCTGCCACATTTCTTCCCCTCCTTAGCCCCAGCTCCTGGGACCCTTTGAGCCCCAGGCCCACTGTGCCATTCTCACCTCTGCCTCAGCTATTGGGGTCCTACTACCTGAAGCTATCTTCCCTCCTCCTCCTTTTTTTTTTTTTTTTAAAGATTTATTTATTTATTTATTTGAGAGGCAGAGTTACAGAGAGAGAGAGACAGAGAGAAAGAAGTCTTCCATTAGCTGGTTCAATCCCCATTTGGCCACAACAGCCAGAGCTGGGTGGATCTGAAGCCAGGAGCCAGGAACTTCTTCCGGATCTCCCACCTAGATCAGGGGCCCAAGGACTTGAGCCATCTTCTACTGATTTCCGAGACCATAAGCAGAGAGCTGGATCAGAAGAGGAGGAACTGGGACACGAACTGGTGCCAGTATAGGATGATGGCACCACAGGCAGATGCTTAACCCTCTACACCACAGTGCCACCCCCTCCCTTAAAACCCACCTCCAGGGTCACCTTCTCCAGAAAGACTCCTGACCCTCCTGGGGTGGGTTAGATGTTCCTTGTCCATGTTCCTGCAGGACCCTGACAATGCAATTGTCTTTATCTACACCATAATGTGTTGTGCTGCCTGCTACAGTGTGTATCTTTAGTTTGTTTGTTTGTTTTGTTGACAGGCAGAGTGGACGGTGAGAGAGAGAGATAGAGAGAAAGGTCTTCCTTTATTGTTGGTTCACTCTCCAATGGCCCGCTGAGGCTGGCGCACTGTGGCCGGTGCACTGCGCTGATCTGAAGCCAGGAGCCAGGTACTTCTCCTGGTTCTCCTTAATTTATTTGAAAGGCAGATAAAAGAGACAGGCCGAAAAAGATCCCCCACTGCTGCCTCACTCCCTAATGCTTGCAGCTCCAACCAATCTAGAAGCAAAGGTTGCTTCTCTTTGTAGACTGTCCTTATATCCCAACACCTTCCCAGCTTCAGGTAATACCATCCTTCTGATCAATACCAATGTAGGTTCAATGTAAATAACCTGTGTCTTCTTTCACCACATTTTCATTATAAAGTACTCTGGTGTTTCACATCCTGTATACAGTCTTCAGCTGGTACTGAGCCTTGCTCCTGGTGGCTGAGGGGACTGGCCCCAGGACTAGACCTTTCTGGCTAGCATCTGTTAGGACTCAATAAATCCTTCTATTTCAAAGATCTCTTGATCTCAGGAATTTTGATTTAATGATTTTCTCCCATAAGGGGATTAATAATTGCATGTGTAGGACCATGGGATTGTTCTCTGAGTGAGTTAACCCAGGCAATGAATTTAGAACAGGGCCTAGATGTGGTGGGGTGAGGGGTGTGAGGAAGACAGCAGCATTGCTGTTAAGCCTCTGCTTGAGATGCCACCATCCCATACCAGAATACTGGTTCGAGTTCCAGCTGCTCCATTTCCAAACCAGCTTCCTGCTAATGTGCCTGAGAAGACATCAGAAGATGGCCCAAGTACTTGGTCCTCTGCTCCCCATGTGGGAGACCAGGATGCAGTTCCTGGCACTTAGCTTTAGCCTGGCCTAGACCTGGTTGTTGTGGTCATTTGGGGAGTAAACCAGTGGATGGAAGATCCCTCTCTTTGTCTCTCTCTCTCTTGTTCTCCCTCTCTCTTTCTCTCTCTCTGTCATGTGGCCTTTCAAATAAATAAATAAATCTTAAAAAAAAAAAAGATACAGGGCATGGCACTAGCAAGGACTCAGTCCTCATTAGCTGTGATTGCTGTTAAAGCTGAGATCCATGTATGCAATGTATCTGCTCTTCTTCCCAGTTTCAGGTACCATACTTGTCTCATCCGAGTCACTGACAATAACTAAGATGAGGTTAACAATTAAAGTTTAATCATCTCAGAGATGACTAGATTGAAACACTAACTAGAGCCAACATTGGGTTTCCATGTTATAAATCTCAGAAAGATTGAAGTTTTATGAGCAAAAGTAGTCGGTTGGAGGAAATAAAAGACAGCAAAGATCTGGCAATTCAAGTGTTTTAGATTTCTGATAAATAAGGATTTTATTATAGATAGGTTACTTTTGATTTAACAGTTGTTTAGAGAGTGAGTTGACTGTTCTGATAATGAAAATCCTTAAAATTAGGTGAAATTTATCTGTTTAAAGCATAAAATGTCTCAGAAGACCTCAAGGAACCAGAAATTCTTGCGTATCTCAAGAATGTTACTTTGATTGCATTTTCTGTTTGTCTTTTAAAGAAACAAGTCCTCAACATATGGAGAGATTTTGTGTACATTGAAATTTGTTTTTTTCTGTAGATTTGTATCATTCACTTAAAGGAGAATTTCTCTGAGTACAGATGAACACTGCTCCTATTAACAATGGAAAAATACAGAAAACAAAGAAGATAATCACTTGCAATCCTATTTCCTAAAAATAATCACCCCAACATTTTGTTCCCTTTCAATCTTTTTTATTGGAATGCATTTTCCATTAAAACTAGAAAATTTAATAAATATCTTCCAAAATATTTGCTCTGCAAATGAATTGGAATTATCTCTACTTCAAGCACAGATGCACGGAAATTCGAATGAACAGATCCTACCAATGTTACACATTATAAAATTCCAATAATTACCCAATATTCACATTAGCTATATTCTCTAAATCAAGGATATGATCTGCTGACCTTGAATTCATTTCACACAGCTTGCTTTCTAAAATTTCATCTCCATTACATGTACCTTCCTAATTTATGCTTAAAGTGGTAAAATAAGCATTTTAGAAATCTCCAATAAGTGATAAGCATGCAATCCAGTTAGTGAGGACCTCTACCTCTCTTTTTGACAGTTTCACTATATCATTCCAGGATGGGGAGAGAGCAAGAATCGCCTAAAGCAGAATGAGGTGGGCAAAAGGTGAATATGTCCAGGTGGGGGTGGGGTGGGAGTGACTATACCTGACAGGGACCCTTGGTCCTCTCTAAAATATTTTATTGACTACAGAATCCATATATTGTAAGTATTTTTTAAAGTCACACAATCCAAGTAAATATATCCCCAACATAGTTAATGTCAAAAATACTTGTGCCAGATCAAGATATCTTTCCTTAAGTGGGAAAAGAGCCCAGATTGGAGGAGGGCAGTACATGGAGGCTGACACAGGTCTTTGGCAACTCTAGAGGAGTCAGAAGATACTGCTTCTGGGACACATGAATGGCAAAAAGGAACTTTGGCTGGCAAAGGCATGGACGGCCTGAAAAGGACAAGGGACAGTGATGACAGGGTACACCCAGGCAGGGGCCAGGGTGGGGAGAGTGTGGGCTCCATCCTTCTCTGTAGCTCTGCCTCCCCATTCACTCTGCTTCACCATCTGGAAGTTCCTGCTCTCTCTGCTCAAGGGCCCTCCTTTTCTGTGCCTTATTGAACCCTGTCCTTACACGCACCAGCTTGGCTCCACCTGCCTCTCCCATCTGAGGTTTTCCATTCTTTGGTGCTCTCTTTTATTCCCCCTTAAAACTCATTTTCTGCCCTCTGTAGCCTAAACTTATATTCATATATATTAAATATACATTCATATATTTGTGACAAAAGTCTAATCAGCTTTAGGTTTCTTGTTCTTAAATAGAATTAAGCTGAATGTTTACTGTAAAGAACAAATGTGAGAAAAATGGAAGCAGGTACCTCTTAGTTGTGTGTCTCCTAAGCATGACTGTAGATATGGGCTGAGGTCTCACTATACCAGAGAGAACAGTTCTCTCAGGAACAGCTGCTCTTCTGAGTGTATCTTTTGAGTTTTGTGACCCATATCATGCAGCCAAGTCCCCTCTGCAGGACCTTCAGTCTGTGTCCTGGGTCTGGTTTTATTCCTGTAGCTTTGAATGAAGCTTATACAAATAATATCAGGTTCTGTCTGAGGTAAAAGTCAATTGTTCCTATTTTCCACTGGTATCCATAGCTGAAAACTAAAGTTTCATTCAGAAGAAAGTAACAAGATGTTTAAAGAAGCTTAATATGGCAGTTCTCTGAGTTCTAGAAAATATGTAAAGGAAATCACAAACTCTTATGTAGGTATATGTATTAGTCAGCATTTTGATACTATAACAAATACCTAAGAGAAGGTATTTGTGGTGAAATAGGTTTACTTTGGCTCATGGTTTTGGAGGTTCACAGTTCAAGAACAATGGACCCCAATGATTTGGCAATTTGGTGAGTGGGGGAGATGGTGATGGCAGAGTGTGTGTGGAGCAGTGATCACTTGAAGAACCAAGAGGCAGAGGGACAGGGAGTGGCTGCCTTATCTATGCCACCAGGATTCAGTCTGTAGGGGCTCCATCCCAACAACCTAATCCAATCTAATCACTTTATGACGGCCTCAGCTTCAGCATAACTGGGTTAAGTTTTTGCCCTTAATTCATTAACCATTAACATAAGACATTGAGAATCAAGCCATAAACATATGGATCTTTGGAAGGTACCCAAACTAACATCCAAACTATAACGTTGTACTTTATGCTTATGCTACAAATGTATTCTTGTTTCTTTTATGATCTCGTGTTGTGTTTTGAGCACAGGAAGAGCATATTATCTCTGGAAGATGCAGATTGCTCTGTGGTTGGATAGACTGGTGTGAAAAGGAAGAGGGGAGGGCTAGTAGAAGCAACAGAGGCAGAAAAAGCTGATGGCCCATCAAGGTTCTACAGCTGAGGACAGCCAGTGTCTGAAAGGGAACAAGCAGGTGTGGCACTCAAGAGAACACTGGCCTTGGGGAACCACAGGGCCTCACTGTGAGGGAGTGGGGAACACACTGGGATAGGATCTGGGCTCTGGTTGTGTAACTTGGAGGAAGATCAAAGCAAGTAGAGGCTCAACATGGTTTGGAAGTTATTGTCTGGAAATGCAAACAATCCCAATATCAGGCACCTAACTAAATCTGTAGATTTATAGATGAGGGCAGACTTCAGTCCTAAGTAGGAATAAAGCTGTAATTGGTAAAGAAGTTGTAGCTACTCATTTTAACCAACAGAAGAAGCTATTTGGTGTTTGGTGGATTTCACACTGACCTTGATTTTGTTTCATTTTATATGGACTCAGAGATATCTTGTTTGAACATTCAGTAGTGCTGCTTATGGCTTATTTGTTAGCATTAGATCAGCTCCTAGGCATGAAGAGTGGAATTTTTTCTTCTTTTGCCTCATTCTGGTTGGCATCTTCTAAGAGCTTATTGGCGTATCAAGGACCCACACAGCATAGAGTCCACTCATCTTGTGGGTTTCTTAAGGACAAATACTCCTAAGCTGAGGACAGAGCTCCCACTCTGATTCCTGCTTCCCTTCTGTCTCAATAACATTATCATCAATTATTAGAAGTATGAGTTGTTATGGTAACGGGAGATAGATGAACAGAATGGCATTTGTGTTATGTGTTCCTCTGGAGCTGTTCCTTAGACAGCAAATCACCTCTTCCTATGATGCTGTGTGCACCACCCAGCCAGTAAAGTCTCCCAACATCCCCAAGCTGAATGGTGTCTTCACACTAGGGCCCACAGGCCCCCTTCAGGCAGACACCAGTATAACTGGGGGAGGGACATCTGCCATCCTAGAAAATGCTGGTTAATGAAACTTGGAGAGTAAATTGAAGACAAGATCTCAAAGAAATAATAACTGACTTCACCTTTCTAACAAAATCTGGCCTGTATGAAGGATAGTAGTGGGAACAAACATTAAAGGGGGGGTGCTGAGGGAAGTTTCTAGAGCAATCACTCAGTTCTTTTGTCAACACACAGTGACTAACAGAAAATAACTCTATTCTAGCAACTCTTTATAACTGGGCAGTTCAGAAATCAGGGACTGTGTTGTTTGTTACTATGACCTCTCTTTTATTAGTAGTGAGAACTTAGACACGTACATTATGTAAATCATCTGATATTTTGATCTGTAAAATGAAGATAAATACTTCTTATAAATGTCATGAATTTATTGACAAAATGATGAAAGCTGTTTTTGTTGCTAGGATTCTCGCTCTTGTGGTTGGGGTTAAAGATTTAGAAGTAAAGCAATTCCTTCCCCCTCAAGTTCATGTACTAATCTCTGGACCCTGTGAATCAGAGAAAGGGTATTGATGTGACTAAGTTAAACATCTCAAGGTGAGATCATCCTGGATTATCTGAGTGGGTCCTAAAGCTGGTAACAGTAACCCACAGGAAGATTAGAAAGAAGAGAACACAGAGAAAAAGGTGTGAGGACAGAGGTGGGAATTGACATGATCAGTCTACAAGCCAAGTGACAAGTCAGCTTGTCCCTACTGCAGTGAAATACCTGGGACAACAACCTTTTATAGTTATTTATACATTTTCACTTATTTGAAAGGTGGAGAGAGACATAGACAGAGAGGGATCTTCCTTCCATTGGTGCACTCCCCAAATACCTGTAACAGCCAGGCCAAATCCAGGAGCTGGGAACTCAGTCTAGGTCCCTCATGTGGGTGTTAGGGACTCAGCTATTAGAGCTATCACCCTTGTCTCCCAGACATACATTAACAAGAAAGTAGAATCCATAATGGAGCCAGAACTTGAACCCAGACACTCCAATATGGCATGTGGGTGTCCCAAGCAGCATTTTAACTGCTACACTAAATGCTCACCCCACAAGGCAATTAAATTTATAAAGAAAAAAAAAAAGATGTATTTAGCTCACAGTTTGGAAGATGCAAGCCCAAGATTAGGTGGCTCTGTTTGGGCATCTGGTGAGGACAGCATAGCAGAATGTGTGGAAGAAGGATCACCTGGCAAGTCAGGAAGTGGATACCAGTGTAACATCCATCCTCAGGCCTTTATAACAATCCTGTCCCGAGAACAACTTTCTGGGCACATCCCAGTGCCTAAGGACTCCCATTAGGCCCCACTGCCTGAATGTTCCACTCCCTCCCAGCAGTGACACCCCGGGGCCCAATCCTTTAAAACATGTGCCTTTGGGGGACATTTATTATCCGAACGCATATCCAAACTGTGGTACCGAAGAATGTTAAGGATTGTCATGACCACTGGGAGCCAGAAGAGGGGCATGGAATCAGTTCTTTCTAGAGCCTCTGGAACCTGGCAACCGGCTGATACCTGGATGGAACGTTGTGTCTCGGAGACTAGGGGCTATCAGGAAATGTGGGACCAGTGGCTCCATGTGGCCAGACTGCAAAGACACGTCCACACCAACAGTTTAAGTTTTTGTTGGTATTCTTTTATTTTTTAAGATTTATTTATTTATTTGAAAGGCAGAGTTACAGAGAGGCAGAGCAACAGTGAGAGAGAGGTGAGGAGAGAGGGGTCTTCCATCTACTGGTTCTCTCCCCAAATGGCCAAAACAAAGCCAGGAGCCAGGAGCTTCTTCTGGGCCTCCCGTGCTGGTACAGGGACCTGAAGGACTTTGGCCATCTTCCACTGTTTTCCCGGGCCACAGCAGAGAGCGGGACTGGAAGAGGAGCAACCGGAACTAGAACCTGGCACCCATATGGGATGCTAGTGCCCTAGGCGGAGGATTAACTTAGTGCACCAGGGCGCTGACTCCTTTCACTCATTCTTGAGCAGCTGGATCTTTGCTGCTGGCCACCGTGAGAACGCCTGGAGGGTCTGTTGCCTGAGTCCTGAAAATACCTTTTTAATTAAAAGAAAATATCAGCAGGTGATTTAACAACAGCTTTTCATATGAAGACTAACAATGAATTTTTGCTTTATTTACCTCAAAGGCAGTTTAAATCTTTACACAAGCCAGAGGGTATGAAGAAAAGAGTCAGAGAATTAAATACCATAGCATTTTATGAGATAGCTAACAGCACAGATATGTTGCTTAAAAATGTAAATTATAGAATTCCAAATAGTTATGGAGCCCAGAGGTATAACTTTAATGAAGTCATTTTCCCTGCCCTTTAACTAACAGAAACCAGCTACCGATAATGCGAATTACTTGTGATGAGTCTTGTGAATAATGCTATTTGCATAAGAATTTCAGAAGTCCACTGAAAGGAGCTGACTCTGAATGACAGACCCAGCTAAGGAGAAAGTAAGCAATCATCAATGCAAACAACTGCAAACCGGTTTCATTATCAGGAAACCTCCACCTGGCTGATGCCCTGTCTTTCCCTGATAGACCAGCATCCAGGGAAAGGGCCTGAAAATCTGCCTAATGATCAACTGACTGGATCCAGTGTGTTTTTTAACCTCCACTCACAACTATCTGTTCCCTTTAAAAACTCGTTTGCTGGCTTGTTGAGGAGACAGAGCACATTTTAGATACAGGGTTCACCCTTTCCCCAGTACTGCCAACTTCCTGAAATAAACTCTTTCCTCTTACCAACTCTGTTCTCTGGTGAATTGAGTGTCCTGCGGTGAACTACAGGGCCCTGAGTATTTTTTCCATCTGGTGAGGACAGAAGGAGAGTGCCAATTAATATCCCAGAGAAAACAGCAGAATTCCCCTACTAGTCTACAGCTGTTTTCAAACCTCATTATTAGGGAAAAAAAAGTCCTTTTGTAAACTTACCTGAAAATTTTCATGCTGCTTGTTAAAAAACATTTTTTCTTGCCTTTTCAAGACTGTGAAACTCAGTTTAATGAGCAAGAATAAGCACAGGAGCATCAAGTTATATATGAGCAACGAATAAAGTAGATTTTCATCCATGAAATGCAAACTGAGTTTTGGCTCTGTGTTAGTTACTCCAGAACCTTTCTGAGGGTCAGGGCTCCAGGAGCAGCTTTGCTGAGTGGTTCTGGCTCAGGGGCTCTTCTGCTATCTCAGTCAAGCTCTCAGGGGTGCTGGGGTGAGCTCAGGGCTCCGCGGGGGCTGAAGCACGTGCAGCTAAGCTTGTTCACAGGGCTGTGGGTAGCCTTAACCTTTTTCATCTCACGAACCTTCCTGCAGGGCTGCTCACATAGTGGCAGCAGGTCTCACCCAGAGCAAGAGTAACAGGGGTATGGAGGGATAGACACCAAAGACAGAGGCCACAGAATTTTATGAGCTAATCTCCTAATAAAGTAGGCAGGCATACAGGTTAAAATTGTTAGATTTGTGAACTGGAAGACCACGCCTTTGCCACGCCCCTGCGTGACCTCATGCCCCTACCTGATGCCTTTGCCACACCCCTGTGTGGCCTCATTCCTATACCTGGCCACACTTGGGTGCCCACCAGCCAATAAGGTTAATCAACCACTCCCCTTTGGAAGTGGGTTAGAAGCCGGGACACGGCTGATCCGAAGGCAGGAGCCAGGTGCTTCTCCTGGTCTCCCATGCAGGTGCAGGGCCCAAGGACTTGGGCCATCCTCCACTGCACTCTCAAGCCATAGCAGAGAGCTGGCCTGGAAGAGGGGCAAACGGGACAGAATCCAGCACCCAATTGGGAATAGAACCTGGGGTGCCGGCACCGCAGGCGGAGGATTAGCCTATTGAGCCACGGCGCCGGCCAGGACACAACATAAGCAAAGGGAGGCCCATGTGAGTTCCTCTGTGAACCCAGGAGGGGGACACCAGAAGAAACAAAGCCTACCGCAGTGTGAGCTTGGGCTTGTGGGCTCCAGAACTATGAGAAAATAAATTTCTACTGTTTGAGACTCCCAGTGCGTAGTATTTTGTTATGGCAGTCCTAGCAAACTAGTGTTCAACGTTATACTAGCAAACATGATTGATATAAAGCAAAAATGGCTGCTGTTGAGGTGGCTAACCTACCACCTTTCTAGTGTCACAGAATCCTTATCTTGTGTGAAGTAGCAGGTAACTGAGATGCAGGAAGCCAGAGACCACTTTCCTCTGGAGCATCTCTCTCTGATGTGTTCTCTAAAGCGCTTTGTTATTGACCTACCTCCCACTTGATGGTTCCTTGCACTCACGGTAGCCGAATACCCTCGCCAAGCTCAGAAGCTCAGAAGCTCAGAAGTGGCTTTACCGTGCAAGAACTAAGGTTCCAGATCTAAAGATACCTAGGAACAAGTGTACATTTTAAATAGATTTATTTGAAAGGCAGAGTGACAGAGAGAGATGGGGAGACAGAGAGAAAGAGATCTACCTGCTGCTTCACTCCCAATTGTCTGCAATGGCTGAGATTGGGTCAGACCAAAGCCAGGAGCCAGGAACTCTATTCAGGTCCCTCACACGGGTGGCAGGTGTCCAAGTACTTGGAGGATCTCTTTCTCTATCTATCTCTTCATCTCACTTTCAAATAAATAAATATTTAGAAAACCCTAAAAGTTCTGATTGTTTTAAAAATCTCCTGTGGGGTAGAAATGCTGACTGTACTGAGATCTAATTCTACACAACTCTACCTCATTCTGTTTCTTAGTAGCAGCAACAGTCAGCTGATGATTTGGGAACACAGAAAGGTTTCTTAAGGGGTTCTGGTAAGAGTTCCATTTCTTCTGCATGCAACACATGGAATGTATGCTTCAAGAAAGGTGCATCCATATCTTGATGACACTTACTTATTTTAATAGCTGTCACACAGTTGGATAACCGCACTTGCTTTTTTCTTTTTCTGGAGGAAAAACTTTCAACCGTATGATGACTATTAGAAGACTTCAGGACTACAGAGGGAAATTTGACTGGTGGGCTCCCCAGAACCTCTGAGAGTAGCATCCACAGTCACCACTTTAGGCCTCCTCTCTCCACCTGCACTGTGGGTGGAGATTTCTTGTTGCTACTCACTATTACGCTACCCTGAGCTTCAGTAGCTTTTCCTGTGTATGTCCTTCTGTTGCTGCAAGATTCAAAACATTTCTGTTGTGTGCAAAATGTCCTGCCCCAAACTGGCAACCACAAGAAGTGGAATGACCGCTTGGTAAAAAAGTAAACCTCCTGGCAAAGGAAAGAAATATCTGTCACACTATATTGGATTCACGAAAAGCTCTTTTTAAAATTTTTTTAAAATTTTTTGCCAGGCAGAGTTAGACAGTGAGAGAGAGAGACAGAGAGAAAGGTCTTCCTTCTGTTGGTTCACTCCCAAAATGGCCGCTACGGCCGGCGCTGCGCTGATCTGAAGCCAGGGGCCGGGTACTTCCTCCTGGTCTCCCATGCAGGTGCAGGGACCCAAACACTTGGGCCATCCTCCACTGCCTTCCCGGCCACAGCAGAGAGCTGGACTGGAAGAGGAACAACTGGGACTAGAACCTGGTGCCCATATGGGATGCTGGTGCCGCAGGCAGAGGATTAACCAAGTGACCACGGCACCGGCCTGAAAAGCTCTTGAATGCATTAGATTGTGCTCTGATTTCCTCATCTTGTTGAGGGCCAAGGGCAGCTCTATGACCAGAAAGGCATGGGACTGGCAAAAAAAATCCCTATGCTTCTGATCAATAATCATCAATTAGTCAATCAATTAATTGGCATATTTGTAGATATTTTTGAGCACTTACTACATTTTGGGCACTGTAGGGGAAGGAAACAAACAGGATATGTAAGTTTGTCTTCAATTGAGAAAATCTAATTGGAAAAATAAAAAATCTAATCTCACTGATTAATAGTAGGTCTATGTTAGTACAGAAGGCGTTGCTTTAATTTCTAGTTCTAGATCTGCTGAAGTTGTACACATTTCAATTGTAACCTCTAAATATACAATTTCTATAGAAGTTTGGATTAATTTCTGATCTGAATTATCAAGAACTGTGACTTCCCGGGAGTTGAATTCAGGTCTTAGGTAGCTGGAATTGAGCTAATCAACACCTTATCAATGCCAAGATCACCATTGTGCCCTGTGGCTGAATTGTCTTACATGGGACACAGCATCCCTTGAAACCCACAGGCATAAGGGGGGTAGAAATGAGAGTGGAGATCTGAGTGGTGAGAGGAAGGACATTAATCTGGAATGACATTTTGTTTTGTTGAGGGAATGTATTGATATTTTTGTGATCCATTCCTGTGATGATTAGTTTTGACCCATGAGTACAATCTTATGTTAAAAACATGGGACCTTATCAAATTATATTCACTCTCACAAGCATCCTGGTTTGGGTGAAAATGAAGAAGAAAGCCTAGCTTGTTTAGTATATACACACTTGACCTCACATTCAAGCGTTAGGTTACAATGAAAGCAAATCTCAGGCCAGATTCTGACACACAGTGACCTACAAGCAAGCAGGCATCAAACTAGCTACAACCTTTCCTGTGTACTTGGTAAGGTCTCAGCTTTCTCTTCAGCCAAATCTTGAAAGTGTATTCAAGACTGATGCTCCAGAGATTAAGTGCCAAACTTGAGATAACTAGGAGATAGAACCAGTTAATAGCTTCCTTGGGCAGGTGACTGGGACATAGACTCTATAGAATCCAAGCTATGATTCTGAAGTATTTGAGACAAGGGCCACTTAATGTTATACTCTGCTCATATAAGGGGAGGTGTCTGTGCTGTATTTCCAGACTATCCACAACTCCTAAATACCACTAGTCTCAACCATGAAAGATCATTCCTAGTATCCATTACCTTTGTTAATAATATCACTGCAAAAGAAAGTTGACTGCAACACCATGGATGTTTCACAATACCAACTGCTGGCAACATGTCTACTTTGTATGTCAACAGGATCTTGGTGACTTGTCAAACAGGTCTGAAGCGCTAAGGCGGAGGCCAGATTGTGATAGCTGGCAGAGTGAGTGGTAGAGGAGTGAATGGAGATGGAGACTACTGAGTTCATTTATGCTACCACTTCAGTTTGTGGGAGATGCTGCCTGAAGATTTCAACTTTGCTGGCCTTCAGTTATTAACTGTGAAAGACTGTGAAATCTTTCTCTGTTGGGTTATTTTGAGTCTAAGCGGGGGGATAAGTCATGCCCATGTACGTCAACATAGTGTGAGATAGAAGTGTTTGTGTGTGTGTGTGTTGGGGTGATATTTTACTGTCTCCTCATTGTGTTTCCATTCCTCTGATGCCCTGAATAGCTTGGTCTTCAATTGGCCTTCAAGAATTCCATTATGGACATCTTTGTGTTCTTACCAAATTCTTATCTGGGATTCTCTCTTCCTCCCTCATGGTGTTCCTCATGTATTTATCTAACATTATCTCTAGCCCAATTTACCTTGAGTTTAAATAAACATAACCTACTGCCTACTGGATTTCCTACAGATACCTCAGCGATTAAAATAATTACTTTGTTCTAGCATGTTATATGTTATGATTTATTGAATCTTCCTAACAATGCTATGATGTAGATACTGTCATCTATATTTAACACACGAGGAAACTGAGTTATGGAGAGGTTAAGCAATTATCCTTAAAGTGCATGACTGATAAATGAAGCAGCTAGGCTGAGATCCCAGGCTGTCTGCTTCCCAGTCTGTGCTCTCAGATTGTGAGCTATGCTGCCTTTCAGTGTTCCCCAACCCAGACGCACCGGCTTTCCCCAAATCAGTTCTTCTTCTACTCATCATTTGGGTTGATGGTGCTACCCCATCTTCTCTGGAATCTTGTTAGGGTTGCCCATATCTCCATATAAAAGAATGCTGCTCAACAGGGCATTTATCTGTGAGTCAGAAGCCTGTGGAACCAAGGGGATATGCCCTTGATGCTGCGCTTCTGCTTAGATCCCACAGTGTACACCTGGGACCTTGGAAATCACCCACAGGATCCAGCTAGGTCCTATGTTTGTTCAGCTCTCTTCCCCAAGTTTGTCCTTTCAAGGTCAAATCACATTATTGATATTTTCACTTTTAGCTTTGAAGCATCTGTGAAGCTGTGGGCAGACCTTGGACACTAACTCTGGGATCCATCCCATGCAAAGCTCTATCTTCATGGTGTATGGTGGAGTTTGGGAGTGATGACCGTGATGAGCCACATGTCTCCACTCCTGCACCCACTCATCTATACTCTGCTTTGTGGTGCTTCTAACCACATTTGTGCTTTACCAGCTGGACCCTATGAAGCTTTACCTAAAGAAGATATTACAGAAAGACAGTGAGGATGGAGGAGGACTGTAACAGTAGCTTAAATGACTCCATTTTGCTTAACAGAAGCTAATTGCTAACTTTGCAACTGATCAGATTTATATTTAATAAATGTAATGACACTTGTTGAGAATTCCAGAAACTGGCCTAGAAAAAGTCAGCTGAAGTTGCAAAGTGATCTGGCTCTGGTCAGTGTGACCAGAGGAGTAGATTTGTGACTGCAGGTGAAAATGAACACTGTGAGTCCTACCAGCCCCAGATCACCTGGCCAGAGCCTGGCTTGCAGCAAGCAGGCCCTATGCTGTGTCTCCCTCGTTCCTTCCTACATACCTCCCATTACAGTTTTCTTCAAAATTTCCTCTGCTAACTTGGCAAGTGGAGATGGTCTTATGACAGGAAGTTCCACCATCTCCTCAGATTGTTGGCTTCTTGAATAAACCTGATTTCCTTGATCTTGAGTATTGGCTTTTGAGCAGTGAGCAGCCTCAACCTTGTTTCTGATAACACAATGAAGGACTCGTTCTGTCATTTGTTGTTAGTTTTTTCTCTTTTTGTTTCTATGTAGTGTCAGTTGAATCCAGTTTCCCAGTATTCACAGAATCAGCTTCCTTGGAAATAGTAGCACACACCAGCCACATTCCCTTCCTCAGAGGTCTGAGTTTCAGCTCCACAGTGTTTTTGAAAGATATATTTATTTATCTGAAAGGCAAAGTGATGGGGGGAGGGGAGAGAGAAAGAGAGAGAGAGAGAATGAATGAGAATCTTCCATCCATTGGTTCACTTCCCAAATGGCCACAACAGCAAGGACTACACCAAGCTGGAGTCAGAAGCCTGGAACGTCATCTGGGTCTTCCATATCGGCTGCTTTCCCAGACCCATTAGAAGGAAGCTAGCACAGAAGTGGAGCAGTCAAGACTCAAACCGTTGCTCTGATATGGGATGCTGGTGTCACAAGCAGTGGCTTAACCTGCCACACCACACCATCAGCCCTTCCACGGTGTTCTTTCCACAAACTTCTAAGTGAAAGCAAGTCTAATGGTCCTAGGGGTGGTAGCTGCATCCTTCAGTGGCTGTAAGATGGCTTCACCAAAATACATCAGTTTTCTATTTTTTGTTTTAATTTCTGGTAACAACTTTATCCTTATCAGTTATTCACAGTAAATTCTCTCTGTAAAAATCACTGATTTGGTTTCTCTCCTGTAACTGACAAAAACTGATAAACTGATAAAAAGAGTATGTCTAGGAAACAGATCCTCAAATATGAGATTGCAGATTGGTGTGGCCATGTCACTGGACTTGAGCACAATGCTGGGCTCCTCATCAATGAGATACAGTGATTCACAGCATGTATACAGTGGTCTCCTGTTTAATCAAGTCAAGAGCACCTTATTAAAAAAAGGCAGCCATTAAAAAATCCAAAAACCAAAAAAAAAAAAATTCTTACTTCTTATAGCCACAGGGCAGATATCAGGACTTTTTTTAAATGCATTTTTTGAGTTTACAGAATCATAGCATAAAATCCTAAGAAATGAAACTAATAATGAGTTCAGCAAAGTTACAGAAAATCAATACACAAAAGCAATTGTGTTTCTATACAATATCAATGAGCAAATCAAACTTGAAATTATAAAAATAATCCCATTTACTTTTACAATAGAATAAAAAAGAAAGGACACTTAAGAATAAATTTAGGGGCCAGCGCTGCAGCACAGTGGGTTAATCCTCCGCCTGTGGTGCTGGCATCCCTTAAGGGCACCAGTTCTAGTCCCAGCTGCTCCTCTCCCGATCCAGCTCTCTGCTATGGCCTGGGAAAGCAGTAGAAGACGGCCCAAGTCCTTGGACCCCTGCACTCATGTGGGAGACAGGAAAAACTCCTGGCTCCCAGCTTCGGATTGGTGCAGCTCTGGCCATTGTGGCCATTTGGGGAGTGAACCGGCGGAAGGAAGACCTTTCTCTCTGTCTCTCCCTCTCACTGTCTGTAACTCTACCTCTTAAATAAATAAATAAATGATACAATCTTTAAAACAAGAATAAATTTAACAAAATAAATTCAAAACATATTCTAAAATGATAAAATATTGAAAGAAATTCATATAGATCTAAATAAACATAAACATCCTATAATCATAGGTTGGAAAACTTAATATTGGTAAGATGTCTGTACTGGGTTGAATAATGTGCCATACAATTCACATCCATGAAGAACTTGTGAATGTGACTTATTTTGGAAATAGGGTTTTTACAGATGTAATCAGGTTAGGTAGTGCCCTCAGTCCAATCTCTAAGGGCCTTAGGAGAAGAGAGGAATTTGGATACAGACTCATGATGATGCCATGTGGTAAAGAAGGCAGAGCCTGGGGTGAAGCAGCTGTAAGCCCAGGAACCCCAAGAACAGCCAGCAACCACCAAAACTAGGAGAGACAAAGAAGGATTCTTCCCAAGAGCCTTCAGAAAGACCATGGTCCTGTGGAATTCTGTCTTCTATACCTGGAAGACAATTAACTATGGTTTAAGATACTCAGGTTGTGATACTTTGTTATGGCAGCCCTGGGCAATTAACGTGATGGCAACAATCCCCAAATTTATCTACAGATTCAACAAGATCTCAATCAAAATCGCAGTTAGGGGCTGGCACCCTGGCTCACTTGGTTAATCCTCCACCTGTGGCGCCGGCATCCCATATGGACACCAGGTTCTAGTCCTGGTTGCTCCTCTTCCAGTCCATCTCTGTGCTGTGGCCCGGGAAGGCAGTGGAGGATAGCCCAAGTGCTTGGGCCCCTGTACCTGCATGGGAGACCAGGAGGAAGCACCTGGCTCCTGGCTTTGGATCAGCATAGCTCCGACTGTAGTGGCCATTTGGGGAGTGAACCAACAGAAGGAAGACCTTTCTCTCTGTCTCTCTTCTCACTGCCTAACTCTATCTGTCAAATAAAAAAAATCTCAGTTAGGTTGTTTTGCATATATTAATAAACTGATCCTAAAATTCACATGTAAATTTGGGGGACGTGGAATACTCTAAAACACTTTTATAAAAGGAGAACAAAGTTGGAGGACTCATACTTCCTGCACTTCCCAATTTCAAAAGTTGCAAGGCTATAATAATCAACAGTTGGGTAGTGGTTTAAGAATAGATCAATGGAGCAGAATGGGAGTCCATAAATAAAATCTTCTATTTATGGTCAGTTGATTTCTAACATGTGTGGCAGGACAATTTGGGGGCAAGAATAGACTTCAACAAAAGGTGCTGAGAAAAAGATCTCTGTGAGTGAGATCCCAGTGGAAAGAACAGGTCTTCAAAGAGGGAGGTGCTTTTCTCTGAAGGGAGGAGAGAACCTCCACTTTGACTATGACCTTGTCTAAACAAGATAAGAGTCGGAGAACTCAAGGGGCTTCCATAGCCTTGGAAACTCATGACTGGTGCATAGGGAGATTACTGATGCCATAAACAGGAGTGTCAATTTGTAAAGTCAACAACAGGAGTCACTGTGCACTTACTCCTCATGTAGGATCTCTGTCCTTAATGTGCTGTACACTGAGGCTTAATGCTATAACGAGTACTCAAACAGTATATTTCACTTTGTGTTTCTATGGGGGTGCAAACTGTTGAAATCTTTACTTAATGTACACTAAACTGATCTTCTGTTAAAAAAAAAAAAAAAGAAAAGAAACTATCAATTCCCAACTTGACTCTCACTGGGATTAAACATGACAATAGGTCTGATCTGATTTCATCATCATTTAAAAAAAAATCATCTATTATTTTTCACTTTATGTTTCTGTGTGGGAACAAACTGTTGAAATCCTTACTTAAGGTATACTAAGCTGATCTTCTGTATACTAAGATAATCGAAAATGAATCTTGATGTGAATGGAAGGGGAGAGGGAGTGGGAAAGGGGAGGGTGGTGGGTGGGAGGGACGGTATGGGGGGGAAAGCCATTGTAACCCATGAGACGTACTTTGGAAATTTATATTCATTAAATAAAAGATAAAAAAAAATAAAATAAAATAAAAAAAAAAAAACAAAAAAAACAAAAGGTGCTGAGACAGCTTGATGTTCACATCCAAAATAATAAAGTTGGCCCCCTACCTAGTACCATATACAAAAACTAACTCAAAATACAGAGATGATTCACTTATCCTGATTAAAGTTAGGATTATAAACAATTCAGAAGAAAACGTGAAAATCTTCATGAGCATTGATTAGGCAATGATTAATTAGATATGGTTACCAAAAAGTACAAAGAACAAAGGGAAAAAAACTGGGCATAATTAACAATGTAAAAGTTTTATATTTCCAAGGGCAGCATTACAAAAGTAAACTGAGCTGACAACTCAGGGACTACAGAAAAATTTTAAAAACATTTAATATGATAAAAGGCTTGTTTCTAGAATATATGAAAAAATTGTTAGAAAATAAGAAGACCAAAGTGCAGTTTAAAAATGAGCAAAGGATCTGAACAGATAGTTCTCTGAGGAAGAAACACAAATGACTAATAAGCGCTTGAAATGATAGTCAGCATTAGCAACTATCAAATGTCCACCGATAGATTCATAGACAAATAAAATATCCATACAATAGAATGTTGTTCTATCCTGGTAATGCTACATTATGGATATGCCAAGAAAACATGCTTAAGTTAAAGAAATCAGTCAAAATAGGCACATTTATATAGAGAGAAAGTAGGCTAGTTAGGGGTAGGGAGTAGATGGGGGAACTGATAGTTAAGGAGTGTGGGGTCTCTTTTTAGGATGAAACTATTACAAAATTGATTGTGATGATAACTGTTCAAGCATGGCATTATAGGGGATGATAGTAGTTAAACTGCTTCTTGTAACATCAGCATCCCATATCAGAGTACAGGTTTGAATCCCAGCCCCTCTACTTCCAATCCAGCTCTCTACTAATGCACTTGGGAAGGCAGCAGTTGGTGACCCAAGTGCTTGGGCCCCTATCTTCTATGTGAGAGACCAGGATGGAGTTCTTGACTCGTAACTTTGGCTTGTGCAGCTCTGTCTGTTGCAGTTATTTGGGGAATGAATGGAATATCTCTTTCTCTGCCTTTGTCTCTCCATCTCTGTCCCTCTCTCTGTCACTCTGCATTTCAAATAAGTAAATGAATCTTTAAAAAATATGTTAATAGTGTAAAGGTCACTAAATTATACTCCTTAAATGGCTGCATTGACTTTTATGTGAATTATAATATCAGTAAGCTTTCAAAAAGTAGAGAATCACAGTACCATCAAGTCTTTCATCTGAAAATTAAGGCACTGATGGTGAGAAACAGCAGAATGAAGAGGTCAGGTCGCACTCAGATGAAGCCAAGCATCTCACACCCCTGTGTCACTCCCTGCCACTGGCAGCAGGCTGCTCTCACATCTGAAGACACAGTGCTTCAGAACTCTGAGATAATACGATGTGAGGCAGCTGCATTGGAAGAGGTTGTCTATCTTACCCACCCCTTGCTTTGCTAGCTGTAGTCCCATAACAAGGCGGTAATAACTTATAAATCAATGGAATTATAAAATTTGTATTGGCATAACCTGGAAAATATTATGGAAATGTATTTTAAGGGTTTTAGAGCAAGTGAGGCAGCTTATATGTTGGGAAAAGCTGAAAATATTGATATATTTACAGTTAATTCTAGATTTAATATGCTAATTTGAGCAGCAATTTACTTTGTTAATTGGTTAGAGCCTAAACTCAGTGGTGGCCTATATTTAAGGAGGTTGACAACTAGAACCTCCTTGGAATAATGTATTATAGAGGAAGGAATGCCTCAGTGTGGGGAATTAGCTACAGTGTGTGTGCACCACATCCCTCCCATCTGCAGAGCATCTCACCAGAGTTGTTAAAGGCACTCAAGTTTAAAAAAAAAAAACATCAGTGACTGGAGCACCAGCAATTTAGCAAAGCTCCATGGTGCTGTCCTCTCCTGGCTAGGTCTGGTGGTGGGAGATCCCACCGCTGTGCTGGGTTTTTAGATTTGAATAGGATGTAAGGATTCCAGGATAGCAGAGGTCAGGTGGCAGCTGCTAAGAGGCAGAGACAAAGTGGGTGCATTTAAAAGTGAAGTGCATTAGAGACAAAGCCTAATGAGTATTGTTAACCTACAGCAATCTTTTCTAGTTTTAAATTCATCAGTGTCCCCAGGAACCAAATACATGAGCAAACTATTAAAATGTTATTTGATTTACTTAATAGGAAAAACCCCAGGTCTGGTGGCCACAGACCTGACTCATGTCAGGTTTCCAGTCCCGAGCCAGTTCAAAGCCTAGAACCCCTTAATTGGAGGGGAGATGGAAAAATCTTGAGAGGGGCTCTAGAGCACTCTCCAACTGTGCAGGATTTGTACTTTAGCCCTTGCTGGGCACCTGAGAAACAGCAATATCCAAACTCCCACAGTTTCCCAGAGCTCCCAAGCAAATCACCACCAACAGGTGCTTAGAACAGCAGGATTGTATTCTCTTCCAGTTCCGAAGGTCAGAAATCTCACGTCAAGATGTCAGATCTTGAGGCTGTTTAGGGCCATCCTTCCTTGCCTCTTCCAGCTTCTAATGCTTCCTGATTCTTGGCTGTGGCCCCACTATTCCAATCTCTGCCACCATCTCCATGTGGTATTCTCCCCTGTATCTGTGTAGCTTCATGTAAGGACTCCAGTCATTGGGTTCAGGGACCCCTAATCCAGTGTGATACCATCTTCTCTATATCTGCAAAGATCCTATTTCCAATAAAGTCACTTTCTGTAGAATAGGGAACGACTTGTGCATATTAGGAAGACACCATTCAACTGCTACACAGGGTTTTTTTCTTTTAAGATTTATTTATTTTATTTTAAAGGCAGAGTTACAGACACACACACACACACACACACACACAGATCTTTTATCTGCTGGTTTATTCCCCAAATGGCCACAATAGCCAGAGCTGTGTATTTTTTTCCATGCCTGTGATGTACAGGTGTGTGAACACAAATGCATCTAAATAGTCACATCTGTTACATCTTTTCCTCTGTTTTGCTTTATTATTTTACATGAGTTTTGCTAGAGTTTACAGTTTTAGTCTTTAACTTGTAGGGATTTTCATATGGCAGATACTGTGATGAGGGGTGGAGGACACAGTCCAGGTGGGGATAGTGTGACTGTCTCCCAATATGGAATTGCACATCTTCTCATTTTGCCGATAGATGGTCTGATGTCTGAGATGGCTACTAGGTCACTAATGGACCAGGAGTGTATCAAGAGTGGCTGTGCTGGACAAGGGGCTGATTCCCATCCTGGGCAGGACAGAATAGGCTGGTGCAAGATTGCATCACACTATTCAGAATGGAGTGCAATTTTATTAATTGTATATTTCTGGTTTTCCATTCTATGTTTTCAGACTTCAGTTGGCTATGGATAAACCATGGAACATGAAACCAAGGATAAGAGGGACTACTGTAGTTGGGGAGAGGGAGTGATGGCTGGAGTTGCTGAGCTGCAATGCCAGCCTTCCCTCTCTTCTCTGTACACTCTGTCTTTGAGGGGCCATGGTTGTGGCCTATGGTTGTGGTCCCTGTCCATTGGCACATTGGAGGGAAGATTTAGAGGAGAAGGAAGTCTTTCTCCTGCCTCTGCTCCCTGTTCTATGAGCCTTGCCCTGGAAGGCTCTCCACTGCTAACAGACTCCATGGCACAATCTGGTTTTCAATTTTCCGGGCCCTGCAGCACCCTCTGAGTAACCCATCCGGTCGAGCAGAACCCCTTGTTGGGAGCTCTGGGTGCTTGTGGCCATCTCCAAGCTTCTGAGTTTCAGGAACTGCCCTTCCTCCCTATTCTCATGACTCTCAGAACACAGCTATCATCTCTCTGATAGCAATAGCCTAACCTTCTCTTTGTGCCTTTACAGTTATCTTGTTAACACCTTTCTTCTTGGTTAGCAATTCTTCATTAAATTCTTCCGTTAAGATAATTGGTGGCTGGCACCGCAGCTCACTAGCCTAATCCTCCGCCTGCAGAGCTGGCACCCCAGGTTCTAGTCCCAGTTGGGGTGCCGGATTCTGTCCCAGATTATCAGTGTGTTCTGAGAATGCTAAGACGACAAAACAGGCTGCATTCTGTCTAGGGTCTATAGGTAGATGGTTATTACTTTGATTAGGACCTGGAGTTCCCGTGAAGGATTTCAGAATGGACTCACATGCTAGGGATTATCTATAGAGGCAACCATTCAATCCGGAATCTTGTGATTGGGGTCTTTGAGACTGGCCTGATCCATGCACCACTTCCTTAATTTAATGAGTCAATCTTTAATAAGGGAATTGAAATAATCATCAAGTCCTCAAGACAAAGGAATTGCAGGCTAAGGGAAGAGAGACTAGGGCTTGATAAAGGCATTAGGGGTGGGACCCAGTTTCACATGGAACACTCACCTGTTGAAAGCATTTCCAGCTCCCTGAAGTGGCGCCATCCTGTGACCTTTCTCTCTGTTCTCTCACCAGGTATGAGAGCTGCTCGGCCTCTTGCTTTGTTCTGTGCCCATGCTGCCCCTGGACGCCCTTCCTGTCCAGCCCACAGGGCTCACTTCTTTGCTCGTTTTGCTCATGGCAAACCTCTGTGTTGCACTGTCCATCTTGTGACTGGTGTCAGTCTCTGTGGCCACAGTGTGAAATGTTCCATGAAAGGACTGCTGTTCACTTACTCAGCAGCCTTCCCCTCCACAGTGCTAAGAAAGAGCCTGTGACAGGGCAGGGGTAGATAAATGTTGCTTGCTTGAATGAATAAATGGGCATGAATGAACCGGGTAATGTTGGTGTGCCTGATTTTGTATTTCCAAATCTGCTCTTATCCAAGGAGGACTTAGATTTTCCTGTGCAGAGAATGCGTGTAGGGTCCATGTGATTTTCCTTGGGCAATTGTAACAAAGTACTGCAGATGAAGAGGCTTAAATAGCAGGAAACTCTTTTCTCACATTTCTGGAGGCTGAAAGGCTGAGGTCAAGGTGACAGCAAGATTGGGTCCCTCTATGGCCTCTCTTCTTGGTTCGTCAATGGCCATCTTCTCCCTAGTCTCCACGCGGTCTCCCCTCTCTATGTGTCTCTGCCCTCATTTTATCTTTCTATAAGACCATAATCATATCAGGTTAGGTCCCCCATAATGACTTTATTGAACTTTACTACCACTTTAAAAAAAAAATCTATGTCCAGGGGCAGGCTTTTGGCACAGTGGTTAAGTAAGGTGCCACTTTGAAATCCATATTCCATATTGAGGTATCTGGGTTTGAGTCCTGGCTCCATTTCCGATTCTAGCTTCCTGCTAATGCACCCTTTGGAGGCAGCAAGTGATGGTTCAAGTACTTGGGACCCTGCTACCTGCATGGGAGACCTGAATGGAGGTCCCTGAAAAGGGCCCAGAAAACTATTTTCAGCAACCTGAGGAATTTTGACCACAGTTAGCTTTTGTCCTTTTTGTCTATTTTGTATGCTATTTTTCTTCTTGGTTCATTTTTCTTCTATCTTTTTTTCAGAAAAAAATTTAATATTATTTGAAAGGCACAGAAAGTGAGAGAAATCTTTTTCATTCCTTTTCTTTTTCCCTTTTCCTCTTTCCCTTTTTCCTCCATTTCATTTTCTTTTTCCCATTTTTATTTCACTAGTACTGTTAGCATTGATAGTGCTGTAAGTAGTGTTTCTCACTATTGCTAGTTACTGTTTCTTGTTAGCATTATTAATAAAGCTAGTATGAGAACTCTTCCAAAGTTCATGGAAAATTTATATTCTGAAAAATCCATGGACAGTTTTCAAAAATTTTGGCACCCAAAGAAGCTTATCTTTTAATTCCATTTCTCTTGGGCTTTTTGAAGTGCCCTTGTATTGCTGATACTGCTTCTTACAGTTGGTGTTAGTGTATAATTGGTCCTAACTGCTCACTAGCCTTGCAAGTGTAGTTAGTAGGTCACCAGGTGCAGGGCATTGCAGCTGCCTTTGCTACACAGGAACCTACATGGACAATAACCAGCTCTGGGTACCTGGGCAGTGAGTGCTGAGCAGAATAAATCACACATCTTCTTAGACACCTATGGAGTGTGAACTCCTGCTGCAGCAATCCTTGATTCAGAGGAAACCATGAGGGCCCCTTGGACGTCCACGGGCCATGAAAAGGCAGCACTTTCTGACTGCAACGGCTGTCAGGAGACTGAACTGATGCTGCTGTGAGCTGCTCCAAGTAGGACGAGATCCAGGACTCCCAGGACCATGAGTGGATGAGTGTGTCAAAGCGGTGACAACCTGATCACTCTGGGGCTACAAGAGATCTGAGCTGGCGACCAGTGCTACACCTGCATAGCCCCTGCCTTCAGCTGACCCCACCAACAGCTGCAGGTCCTCCCCATTCTGCAAGCTGCAGCCTAGGTTAGCTCTTTCAACCCAAAGCTGCAGAGCTTCAGGGAACCTGCCATTTCCACCTTTATTTTCTAGTCAAACACAGAATCATTGAGGGAATGAAGACCAGGACTCAGCACAAAAGGACAGCAGCACAGCCAAAGTGGCTGTCAGTCCCCTCCTCAGCATGCGAACAAGGGCCATCTCTTCAATAAAACAAAGGACCACCCCCTCAGCCTTGCTCTCCAGTGTGGCCCCTCCCTCTCCCCACTCCCCACCCCCAAAGCTTCAGCATCCCTGGTGAGCCCCAGATGGAACCCACACCCCAGGGTGCATCCTGCAAGGGAAACTCCCTCCAAGATGGGTCAGGTGAGTGACCAGAAGGATTTGCAGGGAGGTGAGGCCCTAGCCTGTCCCTCTGGCAACAGCCAGGAACAGCAGGTGGCAGTGGGAGTTACATGATTTTACGTATAACTAAATTTATATTATCCATAGTGGAAGTGGGAGGCAATCTGAGTAACAACAAACAAAGCAAAAACAACTTGCACCGTGGGCAGTCAAACTAAGCTCCCATGCTCACCATTCCGTGCTGGACAGGGCTGTTTTCCCAGACTGAGCCTTTGGTGGATTCACCAGGACCCTGCCACGTAATGGCAGGAAGAAAATTCCAGTCTTTGTGGGAATTCATAATGTGAGAAATACATGGAAACAGTTTAGAGTTGATTGAGTTTGTGAATATTAAATACATAATGCAGAAAAGGGACATCCTCTGAGTCAGGGAGCCCCATTCCCACCCTGCTGCATTAAGACTGTCACGGTGGAGAAATGAGACGAGAAAGGAAGGGCAGACTGTGGGGCACCATGTGAGCCAGCTTCTCAGGCCCACTTCTCAATCACTAAAAACAAAACAAATATTGTTTTAGCTCTGGGGACATAGGAATGAGTAAAACAGAGCACATGAAGTCGCTGCTTTTCTTAGATATAGACATGTAAATAAGCACGTACGTACAATATTTAATGAGTAGGACGAGGTGTGTATCATGAATAAAATAAAGCAGGATGCTGGAGCTAAGGGTGTGCAGGGTGACTGGGTGTGCTCTTTGTTCCAATGGCCACGAGGGCCTCTCCAGGTGGTGATATTTGATGAGAGGCTGGAAGTAAGTGAGGGAATGGCCCATATGTCTCCCCAGTGGAGAAGCAGTCCCAGAGAGCAGAAGGAGAACAGAAGGTGCTTAGGAGGGAGCATGTCTGCTGTTTGAAGAAAGACAGCATCTCTGGAGCTAAGTGCATGGAAGGGAGGAGCGGGCTAGGAGGCCAGTTTCAAGAGGTAGAAGGTTGATGAGATCAGGTCTTACAGGTCATTTTAAAACACGGCTATTTCTTGGGGTGATTGGGAAGACACTGAGAGCTTTTGAGCAGAGAGTGACATTTCCCTATCTTGATTTCTAAAATAGTACCCTTGTCACTGAGTTGAGAATAGATCGCAGGACATACAAGCGTACATTTAGAGACACTGGTTAGAAAGCAATTACAATAATATCAAGGAGAGATGGATGGGAGTTTGGATCAAGGTGGTAGTACCGTGGTTAGAGGTTTGCTCATGCTTTGAAGATAGCCAAGGGGATGTCCTGACAAATTGAGTGTGGACTGAGAGATGCTAAACCAGAAAAATGTTGTTGCCATGCACTGATATGGAGGAGGCCATGTGAATGTTAGGTGTGTAGGGGATAGGGCAGAGGGGAAGGCAATGAACATTGGGGCATTCTTTATAGATGTCCCATTTAGGTTTCTTCTGAGTAGAAGCATTGAATAGCTCATTATAAAAACAAGTTGGAATTCACAGGAAGGATTTGGACTAGAGATATGGACAAGAGAAGTTTCAGTGCCCACACTACATTCAGTCATCACCTGGAGTAGGAGTGTAGGAGTGTACCTACAGAGGAGAAGGTATGGAGATTAAGACTAGGTATATCCATGCCTAGTGGTGGTACTGGTGAAAAAGCCAGCCTGGACAGCTGAGAAGTAAAACCCAGTGAGAAGGAAGAAAACCAAGAGGTTGTGGAACTGAAGAAGTCATGTAAAGATCACGTTGCAAGGAGAGTGGAGAATGGAGTCATCAGCTCTGACAAACACGTAGACCTGTGATGAGGCAATGGGCTGGAGGGGTTTACAACAACACAGTGACAAATGCACAATCAAAGGTTACCTCTTGTACAGACTGGGGGAGCTCCTGATTTCAGGACAGTTGGACACAATGGCCAGACGCAGTATTTGAGGACCATACCAGCAATGCTTTGCCATTCCCAGTGTATTTCTTTTGAGATCACCCTGGTAAATGCTGTACCTGTCAGTGGGAAGGGAAAATAAGCTTGGAGGACCATGACTGATAGGTTTACCTGGAAGTAATGATGATTCTTATGATGCACACATTGCTAAATGCTGGATAAATGGCTTTATATTTAAATTCCATAACTCAGTCACATGGTTACACCTAGCTGCCGAGAATAGTGAGAATGTGAGCTCAGAATGGGGAGAAAATACATTTGGTGAGAGCTGGGTAAGCTAGTGGAGAGAACGTATTATACAAGGCTGCTGGGAAAGGAGTGAGAGGGAGAGACTGGGTCAGAGAAGTTTTCTTTTAAAAAGACATTTATTTAAATAGACTCTAGCAATTTTTTAAAGATTATTTTATTTTTATTTGAAAGTCAGAGTTACACAGAAAGAGAAGGAAAGGCAGAGAGAGAGAGAGAGAGAGAAAGAAAGAGAGAGAGGTCTTCCATCCACTGGTTCACTCCCCAATTGGCCACAATGGCCAGAGCTGCACCGATCCGAAGCCAGGAGCCAGGAGCTTCTTCCGGGTCTCCCATGCAGGTGCAGGGGCCCAAGGAGTTGGGCCATCTTCCACTGCTTTCCCAGGCCATAGCAGAGAGCTGGATGGCAAGTGGAGCAGCCAGGACTTGTACTGGTGCCCATATGGGATGCTGGCACTGCAGGTGGCAGCTTTACCTGCTATACCACAGCACTGGCCCTGAACTCTAGCAAATTATAATGAAGCAATTTTTGTACTGTTTAGTGTTCCTAAACTATTTTGCTTGTGTTATTTTTATACTTTTACACATTAATCTTAGCATGGCAAATTATTTTTAAGTATTGGACAAAGCATTCTTTACTAAACGTATTTTCTATTTCATTAGTTTTATTTGAACCTTAATTTTGAGTCATCTATGTTTTTCCAATTGATCTATTTAATGAAAAGAGTTGATATATTTGGTTAAAAACTATTTAAAAATTAATCCATTCTCACCACAGTATTTCAGTCTTGCTTTCTCATTAGATTTCGTTCATTTGGGAGTAGAGTTCAGAGCACAGAAATTACTTTAGGTTTGGGATTCACCAGGTGTATTGGAAGCACAGGGTTTTATTAATCCCAACTTGAATAGAGTGGCCCCCGAGTCCTCTGCTTTCAATATCTTGCTGAAATAACTCATCCTCACAGGAGAGCTGATCTAACGAGGGCCCTTGTTTGCAAGGGTATTCATGAGGCCCACTGAGACTAGAGAACTTGTGACTTTGAAAGAGGGGCTTGAGGGTCAGTGGGGAAGAGAACATGAGAAGCTTGAGTAAGTGTGGATGATGTCCTAGTAGCAGGATAATTTTCTTTTAACACTTATTTATTTGTTTTGAAAGTTACTTACATGTGGCCAGCACTGTGGCATAGCAGGTAAAGCTGCCGCTTGCAGTGTCAGCATCCCATATGGGCACCAGTTCGAATCCCAGCTGCTCCACTCCCAGTCCAGCTCTCTGCTATAGCCTGGGAAAGCAGTGGAAGATGGCCCAAGTCCTTGGCCCATGCACCTGTATGGGAAACCCAGAAGAAGCTCCTGGCTCCTGGCTTAGGATCAGCTCAGCTCCAGCCTTTGCGGCCAATTGGGGAATGAACCGGCACATGGAAGACTTCTCTCTCTCTCTGCCTCTCCTTTTCTCTCTGTGTAACTCTTTCAGAGAAATAAATAATTTTTTTTTTTTCAAAAAAAGTCAGTTACAGAGAATGAGGGAGAGACAGAGATTTTCTCTCCACTGGTTTACTTCCCAGATGACTGCAAAGATCGGGGCTAGACCAGGACAAAGCCAGGAGCCAAGAGCTTCATTTGAGTCACTTCCCTTGAACAATCCTATTCTGTTTTCCCAGGCCATTAGCAGGGAGCTGGATCAGAAGTGGAGCACCTGAAACATAAATTGGCACCCATATGGGATGCCAGTATCACAGGCCTGCAGGCTTTACCAGCTATGCCACAATGCCAGCCCCAGGCTAATTTTTTATGTTGATGGTTTGTTTATGGTCCACAAATGATGTTATAAATATCCAAATGGCCCCTGGCCTTGCAAAGGTTCTCCACCCTTGGGTATGAGTAAAAATCAAAGCAGGAGGAGGTAAGATGAAGGACTTCAGATGCTACTGGGTGGTGATGGAGCCACTGGGTTACTGGAGTGATCACTCACCTCACCCTCTAGACTTGGCCCTAATCAATGGTGGCAGGAAGAATAAGTCTCTCATGTTGTGAGTGTGAGCTGTCATTTCCCAGGCTGGCTTAGGCAGGTGCCTGTCAGTCTGAGACAGGGCAACCCGAGGCAGATTGTCAAAGTCAAGTTCAGTCAAAGTTAAGATCAATTGTCTGTGAGCACAGGGCAGAGAGAGAGATGTGGAAGAAGAGTAATTTCGTGTGCATCACATGGTTTCTCCTGGGTACACCCATGTGAGGCCAGACTTTTCATCCCTGAAGGAAAAATGATACAGTCAACTTGTGGGAAGGAACTAGAGAAAGCCCATTCCCAGGTGTCAGGAGCAATGGGTTTCAGACTTAATACTGGCTTTGTGAGGCAACATGCAGGATCTACACAGCGAGCAGTTTTGCTATGTTGACCTGGCCTTGCCAAAGGAGAGGAAAAATCATGGCAGGTATCAGTAAAGGTGGAGAATCAGGACAGTGGGAACAGCACAGGCACAACAGGCAAGAAAGTGAGAGAGGATTTGGGGTTGTGACAACAAAATTATTGGCAGAAACTAAGATAAGAGAGAAGACAGCTGAGACAAAGAACCAGGCTGGTGATAGCCCAAGATCATAAAAATATGAAGTCCAGTATGGGAAATCAGATCCAAGTTCAACTGCCTGGAAAACTGATAACTTCCCATCATATTTAAAGACTCTGCACTTTACATTGGCTTGTCTGACTGGAGCAGTGGGTGGGGGATTAATGGGAAACAGAGACAATTAATGCTCAGAAGTGCACCAGTTAAAGAATATGGAAGCCAGTAGGGATTTATGAGTCAAGAGATAATTTGTACAATGGTGTGATAGGGAGATAGATGTGCAGAAATATGTAGGATAATTCATGTGGGGAAAGATTCAACATAAAGACTATTACAGCAGAATCAAAGTGTGTGAAGATAAAAGTAATAGCAGACTCTCAAATTGTCAAATAAATGCACCATTGATGATAAACAGGAATATATATTACTGCTTAGTTTTTAAAAATTAGTAACAATAATTGTACATATGTAGAGTCTGAAGTGTGACTTTTCTATATATATATATATATATTTACTGTGTACATATATAAAACACTGTATATATATATGTGTGTGTGTGTATGTATATCATGATCAAACCAGGATAGGCAATATTTGCCCTTTCTTTATATTACTATATGACTGGAGCTTTGGAGCTCTTTTCTTCTATTTGCTGAAAAAATGTATAATAGGTTATTGTGATATATTATATATAGTAAGTTATAATAGGTTATTGCAGTCACCCAACCATGTTGTATATTACTAGGGACTTGTTGCTCCAATCTACATCCGAGTTGGTAACCATTACTCAGACAACCTCTGTTTCCCTCTTCCTCTCCCAGCATCTTGTAATCACCATTCTGTGTCCAGATTGAGGTTTTTTGTTTGTTTTTTAGCTTCCATGTATTATGGAGAACATGCAATATTTGCCTTTCTGTGTCGGGCTTATTCCACTTAACAGGCTGTCCTCCAGTTCCATCTATTTTGCTGGAAATGACAGGATAAATGACAGGATTTCATTCTTTCTATGGGTGAATAATATTCTATTATGTGTATATATACCACATTTTCTTTATTCTTGCATCTGGTGATGGACAGGTTGATCCAATATCTTGGCTACTGAAGATATTGCTGCAATAAACAAGTTACAATGATACCGTGATACAATGATTTCATGTCTTTTGGAGATAAACACAGTAGTGGGATTTCTGGATCATGTGGAAGTCCTTTTTATTTTTTTATTTTTTTAAATGAATTTCCGTACTGCTTTCTATACTGGCTGTCCTAATTTACTTCCCCACTGACAGCATATAAGAGTTCTACTTTCTCCACATTGTCATCAGCATTTGTGACTCTCTGTCTTTTTGGTAATAGCCATTCTAAAAGGGGTGAGGTGATAACTCATTGTGAATTTGCTTTTCCTTGATGATTAGTGATATGAGCATTTGTTTTTCATACAGTTTTTGGCTGTTTGCATTTCTTCTTTTGAAAAATATCTACTCAGATACTTTACCAATTTCTTAAGTGGAGTGGTTATTTTTTGGTTGAGTTTTTTTTTGTTTGTTTCATTATGTATATGTAAAAGATCTGAAAGAAACCCATAATTCAAAACTTTTCTGGGCCAAAGCATTTTGGATAAGTGATACAAAAGCTGTATTCTTAATTTGGGTTTGTCTGAAGTGTCCTCAATATTAAATGTGGGCAATGCATTTTCAGAAAGAATCCCCAGCCATCACGGTGTGTCATTAGGGCTGCAACTTGTTAGGAGGCTTGACTAAGGCAGTGTCTGCCTGGCTCCTTCACTGTATTTTACTTTTTTTCCTTTGTGATTGATGCATATGCAGGTAGCAGAGGAAGTATAACAAGACTCTGCAAATATCTTATTTCTCAGCAAACTTTCACCTACTAGTTTGAGTATCCTTTGGTAGTTTTTGGGTTGCCTAGTGTTGATTTGTATAATCCATCATTCTTTCCATCTTTATTAGTTAGTATTCTCTTATAAGGAAAAAAAATCTTATCTTGTTTCTTCCTATCCCTTCATTTATTTACTTAAAATATTATGAGATCATGGATTTTATTTCACTCAATTGGTAATAATCCATACTATCATTTAGTTTGAGGATGAAATTCCTGGATTTGGATAGTCAGAGTGTCAGGATATTATTATAATTATTGCACTTTGGTTTTTGCATTGCCCAATGTTGTAAACTCATCTTATATTTCCTCCGCCCCAGTACTGGAATTATTTATTTTCCCCTCCCCCAGTAACCCAGTTCTGCTCAATGGAAAATGGTCTTTAGAAATCAAGGCTTGGCTTCACTGATACTGGGTGAGGGTCACTATATGTATCCCCTGGTAGATACCTGAGCTCTGCCTCACAGATGCCTTCACTTCCGCTGGGCACTGGCATTCCAGTCCAAGCCTCTCTCTCCAACATGGTTGCTCCCCACACCCTGCTGGGCTCTGACACTCAGCCTGGCACCACTGCCTACATCAAATCTCTCTGTCTTAAATGTCTTCCACCTGGCTGTAGTGACACCCTTGCCACCCTGTGTGGGCTCTGAGAGGGGCTCTAGAATCCCATGTTGGATCAGGTGTACCTTGTGGCTGTTTCCAAATTCTACTGCCTGAGGTGGGAGAGGGCCTGGTTTGTAGTGGTACAGCTCCTACCAGAGGGCACACATGCAGTAGGAATGTGCTCTCTCCCACATGTAACCAGCATCCTACACAGATGTTTGATCAACAACGTAGGTGTTTTAGAAATGTTTTTCCAACTCTGACATCCAATTGAGGGGTTGTTCTGTCTCTCATTTTATAATCTGGATCAGAATATCCAGAACCGTTCAAGTAGCAGGAGGGAATTTTTTCCATGAGATACAGAGAGTGTTCCAGTTACATTCCTGATGTATATATATAGTGTTTAAAGTTGAAAGTTCTCAGAAAAATATCAAGAGATAGGACTTACTGTGGAGCTCCCGAAGTATAAACTCATTTGTTCTGTGTGAAGATCCAAGATAGACAGGATTACAAAGTCCTGGAAATCTCTTTAGTTCTTCCCACATTATTCTTTTCCTCTCTTTATTAACTTAATGTTTTCATTTTAAAGGTAATTTTTCAATTTAAAAGTTAAAACAATCATCACTAAAATTTAAAAAGAAAATCTCCCCAAATCCTTCATGAGGAAATTGGAAACTTCCTTAATAATGTTTTAAATAAGAATTTAGACTGCCCAGGAATTTTCTGTGACTTGACTTATCCATCCAGGGTCCCATCAGAGAATCATCAATGTCTCCATTAGTGGAGATTCTCTCAGGGGCAGACTTTCACACTGTTTGATGCATCTGACATGCATTACTTTCTAAGGGTTGAGACAACTAGAACTCCTCATCGTATCCAGTAAAGCTCTTTCCTCTGTCTCTTGGCTCTGAAGACTGAGTATCAGGGGCTGGTGTTGTGGTACTAAGGGTTGAGCCTTTGTGTACCATGACAGCATCCCATATCATAGCACAGGTTCGAGTCCTGGCTGCTCCACTTTCAATCCAGCTCCTTGCTAATGTGAAACAGTGAAAGACGGCCCAAGTGCTTGTGCTACATATGCTGGAGACCTAGATTGATTCCTGGGCCCTGTGGCCTTGTAGTAATTTGGGGGGTGAACCAGAGAATGCGAGATCTGTCCCTCTATTTCTGTCACTCTGTCTTTCAAATAAATAAATAAAATCTTGCAAAAAAGACAAAGTGGCAACATCTGTCTTGGGGAACTGGAATCAACAATTTTCTGAAATTTTCATGTCTTTTAGCATAAATGGCCAGGAACTTCGGTAGAGACTGGCTCTCTGCTTTTCTTCAGAGTAAAACCCTGCTCTGAGTGCTTATTAAACTAGGAGAACCAATCAACTGTTGCCAATTTTAGAGAAAATAACTCCTTGCTGGATTGTGTATGTGGCAGCAGAGCTGGGCCTTTAAAATAGCATTTTGTTTGTGTGGAGACAGAAACATTGTGAATGCTCAGTTTCTTTTGAAATGAAGAACAAAGTTCAAGTGAAAAGCTAATAACCATATTTCTGAGAAGAAACCCGCAGGGTGTTCGAGGAAAACCATTAAAAGATGCAACCTCTGCAAAGTAGAAAAAAGGCTGCCCTGACATGCTAAAAGCCAAAGTATATGGAAAAGAACCAAGTGCCTCAGCGAGTATTTCATTACAGATAAGAAGATATTTTCTTATTTTTTAGAACCAAATACTCAAACAGCATTTGGAAATTCAGGATGAATGACTGCAGTGTCTGTCCCTTTCTTCCTGGACTGGCTTGCATGGATTTCCAGAAATCCCTGGGCAAGGTGTTCCCTTACAGGTGGGCAGTGCTTCCCTCCCTGCTGTGTTGCCCCTGTAACTCAGTAATGGGGAATGGGCTGGATGCATTTGTAATACACTTTCTTGTCTGTCTCATAATTAAATAACCCTAAAGGTCTGTGGGGTGGGGATTGTTAGGAGCTACAAGTGTTTGTTTTCATCATCCAACTGTAACGCCAACCACAGATTTTCCATCTGACAATGGGGTGCAGGATTGGAAGTCAGATTAGGGCTAAAGACCCAGCTCTGTGATTTGGTCAAACTATGTAAAATCCCCAAACCTTGGGTTTCAGTGTGTGGTTTATCATTTCTAGCTTTGTTTGTGAATACTAAATAAAATAATCTTTGTTAGAAAGAGCTTTGTGTGTTTTCACCTAGTGGCGTTATGCTAGTGACTGATCACGTTATCTTTGCTATCAAACCAGGCCACGGAGATGCTACAGCAGGTGCTCAAGCCACCTGAGCCTCCAGGACAGAGGGCTGCTCGGGTCATAGTGGGCAGCAGCTCAGCATCCGAGTGGGCACGCTGAAATGAGACGCAGCACAGATGTGCTGTGTGGGTTGAGTATCATGTCCTATAAGAACAAGGAAGACCCGCGAAGCCTCAGTTTTTTCACACAGTCAAGCCTGTGTGTGATCACAGACCTGTTAAGCACTGGTCCTGCCGTGAGTCCCCTCTCTGCAGAGGCACAGCCTCCACAGCCTCCACTATGTGCCCAGTAGAGTTATATTCTGACTGAGCTAATAAGACTGTTTCTTATGTCTTCTGTCATGTTGTGCTGACAAGTAATAAAACATGAGTGGGGAATGAAAGAGACAGTGTGTGGGGAGCAGCTCGGACTGGACTGAGTTACTGGAATTAAGACTTATTCTATGCATCTGCTCTCCTCTGTGGGGAGCAGCTCGGACTAGACTGAGTTGCTGGAATTGAGACTTATTCTGTGCATCTGCTCTCCCACAATATGGCGCTGGGAGAGAAGTAAACAGCTTCCGCACAGCTGCCTCCAGTTCAACTAATAAACTGTAGGACTTGCTCCTGATTGGAGGAGAGCAGCGTACTCGGCGTGTGGGCAGCCGAGTTGGGATTGGCGGAGGAGGACTATAAAGGAGGAGAGAGACGGCATGCACCAGGAACATCTATGGGGAACATCTAAGGGAACCCGTGCAGCCCCCGAGAAGAGCCGGCCGGCGGTGTGCCGCTCCCCTGCGGAAGTGGGGAATGCGGCCAGGGGGAACTGCCCTTCCACGGAGGTGGAAGGGATAGTAGCCAACCCGGGAAGAACCAGCAGCAAACCCGGGGAGGGCCGAGCAGACGAAAGAACAGCTCAGGGTCCTGTGTCGTTCCTCCACGAAGACGGGGAGCGACATAATGGTGCCGTGACTCGGATATGAAGCCTAGGCAGGGTTTAGTGTCGTTCCTCCACGAAGAGGGGGAGTGACACAGTGAAAGTGAACTGGAGAATAATCCTCCCCAGTCTCCATGGAGCACTGAACTAGAGCACAGACTGTGGCAGAAAGAGGCTCCCAGGGTGGGGAGAGACCAGCTTCTGGGGAGGCACAGGGACACCATCCTTGGAAGCCTGGTAGCCTTATCTCCCCCTGCCTCCTGCTGGCCTCTTGTAATTGCAAAAACCAGCATTTTCCCTGAGTGTATAAATATCTGATTTTACAAGAATTTGAACTCTTTCTTGAGGTTGTCTGTGTCTTGGCCTAGCCTCCTCGGTAATTTCACACACAGCCTCATGTTTGCAGAATCCCTGTAGCTACCAGCCACTGGGAATCATGTTCCTAAACAGTGACAGATGTGGGCTTTCAAGTGGGAAGATAAACTCTCCCTTAATGGCAGAAGAGGAAATGCACACTCAGCAGATGGTTTCCACATTCAGGTTGGTTTTCGGGTGTCTGGAAGTCATCACTGGAATACTTTTTAAGAAATTTTAATATAATAATGAAAATAATACAAATTGGATTTATTGGGTGTGTAGTTTATACTGGAAAATCCACAGAATGATTTGTGTGTGCTTCCTTTTTTTCCTGTAGCAGCCCATCCTTTAATTTTTCATGTGGGAAGAAGCTGTGGCTTGCAAGGGGCTGAGAGCTGGTTCAATCCTTTGTTGGTGGTTGAGCTGAGGTGAGAGGTTTTTCTGCCTTCAGACCCATCCCTTCCAGCCATTCGGAGTCCTGGCTGCCACATGAGTCCAGGGTCTGCATGGCCATCGACCAGTCTCCTGGGTCTTTTCCCAGCAGGAATGGTGCCTCTGGCTGAGGGATGCAGAATGGCAAGAGGCGCAGGCAGGGCTGGGGTGAGCAGGCTGGGTTACTCTTTGTGTCCGTGGTGAGGCCACTCTCAGTGCAAGGGTTGGGGTGGAGCTGGGGAGGGAGGGCCCTTCCCTGTGCTTCTTGGCCCAGCCCTAACTCCAATCCCAGTTCTGAGAACTCAGAAGTCTCCCTGACTGCTGCCATCTGGGGCTGGCCTTGGTGTGAACAGCTTGGCCATGGTGTTTTCTTATTTAATATAAACAACTTCCCAGAACATGCAAATCATATAGTGTCACTCATTGACTATGCTAAAGTCAATAAAAAATAAGTAAAATCTCCAAGTAAGCATATCTAGACAAAAAGAGCAACTTGGTGCAGATTGCAAATTTGCTACCTGACCAAGTGTTTCTGTGCAGATCCATCAAACATCTCACTGTGCCACAGGATGGAGTGCTGCTTTCTTGCCTCCAATACCAGCAGCCCTCCTATTTGCATAGCAAAGAGTTGGATTGGAAGTGGAGCAGCTGAGACTTGAACTGGCACCCATATGGGATGCCGGCAGTATAGGCAGCGGCCTCACCTGTTACCACCACAGTGCTGGCCCCAGAAGGTGCATATTTGTCACAGTATTGGTAAGTGGGATATTTCTGGATCTGGGGCCAGAATGGAGGTGTACCACCAATGAAAATACTTCCTTTGACAAATCAGTTCAGAAGCCACTGCCCTGAGACAGAGAGCAAGTGAGCTGCAGGCAGATGCTAGGGTTTTGCCCATAAGGCCAGTGGGCCTGTGAGTGGACAGTCCTGCAGGTAGGGCCATGTGCACGAGCTGGCCCAGGAGCTTCCGAAGTATCTAGAGCACTGGCAGAATCACCCAGGATGCCTCACTGAGGTCTTGCACTGTTTTTCTTTCTGTGTCTGGCTTATTCCCCTTAACATTACTGCAAATGGCAGGATTTCATCCATTTTATGGCTGAATAGTATCCTTTGGGAACATTTACCACATTTTCTGTATCCAATAATCTATTGATGGGCATATGGGTTGATTCCATATCTGGCTTTGTGAAAAGTGCTGCAATGAACATGGGAGTGCAGGTAACTCTTTAACGTCCTGTCTTCATTTCCTCTGGGTGTATACCCAGTAGTAGCATCATTGGAGTTTATTGTAGTAACTCTCCTTTTAATTTTTTCAGAAACATCTGTATTGTTTTCCATAATAACTAATTTGCATCTCTAAGAGTGCAATTTCAATCAAATGTGGATTCTAAAAATTTTAGTCTCATTACATTTGAGAATAGAACAGTGGTTGCCTAGGGCTGGGGAGCACTGAGGTAAGAAGAGAGGAAGATAGGGGAGTTAGTTAGCAGGTGCAGAGTCACAACTAGACTAGGACACAGTAGGGTGTCTATGACTGACAGCAATACACTGTTAACAATATCTGAGAGACTCTTGTTATGGTACAGAGGGTTAAGCTGCTGTCTTTAACACCTGTATCCCATATAGGCACCAGTTCAAGTCCCAGCTGCTCCACTTCTAATCCAACTTCCTGCTAATGTGCCTGGGAATGCAGAGGAGGATGGGCCAAGCAAATAAGTAAAAGTTTAAATGTATCTGAAAGAGGGGTTGTAAATGTTCCCACAAAGAAATGATCGATGTTTAAGCTGATGGATTATTCTGATTTGATCATTGCATAATATTTATATATCATAACTTCACATTGCATCCCATAAGTGCACATTTATTAAGTGTCAATAAAAATAATAAAACGGAGAAAAACTTAAAGGAATACAGAGGGCTCAGTGAACCTTCTGCATCTGTGCTCTACCCAGCGTTGAGCTCAGCCCCAAAGGATGAACACCTAAAATAGGGAGGATGGCCTATTGGTGTGAGAAAAATAATCAGGTTATATTACAATGTATTTCATTTAAAATCCACTTTGTTTCCTTCTCCTCCTTAGTAGAAAGGAACAGTACTCTTTCATTTACTCATTAAGTAATCCTTCATAATTTTTATTTTACACAAAATACGATGAAATTAATAGGTGGGAGATAATTATTTTTCACAACTCTCCAAACCTGAATTTAGCTGTGTTTGTGTTAAGTGTGGTTCCCCTAGGAGAGATGAGGGTGCTGATAGGAAGCACAGAAGCTGGTTCTGAGTTACCCTCAATTCAGGCCCTGGCCCTGCTTCTTCCTGGGCCCTCAGCTTCCTCCCTTGTAGAGCAGAGCTGACACTGCTGGAGCCCAGAGCTGGGTGGTAATCAGAGACCATGGGTGCATTGTGCATATGTGGATGTGCAGGGAATCCCCAGTCATGCCAGGCAACAGTCATAACTCTAAGTAGTTACAGTTAGTATTAGTTAATGGGCCAAGTGGATCAACTGGTGTGTTTTCTAAGTGAGGGGCTGTTCTTAGCTTCTGGAGGTTCTGGTGCTGCTTCAGATCCTTTTGGTCTCCTGGGCTCTGCTTCTGCCTCCATGTGCTGTCCACTTCTGCATTCCTATTAGACTATAACTGATCTGATTCTTCTCAGCTCTACAACTCCTGTTTTCATTGCACAAGGTTGTGATGTGGTGTAACTACAGAGTTAGCTGGGTTTAAGTGAGCTGGAATTCTTGCAGCCCTGCCGTGGAACTGCCAGCTTGATAGACCCACCTTCCCAGGATGACCTGTGTCTTAGCCAGGACCTGGAGGAGGAGAGGGGGCACCATGATAGCCATATGGAGCCATGAAAACCACATGGAGGTGTCGTAAAAATTCCAGAATGCTTCACACATGATGGGACCCATCCTGTTAGCTTATTCAGTTAAGGTGCCACCGCCTGCCTCCTGAAGGAGGCTGGGAGCAAGGAAGAGGGCTTTTTCACCAGGGACTATGCTCGGAGGTGCTGCTGGGGTTTTCTCTCTCCTTCTCATGGGCAACACTTGTGTCCACTCAGGACGGTGGGACAGCCCACACTCATGCATGAATGAGTGTCTAATCTCACACTTCTAAATGTATGTCTAACTACTACACTTTGCTATTCTCACATGCGCCTCTGTAGGAGACAAGAACCAGATTAAACATCAAGGTGTGCAGGCCCATATCAGTTGGAGGCATGGAGGAGAGCAGCCATCCTCTGTCCCACCTCAGCCCTGTGTGTTCAAGATCTCATCCAATCCCTGTAACAGGGCTACAGGGTAGCTGTGTCATTTTCTTGTTTTCCAGGTGATAAAACTGAGACTCAGAACTTGTTAGTGACTGGGTCAATATCACAGAGCCAGTGAGTGACTGATAAAGACTCCAACCAAGATGGGTCTGTGACTGGGCCCCACACCTGCCAAGTTCAGCTCTCACAGTGCACACAGCTGCTTGCCCCATCAGAGCTTGGCAATTGTTCTCATTTTTCCTTTCTGTGAAGTAGCTTTTAAAGATTTCTTTCATCGCCAAACTATTTTATACTTATTATAGCAGGTATTGAAAATATTGATGAACTTGAAAAAAGAAATTTAAATACACCTGCAATCCCACAATCTAGAAAGTCGACCTATCAGACATCATTCTTCATAGTATTTTGGTATATTTCTTTTCCGTTTCAAATGTTTGCATGGTATTAAAGGTACAATGTTTTGGTTTTCCAAATATTCATTTTTAAGTAATTAAGATTGTTTCTCATTTTCTGTAAATATTCTTATAGCTAAAATGTATCCTGGGGTGGGTGTGGTGGACACAGCTATTTAAGCCGTATCTTGGGAAACCTCCATCCCATGCTGGACTGTCAGTTTGAGTCCTGGCTACTTCACTTCTGATCCAGTTCCCTGCTAATGTATCTTGGGAAGCTGTGGTAGTTGCACCTGAATTCTTGCCACCCATGTGTGCGACCCCAATGGATTTCCAGGCTCCTGGCTTCAGCCTGGACTAGCCCTGACTGTTATAGCCATCTGGGGAGTAAACCAGCATATGGGAAATCTCTCTGTCTCTCTCTGACCCTAGAACTTTCCAATAAATACATAAACCTTTTTAAAATGTACATTAATTATTTGGGATAAATTCCAAGAAATGAGAATTAACATTATTGGTTCACATAAATACTAATTCTAGTGCTTTTTGCTCAAACAGTCAGGATTTTGGCATACCTTGACTTGCAGTGGATGAAAGCAACAGGCTTTCTTTACTGTGTGTGATAAGAAGTTCTCCTCTCTTAATAGAAAAGAAAATAATATTTTGGTCTTAACTTGTACAGAGTTTTTTTTCTATTTTCTCATAACCATGTGTATTTTTATATGAGAATGTGCAACTTATGTATCTTATCAATTTTCCTACTGGAATGTTCATTTTGGAATAAATGTAGAACATATTTTTATAGATATTTTATTTATTTATTTGAGAGGTAGAGTTACAGACAGTAAGAGGGAGAGGCAGAGAGAAAGGTCTCCCAGACTTTGCCAAATGTGTTACAAACAGCATTCTGAGCTTGTAGTTCTCTTATATATTTGACATACAAGGGTACTTCAAAAATTCTTGGAAAGATGGAATTAAAGGCTAAGATTTTTTAGCACAGAGTTTTTTGAAAGCTATGCATTTTTTCATAATTTTCATTTTTCATGAACTTTTAAAATGCCTCTGTATGTATGGTGCTCAAGATGGCTGAACAGGGTAAAGACATGCTGATTTTTACCATGGAAAGATAACAGAGGAAAAGTAGAGTAACTGTATTCCTAGGGGAGAGTTGGAGAGAAGTTTTCAAAGGAAATCCTACAGGGAGGAGAGAGATACCATGGAGCAGCGTGGACAGTGAAAACATGCAGCAGTGAACAGGGACACTACTGGCAGCTCCCACAGCAGGGCACTGGCATGCGCTATCTTCTTAGAGTGAGGTGCAAGGAATCTGTGTCTGGCTGTGGCACTAGTGGTATTGCCTGAGGGAGGACCTTGCAGACCACACTGACTTTGAGTCTAGCCTGGAGCCCTAGAATGGGGCAGGGTGCCCTCCCCACCCCGTGAGGGGAGAGTACATTGACTTCTTCCCATTCTCCTACAAGGGCTCCCAGGGACTAGCAGGGAGGAAGAGCCTCCTTTTTTAAGATATTTATTTATTTATTTGATAGGCAGAGTTACAGGCAGGAGGAGAGGCAGAGAGATCTTCCATCTGCTTGTTCACTCCCCAAGTGGCCACAATAGTTGGCTGGGGTGGGGCCAGGTCAAAGCCAGGAGCTTCTTCTGGGTCTTCTACATGGGTGCAGGGGCCCAAAGAATTGGGCCATCTTTTACTGCTTTCCTAGGCACATTATCAGGGAGCTGGAATGGAAGGAGCAGCTGGGACTCGAACCAGTGCCCACATGTGATGCCTCACTGCAGAGAGCAACTTAACCTGCTGTGCCACAGTGCCAGCCTCAGGAAGCACTTTCTTAATAAGACAAGTAGAAGCTGCTGTGCCGTTTGTATGAGACTAGGGATTTTTAATGACGGGATAAATCTGCAGTCCCTTCTGACTTTGAGTCTGGCCTGCGGAGTTGGCAGGAGGCAGTGTACCCACATGGGCCTGTGAGGTGCTCCTCTTGCCTCCCTCTATCACGGGCACTCAGACTCAAACAGCAAAGGCAGAGGACTGACAGGCAGCTAGCTCTTGGAATGCCTCAGCTCTCCCCATGGATGGGGCAGGCTTGTGGGGCTGAGCGTGGATTCCCTGCTCCCTGCGACTGTGGAAACCCTCGTGCTATGAGTGTGGATATTCTGTGACTGCATGGCTGCTGTGGGCAAAGTTCTCTGACTGCCTGGGGTCTGGAATTTCAGAGGGTTCTTAGCTCACACTGAGGACAGAACAGATCACTTGTGTGGTTCATGCACCTGCATGGGTGGGATGTGTAGCCACTGTGGACTCACCCTAGGCATTGATTACTTTGGTAGAGAGGAGGTGAGGCAAGGAACAAGCCAGCTGGAATGATCATACTGTCCCCATTGCTGATAATACCTCATCCAACGTGGATGCCACTCTGGACTCTGGTCCCACCCTTGGGCACTGACCAGATCTCCCTGGCCCCAGCCAACACATACCTGTGGATAACCACTGAAGGAGCAGACACTCCATTAAGCCACAGAAGAATATTTGAAAGATAAAGGCCAAAAGAGGAGAATAACAAGTGTTTCCACAAATGCCTAAAAACAAATATAATAAACATAATGAGGAAGATGACTCCCCAAAAGGAACACAATACTTCAATAATAGAATGTCAAGATAAAGAAATTGATTAAATGCCAGAAAAGGAATTCAAAAGAATGATCATAAGATTACTCAAAAACACAGAGAAGCAAATACATGAGTAAAAAATTCCAAATATGACATATATGAAAAATTGTGCCAGGAGATAGATATTGAAGAGAAATATTAGAAATGAAGAATTTATTTGACTTATAGAAGTCAAATAAAAGTACAATAGAAAGTCTTAACAACAGACTCGATGAGGCAGAAGGAAGTATATTCAAGCTAGAAGACAAATTTTGGGAAATATCTCAGTCAGACAGAATAAGAAGGAGGAGGAGAAATAAAAGGAGAAGAAATTGGAAAAACTGAAAATCATATTCAAGATTTATGGTATACTATGAAACAATCTAACATATGGGTCTTAGGAGTTCCAGAAAGTATGGAATGAAAGAATGGATTAGAAGACCAATTCAGTGATACAATAGCAGATAACTTCCCTAATTTGGAGTAAGAAAGGGACATCAAATACAAAAAGCACAAAAAACTCCTAATAGAAATGACCAGAAAAGATCTTCCCCATGACACATTATTATCAAACTTTCAACAGTAAAACATAAAGAAAAGATTCTAAAATGTACATGAAAGAAATTCCAGATCACTTTCAGAGGATCTCCAATTGGGCTGACACCTGAATTCTCATCAGGAACCCTACAAGCTAGGAGAGAATGGAGAGATATAGTCTTAAGTCCTAAAAGAAAAAAAAACCTGTCAATTCAGAATACTGTACCCAGCAAAGCTCTCATTTATAAATGAAGGTGAAATAATGACCTTCCAAAACCAACAGAAATTGAAAGAATTTGAAATCACTGATCCAGAATACAAATGATACTAAAAGATGTGCTACACACAAAAATAGAGAAAGAATCATCATTATGAAAGAATGTGAAGAAAGACAATCTCCCAGTAGAAGTGCAAAGGAAATCAAAAGCAAACAAAATATATATTTATGAGGAAATGGCAGAACCAAGTCATTACTTAATCAATGGATTAAGAAACAAGAGCCATCTATTTTGCTGCCTGCAAGAAATACACCTCACCAACAAAGATACACAGAGACTAAAAGTAAAAGGATGGAAAAAGATATTTCAGGCTAAAAAAGGCAAAAATGAGCAGAACTAGCTATCTCAATTTCAGACAAAATAGACTTTAACATCAAAATTTTTTAAATTGTTGAACAACACAAAGAAGGGCATTATGTAATACAAAAAGGATCAATTCAACAAGAAGGAATGGCTATGGTAATTATATATGCACACAGTGCCAGGGCATCTGGTTATTTAAAAGAAATGCTAATGGATCTAAGGAGGGGAGCCATAGATTCCAATACAATAATAATGGGAATTTCAACATGCCACTTTCATCGATGGACAGATAAATTAGACAAAAAAAAAAAAACAAACCACGAACGAAACAATGGAGCTAAAATATACTATGGACCAAATAGACCTAAGGGACATCTACAAAACATTTGGTCACAGAGCTGAAGAATACATATTATTTTTACCAGTATGTGGAACTTTTGCTAGGATAGACCATATGCTAAGCAATTGTCAGCAAATTAAAAAAACATGAAATCATGCCACATATCTTTTATAACCACAATGGAATGAAGCTGGAAATTAACAACTTAAGAAACTCTAAAAAATATGTAAGCACATGGAAACTGAAAAACATGCTCCTGAATGAACAGTTGGTCATAGAAGAAAACAAAAAATTCCTAGAAATTAATGAAGACAACAGCACAACATATCAAAATTTATAGGATACAGCAAAAACATTGTTAAGAGGGAAATTTATGGCAATTAGTGCTGACATCAAGAAACTGGAAAGGCTTGAAATTAATGATCTGACAATGTATCTCAAGGATCTAGAAAAACAATAACAAACCAAACCCAAAATTAGTATGATAAAAATATTTAAAATTAGAGAACAAAAAGATTTAAACAAAAAATCAATGAAATAAATAGCTGGGTTTTTTTGAAAAAATAAAAAATATGGATACATTGCTAGCTAAACAACCAAGGAAAAAAAGGCAGAAGACCCAAATTGGGAAAATCAGAGATGAAAAAGGAGATGCCACAACAGATACCACAGAAATAAAAAGAATCATCAGAAATTACTACAAAGAGCTGTATGCCTACAAAAATTTAGAAGAAATTCATAAAAATTTAGAAGAGATGGATTTTTGGACACATACAATCTACAAAAATTGAGTCAAGAAGACATAGAAAACCTAAATATATTGATAATCAAGACTAAACATTAATAAAGACCCTCCCAAAAAGAAATGCCCAAGAACAGATGGCTTCACTGGTGAATTCTACCAAACCTTTAAAGTTGAACTAATTTCAATTGTTCTCAAACTATTAAAAAATAATTGAAAAGGAGGGAATCCTCTCAAACTTTTTCTATGAGGCCAGCATCACCTTCATTCCAACACCAGAAAAAGATACGACAAAGAAAGAGAACTATAGAACAATATCCCTGATGAACATAGATGCAAAAATCCTCAACAAAATACTAGCTAATCAAATCCATCAGCACATCAGAAGATCATTCAACCAGACCAGCTGAGATTTATATCTGGTGTGCAGTGATGCTTCAACATACACAAATTAATAATTGTGATACATCATCACATTTACAAATTGAATCATAAACACCATATGATTATTTCAATAGCTGCAGGGAAAGCATTTTATAAGATAAAACAACCTTTCATTATAAAAAGCTTCAGCAAATTGTGTAAAGAAGGAACATTCCTTAACACAGTCAATGCAATTCATTACAAACCAACAGCCAGCAACATATTGAACGGGGAAGAGTTGGAAGCACTTCTACTAAGATCCAGAACCAGACAAGGATTTCCACTTTCACCATTTCTATTCAATATAGTTCTGGAAGATTTAACCAGATCCATTAGGCAAGAAACAGAAATTAAAGGATTCAAATGGGAAAAGAAGAAGTCAAATTATTCCTGTTTGCAGAAGACATGAATCCACTAGAGAATCCAAAAGAATCCACTAAGAGACTATTGAAGCTCAAAAGAGAGTTTGGTAAAGGTGCAGGATACTAAATCTACTAAATCAACACACAAAATCTATAGACTTTCTACATACAAATAATACCATGACTGAGATGACTAAGATATTGTAAGATCAGTCCCACTCAAAATAGCTTCAAAAAATTTAAATACTCTGGAATAAGTTTACAAAGGATGTAAAAGACCTCTACAACAAAAACTACAAAACATCAAAGAAAAAAATAGAAGACACACACAAAAAAAGGAAAAATCTTCCATGTTACTGGCTTGAAGAATTAATATGAAAATATCCATACTACGCAAAGCAATTTATAGATTCAGTGCAATCCTAATTAAAATACCAAGGATATTCTTCTCAGTTGTAGAAAAAACATTGGTAAAATTCATATGAGAAAGCACAAGAGACGCCCTCCCCATAGTTAAAGTAATCTTTTTTTTTTTTTTTTTTGACAGGCAGAGTTGGACAGTGAGAGAGAGACAGAGAGAAAGGTCTTCCTTTGGTTGGGTCACCCCACAAATAGCTGCCACGGCCAGCGCTGCGCCGATCCGAAGCCAGGAGCCAGGTGCCAGGTGCTTCCTCCTGGTCTCCTATGCGGGTGCAGGGCCCAAGCACTTGGGCCATCCTCCACTGCCTTTCCGGGCCATAGCAGAGAGCTGGACTGGAAGAGGAGCAACTGGGACAGAACCGGTGCCCCAACCAGGACTAGAACCCAGAGTGCCAGCACCGCAGGTGGAAGATTAGCCTAGTGAGCCGCGGCGCCAGCCATAAAGTAATCTTAAACATCAAAGGCAGAGACATCACAATACTATATTTCAAGACTTACTCCAGGGCAGTTATAATCAAAAAAAGCCTGGTACTGGCACAAAAATAGACGTGTAGACCAATAGAACACAATAGAAACCCCAGAAATCAATGCACCCATCTATAACCAACTAATCTGACAAATGAGCTAAAATCAATCCCTAGAGAATGGCTAGCCTCTTCAACAAATGGTGCTGGCAAAATTGGATCTATGCATGTGGAAGTATGAAACAAGATCCCTACCTTACACCTCATATGAAAAGCAACTCACAATAGGTCAGCTTCTTGCCTATCATCATTTGGAATATTCCTTTTATCTTATTCCTAAATGAGCACCATTTTACAACTTGCATTTGCCTTTATATCAGTGAGGACTGGTGTGCTGGGCAGGCAGAGAACTGGGATGTGGATCCTTGTTTCCTCATGGTCTCACTGTTTCATCTACAGAGCTAAGAGACTTCCATGACTCCTGATTATCTCAGTGCAGTAAAAATAGCAACACTAGTAATTGTGATCACACTGCAGCCATTAATTTAATGTGTTTGCTTAGCAGGCTGTGACATAAAAGGAGTGGCAAGCACAAGATGGCTTTCCTGCCAGGTGGTCCTGCTGTTAAGAGGAAATGCATTTAAATGTTTTTGGCTGTGGGTGTTTGGCTGATGTGTTAAGACACAGGTTGTGGGTGTTTGGCTGATGTGTTAAGACACAACAACGCCGGCCCTACCGCAGGCGAAGGTTCCCACCTTACTACATGCGGAGACCCTATGGTCGTCGACCACAGTATTCCAACCCTCCTGTGCAGGGAGAAGTGATGGAAGGTGCTGACAACCAGGGTGCAGGAGAACAAGGTAGACCAGTGAGACAGAATATGTATCGGGGTTATAGAACACGATTCCGCAGAGGTCCTCCTCGCCAAAGACAGCCTAGAGAGGACGGCAATGAAGAAGATAAGGAAAACCAAGGAGATGAGACCCAGGGTCAGCAGCCACCTCAGCGTCGGTACCGCCGCAACTTCAACTACCGACGCAGACGCCCAGATAACCCTAAACCACAAGATGGCAAAGAGACAAAAGCAGCCGATCCACCAGCTGAGAATTCGTCCGCTCCCGAGGCTGAGCAGGGCGGGACTGAGTAAATGCCAGCTTAACATCTCTACCATCATCCGGTTTAGTCATCCAACAAGAAGAAATGAATATGAAATTCCAGCAATAAGAAATGAACAAAAGATTGGAGCTGAAGACCTTAAGTGCTTGCTTTTTGCCCGTTGACCAGATTACTAGAACTATCTGCATTATCTATGCAGCATGGGGTTTTTATTATTTTTACCTAAAGATGTCTCTTTTTGGTAACGACAAACGTGTTTTTTAAAAAAGCCTGGTTTTTCTCAATACACCTTGATTTTTTCAAAAAAGTCAACAAACTGCAAGCACCTGCTAATAAAGGTCTTAAATAAAAAAAAAAAAAAAAGACACAGGTTAGGGTGACAGTGTCCCATATCAGAGTGTGTGGATTCCAGCTTCCTGCTAATGTGCAGTCTGGGAGACAACAGTGATAGCTTATGTATTTAAGTTCTTCCCCTCTCCAGTCGGAGACCCTGATTGAGTTCCCTTCCCCTGGCTCTGGGCTTGAGGGAGCCAGAGACTAGAAGCAAGCTGGCTAACTTCATGTTACAGATCCTTGCCAACACATACATACTGGCGTTCCCTGCCTGCAGGTACACACTGAGCAAAACAGGATGGAAGCCCATTGTAACAAATACTTACAAAGACTACCAGAAATTAGGTTTTGACAAAAACAAGCTAGAAAGGGCTCCATTAAGACTGCCCCTGCCTCCACAATAGCTAATTTGTAACCACTACATTTGCTCCTTGGAGATGACTCGGTAAAGAGATACAAACACCCTTAGACTACCAGTCTTCACAGCTCCATCTCTTATCCTTCCCTTTGATGGAGCTTCTCTGTTTCCTACTCAAATAAAACGTAACTTCTTCTCTTCTCACCATTGTGTCCAGTCTAGTAAATTTTCCTCAGCTCCAGAGCACCAACCTGGACCCATTTCAACAGTTTTCATTCAACAGCCTCAGCCCAGCCCTGGCTGTTGCAGGCATTATTTCTGGTTCTCGTTCTCTCTCTCTCTCTCTGCCTTGTAGTAAACATATAACTAAAATTTTTAAAAATGGATTTTTGAAATGAGATGAGAGACACTGTGCTATTACCATGAGAAGATCAAGGAAGGCCTGCTGTGATTTGAACCACACATCTCAGAGAATTCCACAGGATTTCTATAGTATCTTAACAGCTCAACAGCAATGGTGTTTACTGCTGAGGCTTACAAACCACAGTTTCTTAAGAAAGCATAACCAGGGGCCAGCGCTGTGGCTCACTTGCTTAATCCTCCGCCTGCAGCACCAGCATCCCATATGGGCGATGGGTTCTAGTCCTGGCTGCTCTTCTTCCAGTCCAGCTCTCTGCTGTGGCCCGGGAGGGCAGTGGAGGATGGCCTAAGTGCTTGGGCCCCTGCACCTGCATGGGAAACCGGGAGGAGGCACCTGGCTCCTGGCACCGGATCCGCGCAGCATGCTGGCCGTGATGGCCATTTGGGGAGTGAACCAACGGAAGGAAGACCTTTCTCTCTCTCTCTCTCTCTCTCTCTCTCTGTAACTCTACCTGTCAAATTAAAAAAAAAAAAAAGCATAACCAAAAGGGAAAGCAGTTCCAAACTGAGAGCTTGACTCCTTGTAGTCCTTGAGAGACAGAAAAAGGTTTGTGCTTGACAGTAAAATTTAAAACTACACCCGAAAGCTGTTATATGAAATTGTAGAACCTTTGAGGACCACACAAAGAGACTTCAAAAAGTTCATGGAAGATGAAATGAAAATATAAGCTAATTCTGGTACAAAAACATTATCAAATCCATATATATAGAGAGAGCAGTCAAAACATTCATGGAAAAGTGTAGTATGAAAAAACTACACATGGATTTCAGATTCTTTTAATTCCATTTTCCCATGAGCCTTTTAAATTCTCCCTGTGTTCTTGTGAAATTCATGTGAAAAACAAAATGCCCTTCAGTGAGGAATCTGTGGAATCTGGGTCCAAGGTCATCAGCTCACCAGCTATGCTTTGACACAACACAGAGCACTCAACAGTTTTTCAAACTGTCTACAGTCTGAATTAACATTTCATACTCGGGGTCAACGTTTGTGGTCTAATGGGTTAAGCCATTGCCTTTGGTGCTGGCCTCCCATATGTACTCCTGTTCAAGTCCCACTTGCTCCACTTTTGATCCAGCTTTCTGCTAATGCTCCTGGGAAAGGAGCAGAGGATGGCTGAGTCCTTAGCGCCTGCACTGACATGGAAGGCCGAAATAAAGCTCTTGGCTCCTGGCTTCAGCCTGGCCCAGCCTCGGCCATTGCAGCCATGTGGGGAGTGAACCAGCAGATGGAAGCTCTCTCTGTGTATCTCTCTCTCTCTTTCTCTGTAACTGTGCCTTTCAAATAGATTAAGTAAATCTTAAAAAAGACTTCATACTCTAGAGGAAAATTTTAAGAAGATTTATTTATTTGAAAGGCAGAATTACAGAGAAGCAGAAGGAGAGAGAGAGAGACAAAGAGAGAGAGAGAGAAAGATCTTCCATCCGTTGGTTCACTCCCCAATTGGCCGCAATGGCCAGAGGTGCACTGATCCGAAGCCAGGAGCCAGGAGCTTCTTCCAGGTCTCCCACACAGGTGCAGGGGCCCAAGGATTTGGACCATCTTTCACTGCTTTCTTAGGCCATAGCAGAGAGCTGGATAGGAAGTGAGCATCCAGGACTAGAACCAGCACCCATATGGGATGCCAGCACTGCAGGCTGTGGCTTTACCCACTGTGCCACAGCACTGACCCCTCTCTAGAGGAAATGAACAGAGAGAGAAAAAGCAGCTAGATTTGTAATCTGATATTTGCCTGGGTATAAGTGCTTTAGTGAAAGATTATAAAAACACCATCTCCTTTCCTGAGATGAAGCAGTAATGAAGACTTTGTAAAGGGTGTGGTGTCATTGAAACTTCCTGGTTAATGTTGCTTACATTTTGTGATTTGTATATGTAACCAGTGATCCACACCAACTGGAAGGTGTGCAGGGAAGCAGGGAATTAAGGCTCATCTGGGTGGAAGAGTGAGAGGAGAAAAGTGACCCAAGTTTGTGATCTTACCTCAGTCAAAATTAAGATTTTAAACTCTTTATTTTTAATCTATTTTTAAGTATTTCATTTATTTGAAAGACAGAGCCACAGAGACAGCAGGCTCTCCCTGCCTCCTGGTTGTGGCTGTTTTCTTCCTGCCTGTCTTCTTTAAAACACAGGAACACCTGCTGGGTGCCCCAACCCACTTGTTGCAGGGGAAAAAGCAGTCCACACCCATACCCATCTATAAGTCAGTGCAGGATTGAGTGAAAAATGTTTTACATCAACAGTAATGGGAGCTACAAGAGCACTGAGAAAGCTCCCCCAACATATTTGTCCCCATGGTGCTACTTAAATCCACTCACTATGGAAACTGGAAACCACAGCCCAGTTTTTGTAAGTCCTTTTAGATGTTTTCACGAGGTCATTGTACTCCGTCCTTCTTGAATGATTCCAGACACTCTAGGGAAACTCAGAACAGAAAGATGAACTGCCAGGATGAGTGTGGCTGTCACCTTGTGGTCACAGCTGAGCGTGGTGACAGGTCAGGGTGGCCTGCCCAAGTCCTGGGTGTGCTCACCCTGAAGTGGCCTGTCCTCTCACCATCTCAGCCTGACTTCATGTTAGAGGTGAGGAAGCTTTAGTGGGCGCCCAGAATAGCAGCAGAAAATCAGTCTCCTTAGCAAGCATATGCATCTCACATCTTGTGACAAATCACATCCTCTGTGTTTGCTGCTTGAATTCTAGGGCGCAATAAGATTTCTGTAATTTTTCACACTTTCTAGAAATATTTAATGAACACACCATTTTTCTTACTATAACAATATCTATCATACAATAAGTACAAAAGTGAAATAAGCAAAAAAAGGAAGCCTATAAATTGATCAATCAGAGATGAATACTGAATATCTCTCAACTTATCCCTTCTATTTTTATAAAACAAAATAGTATATCTACACATTTATTAAAATAAAAATGGGGCAATGCCTAGTGTTTTAAAATAAGACATATGGTTTACAGTACTATTTATTTTTTGTTTTTAAAAAGATTTATTTATTTGAAAGGCAGAGGCAGAGAGAGAGTGAAGAACCTTAAAAATCAAACCAAGATGGAGTGACTTAAGCTAACAGTATTAAAAACAAGAAGTCACCTTTGCCCCAAATAAAAAATTAAAGTTTAAAATTACAGCCCTAAACTTTTTCCCCCAAAGCTAAAATTAGGTGCAGCTATAAAATTAAGGGACCCTATGCTTAGCTAGCTGCAACACTTGTGCCTGGCTGTGCTAAGACCTAACCCAGTTTGTATGCTTCCTAATACCCAAATAACGGTGTGGGAAGCGGGACACTGCTCTCCCACAAGGGGAACAAAGGGAGCGAGACGTCGCCCCCCCCCCCCCCAGGGTGAACAAGATGGCGCTGGCAGGGAAAGGAACTACTAAAGAAGTAAACAACAAAATGGCGACGAGGTGCATGCCTCCCGTGTGATCCTGTAGCTGATTGGATAGAAGACGCATGCCCTTCACATGAACAACTCGCAGATTGGACTGCTGTGTGCATGGACTCTATAGTGCTTTTGATTGGTCGCTGCGGGTATATAAATCGTGTGGCTTGTACTGGGGGTGCTCTCCGGACTCCCAAGTTCAGGAGGCCCGTGTGCACAGACGCTGAATAAATCCTCTTGCTTTTGCATCAGCTGGTCTGGAGTCTGAGTCTCTGGGGTGTGCCTCTCGACATGTTAGCATCCTCACTCCGAGGGTCTAACGAGAGAGAGAGAGAGAGAGAGAGAGAGAGAGAGAGAGAGAGAGAATGAGAGGGAGAGAGGTCTTCCATCCACTGGTTCACTCCCCAAATGGCTGCAACAGCTGGAGTTCAGCTGATCCAAAGCCGGGGACTAGGAGCTTCCTCCATATCTCCTATGTGGGTGCTGGGGCCCAAGGACTTTACCCACTACTCCACAGTGCCGGTCCCAAGATGAATTTATTTAAAAGGCAGAGCAACACACAAGTGATGATCTGCTGGTTTGCTCCTCAAATGACTGCAACAGCCAGGTATGAGCCAGGCTGAAACCAGAAGCCAAGAAGTCCCTCTGGAAGCAGGGGCCCAGACATATGGGCCATCTTCTGCTACTTCCCAGAAGCATTAGCAGGGAGCTGCATTTGAAGTGGAGCGGCCAGGATTCAAGTCAGTGCTTGGATAAGATGCTGACACCACAAACAGCAGTTTAAATCACTGTGTTACAATCCAGCACTGAAAATTTTATATTTTTGTCCAACTAAAAATCAGTGGGTGGAAGATCTCTCTTTGTCTTTTCCTCTCTCTGTTGCTCTGCCTTTCACATAAATAAATCTTTATATATACATATGGATATAAATACATTATATAGAGATATCTATCTATATATATCCATTGTACCTATATCTATACATATATATGTGTGTGTATATATATATACATATATATATATATATATATATATATATAGAGAGAGAGAGAGAGAGAGAGAGATTTTCAGTGGATTTAAATGTCTGGTACCATTTTCATTGTCCTTCATTTTTTTTCTTTATGGGGAAAATAGAAAATGTCTGTTCATACACAGGCTCAGAAGACTTGAGAAGTCCCATGTGCATATCTCAGGATAAGATAGAAACTATAAAAATTAGAAACAAGCACAATGGACAAAGTCAATAATAAAAAATACAAATCCTGGCCGGCGCCGCGGCTCACTAGGCTAATCCTCTGCCTTGCGGCGCCAGCACAGCGGGTTCTAGTCCCAGTTAGAGCGCCGGATTCTGTCCCGGTTGCCCCTCTTCCAGGCCAGCTCTCTGCTGTGGCCAGGGAGTGCAGTGGAGGATGGCCCGAGTTGGGCCCTGCACCCCATGGGAGACCAGGATAAGTACCTGGCTCCTGCCATCGGGTCAGCATGGTGTGCCAGCCGCAGCACGCCAGCCACGGTGGCCATTGGAGGGTGAACCAACTACAAAGGAAGACCTTTCTCTCTGTCTCTCTCTCTCACTGTCCACTCTGCCTGTCAAAATAAATAAATAAATAAATAAAATAAAAAAGCAAATCCTGTGGAACGGGAGGCTGTGATTCTCGGAGCTACAATCAGGCTAGATCCAAATGCTTGACTTTCAAAAAAAAAAAAAAAAGTCACATGGCATGCAAGTATGGAAAGTATGGCTTCTATAACCAAAAAAACTCATCAGCAACTGCCTTGATGTTAATATCATCATATCATCAGTTGGCCTGATGATAATAGATATATTAGCAATAGACTTTTTTTTTTTTTGACAGGCAGAGTGGACAGTGAGAGAGAGAGACAGAGAGAAAGGTTTTCCTTTGCCATTGGTTCACCCTCCAATGGCCGCCTTGGCCAGCGCACTGCAGCCGGCGCACCACGCTGATCCAATGGCAGGAGCCAGGTGCTTCTCCTGGTCTCCCATGGGGTGCAGGGCCCAAGCACTTGGGCCATCCTCCACTGCACTCCCTGGCCACAGCAGAGAGCTGGCCTGGAAGAGGGGCAACTGGGACAGAATCCGGTGCCCCGACCGGGACTAGAACCCAGTGTGCCGGCGCCGCAAGGTGGAGGATTAGCCTAGTGAGCTGTGGCGCTAGCACTAGCAATAGACTTTCAAACAATTTTCTTAAAGATACTCAAAGAACCTGAGGGAAATGTGAAGAAATAAAGAAAATTATGTATAGAAAATGTAAATTCAATGAAGAGCTAGAACAGCTAAAAGGAAACAAGAAAGAAAATTGTGGAGTTGAAAAACACAGTAATGGAGCTGAAAAATTCAACAGACTCAGAGGCAGATTTGAGCAGATAGAACAAAGAATCAGTGCATTTGAAAACAGGACAAGGGAAATTACCAAACCTGAGGAAAATTAAAAAAGAACTGAAGATAAATGCATAGAACTGAAGGCATCCATGGGAACACCATCAGGAGGACCAACGTCTACCAACGGGAATGCTAGTAAGACAGACAAAGAGACTTCTTTAAGAAATAATGGCTAAAAACTCACCACATTTGTTCCAAGGCCTCAATTTGCATATCCAAGAAGCTCAACAACTCCAACTCCACAAGTACTCCATAGTCAAACTTTTGAAAGATGAGACTTGAAACCAATAAGAGAGAAACAACTTCTCAAAAAGATTACCAGCAGATTATTCATTCAAAATTTTGGGCAAATTTTATATATTTGTTTATAAAATTAAAAGCAATATACTTTTCCATCTTAGCTTTCCTGTTACTCCATTTGGTATTTTATGCAAGACATATAAATGATGTTCAACTAATTTTTTCAACTAATGTTCATTCTCTTTTTGTGAGAAGCAAAGTAAAAAAACAGAAAATTCATGGTTTTGGTTGAATAATTCTAATTTAATTATCTGAAAATGGTCTCATTTTGTTTCTTTCCCATTTTTTTGTGCCAAATTGCACATAAACTGCTGTTAAGTACATTTGTATTGTTGTAGAACCGTCACCATCAACTGTCTGCAAGACTCTTTTCATCTTGTAAAACAGAACGTCTGTACACGTTAACTAACAACTTCCCTACATTCCTTTTCTTCAGCTCATTCTATTTCATGTCTATGATTTCCACAGTTCTAACTGCCTCATGGAAGTGGCATCATAAAGCATTTTTTTGTACTGGCTTAATTTCATTTAGCATTAAGTCCTCAAGTGTTATCCATGTTTTACCACATATCAGAATTTCCTTCTTTTTAAAGATTATCTCATATGTGTACACACACAGTACCATATTTTGCTTCTCCAGTCATCCTTTGATGGGCACTTAGAGTGGCTTCCACATGTTAGTTTTTGTGAATAACACTGCCATGAATATGAATACACAAGTATCCCTTCAAGATCTGACTTTTGAGTCTTTTGAATATATATCAATAAGTGGAATTGCTGGCTTATATGATAGTTCCATTTTTAAATTTTTGAGGGATCTCCATACTGTTTTCCATGGTGGCTAAACCCTTGTACATTCAGTAGTGTATAATTATTCCAGTTTCTCCATGTCTGTTTCAATGTTTATCTTATTTTTATAGTAGCTATCCTAACAGATGTGAGGTGATATTTCATTGAAGTTTTGACTTGCATTTCCCTACTGATTAGGGATGTTAAGCATTCTTTTTATGTATCTTATGTAGTCCATTCTGTGATCCCAAGTTTTCTCTGACATATCTTTCATACACAACATTTTAAAATTCTCATGAAGTCCAATTTATCTGCTTACTCTTGCCTGTGCGTTTGGTACACATCCAAATCCTGGAGAACTATACCCCTAGAGGAGGTTGCAGTCATTGAGGGAGAGATGAATTTTTCTGTGAGATTTTCAATGAGACATGTAATTTTTCTGTGGTGTCTGTGGTACAAGATCCAGTACCTGGTTCTTAGTAGCAAGGGTAAGGCAGTAGCAGCAATGGGATTTCCAGTTTATTAAGAAAGAGGTCAAGCATTAGTTCTGGCTGTATTTCTGCTCGAAGAATAGCATCAAACCGTGGGTCTTTTGCGAAAACAGAAATTAGTTAAGCAGCTAACAATACATAAAAAAGTTGTTTTGCTATAACTAATGAGCTTAATCTACAATGTTTAACAGTGTTTTTCTTTCTTCATTTTAACTTGTTTTTCCATTGACTTCAATGACCTTGAGGAAGAATCTGATGAAATTCTTTCCTTTTCTGTTTTTATAATCTCACTTTTTTTTCCTCTGACTACTTCAAGATTTTCTCTTTGTCCTTGATTTCTTTAAGTCCTGGTGGTGTGTGTGTGTGTGTGTGTGTGTGTGTGTATGTATCTTGCCTAGTATTCTCTAACATTCTTAGTTGTTGCTTTGGCATCTATTAATTTTGAAAATTTTCAATCAACATCTTCTCAAATATTTCTTTTCTCTGTTATCTCTCTTCTCATTCAATGAATCTTTTGTTTATTTGAAAGGCAGAATTACAGAGAGATAGAGAGAGACAGAGAAAGAAAGAAAGGGACATCATGCATCTGTTGGTTCATTCCCTAAATGACTGCAGCGGCCGGGGCTGGGCCAGGGCTGAGTCAGGGCTGAGTTAGGCTGAAGCCAGGAGCTAGGAGATACTTCCAAGTCTCTCACATGGGTGCTGGGGCCCAAGCACTTGGACCATCTTTCACTGCTCTACCAGGCCATTAACAGGGAGCTGGATCAGAAATGGAGCAGCTAGGACTTGAAGTGGTGCCTATATAAGATGCTGTGTTGGCCGGCGCCGCGGCTCACTAGGCTAATCCTCCGCCTTGCGGCGCCAGCACACCGGGTTCTAGTCCCGGTTGGGGCGCCGGATTCTGTCCTGGTTGCCCCTCTTCCAGGCCAGCTCTCTGTTGTAGCCCAGGAGTGCAGTGGAGGATGGCCCAAGTGCTTGGGCCCTGCACCCCATGGGAGACCAGGATAAGTACCTGGCTCTTGCCATCGGATCAGTGCGGTGCACCAGCCGCAGCGCGCCAGCTGCGGCGGCCATTGGAGGGTGAACCAATGGCAAAAGGAAGACCTTTCTCTCTGTTTCTCTCTCTCACTGTCCACTCTGCCTGTCAAAAAAAAAAAAAAAAAAAAAAAAAAAAAAAAAAAAAAGATGCTGTGTTACCTGCTATGGCACAGCGCCAGGCCCTCATTCAAGGATTCTAATGACATTTCTTTTTTTTTTTTTTTAAGATTTTATTTATTTATTTGAGAGGAAGAGTTAGACAGTGAGAGTGAGAGACAGAGAGAAAGGTCTTCCATCCGTTTGTTCACTCCCCAAATGGCCGCAATGGCCAGACCTGCACGATCTGAAGCCAGGAGCCAGGAGCCAGGAGCCAGGAGCCCAGAGCTTCTTCCGGTTTCCCTCACGGTTGCAGGGGCCCAAGGACTTGAGCCATCTTCCAATGCTTTCCCAGGCCATAGCAAAGAACTGGATTGAAGAGGAGTAGCTGGGACTAGAACAGGCACCCATATGGGATGCTGGTATTGCAGGCGGAGGATTAACCTACTGTGCCACTGCACCAGCCCCTTTAATGACATTTCTGTTAGAATATTTAATATTGTTCATTGTTTCTTGAATGCTTTGTTCTATTTTTTCTATTTTTCTTCTTCATATTTGAGTTTGATTATTTCTACTAATTTATCTTCAGGTTCACTAATTTTTTGTTCAGCAGCGTAGTCTACAGGTTAGTCCATTAAAGACAGTCTTCATCTGTTATGATGTACTTTTTATTTGTAGCATTTACATTTTATTCATTCTTCATGTAAAGTCTAATATTTATTTTGAAATTACCCAGATGATCTTGCATGCTAATCATCTTCTGTGAGAGCTTGTAACATACTAATTATAGTTATTTTAAAACCCCTGTATATTATTTCCAGTATTTGTGTCAGATTGAAGTCTGGTTTTATTGATTGATTTGTCCCTTTAGCATGATTTCACTTATTTGAGGGCCTTCTAATATTTTTCAGAAGGTCAGAGTAGAAACTGAGGTGCATAATATTTATGATTGGAGATGGGCACCTTGGGTTTCACTGGGCTTATGGGGACTGATCAGTCTTCTAATGAACTGGGCTGAGTTCGGGTTTTGTTGGAATGGTTTTAATCCATGTCTCCCTTTTCAAATCCTTCTAGGGTTACTTCATGTTTAAATGAGGGCTGGTTTGCCATATGGTTTTTCTCAATGTCTCCTACACCCTTAGCTCTATAATTTCCCCTTGAGTCTTCATTTCAGAGAAGTTCTCCTCCGTGTTCTCACCCTTGTTTGTTATTCAGTACTTGCTGGTCTAGCTGGCATGGAAGTGCATTTTTGTTTGAATTCAACATCAGTCTTTGGCAGGGGCTGTGTATCTGAGTTTTGGAGGCAGGGCCATCTAAGATTCTGCCTCTGCCCAGTGGTGGGAGAACTCTGTTGGTCTAGGACCAGGAAACATTCTCAGTCCTCACTCAGATTAGAGCTTCTTTCTTTTTCCTTTCCCTAACCTCCATGAGTCTTCTCCAGTACTCTGAGGATGGCAGGGATTCTGACCTCCCCATGCAACTTTAGGGTTTTGTTGCACAGTGGAGATGGGGAAGAAGGATCCTAAGGACTTCATGTCTTCCCCACAGTGGCTGCTGCACACTTGGCAGGAGTTTTTGTTATGTTCCTAGAACACAAGAAATGGAGGCCTAAGGAGCTGCTTCAAGACCATCCGCCCCCATGCCTCTGTATCTCTCTGGAGGCTGTCATGAGAGTTTCTTGCTGCCTCCTGGTTCTGATGAGCTAAGGGCTTCTTGCCCTGCTCCCCTAAACCTGCAGACTAGAAGAGATTCCCAGCAGCACGTGGTGTCTTCCTTTCTAGTCTATAGAACCAGGACTTGGGGAGTGGTCATCTTTGACCTACTTTTCTTTTTGCTGTATATGTAAGTGAGAAACTGTCTAAATCATAATGTGAGTCTTTGCATCTTTAGTAGCTTTCACCTTGCATTGTACGATAGGTATGAACACATTGTCTTAGGGGACTTATAAACAATAATTAAACCAACTAAATTTTGGTTTGCATTTTACAAGTATGTCAACATGTACAGGCAAGTCTAAACAATGCCAATGACTAAAAATTAAAGAAGAATTAAATTGTACCCTGCAAGGCCAGTGTTGTGGCACAGTGAGTTAAGTCACTGCCTGTGATACCAGAATCCCATTTTGGAGCACCAGTACAAGTCCTGGTTGCTCTAATTTCAATCCAGCTCCCTGCTGATGTGCCTGGGGAGGCAGGGAATGATGGCCCAACTGCTTTGAACCCTGCCACCCACGTGGGAGATCAGGATGGAGTTCCAGGCTACTGACTTCAGCCTGGCTCAACCTCCGTCATGTGGTTATTTGGGGAGTGAACCAGTGGATAGATCTCCCTTTTTTCCTCTATCTCTCCCTCTGCCACTCTGCCTTTCAAATATAGAACAATAAATCTTTTTAAAAAATCCTCACTGGAAGTTTCCTCCCCTTTTTAAATTTTTTTTTTATTTAATAAATGTGAATTTACAAAGTGCAACTTTTGCATTGTTGTGGCTCCCCCCCCAACCTCCCTCCCTCCCGTGGCCCTCCCCTCTCCCACTCCCTCTCCCATCCCACCCTTCATCGAGTTTCATTTTCAATTACCTTCATATACAGAAGATCAACTTAGTATATACTAAGCAAGGATTTCAACAGGCTGCACTCACACAACTGCACAAGGTATAGGGTATTGTTCCACTAGTAGTGTTTAACTCTCATAGTAAAACATATTAAGGACAGAGATCCTACGTGGGGAGCATGTGCCCAGTGACTCCTGTTGTTGATTTAACAATTAACACTCTTATTTATGACGTCAGTAATCACCCGAGGTTCTTGCCATGAGCTGCCAAGGCTATGGAAGCCCCTTGAGTGCACCAACTCTGAACTTGTTTAGTCAAGGCCATATCACAGTGGAGGTTCCTTCCTCCCTTCAGAGAAAGGCTCCTTGATGGCCTGTTCCTTTCGCTTGGGTCTTGTTCACCAAGATCTTTCATTTAGGTTGTTTTGCCACTGTGTCTTGGCTTTCCATGCCTGTGAGACTTTCGTTTTCCTCCCCTTTTCCAAGGTTGGACCTGTGATTGAATCATTGACTGAAGTGTCAAAAAGCAAAGTCAATGTGTACTTTGTTGAGTTAGAAGAGAACCAACAGAACAAATAACAAATAACAATTTAAATATTTCACTGATACATTATGAAGTAATATGCCTAGGTGATCATTAGCACAGCTATGAATAATTATATTAGGACCCATTATATGAGGAACAGCATGTGACAACAGGCTTTCATCACCTCTACCACAAGTCTATCCAAATCTCTATCAAGTACTACTATTGCCGCATTACAACATAAATTAAAAGTAGATCTCAGTAGTTAACACTATACAAGTTTTCTCTGTGACAATGATTTTAACAAAAGAAGAGGGGGAAAACTGTCTTAGAATTGATATATTTATTAAAATTTTTTATTTACATAAGGTGAAGAAATTTCATGTATTTCACATATGCAGATTCATGGATAATGATACTTCCCATCCTACCCTCCCTCCCACTTGCTCTCCCTCATCCTTCCTTTCTTGTTTTTATTTTAATTTTTACAATGACATACTTTCAGTTTATGATTATAAGCTTAACCCTTACTAAGTAAATAATTCAACAAATAGTAAGCAGAAAAAACACTGTTCCTCAAGAGCGTAGACAAGAGCTATAAATAGTAATCAAAACTCAAGTTGGCAATTTTGCCTATTTTGTACACTGTATGTTGGTTACTACAAATCAGGGAAAACATGATATTTTTCTTTTTGATTCTGGCTTATTTCACTAAGCATAATGGTTTCCAGTTGCATCCATTTGTTGCAAAATACAGGATTTCATTCTTTTTATGACTAGATAGTATTCCATAGTGTATATTTACCATATTGTTTTTATCAAGTCATCAGTTGAGGGACATCTGGGTTGATTCCATATTCTATCTGTTGTGAATTGAGCTACAATAAACATGGGGGTACAGATAACCCTTTTATTTGCTGATTTCATTTATTTTGGGTAAATTCTCAGGAGTAGGATTGCTGGGTAATGTGGTAGAACTAATTTTTCCCATTCAATATGATGCTGGTTGTGGATTTGTCATATATTGCCTTGATTGTGTTAAGGAATGCCCCTTCTGTACCCAATTTGCTTAAGGTTTTTATCTTGCAAGGATGTAGCATTTCATCACATGCTTTCTCTGCATCTATTGAGATAAACATATGGTTTTTATTCTTCAATTTGTTAATGTGATGTATCACATTTATTGATTTGCATACATTGAACTATCCCTGCATAACAAGGAAAAGTTTCACTCGGTCCAGGGGAATGATCTTTCTAATGTGTTGTTAAATTTGATTAGCTAGTACTTTGATGATGATTTTTTGCATTTATATTCATCAGGGATAGTGTTCTATAGTTCTCTTTCTTTGTTGTATTTTTTTCTGGTTTTGGACTTAAAGTGGCATTGGCCTTATAGGAATTTGAGAGAATTCTCTCCATTTCAATTGTTTTGAATAATTTGAGACAATTGGCAACATTTCTTCTTTAAAAGTTTGGTAGAATTCAGCAGAGAAACCATCTGACCACTGGCTTACCTTTGTTGGGAAGGTCTTTTTAATGATTTGACCTCCATCTTGGTTATTAGAATATTTTGTTTTCTATCTTCTGGATTCAGTTTTGGTAGATTGTATGTGTCTAGAAATATATCCATTTCTTCTCATCCCTCCCTCTTTTTTGGTAGTTGGACCAATAAATGGCATTTTTTTTAAACAGCTTTTCATTTCACTGATCTTTTGTATCATTCTTTTGGTCTCACATTTGTTTATTTTTCTCTAATTTTAATTAATTTTTAATTTTTTCTTCCTAGTAGTTTTGGGTTTGTTTTGTTCTTGTTTTTCTAAATTCTTGAGATGCATTGTTAGGTCATTTATATCATGCCTTTATAATTTCTTGCTGTAGGTGCTAATTGGTATAAACTTCCTTCTTAACATTGCTTTTGCTGTTCCCCCTAAGTTTTTTTTTTTTTTTTTTTTTTTTTGACAGGCAGAGTAGACAGTGAGAAAGACAGAGAGAAAGGTCTTCCTTTTGCCATTGGTTCACCCTCCAATGGCTGCCGTGGCCAGTGCGCTGTGGCTGGCGCACCGCGCTGATCCAATGGCAGGAGCCAGGTGCTTATCCTGGTCTCCCATGGGGTGCAGGGCTCAAGCACTTGGGCCATCCTCCACTGCACTCCTGGGCCACAGCAGAGAGCTGGCCTGGAAGAGGGGCAACTGGGACAGAATCTGGCACCCCAACTGGGACTAGAACCTGGTGTGCTGGTGCCGCAAGGTGGAGGATTAGCCTATTGAGCCATGGCGCCGGCCCCCCCCCCTAAGTTTTAATATGCTCTGTTGCCATCTATTTTGTTTCCAGAAAATTTTTTATTTGCCTTTGATTCTTTCTATGATTTGCTGTTCATTCATGAGCATGTTGTTATAGTTTCTATATGTTTGCATATTTTCTAGAGTTTCATAAGTTGTTAATTCCAAATTTCATTCCATTGTGGTGAGAAAAGACACATGGTATGATTTCAGTTTTTCTCAAATATGCTGAGCTTGCTTCATGGCCTAACATATGATCTATCCTTAAGAAAATTCTGTGCACTAATGAAAAGAATGTGTATTCTGCAACTGTGGGATGAAATGTCCTGTAGATATCAATTAGGTTCATTTGGTTCACATTGTAGAGTAGCTCTGTTGTTTCCTTGCTGATTTTTTTTTGGTCTAGATGATGTGTTCATTGATGTAAGTGGGGTGTTGAAGTCCCCGATTACTATTGTATTGGATTCCATGTCACCCTTTAGATCCATTAACATTTATTTTAAATAACCAGGCATCCTGGTTATTGGGTGCATACACATTTACTATAGTCACATCTTCCTGTTGAATTGATCCTTTAATCACTACATAATGTCCTTCTTTGTCTCTTTTAACAGTTTTCATGTTAAAGTCTTATTTTTTAATATTAGGATGGCTACTCCTGTTATTTTTTGCCTTCTGTTATTGTGGAATATATTTTTCCACGCTTTCACTTTCAGTCTTTGTCTGTTTGTTAGTGAGATGTGCTTCTTGCAAGCAGCAAAATGGATGAATCTTATTTTTTAATCCATTTAGCCAGTCTGTATTTTTCAATTGGAGAATTTAGGGCATTTATATTCCAAGTTATTATTGATAAGTAATGACCTGGCCCTGCCATTTTTCCATAAATATTCTTATTGTTTGCTTTGGATTTCCTTTGTATATTTACAAGGATATTTTGTGCCTTTACATTCTTTCATAATGATGATTCTCTTTCTATGTTTCTCTGTGTAGAACCTCCTTAAGCATCTTTTGTAAGGCAAGAAGAGTGATGACAAATTCCTTTAATTTCCATTTGTTTTGGGAATTCTTTATTGCACCTCCATTCATAAATGAAGTTTTTGCAAGATCCAGTATTTTGGGTTGATTTTTTTTTCTTTGAAGACTTGCATCATGTCTCTTCATTCTCTCCTAGACTATAGGGTTTCTGATAGGAAATCATGTTAGCCTGATTGAACATCCTCTGAAGGTAATCTTTAGAGTCTCTTATACACATTTTAGAACACTTTGTTCATGTTTTCTGTTGAAAGTTTGACTATAATATGTCACGGTAAAGATCTTTTTCTGTTCATGTTTTAAGAGTTCTATGTGCTTCCTGTACAAGTTTCTCTTGCTTCTACATTTATTTTTAGGCATTTGTGGAACCACTTGTTTTTCTCCTCTGATGGGTTTTATTTTTGAAATACATGTCTGTGGCTTAGTGGAGTGTCTGGTCCTTCAGTGGATATTCAGAGGTGTGTGCTGGGTGGTGCCCTGGAGCTCTGCTCAGTGCTTGGGGATGGTGCTAGAGTCTAGGATGACATCCATGTGAGGCATGTTAGATCTCCTCTATTGTCACTGAGGGGAGGGTATGATCATATTGGTTGGTGTGATCACTGCCTCGCCTCTCTGCAAGCTGATCAATACCCAGGAAGATCCCATAATGGCTACACACCCTACTCATGCACTCAAATGAACTACACAAAAGATCTGTGGGGGCCTCAGTGTGGGTACAGAACTATCTGAAATGACCCATACCAGGCACCCAGGGAACTCTTGATCCTCTGAAGCTGGATGCAGTGTTTGACCAGAAACCCAGTTGCATTCTACACCCAGCTCAAAATCCAGTGAGTGCAGAAGTGATTGATTTTCTTTCCTGCTGAAAAAAACTTCAATAGAGCTCAATAACCTACAGATTAAAAGCTGAGCAGCATACAAAGCTCTTTATCATCAGCCTGTGCTTGCTTCTGCACCTACTCCCTAAGATTCTGACAGTTCCCTGCCTGCCTCTGCTCTCTCACCTTTCATCCCCCCTGCTCCTCCACCCTGCAGAGGAGCCCATGTGCCTTTTCCCCATCCTTCAAGACCCAGTTCAACACCACCATGTGCAGTGATGTAACCATCCTCACCTCCTGCCCCACACTGAGGCTGTTACCTGCAGTGTCTCAGTTTACCACTATAGTATCAGGTGATGCCTGCCTCCTCCCTCTCACACTTTGATTCTGTCTGTCTGTGTAACCTGGAAAGGAGGGACTCCCTACCTCAGAGGTTCTCCATCCTGGCTACTTTGTGAAAATATAAATCAGGTCCTACCCCAGCCCCACTACATCAGAATTTAATGAGTGTGGACAGGTGTTTGTGATGATCAATGTTACATCCAAATTTTGGAGACCAAATAACCTCTGGCATGAGAAAGGTTTTATTGGACTGTTAAAGATGCTAAATTAAATAAAAGGACTAGTCCTTGGACAAATTCCCTGAACTACCAGCAGCACAGCGGAAAGACAGCATTTGGAAAATGCCCACTGAATCTAAAAAGCAAAGATACCTTATAATGAATATTTGAGGGGGAGGAAATGTACATTTCTTCCATTGAGGATACCTTGCCCACAGATGGTGGGGGGTGAACAATAGGAAGCAGGCTGAGTCCTGGTAGGCCGCATAGTCCACAGGGAGAAGGGTGGGCTGCTTCCCAGTTGGTTGTTCCCCATGCAGAATGCAATGTGTTTTGAGGCTGGTCCTCCACATACAGAAAGGGATGTGGAGCAGTTCCTTTTCTTTGTTTGTTCAGCCTAATGATGAGAGTTTTGTATAAACTTCTCTTATCTCTTCCCTTCTTCCATCCACTGGCTTGTCACTTAATTTAGGACATCTCTGAATTTTTCTCTGGTCATCAGAAAGGGCTGAGGGGCTACTCACCTAATCGGCAATATGCATTCGCTTCCCAGAGGAAAATGCTACTTATAGAAAGAATGAAGGAATGAGGGAAATTAAAAAAAAAAAAACTTTGAATTGATATTTTTCTATTTAACTACCGGATACCAAATAAAGAAGTCAGAGATCACTCAAGGAACTAAAAAAATTTCCCCATTGGTAAAGGTACTCCTTCTGCTTCCAGTGAGATATCAGTTTTCATTAGGTTCTTAGATTGAAACTGTCTTTAACATTTTCCTGTTACGTGAAAGCAATTAGGTATTTAGAAGATTATTACTTAGAGTTGCCTTATTTTGGAGACCTGAACTGCTCAGTAATGCATTGTAGATAAATAAAGCAGATTTTCTTTAAAATGCATTTTCTGTGTCCTGGGATCAGGGCACAGAACCTTCTTTGGAGGTTCATGGCTCTTTGCTGTGGTGTCGTCTCTTCATGATCCTGAGGCTTGAGAACACTGCCCATAAAGAAGCCTGCCATCCACAGCTCTCCTCTAGTCCATCCTGATGAGTTCCCGGGCCCTGGGTCTGCAGGGGAGTTGGTGGGGGCTCCTAACCAGACAGGGGAAGGGCAGAATACTAATAATGCTGAGTCAGGAAGCCACTCAAGCTTTCGCCCTGGGCAAATAAGTTGCAATTGTTGCCCTGCAATAAAGTACATGTGGTTCCTTGTTGGGAGAAAATAGATCATAGTCTGAACTTGATGTTGGGGAACTAGGCAGGAAGATTAGGTAGGAATAGTTGAGCTGGAAGATTTTCTTATAATCTCTATACAGCCCTGCATTGTTATTCTACTTCCTTAGCTGTCAATCCCATTCACCCACTTTCCATGGTGCACCTGTGTCTCCTCCAGGCCCAGGAAAGATGAGATGCCATGATGGCCATGCGGGAGTTAAGCTTTATGCAGAAGTACCATGAAACTCCCAGAAAGCCTCACACACACTAAACTCCACCCCTTTTGCATATTCAATTAGGTCACCACCCCCTACCTCATAAAAGGGGCTGATAGCATGGGAGCAGGGAAGCATGGGAAGCTTTTTTGGCTTCTGAACCTTGCTTATGGGTCCTTCTCTGACCTCTTTTCCTTTTCTCTCCTCATAGGTGGTTCTCTGGCTCCCTCATGACAAGTATTCTTTTTTTTTTTTCACTGAGATTTTTTTTTTTTGGGTCAGGCAGAGTGGACGGTGAGAGAGAGAGAGAGACAGAAAGAAAGGTCTTCCTTTGCCGTTGGTTCACCCTCCAATGGCCGCCATGGCCAGTGCACTGCGGCCGGCGTATCGCACTGATCCAATGGCAGGAGCCAGGTGCTTATCCTGGTCTCCCATGTGGTGCAGGGCCCAAGCACTTGGGCCATCCTCCACTGCACTCCCTGGCCACAGCAGAGAGCTGGCCTGGAAGAGGGGCAACTGGGACAGAATCTGGCACCCGGACCGGGACTAGAACCTGGTGTGCTGGTGCCGCAAAGCGGAGGATTAGCCTAGTGAGCCACAGTGCCGGCCGACAAGTATTCTCTGTGTGGGTTGACTCACCTTCATACATGTATACTCTCTCTCTATTATAAATAAATTCTGCTTGCACTTGTGCACTGTATTAAGTCTCTGCTTTGAATTCCAATCTCTGTGGGGGGGGGGCAAGAACTTCAAATAAAAATTAAGATGCATATGCCCATAATCATAAAGTATCTGCTCTTTTCCTAGGCTGGGTTGACACTTGCTCCACAGATTAGAGAGCTATTGGCAGGTTCAGGCAGAACTGTCTACTTCCTCTCTCTCTTGGAAGAATGAAGCGAGGCTAAAAACCATTAGACATAAATGTAATGTTCTAGGATTTTATCAGTAGTGTGAAAAGCAAAAATACTCATGGTCAAACTGACCTAGATAGATCAGTTCTATTTATAACTTGACCTCAGTTTGTCAGCACCCACTCAATGACTGTTCTTGTTAAGAATAGAATAAAGATATAAAACCATTTATCATGTCCTTGTGGACCACAGGGAGACTGACAGCAGGTGTTGCTGAATGGGTGAAGCTTGGTGTCGGGTAAATCCAGGTGCCACAGTCTTCTTTGGTATGCCTCCTTCACCTATTGTTTCTCACTCCTTCCATGGCTCATGGAAGACACACAGTAATCATTTCTCAAGCACTTCTGTGTTGCAGGCATCTTGCCATTGGATTATACACACTATGATTGATAATAAGAAACACATACTTTGGTCTTTGTCATATTTCCTGGCATACAGCTCCTAAAACCCAAGGAATATTTGAAATGGTATAGTATGGTATACTATAGTCATAGTATATGGCTATACTATGGTATAGCCATAGTCTGGTAATGAGATGACTGTGCCTGGGAGCTCCTGGGCAGCCTCAGGCTGCAGGTTGCTTGCCAGGGAGACAAACCACGTGATCAGAAGGCTGGAACTTTCAGCCCCCTCCCAACTCAGATGAGAGGAGAGGGGCTGAGGGATGAGTTGATCACCAATGGCCAATGATTGCATCGACCACACCTCTCTCAGGTTGCCTAATGAAACTCTGAAAGGACAGGGTGTGGGGAGCTTCTGTGTAGCTGATGCTAAGGTGCTGGGAGGGTGGCAGGCCAGCGAGGTCACGGAAACTGCAATCCTGTCCTACAGACCTTGCCCTCTGCACCTCTTCCATCCAGGTGTACCTGAGCTGTACGCTATTTATTTATTTATTTACTTATTTGACAGGCAGAGTGGACAGTGAGAGAGAGAGACAGAGAGAAAGGTCTTCCTTTGCTGTTGATTCACCCTCCAATGGCCGCCGCGGCTGGCGCGCTGTGGCCGGCGCACTGCGCTGATCCGATGGCAGGAGCCAGGTACGTATCCTGGTCTCCCATGGGTGCAGGGCCCAAGCATCTGGGCCATCCTCCACTGCACTTCCTGGCCACAGCAGAGAGCTGGCCTGGAAGAGGGGCAACCGGGACAGAATCTGGCGCCCCGACTGGGACCAGAACCCGGTGTGAGGGCGCCGCAAGGCGGAGGATTAGCCTAGTGAGCCACGGCTCATTGAGTCCTTTTTATTAAAAGATTTGCTTATTTGTTTATTTACTTATTTGAAAGACAGACATACAGAGAGAGGGAGGAGAGAGAGGAATAGAGAGAGAATCTTACATCTGCTGGTTTATTCCTCAAATTTTTTTACAACAGTGAGGGCTGGACCAGGCTGAAGCCAGGAAGCGGGAACTCCGTCCTGGGCTCCCACATGGGTTGCAGGGACTTAGATTCTTGAGCCATCATCCTCTAACTCCTGAGGTGTATTAGCAGGGAGCTGCATCAGAAGTGGAGCAGCCAGGACTTAAACCAGTGCTCTGATATGGGATGCCAGCATCACACGTGGTGGCTTAGCCCACTGCACCATACTGCCAGCCCTATCTAGTGGGTCTTAGAGGACTGGTCTGTGTGGGGAAGAAAAAACCTCACATGTGGTGGTATGCATTAAAGCACTGGTGTGAATTTAGAGGGAAAAGCAATCTTTCCTCCCTGCTCCAGCCCCCATATGCATTCCCTGGAACCAGGGTCTCAAGACGGAGTGGATCTTTAAAGCAGCATTGGGAGGCTCCTTTGGGTCAGTGACAGCTTAGGAAGAGGTCTCAGAGTTATTTAACTCTGTTGCCTTCCTTCCTGTGAGAGCAGCTTGGTTCAATGTGCTAGGCTAAAGCATCCAAGCACACCCTGTAGGCAGAGAACATCATCCAAGATCAGGCAAGGACTCTCCGTAGGAGGGTGGGCAGCAGACAGCAGAAAGGGGAACTAAGTAAGAGATTTCTGCTGGGGTGGGTGGCTTTGAGCAAAAGGTAATAAGATCATGGGCTTGAATGGGGGACAGGGATGCAGGCTAAGGACCTGGTGCAAGGGACAGCCAGAGAGAGCCCTGGGCTGGGATAGAGATGAAGGACATTGTTTCTTCAGTCATTGACTCTGGGACACTTATTGGGAGCTGTAAATGACCAAGCAGGCTTTGCTGCATGGGGATACACTGGTGAACAAAACCAAGCCTGCGCTTGGGGAAGAGTGGTCAGGCAGAGGCAGGCTCAACACCAGTGAAAAGTGAGCAAGGGATACAGGGAAATGAGGGCTGGCAGGAGATGGGACCAACAAGGTGAGGCTGAGGGAGGGCTCTGGCATGTGTCAGCATCATAGGTTGTGCCAGGAAAGTTGATTTTTACTGAAAGACCTTGGAAGTCACTGGAGGGTTTTATCTGTAAACTTCATTGAAGCATATTTTACATAAAATAATCTCCATTTCATGGGTATAGTTCATTGATGACTTTAAAAATGAAAAAAATTTTTTAGGTCATTGTAGGTATTTATAGAGTTAGGCAACCATTGCCATAGTCTCAGAACATTTTCCTCATCCCAAAATTCCTTCCAGCTCTTTGACAGCCCCTCCCCTAACTTGAAGCTCTGACCACTCTACTTTACATTTCCACAATTTTGACTTTTTGGGGTGTTTTGTTGAATAGAATCATACAACCTGTAGTCTTTCTATCTGGCTTCTATGACTTAGCAAACTGTTTTTGAAGTTCATCCCTTATAGCAACTATCAATACTTTGCTCTTTTTTATTGTTAAACAGCATTCCAGCATACAGATGTATACATTACTTTACCCATTCATGAGGTACAAATGCTTAGATTGTTTCCAGTTTTGTGCTATTTCAAATAATTCTGAGTATCCACATGTTTGAAACGTGTTTTCATTTCTCCTGGGTAGATTCCTACTAACAGAATTGCTGGAATGTGCACTAAGCTTGTTTCAGTTTTTGTTCTCTAAATGTCCAACTAAATTTTTTTGTTTATTTTCATTTTATTTGAAAGAGAGAGTCCTTCCATCCACCAGTTCTTTCCCCAAATGTCCATAACATCCAGGAAAGGGCCAGGGTGAAGCCAGGAGTCCCATTACTCCATCCGGGTCTCCCATGTGGGTGGCATGGACCCAAGTCCTTGAACTATCACCTACTGTCCTCCAAGGTCTCTGACAAAAGGAAGTTGGATTGCAAGCAGACTTCAACCAGGCATTTAGTATGGGATATGGGTGGCTCAAGTAGCTACTTAAGCTGCTGTGCCACCACCAATCGCATGCACTTTTTTATATTCCCTCAGCAATGCCTGAGGGCTCTGTTTCACTGTATCCTGGCCAGCCTTGGTTTTGACTGTCTTTTTTGTAACAGTTATTCTACTATGTGTGTTGTGACAACTCCTATCTTTAATTTGCACTACTCTAATGAATAAGATGTTGAGTATTTCATGTGCTCATTAGCTATTTAAATATCTTTTCATTTATTTATTTTGGTGAACTATCCGCTGAAATCTTGCCTGTTCTTATTTATTTATTTTTATTTGTCAGGCAGAGAGAAGGGGGGGAAGAGAGAGAGAGAGAGAGAGCAAGCTTTTAGCTGCTGGCTCACTCCTCAAATGGCTGCAACAGCAAGGGCTAGGCCAGGCCGAAACCAGGAGCCAGGAGCCTGGAACTCCATCTGGGTCTCCCAGATGGGTGACAGAGGCCCAAGCTTGTGGGCCATCATCTGCTGCTTTCCCAGGCACATTATCAGGGAGCTGAATTGGCAGCAGAGCAGCTGCGATTTGAACCAGTGTTCCAACGTAAGTTGCTAGGGTTGCAGGTGGTAGCTTAATCCCCTGCGCCAGAGGCCCTATCATAGTCCATTTAAAAATTTGGATTGTTTGTCTATAGAGTTGCCAGTATTTCTATGCATTCTGGATTATTTTGTCAGATAGGTGATGTGGGGTTTTTCATGAGACTGTTCATTCTAAGAGTGAGCCACTGGATAGCTATGAGCTTCCACTTTTATTTAAAGGGTACCAGCAAGTCTACAAGTTAGCAGGCACCCAGGCAAAGTTACAGATCAACTTAAGGATTTGGGAAAAGGAATTCGGTCTGGTGGTCTAAGATAGGGATTAGAGCTGTGTTGTAAATCTTCAGAGACAAGCCCATTTAGATACTCATGCAAATTTTCAAATTTCCAAAAATACTCCAGGTACCAACATCCATTAGCCCCCTGCTGCTCCCACCACCATATTCCTTTGGGGGTGAGTGTTCCCATCTCCAGCCTGCTTTGACCTGAGCAGCAACTGCGACCCTTCCTCTAATTTCAGGGGGTTGTGCCTCCCTGAGAGGCACTTAGGCAGCATCTCTCTCTCTCTCTCTTTTTTTTTTTTTTTTTTTTGACACGCACAGTGGACAGTGAGAGAGAGAGACAGAGAGAAAGGTCTTCCTTTGCCATTGGTTCACCCTCCAATGGCCGCCGCGGCTGGCGCGCTGCAGCCAGCGCACCGCTCTGATCCGATGGCAGGAGCCAGGTACTTATCCTGGTCTCCCATGGGGTGCAGGACACAAGTGGGCCATCCTCCACTGCACTCCCTGGCCACAGCAGAGAGCTGTAGGCAGCATCTCTACAATGTGATTTGCAAATATTTGCTCCCAGACTGTGGCTTCTCACTTTATAAGTTCCTTTTGAAGGGCAAAGGTGTTTTAATTTTAATGAGGTTCAGTTTATGGATTTTTCTTTGAAGTCTTGTTCTTTTGAAACTGTGTCTAAGGGCTGGCGCTGCGGCTTACTTGGCTAATCTTCTGCCTGCAGCGCCCGTACACCGGGTTCTAGTCCCGGTTGGGGCGCTGGATTCTGTCCTGGTTGCTCCTCTTCCAGTCTCGCTCTCTGCTGTGGCCCAGGGAAGGCAGTGGAGGATGGCCCAAGTACTTGGGTCCTGCACCTGCATGGAAGACCAGAAGGAAGCGCCTGGCTCCTGACCTCAGATGCGACCCAGCGCGCCGGCCGCAGTGCGCCGGCTGTAGTGGCCATTTGGGGAGTGAACCAATGGAAGGAAAACCTGTCTCTCTCTCTCTCTCTGTCTAACTCTGCCTGTCAAAAAAATAAAAAAAAAGAAAAAAGAAACTGTGTCTAAGAACATTTTACCTAAGCTATGATTATGAAAACTGTCTTCCATGTCTTCTTGTAGAAGTTTAATCTTATTTTTTAAAAGATTTATTTGAGAGGATGAGTTACAGACAGAGAGAGGGAGTGACAGCGAGAGAGGTCTTCCATAGCTGGTTCATTCCCTAAATGGCCATGTTGGCCGGGGCTGGGCCAATCTGAAGCCAAGAGCCAGGAGCTTCTTCTGGATCTCCCACATGGGAGGAGGGGCCCAAGCAGTTGGGCCATCTTCTGCTGCTCTCCCAAGCTATAGCAGGATCAGAAGTGGAGTAGCCAGGACTCAAACTGGAGCCCACATGGGATGCTGGCACTGCAGGCAAAGGCTTAACAGTGCTGCCTGAAGTTTAATCTTTTTAGCATTTATATTCAGACGGGTGATTCATTTTGAGTTAATTTGGGTGTGTGTTATGAGGCAGGGATCTGAGTTCAAATTATCACATATGAATTTAGAATTATGACAGCATGATCAAGCAGGCCACTCTTTTCACATTTATCTGGTTCTTTCTGTAGAAATTTAATAAAGAGTTACTTCTAGACATTGTGCTGATACCATGTTGTTTTTATTACAGTAAGTTTTAGCAGCTTTTGAAATCAGAGGATGAAAGTGCTCCAACTTTGTTCCATCTTTTTCTTTGTTAGGTCCTTGCATTTCCAAGCATATTTTAGAATCAACTTTATGAATCAAATTGTGAAAAGTCATCTGAGATATCGACGGGGTTTCATTGAATTCATATGTCAAGTTGAGGACTGCTGTCATTTTAACATTATCAAGCATTCCAACTTCATGCACATAGAATCTCTGTCCCTTGATTTAGATTTGTGGTAGGTTTATAGTACAAATGTTATATTTCTTCTGTTAAATTTATTCCTTAGTGTGTTATTCTTAGAATGAAAGTTCTTCTCAATTTAATTAAATTTTTGGATTCTTTGTTGGTAGTATACTAAAATGCAATTGACTTTTGTATTTTGATCTTGTATCCTACAATCTTGATTAATGCATTTATTAGTTCTGATAGTTTTATTGTGAATTCCTTGGACAACAATGCTGTCTGCTAAGAAGAAAACTGAAAATAGATCTTTGTAAAAATTAAGAGTGGGAATGTGAAAGGGAGGAGGAGGAAGGGTAGGAGTGTGGGTGGGAGGGAGGGTGGGGGAAGTGTCACTATGTTCCTAAGTCTGTGTATATGAATACATGGCATTTGCATAACTTAAATACAATTTTAAAAAAATAAAAAAGGTGTTACTTCTTTTCTCTCCAATCTAGATGACTTTTCCCCCCTTTATTGAACTCTCTAGAACTGTCAGTACAATGTTGAATAAGTATGATACCATGAACATCCTTTCTTTATTCTCACTCTCAAGGGGAAAGTATTTCTTAAATTTTTTAAAGGTTTAATTATTTACTTGGAAGTCAGAGTTAAGAGAGAGAGGAAGGGGCCAGCTCTGTGGCTTAGCATGTAAAGCCACCACCTGCAGTGCTAGAAACCCATATGGGTGACTGTTCAAGTCCTGGCTTCACCACTTCTGATCCAGCTCTCTGTCAATGCACCTAGGAAAGCAGTGGAGGATGGTTCAAGTACTTGGGCCGCTGCACCCATGTGAGAGACCTGGAGGAAGCTCCTGGCTCCTGCCTTCTGGCTTTGGATCAGTCCAGCTCCAGCCATTGCAGCCATTTGGGGAGCTGACCAGTGAACAGAAGACTCTCTCTCTGCCTCTCTGTAACTCTACCTGGCCTGGTTGATCAACATGATAGTCATTATTAGAGGAACTAAGCAAGATGCTGTCTAAATCATGAGCAATTTTTGAGAGGTAAATAGAAACTAACAGAAGGGGTTTGATAATAATCAGGTGGGCTTTAAGATCTTGCCAGTTGTGAGGCCCAGACCTATTTATTTCTTCACATGGGGTACACCGTAAGGGAGGTGTGAACCTCCTTAGGGAAGGTACCCTTTTGACTTCCATTACCTAACTGGCCTGGGAGGAGAGGTTAGGTAAAGGCAGGTGGCATCTCTAACAGAGAATTTATGATTCTGCCTGCAATGTTGCTGACCCTACTTGGCCATCCCCTCAACAGCAGTGGTTTCTTTGGAAGCTGGGCAGAGTGAAGGGCTTTTCACCTTAGAGCCAACAAGGTCTTCAGCTCTGACCTGAGAGTCCTTTGACTCCAGGGCAGTTATATTTTCAATGATCCAACTCTTAGTTGGCAGAGCTGCCAGAACTCTTCATAAACTAACTTCTGGGGAAGCCCTGGCTTTCCATATAAACCAATGCAGTGGACTGGATTGTTGGGTCTCCTTGATGGCAGATCACTGTGTAAGGCAGCTATTAAATGGCCTGCCACCCATCTTCACATTGCTTCTGCTGCCAAGCATCCTCTCCCTCCAGGTTTTTGTTAAAGCAAACCAGAGAAAACCTTGAAGAAGATGTAAGTCAAGGGGGTGCTCCATCCCTGATCTTTGGTGGCCTAAACTAGAAATCTATAGTCACAGGCATGTTCTGATAGTGGTTTTTCTGAGGTAGACAATGTCCATGAGGAAAGCTATGTCCTCACTTTAGAACTTTCTCTCCCTTAGTTTGGTCTGAAAGGGAGGTTTTGCCTGTTTACTGTGTCCATGGCAAAGTAAATCTAACTGTGAAATCATAATTTAAGCTCTCCTACAGGCTATGCTACATGGCCAGGTTATTATTTACTATATGCAAATGTTAGCCATCCCATTTATAAGGTCTAAAGATCAAACTGTGCATCCCAGAGAGTCCTTCAGTATAGAGTCAGTTTCCCATCTTGAAGAGAAGAGAGAAATGAGGGAGCAAGTCAGGCTTCCCAGATCACTTACTGTCATTAAGTAATATCAAATGAAAACTTAGCAATTTTAACTGTTAAATAATTTATGAAAACACCAGAAGATCCAATGCCTTCCATAAATTTTAAGACAAGAAACATCTCTTAACTATCTAACACAGTGTAACTTGTTTGACCAGCAAAATCAAGTACAAACTTGTCAATGACTTAAATATTTTTAGTTTCTTTCTACCAACAAATTTAAAACATCTGATATAGAGATTTATCTAGGTCATGTGAACCAAAAAGGTATCTTCAGTTAATTTATCGGTTTAAATTTGTGAGATATCTATAAGCGAATTAAAAGAGTTCTTAATAAATAAATTTTCCCATGTAGACATACAATATGTACACACATATAACATACAAGATAGAAAAATAAAGCAGTTTTAGTAATAGCTTCTTAAAATCTTCAACTATTTTTAAATTACCAATTAGAATTAGTCCCTGCTATTAGTAACCTCAATTAACCATACTTTCTCTCGGTTGCAATCTATAGCCCAATTATTGGCTTCCTCTGCTTACAGAGCCATCCCAAAGTATTGAATACAATAGAAGTCACTGGAAAAATTCCTTCAGAACCTACAGGAGGACACATTTAAACACAGAGCCAACAATGCTTTAGTTTTCACCAGCAGCAAATCTGAGTTTTTTTGTTTTTGGAACTGAACACAAATTATGGATGACAAAAGACTTTAAGTAGCCATGGTTAAAAATATTATTGCATCCACTCATCAGCTAAAATGGAATATTACAAAAACCAGTGACAGTCACACATGAATTTTATTGGAAATGAGAGGCAAAGCAACTGATCATGACCAGCAACCAATCAGGACTGACACTCCTTACCAGAGTTCAGCCCCCAACAGCGAGTTATGCAGTTTTTTTTATAGTATTCTGTCCTCTAGGGCTCACAATTTCGAACCCCTGGTATGCAGTGAACAATTAAAAAAAAAAAAAAACTAGAATGTGGTTGTAAGATAACAGTTAATAGTAACAAACCCAGGAACAATAACAAACCCAATATATGATTGCTAGATAACAGTGCAGAGCGCATCTCTGTCAACTTAGGCAGAACACTCAGGTTGTGTCCTTTCTCAGTTCCTTGGAATCTGGGCCCGCATAGTTTCACAAGATACACCCTTAGCTTTTAGCAAGCAAAACTAATATGTACAGAAGAAAGAGATCTGCAGTTAGGTTTTAGCCACACTCACTCCATTTTGATTTTGACTCTACAATATAAACTCATTAACCAATAAGAAACACTTACGTACTCCACACATTATTTTTGACAGTGCCTGTAGGATTTTATAAAACATTTATTCATTTTAGGTCTCTAGGCCTTTCTCATCATGATAACCATCATTCCGGTAACACAAGATCATTAGATTTTTTTAACGTTTGGACATTTGCATCAGTAGTATTTTACATTATCCTAACTTAAAATTCAGCACCATTTCATATTTTGATAGTACCTGTAATATAATCCAAATAGCCTGTTTAGTTGGTGTCTCTACGAGATGAGAGACATATATACTTTAATATTTCCACAGGCCCAACTGGAAATATCAAAGTCCAAAGACTTGGAACTTAGATTTCTTTTTGAATGCCTGTCAAGGATACCAAGGAGGTTTAAAGCATCTGGTAGAAACAGGATCCTTGAACACCAAGACATAATATAGATCAGATTTGATCATTGCTGCAAGGTGATTACTCAGATGCTTTAGAATGAGCATGTATTTAAATCAACCATAACTCTTAATTAAAAACTCAGCTGTTTTGGCTGGCGTGGTGGCTTAATTGGCTAATCCTCCTCCTGCGGCACTGGCACCCCAGGTTCTAGTCCTGGTTGGGGTGCCCGGTACTAGTCCCGGTAGCTCCTCTTGCAGTCCAGCTCTCTGCTATGGCCTGGGAGGGCAGTGGAGGATGGCCCAAGTGCTTGGGTCCCTGCACCCGCATGGGAGACCAGTAGGAAGCACCTGGCTCTCAGCTTTGGATTGGCACAGTGCCAGCCATAGCGGCCACTAGGGGAGTGAACCAACGGAAGGAAGTGTGGGGAGCAACTGGGAGCAACTCGGACTAGACTAAGTTACTGGAATTAAGACTTATTCTATGCATCTGCTCTCCCACAATATGGCGCTGGGAGAGGAGGAAACAGCTTCTACACAGCTGCCTCCAGTTCAACCAATCAACAGCAGGACCTGCTCCTGATTGGAGGAGAGCAGCGTACTCGGCGTGTGGGCAGCCGAGTTGGGATTGGCGGAAGAGGACTATAAAGGAGGAGAGAGAAAACATGCACCGGGGAACATCTATCTGAAGGAACACCTGTGCAGCCCCCGAGAGAGCCGGCCGGCAGTGTGCCGCTCCCCCGCGGAAGTGGGGAAACTGGCAGGGGGCCCGCCCCTCCACGGAGGTGGAGGGACGGCAGCCCACCCGGGAAGAACCAGCAGCAAACCCGGGGAGGGCCGAGCAGACAAAAGAACAGCGCAGGGTCTAGTGTCGTTCCTCCATGAAGAGGGGGAGCGACAAGGAAGACCTTTCTCTCTTTCTCTCACTGTCTAACTCTGCCTGTCAAGAAAGAAAGAAAGGAAGAAAGGAAGAAAGGAAGAAAGGAAGAGAAAACTCAGCTGTTTTGAACAATCAGAACTTAACTGAGACAGTGCAGAACACAATACATTAATGGAATACACAATTTGTCTCTTTAGTCATTTTAAGAATCATAAATAAAAACTTAAATTAGCACACAGAATCATCCTATAACTTGGAACTATTTTAAGAGTCAGACGAGGGAAAATAGCTTACTGGAGCTGGCTAGAAAACTGACAGAGTCACCAATTAAACAAAACTATTAAGAGGTACTGCATGGGTCCAGTGCTGTGGCACAGATTAATCCTCAGCCTGCAGAGCTGGCATCTCATATGGAAGCTGGTTCTAGTCCCAGCTGCTCCTCTTCCAATCCAGCTCTCTGCTATGGCCTGGAAAAGCAGTAGAAGATGGTCCATGTACCTGGGACCCTGCACCCGGGACCCTGCACCCATGTGGGAGACCTGGAAGAAGCTCCTGGCTCCTGGCTTAGAATTGGCACAGCTCTGGCCAATGTGGCCATTTGGGGAGTGAACCAGTGTATGGAAGACTTTTCTCTCTGTCTTTCCCTCTCACTGTCTGTAATTCTACCTCTCAAACAAACAAATAAATAAATAAATAAAATCTTTTAAAAAAGGAGATACTGTAGGTTTTAAAAAGATTTTAAAGATGATTTTTAAATAGTTACTGACATACATTTTGCAAAAACCTCATTGCTTTAACAGAGGACCAGATTCTAATTCTACGTAAAAATCTCCAAATTAAGACATTTTCTACATAAGATAAAACATCAAATTTTAGCCCAAGTTACTTATAAGTAGTGTTGAGCTAATTTTCACAGTTTATGAAAACCATGTTTGTTAATGAACCCAAATAGTTCTTCTATAGAATATAAGGTGTTAAGAGTACCAACATTTATATTTAGACACATTCATCTCATTTGCCTTTACCCAATTTACATTTAGCAAGTACACCGGAAGATGCTGGTATTATACCTGAATTAAGGTCAAAATTGCATTTATATGGAATTCTACCCTTTTTATAAAACTCTAGCTGGAAATCAGTGACATTAAACCAGAGATTGCAAAATCTATATTAGGGGCTATAATGATTACTGATTACCTATTGTTGTTTCATTGGGTACTGATTACTCCCTGCTATATCATCAGAAATCTGTTAAAAAATTGCAAAATAAGTTTGGCAAGTTACAAAACAATATTTTTTTTCTTTTTTGACAGGCAGAGTGGACAGTGAGAGAGAGAGACAGAGAGAAAGGTCTTCCTTTACCGTTGGTTCACCCTCTAATGGCCGCTGTGGCCGGCGCACAGCACTGATCCGAAGCCAGGAGCCAGGTGCTTCTCCTGGTCTCCCATGCAGGTGCAGGGCCCAAGGATTTGGGCCATCCTCCACTGTACTCTCGGGCCACAGAAGAGAGCTAGACTGGAAGAGGGGCAACCAGCACAGAATCTGGCGCCCTGACCATGACTAGAACCCAGTGTACTGGTGCTGCAGGCGGAGGATTAGCCTATTGAGCTGCAGCGCCGGCCTACAAAGCAATATTTTTAAAGGCACTGATCTTCCTAGATTCAAAAGATAGAAATTCCTTTGAACCCAATGTCCAGCTACAGCTGAATCAAATTTTCATGCATGAGATTGTTACTTACCAAAGAGATCTTTTCAGATTTTAATTGAATTTGAGTCTAATTTTCCACTGGAGATTGTTTACCATTATGTTAGGTTTAATGGGGGGAGGGCACCCATTAGAGCAGATGGACACCCCTGGTTGAAGAAAGAGATTTTTAAAGAGGAGAATCTGATAGGTGACAGGGAGGGGCAATTAGGGAAAAGGAGATGCGTCTGGAAATAGTGCTTAACCTGGTGAGCCTGCTGGTTTGAGGCCAGTAGTCTTGATCATTACTTCAGATAGACTAGGAGAGGTGTCTCTCAGAGCAATGTTGTCTTTGGAGGGGGACCTTAGAGCTGCGTCTGCCCAGACAGAGGGTGGCCATGTTTGAAGTCAGGCTTGAAGAGCAGAGCTGCTGTTGGGGGAGGTGTTGAACACTGCAAGGACCCAGTACGGAACGCAGAGGATGGGTGGAAGGCTCTTTGGTGAAGTTCACAGGGTATTGTTTTAGCAGTTTGGAATGTCCCAGTGCAGGGCTTTTACTCAGGAGGAGAGAATGGCAGAACGGAGGAGTAGGGTTTAGGAAGAGAGAAAGAGAGCTTTGGTTGTTAACACAGAGCTAATGAACAAAATATTTAGGAAGTAGCCACTGGTGGGGCCAGGAAATCGAGTTTGTAGGAATTGAGGAGACCTGGTGAGGTCAGCTTGACATTCAATAACAAGGCAGGGACAAACCAATCAAAGCTCTGGTTATCCTGTGTGGCTCGCTCATGATGAAACAAAGTGTGGGATAGGTGACTTAGAGCTCAGGAGGATGCAACTGCCACTCCCTTGCAATTCTTAAGGTAAAATTGGAATAGGAGGGGGAGGGGTAAATGTTAGTTTGAGGATAAGGGCCGGGTTGTGACAGCATGGAGACGGGCCTGTTCACAAACTCACCTTTGCTTCTCCCTCAGAAGGGTGTTAGAGAGGATCATAGATAAGGCAGGGGTGTAGACTTTGGACAAGGGCTGGTTCTGAGATAAGGTTGGAATTCTGGGCAGCAGGGGGAAGTACAGTGATCAAGTCATTGAGAACTGGAGCAACAGATGTAGAAGAAAGGGGTTTTGGCTTTTTAGTGAGAGCTTTGGAAGTTAACAGAGCATGAGATAGAGAACACAAGATGTAAAGAGAAGGTTTAGAGCAGAGATAGGAGGAAGTCTGAAGATAGGAGATTTTCTTCCACTTTCAAGTAGATATCCTGAATGGCAGGATCAAAGGTGCCACCAAGTAGCAATTTGGACTTGCTGTCAAGGTAGGAGACAACCGAGAGGAAGGTTGGATGGAACACGGGACAGGGAAGCTCCCATGCTGACCCATGGAGTCAGACTGGTGGCTCTTGGGGAGGGGGTTGAGAGAGAGAAAGAGAGAGAGAGAGAGCAGGTATGGTTTTCATATGGGGTAAGGTAGCTGAGCAGGAGGTCACAACCCACAAGGCCCTACCCCACATAATTCTATCCTATTTGTTTTTCAGAGCACCCCCTTTCCTAGGATGCCCTATTTTCAGCTGGGACCTGGGAAAGGGTCACTGTGTAAAAATGTATATTAAGCCCCATGTGGAATTTTATGGAAGGGCCATAATCTCCCAGGTGAGCACATCACCATCTAAGAGGAGGTGCTGGGGCTGTGGCTGTGGCATACATAGCAGGCTAAGCCTCTGCCTTTGGTGCTAGCATCCCATATACGCACTGGTTTGCATCCCATCTGCTTTTTTTCTGGCCCAGCTCTCAGCTATGGCCTGGGAGAGCCATTAAAGATGGCCCAAGTGCTTGGGCCCCTGCCCCGACATGAGAGACCCAGAAGAAGCTCCTGGCTCCTGGCTTTGGATTGGCCCAGCTCTGGCCATTTCAGCCATTTATGGAGTGAATGAGCAGATTGAAGACCTTTATCTCTGTCTCTCCCTCTCTCTGTAATTCTACCTCTCAAACAAATAAATAAAATCTTAAAAAAAGGAGGTGCTGGGAGGCACTTTCTCTCTTCCTTATGAGACAAGTATAAGAGAAGAGGCGGAGGGGGGTCTGTTATCTCTACTTTTCTTCCCCCAACCCTTCTCTCTCTGTCCCGTGTGTGTACCATCTTACCCTTTAAATGAACTTTATTACTTTGTGCGCCGTATATGTGCCTGTTCTTAAAAGGCAGGGACCTGGATTAATAAAATTAGACCCCAATTTCCCCACATCAGTTTCTTTTCATCAGAGAATCCTTCTTTGACTCCCATCTAAAGAAATACCCTCTCCTTCTACCACCTTCTTCTCCATTTTGTTGTGGTTTTGTGACCATTTTTTTCAGAGCACTTGGCACAACCTGTGGTTACATAGGTATGTTTTGTTTCTTTCTTTCTCTTAGTCACTTTCTTCCAATGGGATGTCACACTCTTTTTTAAAAAAAAATTATTTGAAAGACAGAGTTACTGAGAGAGGTAGAGATAGAGAGATAGAGAGAGGTTCCTATGTTTCTCTACCCAAATGGCCACAATAGCTGGAGCTGGGCAGATCTGAAGCCAAAAGCCAGGAGCTTCTTCTGGGTCTCCCACGTAGGGGCCCAAGGACCTGCGCCATCCTCCACTGCTTTCCCAGGTGCATTAGCAGGGAGTTGGATAGGAAGTGGAGTGGCCGGGACTTGAACCATATGGGATGTGGGCACTGCAGGTCAGGGCTGTAATCTGCTGGGCCACAATGCTGGCCTCTATGTCACGCTTCTTGTAACGCACATCTACAGGTCAGGCTCAGTAAGTATCTGTTGAGTACAAGAATGAGAAAATCAGTGTGTTACAAAGTCACAGAGGGATGCAAGAGGAGGAGCAGAATCAGCTGTTGAAAGAGGTGATTTTGGGCTGGCGCCGCGGCTCACTAGGCTAATCCTCTTATATTTTATTTTTACCAGTGTGGTCCTCTCAGAAGACTGTAAGTCCTCTACTCATCTCTGTTTTCTGGGTCTCAGGCATGCATGCTGACAGCAGATGTGCTAGCTGTTTGCTAAGTGACTGGCTGGCTGCAGACTACCTGTGATGTATCTGACACCTGAGAGCTCGTGTTAGATGATGTCATGTGGGCCTCTTCCCCAGAAGAGTGCTTTTCCTCTTCCGCTGCATTCACCAGAGTGTTTTAACCACAGAACTAAGTCTGAATGCACTGCGTACCCTCAATGCACATGCACTAGTTTTGATCCACATTACACATATTTTAAAATAATCAATAATTATTTAAACTTAACAAAGATTTAGAAAATAATGATGGCTTAAAATTGTCTATTCTTTGTTGCCTGTCCTGTTATATTAAAGTGTTCATGAAATTATTTTACAAAAAAATCAGATTTACGTTTTAAATTTATACTCTTAGTTTCCTATCTGGAATGCACAGAACTTGGAAATCATAACTTCATCTTTTTTTTAAATTTTATTTTATTTTTTATTTTTTTTTTTTTTGACAAGCAGAGTGGACAGTGAGAGAGAGAGAGAGAGAGAGAGAGAGAAAGGTCTTCATTTTTGCCGTTGGTTCACTCTCCAATGGCTGCCGCGGCGGGCGCACTGCAGCCAGCACACCGCGCTGATCCGATGGCAGGAGCCAGGTGCTTCTCCTGGTCTCCCATGGGGTGCAGGGCCCAAGTACTTGGGCCATCCTCCACTGCACTCCCTGGCCACAGCAGAGAGTTGGCCTGGAAGAGGGGCAACCGGGACAGAATCCGGCGCCCCAACCGGGACTAGAACCCTGTGTGCCGGCACCGCAAGGTGGAGGATTAGCCTATTGAGCCACGGTGCCGGCCAATCATCACTTAATCTTAACAATAAATAGGAAACTGAACACAGTTAACAATCAACAACTCTTCTTGGACGCAGAGGTTACAGAAAACCTGCTACTCCTGACACTGGAGAGGCAGGTAGGCAGTTAATGAAAATAGCAACTTCCTGGAGCAGGAACCTTGGTGGGAACAAGTACAAAGGTAGGGAGACCTAAACTGTCTTCAGTGCAGACAAGTTTGAAGGTTAAAATCCTCCAGGAGGGGCCGGCGCCGCGGCTCACTAGGCTAATCCTCCGCCTAGCGGCGCCGGCACACCGGGTTCTAGTCCCGGTCGGGGCGCCGGATTCTGTCCCGGTTGCCCCTCTTCCAGGCCAGCTCTCTGCTGTGGCCAGCGAGTGCAGTGGAGGATGGCCCAGGTGCTTGGGCCCTGCACCCCATGGGAGACCAGGAAAAGCACTTGGCTCCTGGCTCCTGCCATCGGATCAGCGCGGTGCGCCGGCCGCAGCACACCGGCCGCGGCGGCCATTGGAGAGTGAACCAACGGCAAAGGAAGACCTTTCTCTCTGTCTCTCTCTCTCACTGTCCACTCTGCCTGTCAAAAAAAAAAAAAAAATCCTCCAGGAGGATGCAGTTGTAAGAGCACCTCCAATCTATTGTGGGTTCACCTTCCAGGGCTTGACTAGATCTTGAGCTGATGATAGACTAATTCTTCAGGCCTCCAGCAGGGGGAGAGGAAAAACAATCATTTTGAAATCCACCAGAGCTTCTGTGCTTCAGGAGACCTGTTTTGCCAGAAGATGATCTGATGGGTTTTATCAGAGCCGAGAAGGACTGGTGAAGTCCACGTCCAGGGGCACTGGCTCCCCAAAGACTGAAGCCCTATTCACAGGATCACAGAATGCTTCTCCACCTTTCAATAACAAAAGTTGAAAGGCATAATGAAAGGTGAAAAACACAGTTTGGAGAGACAGAGAAAGCATCAGAACCACACCCAGATATGGGAGGGATGTTGGAATTATCAGACTGTAATCTGCTGTACACATTTGAGACTAGTTTTTATTCCTTGTGAAGTTGATATACTATTTCGTTACACATGTCTGTATTTATGTGTGTGGAGCTACTGGCTTGTTGTGTCCATGCAGGTGGAGAGTTGGTGCCCAGAGATTGGACAGCCTAATGCTCCCTTCCCTCCCACCCTGACCTGGTCTGCAGATGCTGGCCCTATCCTGAGGGGCACCTGTCCCTCTCTAACCCCTCCCCACACTTTTTCTAACTCTTTGAAACAGTCTGTGTGAAGGTGAAAGTGAAATTCAGTAATAAACTGTGTTTGACTCAGTGAAAAAAACATTACCATTTACATTAACAACCTCAATGAAATACTTAAGTATAAATCTAAAAAAACATGTACAAGGTTTGTTTGAAGAAAATTATAAAACTCTGATGAAAGAGATTTTTAAAACTTAAATAAGTGGAGAGATATCCCATGATCATGCGTAAGAAGACTCAATATTGTCAAGACGTCGGTTCTTTCTAACTTGATTGATACATTCAGTGCCCAATCAGATTCTCAGCAAATTTCATTGATACTGATGAATTTATTTTAAAGTTTATGTGAAAATAAAAGACTCAGAGTACCCAACACAATATTAAGAACAAAATTGGAAGACTAACATTATCCAACTTCAAGACTTACTATAAAGCCACAGTAATTAAGACAGTGTGGTGCTGGAAACAAAACAAACCGGTCAATGAAACAAAACAAAGAGCTCAGAAAACGACCCACATAAATATGGTTGACTGATCTTTGACAAAGGAGCAGAGACGATATCATGGAGAAACAATGGTCTTTTTAAAAGAGTTAGTGCTGGAACAAGTGGACAACCACATGCTGAAAAATAAATCTAGAAACAGACGTCACACTCTTCACAAAAATTAAGTCAGAATGGATCCTATATGTGGATATAAAATACAAAACTATAAAATTCCTAGAAGATAATGGAGATGATCTTGGGAACAGTATGATAATGACTTTTTAAATATGCATAATCCATGAAAAGATAACTGATAAGTTAGGTTTCATTAAAATTTCAAACATCTGCTCTAACAAAGACAAGGCTAAGTGACTGGGAAGACACCCATGGATAGGGAGAAAATATCTATAAAAGATAAAGAACTATCCAAAAATAGACTAAGAACTCTTAAAACAATAAGAAATTATCAACTCAATTAAAAATTCTCAAGACAACAGAGATCTCACCAAAGATATGCAGGTATCAAGAATACAAAAATATGCATAGGGGAATGGCTATAATCCACAATTGCACATTATATATGTCATCAAAAACTATAAGACTATAAGGCTCCATATATGAAAAATTATAAGGAAATGGAAATGCTAAGTACCTTTTTACAATCAGTACATGCTATATACATGTGTTGAAATATCACACAGTATTTCACAAATACATACAACTATTACATGTTAACCAAAAATAAATAAAAATATATTCAACACTGTAAGTCTTATAGAGTTGCTAATTAAAATAAGATAAAGGGACCCATGCAAGCCCCTGGCTCCTGGCTTCAGATTAACATAGCTCTGGCAGTTGCGGCCAACGGGGAGTGAACCAGAAGATGGAAGGCCTCTCTCTCTCTCTCTCTCTCTCTCTCTCTGCCTCTCCTTCTTTCTGTGTGGCTCTGACTTTTGAATAAATAAATAAATCTTTAAAAAAAGATACAACTCATACTTATTAGCATAGTCAAAATCCAAAGCACTGACAAAATAAGCTCTGTTGAGTAGAACTCTGATGGGGTGCAGCTACTATGGAGCAGAATGCAGCAGGTTTTTTTTTTTTTTTTTAACTAAACTGAACATAATAAACTAAAAACTTATTTCCTCATTAAAACCTACACATAAATGTTGATAGCAGATTTATTCATAATTGCTAATACTGTGAGCAACCAAAATGTACATCAAGACATTTGGAGATTAATCAGATGCTAAAAGGAAATGACCTATCAGCTGGCGCCACGGCTCAATAGGCTAATCCTCCGCCTTGCGGCGCCGGCACACCGGGTTCTAGTCCTAGTTGGGGCGCCAGATTCTGTCCCGGTTGCCCCTCTTCCAGGCCAGCTCTCTGCTGTGTCCGGGAGTGCAGTGGAGGATGGCCCAAGTGCTTGGGTCCTACACCTCTTGGGAAACCAGGAGAAGCACCTGGCTCCTGCCTTTGGATCAGCGCAGTGCACTGGCCGCAGTGCGCCGGCCGCGGCAGCCGTTGGAGGGTGAACCAACAGCAAAGGAAGACCTTTCTCTCTGTCTCTCTCTCTCTCTCTCTCTCTCTCACTGTCCACTCTGCCTGTCAGGAAATGACCTATCAAGACCTTGTGGGGAGTCCATGGAATATCACCCTAAAATATGGCACCTTGCTTTGATGATTCTTGTAAATTAGAAGCAGATGCTGGATAAAGTTTTAGCTGAAATCTCCTTATTCACCTAGCTACTGAGTCAGCCACAGAAGGACACAATTCTTTTTCATCTTTGGCCTCAAAATTCACTAACCAAGGACCTTTGAACTCTTATCACAGAAGAGGATACTGAAAATCAGTGAAACTATTCCAGGTGATGCTGCGATGGTGGGTGCCTGTCACCATACACTTGTAAAAACCCATAGATGTACAACACCACGAGTGGACCCTAATGCAGCTTAGAACTTGGGGTGATAATGATCTTTCAGTGCAGGTTCATTGATTATAACAAACATACTGCTATGATAAAGGAAGTTGTCTTCGGAGTAGGCTGTGTGTGGGACAAGTGGTACATGGGAACTCTATAATTTCACTCACTTAATGCTGTGGATCTCAAATTGCATTAAAATAGTACATTTTTTACTTCAAAATAAATTTATGTATATATGAAGTTTTAAATATAAAGTTTTGTGTATGTAAAGTTATAAATATATGTAACTATACATACATATATATCACATTGACATTAGATACCTTTATTATTTGATGAATGTTTTATAGACCTGTAACATCTAATTGTAAATTTAGAAACTCTCTGTCACAGAAAAAAGAACCAAATTGTTATGCTGCATGCAAGGCAATGTTGCCACAGTATAATTTTGTTGGAAAAATTAGAAAGTGGAGATGTTACATTTTGTGTTCATTGGTAACTTCAGGTTCACGAAAATGAAATGATGCAAATATAGTGGAACCTTCAGGAAACAATGGATAGTCTTTCCTTAGGGTATATTTATTACCTATGAATGTTACTGAAATCTAACTTTCAATCTTGTACCTTTTTGGGATTTTCATCATGGATCTTGTTTCCAAACGCTGAAGATGACCTTAAGATCAACGCCAAGCTGTCCTTATCACAGTACTGAATAGTCACAAGCCATGCAACTATACCTCTGCTGGACTTGAAACTGAGCCTTGCTTCTTATGGTTAATTAACTCCCTCAGAAAATTTGTCATGAAAGCTCTTAATAATTTTCTTTCTTATATTTCTCATAATATACCAAAAAAATCCAGCACCTTTCTAACAGCTAGACATTAATATAGTTAAAGGCTGACTACAAATAATGCCTTGTTGATAGAGTATCTTTCCTGAAGAACAAAATGCTCTTAAACAATTGTTCTGTGGAATTAGAATTGTATCAATTGTGCACCCAAGTTCAGGTGAAGCTGGCCCTTCTTGCTCTTTATTATAGACATTATTAGAAAGACACTGCATCATTTAATGTGCTTCTTGCTGGAAACAGAAAGCACATGTTCTTCCATCACACCAAGAAAGTGTTTTTTCGCTTCTTCTCTGACAGAAAAGATGCAGTGGCTGTAGTTGCCTGCTATTTCTGTTGTGCCTACCCCACAGGGTTTGCCTTCTTCTACACCGACTTAGCCAAAGCTCTTGGCCATGTGACCCATTTCCCTCCTTTGGTGCAGGGAGGTCTCCACATGGGACTTACCTTCGGGCAGGGGGCTCGTTGCTGGCACTGGGCTGGATTGAGGGTGCAGGGCTGCCCCACGGGTGCAGGACTGGTCCCAAAGGTGGCCTTCGGGTAGGGCTGGCTCTGGCTGATTTTTTTTTTATTGATCCCAGACTGTTTCCACCTTGATGAAGAAGAGAATTCAGCATTTCATTAGCAATGTGTGCACATTTAGTATCCTGGTGTGACAAGATAATACACATGCTTTCTTATTCCAAAAAGGATTTGTAAAATTTAAAGATATAGTCAGGTCTAGAAGGAAAGTGTGGACAAAAGCCTGCAAATGTGTTTTCCCTCACTTCCTCAGAGGAGATTTTCTAGACTTTCTTAGTGAAGTGAAATGCTTCCTAGAAAGGAGATTGCCTTGCTGTAGCCTCCATCTAAATAATCTTAAATAGCCACTATTGTGCCTCCGTTTTGATATCACACGTTCCTCTCAAAGGAGAGTTGGAAATACTGTTTTCAGAAAATCTCAGGAACATGATTTTTTCACTACTCTTTTAAAAATGCCATTAAAGAGGCCAGTTGCAGAGATTTCTTATTTCCAGAACCAAAGTTAGACAAGAGAGGATGGGAAGACAGAAAAATATTTTAAGCAGTATAGGACACAGCCTAAATTCACAATATGCATTTCTAGCTCCAATCGTGATAGTATATTACTTCAGATTTCTGTAGCAAATTTTCTACTTAAGTTTCAGAAGAAATATAGAGCTTACCAAAAATAAAATATCATTTATTAGTATTTTATTTCTGAATGAGCAATTTGCTGAGATTAAAATCTTTTCTTCCTAGAAACACTTTACTAGTAGAACTATTAAGGAAAGGGTTTTGGTTCAGAATACAAATAACACATCCTATTTAAAAGTAGATTTGAAAGTAATATCTGTTCTTTCTTACCAATCAAAATTACATGCATGGAAGGTAAAAACCCATCAATTTTTAAAACACCTTATTATAGGCCTTTTCCTCTTAAATATAAATGGGAGTTCCTATTAATTCCTTGTGGAGCCATCTATCAAATGACAGTGGTCACAGGAATAGCCTATGGGAACAGGTTTTTCCACAGAATGCAATCTCCATGTTACTCTGGAAACATTGGTGATGACAAACTGTTTTACAGAGTTCTCATGGGCTGGTGCTTCTTACACAAATGACTTTCTCTTTGACTAAACTTTATACTCTTATTTTAGGCAGTTTAGTGAGGTTTTTAAAAATCACTTTTGCAAGAGCTCCCACCTGTCACCATGGACAAGCATCAGGTCTCTTCCTCTGGGTCACATCCTCCCTTGTCCTTCATGTAAGTCCCACTCTTGTTATTTTTGACCTTGAACTCCTTTGTGCTGCAGATTTACCCATGGAGGAGGCCTCATTAAGTGGAGAGGCTGTAAAATAGCTGGAGTACTTTAGAGTATTTTTTGATTTTTGTATTCTGTAAATTTATTTTCAGAGTAAAAATTTTGGTAAAAATGGTGAGGAATTGTTTCTGTTATGGAGATTCTCATCAGAATGCTACTGTGCTGATAGTTCAATGCTTTAAATTATTTTGTAAACATCTCTGTATTTGTTAGACTTTAATGCTGAAGATATAGCACTTACTAGTATGCAATGGATTCTGGTCGATGGTTGGCAAAATGGCTCCCTACACACAAATCCCATTGCCAGATTAATTTATAGCTTCGAAGAATGGGCCCCATCTTCCCACCATCTGAATCTCGGTGAATCTCCTGACATTTACTTTGGCAGATTGCAGTGGTATAGTAGGACACCCTCCAGAGGCCTTTGAAGCTGCTTCTCTAACCATTTTAGGGTCTTGCCCTCAGCTGGCCAACTGATGGATAAGAAACACTGGGCCCAGTCATTCTAGTGCTCCACCTGACCACCAGCCAATTCCCTGAATGAGCCCCCACTTAACAGTTTACATAGGGAGTTCAGATGAGGCCAGAAGAACCAATGGGCTGAGTGGTTTGAATCCTCTTTTTTGAGATGGTTGGTTGCACAGCAGTGGCAAACTCTTCATTTTAAGATTCGATGATTTTTTTACAGTCCTTGTCTCTACTGATGAAGAACAGTGTTTATTTCCCTCATATTGTTTGTTGAACTTTTTACTTAGTGTAGGGTTAATCTTACGAGTATAAAGTAAACTGAAAATAGATCTTTGTGAAAGTTAGCAGTGGGAATAGTAGAGAAAGGAGAAAGAAGGGTGGGAGAGTGGGCAGGAGGGAAAGTAGAGTGAGAAGAATTACTGTGTTCATAAATCTGTATATATGAAATACATGAAACTTGTATACTTTAAATAAAAAAAAAGAAATTGGCCTCTCAAAGTGGGGTGCTGTCATAACCAGGACCAAAACTATGTATAGTTAGGTTTAGAACCAGGTCATAGTCTAACAATGAAAAAATAGTGAGGAAACTGTTAACAGAAACTGAGAAAATGACAAGCAAACTGTCAATAAGAGCTGGGAAAACAAAATAGAAACTGGTATTGTGCAAGAAAAAAATGGTGACCAATTATGCAACAGCAAAGCAACTATGGCTAATGTAATTGGACTAAAAACAGATGTAAAATATTTCTGATAAGGTTTTGAATTTGGCCAAATAGATCTTCAGGATGCAAATAAAACTCTTTCTCATCTCCAGTCTCTTAGTCTAGTGAAAAAAAAAAAAATAAAGTCAAAATAAAAATAAGATGGGATCCGAGGAGGGAGCTCTGCTCAAGGGCTCAAGGGTGTGGCTTTAAGACTGTCTGGTACTGTTGTAGGAATGTATCCTTCAGTTTGTATTCCTAGTTCTTGCCTGGTGTGAGATAAGCATTCAAAGCAGACACTCAAGTAAGGTGCATAGATGAGAGCAGGATTCATCTGAAGTGGGGGAGTGAGCATATGTTCAGGTATGAGGGAGGTCAACCCCACAAGGACAGAGACTCACCATGGGAGGGCCAGCGAGCTGCCCAGGAAGAGAATGCAGGAGAAAGCCAAGAGAAGGGAGATCAGAGAGGGTCATTCCCATGCTCAGTGGTCCTTTTTACAGGCAGGGAGTGGTACCTTAAGGGAACACACACAAGGTGTGGAGTTTGGGCAGGGTTTAGTGTCCGTGATGTTTTCTGGGAGCTTTCTGGTGTCTCTATGTGAAGCTCAGCTTACACATGCTCATAATGGCATCCCTTCTTCCCAGTGTTGGAGGGGAGTCAGCTGCATCATGGCAAAGTGAGCACTTTGGATTAGCATGTTAGGGGTTGGAGTTAAAGCACAGGGCTATAGAAATTGTGGGAAAATCTTCCAGCTTATTTTCCCCTAACTCCCTGCCTATTCTGGGTCTCATATCAGTTAGTTCTAGTAGAATTAAATGGTGTTCCCAGCAGACTCATAGAATGGCAGATGTCCTAAACAGCACTCTGGCCTCAGAATCAGCCTTTAAGGCATACAGATCCGGCTGAAAAGCCCATGAGAGTATTTCAGGCATGGAAAGCCAAGAGACCCTGGAAAAAAAATGACCTAAATGAAAGATCTCTGTGAGATCCCAGTGGAAAGAACAGGTCATCAAAGAAGGAGGTACCTTTCTCTGAAGGGAGGAGAGAACTTCCACTTTGACTATGACCTTGTCTAAATATGATCAGAGTTGGCAAACTCAAAAGGCCTCCATAACCTTGGCAACTCATGACAAGAGTCTAGGGTGATTACTGACACCATAAACAAGAGTGTCAATTTGTTAATCAACAACAGGAGTCACTGTGCACTTACTCCTCATGTAGGATCTCTGTCCTTAATGTGCTGCACATTGTGATTTAATGCTATAACTAGTACTCAAACAGTATTTTACGCTTTGTGTTTCTGTGTGGGTACAAACTGTTGAAAGCTTTACTTAATATATGCTAAACTGATCTTCTGTATATAAAGATAATTGAAAATGAATCTTGATGTGAATGGAAGGGGAGAGGGGCGGGAGAGGGGAGGGTTGCAAATGGGAGGGAAGTTACAAGCGGGAAAAAGCATTGTAATCCCTAAGCTGTACTTTGGAAATTTATATTCATTAAATAAAAGTTAAAAAAATAATTAAATTACGTTCCTAGAAGACTACCTAAGATTGACTGAAGGCATCTAAGAAATTTAAGTGCATCTTCAGTAATATGTCTGACATACTCGAGGTGGCTATGATTAAACCAGAGTAGGATACCTCACATATAATGAACTATCCTTGCCAATACCCTTATAACAAGTATGATCAAGCTAGCTAAAATTCAGGAGTAAATTATTTATATATTTCTAAAATTTATGCATTAATATTCAAAGTACACTGATATAAAAGCTAGAATTTTATCTTCTCTGTTAAAATGAGGTTTTCATGGAATATTGGTCTGCCATGAATAGGAAATAATGAAAGTTTTTCTTTATCTTTAGCTAAGCAGCCTAAGAAACAAAGATTCTGTTTCATCAAGATAATTCCTTGTGCTTCATGTTGTCTTTTTCAAGCGTTTAATTACTTAAAAAAACTGAGTCTTCTCAATTATGTTTTTTCTACAGCTATGTAAATTTTTGTATTTGCTTTTGAAGTCTTAATATTCACTCTGTTTTAATGAATTACTATTATTACACGGTGTTCTATAAGCCTATGTTGATCAAATGTTTTAAACTTTTGATTTTGTTTTTTTACACACTTGCCAAAATCAAATTCTAAATTTCATCTTTCTCTTGACCTCAAACTAACTGTGATTTTCTAGTTGGGCTCCTAGAAGCCTGGCAGGATATGTTTCTTTCCTTGTGAAAGATATATTAAATTCATTAGACTTATTTTAAGGCATTGTCAAATGAGAAATGAAGCTCAACTTTCTTTAAGTGATATTTATGGATATATTATTGATACACATGTTCTAAAATTATATCAACTTCCTAGAAATCTAATATGTTGTCAATAATAATTTTGATTATGTTCAAATGTTGAATGTCATAGAAACAATCAAATTGTTTTGTCAATTGCTGTTCATGATGAATTTCCAACAGATTTTTTTAAAGATTTATTTATTTATTTTAAAGTCAAAGTTACACAGAGAGGAGAGCCAGAGAGAGAGAGAGGTCTTCCATCCGATGGTTCACCCCCTAATTGGCAACAATGGCTGGAGTTTTGCTGATCTGAAGCCAGGAGCCAGGAGTTTCTTCCACGTCTCCCACATGGGTTCAGGAGCCCAAGGAATTGGGATATCTTCTACTGCTTTCCCAGGCCATAGCAGAGAGCTGGATGGAAAGTACAGCAGCCTAAGCCAGTGCTGTGGCTCACTAGGCTAATCCTCCGCCTTGCAGCGCCAGCACCCCGGGTTCTAGTCCCGGTCGGGGCGCCAGATTCTATCCCGGTTGCTCTTCTTCCAGTCCACCTCTCTGCTGTGGCCTAGGAGGGCAGTGGAAGATGGCCCAAGTCCTTGGGCCCTGCACCCGCATGGGAGACCAGGAGGAAGCACCTGGCTCCTGGCTTCGGATTGGTGTAGCTCCGGCCATGGCGGCCATTTGGGGAGTGAACCAATGGAAGGAAGACCTTTCTCTCTCTCTCTCTCTCTCTCTCTCTCTCTCTCTCACTGTCTAACTCTGTCAAATAAAAAAAAAAAAGAAGATATAAATCCAAGGTTAAATATAAATTCAGGGAATGCCTAAATGTCTTTAAACCTTTCTGAGTCTTCAAATGTCCCATTATTCAAAGCTTTGTCCTTGGGACAGGCATTTGGCGAAGCAATTAAGATTCCACTTTGGACACTCACATCCTATATCAAAGATGTAAGTTCGCCGGCGCCGTGGCTCAATAGGCTAATCCTCCGCCTAGCGGCGCCGGCACACCGGGTTCTAGTCCCGGTCGGGGCGCCAGATTCTGTCCCGGTTGCCCCTCTTCCAGGCCAGCTCTCTGCTATGGCCAGGGAGTGCAGTGGAGGATGGCCCAGGTGCTTGGGCCCTGCACCCCATGGGAGACCAGGAAAAGCACCTGGATCCTGGCTCCTGCCATCGGATCAGCGCGGTGTGCCGGCTGCAGCGGCGGCCACTGGAGGGTGAACCAACGGCAAAGGAAGACCTTTCTCTCTCTGTCTCTCTCACTGTCCACTCTGCCTGTCAAAAAAAAAAAAAAAAAAAAAAAAAAAAAAGATGTAAGTTCAAGTCCTGGCCCTGCTTCCAATTCCAGTTGCTTGCTAATGTGCACCATAGGAGGGCAGTTGATAGCCCAAGTACTTATCCCTGCTGTCTCTGAGGGAGACCTGGATTGAGCTCCTGCCTTCTGGATTTGGGCTAGCAGAGCCCCAGGTGTCATATGCATTTAGGGATTGAACCAGCATGTGGAAGATCTCCTTTTCTTGTCTTTGTTACTGTGTGTGTATGTGTGTGTGTGTGTGTGTCTTTAAAAAAATTATAAAAAAAGACCCTATTCACTCCATGATTCATCACGGAAGAGATAAAATAATCCATATTCTCAAAAATTATTCTTGTGACTATTCTAAAATTGCTAAAATTGGGCAGGCATTTGGTATAGCAGTTAAGATGCTTGTAAGGACACCCATATCTCCCATCAGAGTGCCTGAGTTCATTCCTTGCTCTGTTCCCTGCTCTCACTTCCTGCTAATAATGTACCCTTGGATATAACAGATGAAGACTCAAGTACTTGGGTCCCTGGTGCCCACATGGGAGCTCCTGGCTCTTGGCTTTGGCCTGGCCCAGCCCTAGCTCTTGTGGGCACTTGGAGAATGCACAAACGGATAGGAGCTCTGTCTCTCTCTATTTTTAAGAGAAATTAATAAATCAAAACTTAAAATGAATAAATAAAATGGTTAAAGTGGTTTATGGCCAACATTTAGTTTGTCAAACTGTAATCTTGGGGGATTGATCAAAACTTCAGGCTTTGCTACATAAAGGGCCACTAGAATACTTGTAGAGGGATTTCTCTCAATTGCTATTTGCTTTTCTTTTTTTCAAAAGTTTATTTACTTGAAGGCCAGAGTTACAGAGAGAGAGAGAGAGAGAGAGAGAAAAGAAGAGAGAGAGAGAGAGGGATCTTCCATCCACTGGCTCACTACCCAAAAGGATACAATGACTGCTGGGCCAAGTGGAAGCCAGGAGCCAGGAGCTTCTTCCTAGTCTCCCACCTGAGTAGAGGGAGCCAAGACTTGGATCATCCTCTGCTGCTTTCCCAGGTGCATTAGCAGGAAGCTGGATTGGAGGTGGAGTACCAGGACACAAATTGACACCCATGTAGGCTGTGGCTTTTATCCTCTGTGCCATCATGCCAGTCCCGTAACTGCTATTTTCAAAGCATGTTTTCTGGTGGCCTCTAAGTTTTCCTTTCCCAAACAAGAACATTGCAGTTAAAAGGTAATTAGAACATTTTATATGTTTCCTCCAGGGATATCCTTGGAGAAATCACCAGTGGTAAAGGTACTCATTTTACCGGGCAAATGGTGAAATAGTTAAAATATTATAAATAAAATACCTTTAGTCAACAATAACCACATCAACTGGTGTGTTTGGTGTGGCAGATTGATTCAATCAGATATGTTTCTACTGAAAAACTTAAGTTGACCCCTTATAAAATAGTCACTAGAAGGCCTATGCCTATAGTAATAGAATCTCATGTATTTTCCACTCTTCTAAATTCTGGAAAGACTAACTCATGCAAGACTGGTACATTATGCCAAAGTGTGTTGTGTGAGATCAGATGAGATTGGAAAGTTCAGGATGGTATGGCCGTGGATCAATGTGTGTTTCCACAAGATGTCTTAGTCTGTTTTCTATTCGTATAAAACTGAATTCCATAGTATTAGTATTTTTTAAAGATTTTATTTATTTATTTGAGAGGTGGAGCTACAGAGAGAGTGAGAGACAGAGAGAGAGATCTCTTCCATTCGCTGGTTCACTCCCCAAATGGCCACATTGGCCAGAGGTAGGCCAATCCAAAGCCGAGATCCAGGATCCTCCTTTGGGTCTCCCACGTTGGTACAGGGGCCCAAGTACTTGGGCCATCCTCTACTGCTTTTCCAGGCCATAGCAGAGAGCTGGATTGGAAGAGGAGCAGTTGGTACAGGAACCAGTACCCATATCAAATTCCATTGTCACGGGCAGAGGCTTAGACCACTACGCCGCAGCGCCAGCCCCAGGCTAAGTTTTTTTTTTCATTTATTTTTTATTTTTTCCCAAAGAAACCTTTTATCTAAGGAATACAAGCTTCATGTATTTCATAAGTACAACTTTAAAAATACAGTGATTCTTCCCACCATACCTGCCCTCCCACCCACACTCCTTCCATGCCCAGTCCCATTCTCCACTAAGATCCATTTTCAATTAACTTTATACACAGAAGACTAACTCTACACTAAGTACAGAGTTCGACAATCTGCATGAAAAAAAATCTGAAAACACTGTTCCACAACAGTTGAGACAAGGGCTGTTTAAAGTCATTGCATCTCAAAGTTCCTTTCACTTCTTTTTTGTGGAAATTTAATTAAAGAAGCACCCAAGAATAATACATCTTTTGCAAGCACTTAGACATAATTATAACTTGTGAGACATAAGAATATCCTCCACTTAATACACTGAAAGAAAGTAAGTCCTTGAGAATGAGTTTTATCATTAATTAAGGAAGGACCTAAGAAAACAAGCAATGGAGTTGGACACTTAGGCATAACTAAAACTTACTAGACATAAGAATATGAGAGTTAACAGTAAAACTTGTTCTAAGTCTTTTTTTAAAAATAAGATTTATTTATTTATTTGAAATTCAGAGTTACACAGAGAGGAGAGGCAGAGAGAGAGAAGTTTTCCATCTGTGGGTTCACTCCCTAATAGGCTGCAATGGCTGGAGCTGCGCCAATCTGAAGCCAGGAGCTTCTTTCAGATCTCCCACATGCTGCAGGGGCCCAAGGACTTGGGCCATCTCCTAATGCTTTCCCATCCCATAGCAGAGAGCTGCATCGGAAGTGGAGCAGCCGGGACTCGAACCAGTGCCCATATGGGATGCTGACACTGCAGGCGGCAGCTTTACCTGTTATGCCACAGTGCCAACCCCCAGAGTAAGTTTATTAAAAGAGGTTTATTTGATTTTATTTATTTGGGAGGAGGCAAGATGGCGGAATAGGAAGGGAGCACACTGATAGTCCGGGGAGAGATAGTTTAATAAAAGTGGAGATACTGCAGGTTCAAGGAAGAGTAGGGGAGGAAACAGCAGAAGAAACTCTTCCGGAACACGTGATTCACAGCGGACCTGCGTGGAGAGCGTGGGAGCCCACAGTTCGGGACACCAGCGGCAGACTCAACACACCAGCGCTGGAACGTGAGGTGTGCTGAACCTCAATAGCCCGAGACACCGGCAGGCAAGTGAAGACAGGAGGCTAGAGGGAACGACCCCCGGGGGGGGGGGGGGAGTTCACCAGGCTAACTGGAAGAGAGAGAGAGAGAGAAAAAAAAAAGGTGACTGGTACGGACACAGGTTTCTCTCTCTCTGCTCACCTCTCAAGGGCGAGCAAGACAAAGAGCAGGCGCCATCTTGGACATACGTCATAAGCAGAGCGACCTCAGGTCTGCACCGGCCCTGAGCCTAGCAGAAAAACCTGACTCGGGGCAGGGCGAATTAACAGGAGATTAGGACCTAGTAAATTTGTGGTGCTACTGAACTGAGACTGCGAAAAAGGAGACGGTGGGGGAGAGAACTCACGGAATTCACGTGAGCACTCTCCAGAGACGCTACAATTCCGTAACTTTGGCAACCCAGTGGGAGACTGAAGGAGAATTTGAGCCCACTCTGAGGGCCGAACAGATTCCCTGTGTGGTCCTTGGGAAAGAGCTTCCGATCTCTGGCTCCTGTGGGTATATCATTTGCCTGCTAACTACCTCCAACTTCGTTCAGCTGTGCTGAATTACTTCCCTTTTGAATCAAAAAAAAAAAAAAAAAAAAAGAAAGAGAGAGAGAGAGAGAGATTTACCACGCCTAACCTGGGAGTGTCACCTTTGGCACACCAAACAGAGCTCTCAGGCCACACCCATCTCAAGCCCTAAGGCTCTATCAAAAACAGATAGTCCACTTAATCTAGAGTCATAGTATAACAAAAAAAAGCACCACAGTGAAGAAACCAAATATCTCCAATATGCCAAATAACAAACACAAAAACCGAGGTAATAAAAACAAGGAAGTCACCATGACGCCCCCAAATGAAAACGACACCCCAATTCAAGATTATGAAGATGATGACATAGAAGAAATGCAAGAAGCAGATCTCAAAAAATTGATAAGAACATTAAGAAGTTCTCAAAAACAAATTCTTGAACTACAGAAATCCTTAATGGACAAGATAGAAAATCTCTCTCGTGAAAATGAAATATTAAGGAGGAATCAAAATGAAATGAAACAACTAGTACAACAGGAAACTGTGATAGTGACTGAAGTGAAGAATTCAATAGATCAAATGAAAAACACAATAGAGAGCCTTACAAACAGAATGGGTGAAGCAGAAGAGAGAATATCGGACTTAGAAGACAGAGAACAGGAAAGGATACAGTCAGACCAAAGAAAAGAAGAGGAAATTAGAAATCTAAAACATATTGTCGGGAATCTTCAGGATACTATTAAAAAACCCAACATTCGGGTTCTAGGAGTTCCTGAAGGCATGGAGAGGGAGAAAGGATTAGAAGGCCTTTTTAGTGAGATATTAGCAGAAAATTTCCCAGGTTTGGAGAAGGACAGAGACATCCTAGTACAGGAAGCTCACAGAACCCCTAATAAACACAACCAAAAGAGATCCTCACCATGACACGTTGTAATTAAACTCACCACAGTGAAACATAAAGAAAAGATCCTAAAATGTGCAACAGAGAAACGTCAGATTACTCTCAGAGGATCTCCAATCAGACTCACAGCTGACTTCTCATCAGAAACTCTACAAGCTAGGAGGGAATGGCGAGACATAGCCCAGGTACTAAGAGAGAACAACTGCCAGCCCAGAATATTATATCCTGCAAAGCTATCATTTGTGAATGAAGGTGAAATAAAGACTTTTCATAGCAAACAGAAATTGAAAGAATTTGTTGCCACTCGTCCAGCCCTGCAAAAGATGCTTAAAAATGTGTTACACACAGAAACACAGAAACACAGAAACACGGTCATCAATATGAAAGAAGGTAAAGGAAGGAAACCAAGGAAGGAAAGCTCACAGCAAAAGATCACAGGGAATTCAAAGCATATATTAGAACTTATCTTTGGCAAATGGCAGGGCAAAGTTACCACTTATCATTAGTCACATTGAACGTGAATGGCCTGAACTGTCCAGTTAAAAGACACCGATTGGCTGATTGGGTTAAGGAACAAAACCCATCTATTTGCTGCTTACAAGAAACACATCTTTCCAACAAAGATCCATACAGACTGAAAGTGAAAGGCTGGAAAAAGATATACCATGCCAACAGAAATGAAAAAAGAGCGGGCGTAGCCATCTTAATATCGGACAACATAAACTTGACCACAAAAACTGTTAAGAGAGACAAAGAGGGGCACTATATAATGATTAAGGGATCGATACAACAAGAAGATATAACAATTATCAATGTATATGCACCTAACTACAGGGCACCAGTTTATCTAAAAGATTTCTTAACGGACTTAAAGGGAGACTTAGACCCCAATACAATAGTACTGGGGGACTTCAATACTCCACTCTCAGAAATAGACAGATCAATAGGACAGAAGATCAACAAGGATACAGTAGATTTAAATGATACTATAGCCCAAATGGATCTAACAGATATATACAGAACTTTCAAGCCTACAGCTAAAGATTTTACATTCTTCTCAGCAGTACATGGAACCTTCTCTAGGATTGACCATGCAGCTTCTCAGACCATAAAGGAATGAAGTTGGAAGCATTTCCACTGAGATCTGGTACCAGACAGGGATGCCCACTCTCACCACTGCTATTCAATATAGTTCTGGAGGTTCTAGCCAGAGCTATTAGGCAAGAAAAAGAAATTAAAGGGATACAAATTGGGAAGGAAGAACTCAAACTATCCCTCTTTGCAGATGATATGATTCTTTATTTAGGGGACCCAATCAAATACCTTGGAATAAACTTAACCAAGGACGTTAAAGATCTCTACGATGAAAATTACAAAACCTTAAAGACAGAAATAGAAGAGGATACCAAGAAATGGAAAAATGTTCCATGCTCATGGATTGGAAGAATCAATATCATCAAAATGTCCATTCTCCCAAAAGCAATTTATAGATTCAATGCAATACCAATCAAGATACCGAAGACCTTCTTCTCAGATCTGGAAACAATGGTGCTGAAATTTATATGGAGGCACAAGAGACCTCGAATAGCTAAAGCAATCTTGTACAACAAAAACAAAGCCGGAGGCATCACAATACCAGATTTCAGGACATACTACAGGGCAGTTGTAATCAAAACAGCATGGTACTGGTACAGAAACAGAAGGATAGACCAATGGAACAGAATTGAAACACCAGAAATCAACCCAAACATCTACAGCCAACTTATATTTGATCAAGGATCTAAAACTAATTCCTGGAGCAAGGACAGTCTATTCAATAAATGGTGCTGGGAAAATTGGATTTCCACGTGCAGAATCATGAAGCAAGACCCCTACCTTACACCTTACACAAAAATCCACTCAACATGGATTAAAGACCTAAATCTACGACCTGACACCATCAAGTTACTAGAGAACATTGGAGAAACCCTTCAAGATATTGGCACAGGCAAAGAATTTCTGGAAAAGACCCGGGAGGCACAGGCAGGCAAAGCCAAAATCAACTATTTGGATTGCATCAAATTGAGAAGTTTCTGTACTGCAAAAGAAACAGTCAGGAGAGTGAAGAGACAACCGACAGAATGGGAAAAAATATTTGCAAACTATGCAACAGATAAAGGGTTAATAACCAGAATCTACAAAGAGATCAAGAAACTCCACAAAAACAAAACCAACAACCCACTTAAGAGATGGGCCAAGGGCCTCAATAGACATTTTTCAAAAGAGGAAATCCAAATGGCCAACAGGCACATGAAAAAATGTTCAAGGTCATTAGCAATCAGGGAAATGCAAATCAAAACCACAATGAGGTTTCACCTCACCCCGGTTAGAATGGTTCACATGCAGAAATCTACCAACAACAGATGATGGTGAGGATGTGTGGAAAAAGGGACACTAACCCACTGTTGGTGGGAATGCAAACTGGTCAAGCCACTATGGAAGTCAGTCTGGAGATTCCTCAGAAACCTGAAGATAACCCAGCCATCCCACTCCTTGGAATTTACCCAAAGGAATTTAAATTGGCAAACAAAAAAGCGGTCTGCAACCTAATGTTTATTGCAGCTCAATTCACAATAGCTAAGACCTGGAACCAACCTAAATGCCCATCAACGGTAGACTGGATAAAGAAATTATGGGATATGTACTCTTTAGAATACTATACCGCAGTAAGAAACAACGAAATCCAGTCATTTGCAACAAAATAGAGGAATCTGGAACACATCATGCTGAGTGAAATAAGCCAGTCCCAAAGGACAAATACCATATGTTCTCCCTGATCGGTGACAACTGACTGAACACCAAAAAGGAAACCTCCTGAAGTGAAATGGACACTATGGGAAATGGTGACTTGATCAGCATAGCCCTGACTGTTAATGAACAACTTAATACATTATCCCTCTTAGTAGTTTTTTGTCTGTTCTACTTAATATGACTGGTTTAATTCTGTAATTAAGACAAAGTTATTCTTAAGTGTTAAAAATTAACTGAAATGTGATCCCTGTTAAACATAAGAGTGGGAATAAGAGAGGGAAGAGATGTATAATTTGGGACATGCTCAAGCTGACCTGCCCCAAATGGTAGAGTTAGAAACATACCAGGGGATTCCAATTCAATCCCATCAAGGTGGCATGTACCAATGCCATCTCACTAGTCCAAGTGATCAATTTCAGTTCACAATTGATCATAATGAAAGGACTAAGAGTCAAAGGGAGCACATAAACAAGTCTAGTACCTGCTAACACTAACCGATGGAATAAATAAAGGGGAGAGTGATCCAACATGGGAAGTGAGATACTCAGCAGACTCATAGAATGGCAGATGTCCTAAATAGCACTCTGGCCTCAGAATCAGCCCTAAAGGCATTTGGATCTGGCTGAAAAGCCCATGAGAGTATTTCAGGCATGGAAAGCCAAGACACTCTGGCAAAAGATCTCTGTGAGTGAGATCCCAGTGGAAAGAACAGATCTTCAAAGAAGGAGGTACCTTTCTCTGAAGGGAGGAGAGAACCTCCACTTTGACTATGATCTTGTCTAAACAAGATAAGAGTCGGAGAACTCAGAGGGCTTCCATAGCCTTGGAAACTCATGACTGGACATAGGGAGATTACTGATGCCATAGACAGGAGTGTCAATTGGTAAAGTCAACAACAGGAATCACTGTGCACTTACTCCTCATGTAGGATCTCTGTCCTTAATGTGCTGTGCATTGAGATTTAATGCTATAACGAGTACTCAAACAATATATTTCACTTTGTGTTTCTTTGTGGGTGCAAACTGTTGAAATCTTTACTTAATGCATACTAAACTGATCTTTTGTTAAAAAAAAAAGAAATTATCAATTCCCAACTTGACTCTCACTGGGATTAAACATGACATAGGTCTGATCTGATTTCATCATCATTTAAAAAAATCATCTATTATTTTTCATTTTATGTTTCTGTGTGGGAGCAAACTGTTGAAATCCTTACTTAATGTATACTAAGCTGATCTTCTGTATATTAAGATAATTGAAAATTAATCTTGATGTGAATGGAAGGGGAGAGGGAGTGGGAAAGGGGAGGGTTGTGGGTGGGAGGGACGGTATGGGGGGGGAAGCCATTGTAATCCATAAGTCGTACTTTGGAAATTTATATTCATTAAATAAAAGTTAAAAAAAGAGGTTTATTCATGTCAGTTGTGGAGGTTGGGAAGTCCAAGGACATGGTGCCAGCATATGCTCAGCATCTGCAGAGGGCCTTCCTGCTGAGTCGTGATAAGGTAGAGGGCATCACACAGCCAGTAGGGAGAGAACTCACGTTTATGATAAAGCCACTCCCATGATAACCCATCAACCTATTCCTGAGGGCTTGGCAATCACCTAGAAGAGGTCCCATCTCTCAAATGTCAGCTAGGACTTTGGGTATTAAGTTTCCAACACATGAAACTTTGAGGACACATTCAACCCACAACATCTATTGAAAGCAGCTTTATGTGATCCACCAACCAAGGACAGTGAAACTTCTCACAGTCTAGAACCTGGAGACTGGTCTTCTAGAAATCACGACTTGGCTGCCAGGGTACTATCACAACTTTTTTTTTTTTTTTTTTTTTTGCCTGTGGTAACTATCTCTGATCCTTGACTAGAAACTGCTAATTTCACCATTTTGTATAGAACTGGAAAGAGGAGCATAGGTATACTTAAGCTGTATAATATTATTTGTGGAGATTTTTGAGCCACCTTCATGCACAGGCAGCCTTCTGCCATGATGAATGGAAGACGGATTAATGTGTGCTATAAATTTTACTTCTTTTTAAAAGAATCATTTATTTATTTGAAAGGCAGAGAGAGAGAGAGAGAGAGAGAGAGAGATTGATTGATTTTCCATCCATTGGTTCACTCATCAACTACTTGAGCCATCACTGGTACCTCCCTGGTACATGAGAAGGAAGCTGGAGTAGAAGCAGAGATGGTACTTCATCCCAGGCATTCCAGTATGTGTCCCAGATGACAAGTTAACCTGCCACACCACAGTGTCTGCTTGTGGGCTGGGAATTTTAATGGCATTTTTTTGTTCCATAATCAGTCAAAAATGGAACACTGGTTCACTTCCCTTAGCCTATAATAAAACAGGCTAAGCAGCTAATAGTCAGGAGGCATCAACCTTTCTGGGTCAGCATGATGTGTTAGGTCCTTTTCACCTCTCATGCCTTGGAATAAATATAAATGAGGCAATTATTAGAAGTTCATTTTGCACATTAGGGTATATAGCAGTTGATACTATTTTTTGCAAAATAGACTTCTTTAAATTCTCTTGCTAACAAAGCAATAGATAATAAAATTACTCTAGATGACTTACTGGCTGTACAGAGACAAATTTGTCTCAATACATTGGGTATTTTAGACTAATCTGCATGGGATTAAAGCAGGTAGACATTTCATCTGGCTCAATCTTTGATCTAAATTTTGATTTGTTTGGTTCATTGAATCGTTGACTGAGGAGAGCATTTTCCAAACTCTTGGTATTATCCTTCTGACAGTCATAATATTCTCCCTTCATTTCTTCAAGGGTTTTAAATATTCGCCTACATACATCTACTGAATGTTGAGTGGTCTCTCTTTGACTAACATGACCAAAAACCCAAAGAAATATAGTAACCTGAGGGTACCATATCCTATGTTGAGACTGGGATCCCAATATGGTTCTGAGAGTAGCAGACATACCCTTAGTTTTAGTCACTTTTCTATCTAGGTGACTGTGACAAAAAAGGAGGAGTTTTTAAAACTTAGTATGAGAGGCCATTGTTCTGGACTGAGCTCCTGCACTAGGCCTTAACAGATTAGACCACAACAAACCAAAATGGAGTCATTCTTGCCAAATATCACATAACCAAATAGATCTCAAAATAGATCAAGTTTATTTCCTGAATATAGGATATTCTAGTCTACCTCATCAGCAAAATAAGGAAGTCCCCTCTGCTTCAATCCTTGCAGGGAATTGATCTTAGGTAGACTAATGCTGATTGAGCAGGTTATTTTTTCTATTTTTCAGTCTCCTTGTTCCCATCTTACAAACCACTCTGTTACATCACTGTCTAAAGAATACTTTCGAATTCTATACTGAGACCAAATGAGTCCATTTATGATACTGACTGAAAATGACATCAATACTCAATGCTTTACTTAATCTCTCAAAATTGAGAGAATGTTTCAAAGGCAGGAAATATTAAGTCAAACTAAATTTGGGCTTTGGAAGCCTCAATAAGATTTCTACATAACATACTACAACCTAAGAGTGTGTTAGGAAACTGAAAACCTAATTTAAGAACTTGCTTTTGTAACGCACTTGAGCATAAGCTGATTACAGCAGGTGACGAGCCAACTAGAAATCTTTGCCCCTAACTCCCATTTTCTGTCTGTCACTCCCCTGGGTCTGCCCAGGTGTAAGTCACCTTTTCATCACTACAAATAAAGTCCCGGAGAAAAGATAACTTCTAAAGAAAAAGATTTATCTTTGCTCACAGTTTTGAAGTTCAAGATTGGTCAACCCCATTGGGCCTGATGTTGAATGAGGGCAGAGGATGTGTTGAGGAAGGATCACATGATGAACCAGGAAGCAGAGAGACAAGAAGCATGCTAATCCTCTCCTTATAAAGTCACCATGATTCAATTACAGGGACACCACCCTAACAACTGAGTCCAATCTAATCACTCTCCAATGCCCCAACTTCACACACTATAACTGGCGTCAAGTTCCATCCTTAATCCATTAACATAAGCTCTGGGGCTCAAGCCCTTAACACATAAGCCTTTGGGAACTACCCAAACAATTGTCCAAGCCATCACATCCATTAATATTATTCGTTACAATGTGACAACTGTAGAGTAAGTCCAAATCTATTCTGACTCTGGAGGCTGCCAGATTCCAAAATTGTTCTTTGTTCAAACTCTGTTAAATTTAATTGGACTAGGCCGGCGCCGCGGCTCAATAGGCTAATCCTCCACCTAGTGGCGCCGGCACACCAGGTTCTAGTCCCGGTCAGGGCACCGGATTCTTTCCCGGTTGCCCCTCTTCCAGGCCAGCTCTCTGCTGTGCCCCAGGAAGGCAGTGGAGGATGGCCCAAGTGCTTGGGCCCTGCACCCGCATGGAGATCAGGAGAAGCACCTGGCTCCTGCCTTTGAATCAGCGCGGTGCGCCGGCTGCAGCGCGCTGGCCAAGGCGGCCATTGGAGGGTGAACCAACAGCAAAAGGAAGACCTTTCTCTCTGTCTCTCTCTCTCATTATCCACTCTGCCTGTCAAAAAAAAAAAAAAATTTAATTGGACTGAAGTTTTTCTTTTAACAGTCTCATTAAACTCAGTCTGTTTAGGTAAGTGCTGCAAGAATAGTGGTTTGATGATATAGGCTCTCTTTAAATTTGCTTTGCTGAGCTTTTAATAAGAAATCTCAGATTAGAGTCTGAAAAACTCTTGAAGTGAGGAAGCCAAGCCAGGGACTCATGTCAAACTCTGCCAAATTCTTCTCTTATTGAGGTCTCCAGTCTATCTTGTAGTTCTTAGGCCTGTCAGCAAGTGATATTTTTACTCAATGCAAGGTTGGAAACAATGCAAAGGAACAATGCATTCACACATTCAAGGTACCAGGGAAGTTTTTCTAGGAGATTTTTATTGGCTCCATAAGGTCATTTTCAGGTCCTCAAAGTTGTGTGGTCATATCTGAAAATATGATGTTCCTATCTAAGGCTTGCCAACATAACCAATGCTCCTAACTGTCTCTTCTTATAAGGAGAATAGATTCTTACTGAATCTAAGCAAAGAAGTCCATTGCCATAAAAAGAAAACTACTCACAATCAATCCAAATTTATGGTAGGAGAAAAACTAATTCTTGTCATTTTGTCCACAAAGGTCTAACTTGCCAAGTTGCTGTAAGCTATGGATAGCTTAAGAGACAAAAATGTTTCTTTATTCTGGAAAACACAACATTAAAAGAATCTAGCAATGTTTTGAGTAAAACAGTGTGAAAAACATAATTTTTCATTATTTTAATCCCATGTAATTAATTCCCACCCTGCCTGATATTGGGTTGGGTTAGACATTTTTTGAGTCTGGGTTTTCCATTAGAGTTTGAAATGCTTACCGAGTCCAGTGGTTTAATCTTAAAGTTATCAGAAAACTATACTTGAGAAATCTTTTTCCATGAATTTCTTTTAAGAAAACCAACTTTGGATTATAGCTGATTGCAAATCCTTTCAAAGCAGATTCAAAATAACTGTTTTTGAATGAAAAAGACAGAATGGGCAGTCTTCTAAGAATGGACTTTTGAGAATTCATTGTAATAAGGACACATTGACATAGAAATTTGGCTATTTTTCTTTGGTATACAACATGTTAACATAAAGAACTCTAATTATGATGAACGACACTAGATTTCTTAGAATTCCACACAATTTGTTTTTGGAAGACTTATATCAATAATATACCTAAAAATATATAAAAAAGGTTTAATATAACTTATTTGACAATGATTCCCATAAAATTTAGCATGTAAATTAAGTCTAATGGGTTTAATATCTTTCTTTTGAATGCTCCAGGAGCCCTCAATAACATCCCTAACTCAATTTGAGGTCAAAACAAATTTAGAATTTGATTTTGGAAAGTTTGTCAAAAATTGCAAAAATCATTTTTGTCACTTGATTATATAGGATCACAGATCTTTACTAAATAAAAACAAGCTGACATGACATTTCAAAGGCAAAACAGAAAAATTACAGTTATAGAAAAAAACTAGCTATTGTAATGTTGAGAAGATTGTTATCTTAAGCAATGAAAAACCTAATAAAAAACATGAAGCACAGGAAATAATGTTGATAAACCACAGAACCTCTCTCTGTGTCTTTCCTCTCTCTCTTAGGGTAGATAACTCAAAAAGTGAATGTAATCTCTCATCATATTAATACTATACTATAAGAAAATTTTGTTTTAAAGAGAAGATCAATTTATAGTTTTTAAATGAGTGTATTTCTGAGCTTAAGGATTATTTTAAAAACATTTGTAGCCAATGCTGTGGCACGGTAGACCAAGCCTTTGCCTTTGGTGCCAGCATCCCATTATGGACACAAGTTCTTGTCCCAGGTGCTCCTCTTCCAATCTAGCTCTCTGCTTACAGCCTGGGAAAGCAGTAGAAGATGGCCTAAGAGCCTAGGCTACGGTGCCCACGTGGGAGACCCAGAAGAAGCTCCCGGCTTCTGGCTTCAGATCAGCCCAGATCCAGCCGTTGTGGCCATTTGGAGAGTGAATCAGTAGATGGAAGACCTTTCTCTCTGTCTCTCCCTCTCCCTTGCCTTTATCACTCTGCCTTTAAAATAAATCAATCTTTAGAATTATTATAAATTCATTAAATTTTAGTCAGTTTGACTATATGAGTCTCTGTATCTTTTCTATTCCTTCATTTTTTTCCATATTTCATTAATTTATTCTAAAAGAACATTTAAATAACCTCTAACTAGACAAAATTATTTTTCCTCAAAAAAAAAAAAAACATATCCTGGCATCTTTTCACATCTTAATTTTATTATATACCTTGAATATGGAACTATTTCCTTTACTTAAGGTTTTAATTACATACATTAAATTAGAATTTTAACTATTAGCTTAATTTTTAGTGAAAAGTAGTAGGCATTACAAGCTATCTTATATCAGCATTTATTACTTTATAATTTCTAGAAAAAAGACTTCATCAATTTTTCATGTTTATTTACATGACCCAGATATATTTAGCCTCTGTTGTCTTTGGAAAAAGAGATGCCAAAATATATAAACCTAAGAATTTAAATTTAAGGGTTGGTTTGTGGCACCATCATCCCTAGGATGCAAGCATGCTTCTATATACAAGTACATACATCAGTTACTAAGATAAACCAGATCAACAGATTGGAGGACAGAAATCATATGATCATAATAGATGCAGGAAAACTATTGGACAAAATTCAACAATCTTTTATGAGTTTGAGTTTTATGAGGTTGAGTTGCTGCTTGCAATATCAATATCTCATGTCAGAGTGTCAATTAAAGTCATCACTGCTCTGCTTCTGATCCAGGTTCCTGCTGATGTTCCTGGGAAGGCAGAGAAAGATGAACCAAGCACTTGGGTTCCTGCCTCCCATGTGGTAAATCAGGATAAAATTCCTGTTTCTTGCTTCATTCTGGTCCAGGCCTGGCTGTTGCAGCCATCTGGGGAGTGAGCCAGAGGATAGAATGATCTTTCTCTCTCTCTCTACAGCTTTTAAATAAATAAATAAACATTTTAGAAATATTAAAGATGATGTCAAAGAAATTAATGAAATCATAAGAGACTATTATGAACAATTATATACCAACAAATTGGATAACCTAGAAGAAAGTGATCAATCCCTACAAATAAGCCATCAAGATTTAGTCATGAAGAAATAGATAATTGGAACAGACTAATAATAAATAAGGAGATAGAATCAGTTACAAAGACCTCCCAATAAAGAAAAGCCCAGGAGCAAATGACTTTATTGGTGAATTCTACCAAACATTTAAGAAAGAGTTATTATCTATCTTTCCTAAACTATTCTTGAAAAATTGTTGGAGAACCTCACCACGGTTAGAATGGCTCACATACAGAAATCTACCAACAACAGATGATGGTGAGGATGTGTGGAAAAAGGGACACTAACCCACTGTTGGTGGGAATGCAAACTGGTCAAGCCACTATGGAAGTCAGTCTGGAGATTCCTCAGAAACCTGAAGATAACCCTACCGTTCGACCCAGCCATCCCACTCCTTGGGATTTACCCAAAGGAATTTAAATTGGCAAACAAAAAAGCGGTCTGCACCCTAATGTTTATTGCAGCTCAATTCACAATAGCCAAGACCTGGAACCAACCTAAATGACCATCAACGGTAGACTGGATAAAGAAATTATGGGATATGTACTCTTTAGAACACTATACTGCAGTAAGAAACAATGAAATCCAGTCATTTGCAACAAAATGGAGGAATCTGGAACACATCATGCTGAGTGAAATAAGCCAGTCCCAAAGGACAAATATCATATGTTCTCCCTGATCGGTGACAACTGACTGAACACCAAAAAGGAAACCTCCTGAAGTGAAATGGACACTATGGGAAATGGTGACTTGATCAGCATAGCCCTGACTGTTAATGAACAACTTAATACATTATCCCTCTTAGTAGTTTTTTGTCTGTTCTACTTAATACTACTGGTTTAATTCTGTAATTAAGACAAAGTTATTCTTAAGTGTTGAAATTTAACTGAAATGTGATCCCTGCTAAATATAAGAGTGGGAAGAGAGATGTACAATTTGGGACATGCTCAAGCTGACTAGCCCCAAATGGTAGAGTTAGAAACATACCAGGGGATTCCAATTCAATCCCATCAAGGTGGCATGTACCAATGCCATCTCACTAGTCCAAGTGATCAATTTCAGTTCACAATTGATCATAATGAAAGGACTAAGAGTCAAAGGGAGCACATAAACAAGTCTAGTACATGCTAATACTAACCGATAGAATAAATAAAGGGGAGAGCGATCCAACATGGGAAGCGAGATACACAGCAGACTCATAGAATGGCAGATGTCCTAAACATCACTCTGGCCTCAGAATCAGCCCTAAAGGCATTTGGATCTGGCTGAAAAGCCCATGAGAGTATTTCAGGCATGGAAAGCTAAGACACTCTGGCAAAACAAAACAAAACAAAACAAAACAACAACAACAACAAAAAACAACAAAACCCTAAATGAAAGATCTCTGTGAGTGAGATCCCAGTGGAAAGAACGGGTCATCAAAGAAGTAGGTACCTTTCTCTGAAGGGAGGAGAGAACTTCCACTTTGACTATGACCTTGTCTAAACAAGATAAGATTCGGAGAACTCAAAAGGCTTCCATAGCCTTGGAAACTCATGACTGGAGCATAGGGAGATTACTGATGCCATAAACAGGAGTGTCTATTTGTAAAGTCAACAACAGGAGTCACTGTGCACTTACTCCTCATGTAGGATCTCTGTCCTTAATGTGCTGTACATTGAGATTTAATGCTATAACGAGTACTCAAACAGTATATTTCACTTTGTGTTTCTATGTGGGTGCAAACTGTTGAAATCTTTACTTAATGTATACTAAACTGATCTTCTGTATATATAGAAAATTGAAAATGAATCTTGATATGAATGGAAGGGGAGAGAGAGCGGGAAAGGGGAGGGTTGCCGGTTGCAGGGAAGTCATGGGGGGGGGGAGCCAATGTAGTCCATAAGCTGTACTTTGGAAATCTATATTCATTAAATAAAAGTTAAAAAAAAAAGAAAAATTGTTGGAGAGGGAATAGTTCCAAGCTCATTTTATGGTGTGACAGTATTAATCTGAAACCAAAGCCAAAGACATAATAAAACTGCGACCAATATCTTTTATGAACACTGATGTAAAAAATGCTTAAAATAACAACAAAACTGAATCCACCAGCCCATTGAAATGATCTTCATCCTGAGGATGCAAGCATGCTTCTATATACAAGTACATACATCAGTTACTAAGATAAACCAGATCAACAGATTGGAGGACAGAAATCATATGATCATAATAGATGGAGAAAAACTATTGGACAAAATTCAACAACCTTTTATGACAAAATCTCCCCCACAAATTAGGTATATAAGGAACAAACCTCAACGCAAAAGGCTTATATGAACAGCTCACATCCAGCGTGACACTCAGCGGAGAAAATCTGAAAGCTTTCCCTCTAATGTCAGAAGCAAGGCAAGGATGCCAATTTTTACCACTTCTTTTCAGTGTAGCACTGGACTTCTATGCCAAAGGGATTAGAAAAAGAAAGGGCGGCTGGTGCAGCAGCTCACTAGGCTAATCCTCTGCCTGCGGCGCCGGTACCCCAGGTTCTAGTCCTGGTTGGGATGCCAGAATCTTTCCCGGTTGCTCCTCTTCCAGTCCAGCTCTCTGCTGTGGCCCGGGAAGGCAGTGGAGGATGCCCAAGTCCTTGGGCCCTGCATCTGCATGGGAGACCAGGAGGAAGCACCTGGCTCCTGGCTTCAGGCTAGTGCAGCACGCCAGCCGTAGTGGCCATTTGTGGGATGAACCAACGGAAGGAAGACCTTTCTCTCTGTCTCTCTATCTCACTGTCTAACTCTATCTGTCAAATAAAAAATAAAAGATGGGGGGGGGGGAGATAGAGATTTTCCATCTGTTGGTTCATTCCCCAGATGGCCCCGGTGGCCAGGGCTGAGCCAGGCAAAGCCAGGAGCTTCATTGGGGTCTCCGATGTGGGTGACATGGGCGCTTTAGCAGGGAGCTGGATGGGAAGTAGAGCAGCTGGGACACTAACAGGTACCCATTTGGGATACCAGCCTTTCAGACAGCAGCCTAACTTGCTGTGCCACAACACCAGCCCCTCTCTTTGGTGGGTGAAGAACACATGGACCCTTCGTAATAGTTAGCAATCCTTAGACATACCACTGCTGAGGCCTTGCAGTGGTCACTTCACAAATGCTTCCAACTGCCTGCCACAATTAGCATTGCCACGTCACAGATGAAGGAAGTGAGGCACCCAACAGTCAAGAAATTGCTCACAAACTGTGGTTGGTCCCAGCACTTGTCTGCTCCTAAATTCTGTGCTTTCCTCACTGCTTCCTGCTCTCCTGACCCTAAAACCAATTACCTTTTTCTTCTTTTCAAGTAAAAATGACTCATTTAGGAATCTATGTGACTGTTTCACTGGAAATCTGTATTTTGCAATATAAAATGCTAATAAGAGTTAATTATTTGAAAACCTTACTGTCAAACTTGGATACTACCAGGGAATAGATGAGCTATTAAATTACAGTAGGGAGATGTATTTGTGTATGATTCTCAGTGTTTTAAGAACATTTGAGAAGCAGGATTTCAAATCTCCTTGAAATACTTGCAACTGCTAGAACCTATGGAGCACTGTTTTAGGCCACCTTTTTAGCAAAGCAGTATATTTGGATGCACATGTTCTGGGGCTTTTGTTCGAATAAAAAAGGAACTTACTTTTCTAAAAATAAATCTGTGTCACTGGCATTATTTTCAAAGAGAAACAATATCATTTGGCAAACAAGAGTTGGCGTTCAGATCTCTGATTCTAAAGGAGGGAAGAAGGTGCCATCTAGTGATCTAAGCAGGCATTAATGTTGGAAAATATTGAGGAAATGCTGACTGCTTTCAACTCGGAAGTACAGATGTAAATAAAAATATCAGAATTATGAAGTCTGTAACAGCTTTACCAACACGTTGGACAGGACTGGTAGTTAAGGAAAATGGTTCCTTACCGGGAAATCACTGTAATGTTATCTGTAGCTTCTCTCTGTATGACCGCTGTAGCTTTTTTCCCTTCAGTTCAATGTCTTCTCTGTCCAAAGAGGTGTGACCTTCTGGGGAACAGGCTCCTTTGTCATTTTCTTTATATGTGGAAAATCCCGTCCATAAAACAGCGGTATGTGTCACACATTTCTCACTGAATGCGGGTTTTATTTGCTTGTCAGTCACACCAGGAGCACCGAGCTCTGACCCAGGGACCGCTCACGCGACTTATCTTCACGGTATTGACGCATCTGCGAGTGTCTTAGGTACCCTTTATCTCCATGCTTTCCCCCAGCCTTCGGAATTAGCGGACATCGCTTCCCCTGTGGTTTCCCAGTGCATCTCGAGCACACGTGGCCCTCTGCGCAGGACGAGTCACGTGGCCTCTGTGGCCTTCCCAGCAGAAGGGCCTCCTCACAGGGAACCGGGAAACTTTCTGGCATGTCTGCAGCGGGACCCTGTGCCGGCCGTGTCGCCAGGTGGTTAGGCCTGAGGGCAGCACGGCCCAGAGGCTGCGTGGTCCCTCCTTAGAAAAGTGGAGTCAGATGGCTGGCTGGAGATGGCCCCAAACCCCGCGGGCCCCGCAAATGGTCCCTTGTTGCCCACCAAGCTTCCTCCCACTCATCCAGCTCAACACTGGATCACTGATTCCGACAACAAATAAAGGGAGAACAGGAGCCACGAACGCACAACGAAGAAGAGCCGCCAGCGACCGGGGGTGTTTTAAAACTAAACGCTGTCAGCAAAATCAGCTGTCAGCAAACACAAAGCTGCCCTCGGAGGAGCAGAGATCCTCGAACAGGCGGCGGTCAGCAGAGAGTAAAGCGCCGCGTGCGTGTCTGCAGCAGGAAAGGCATTTCGTAGACCCGTAAACCCCGATGGCTTTGCTCCTAATCATTCTAGGCTTCTGCTCATTCGTCTGCCCTCCAGCCTGTGAAAATCAGGGGGCGGATCAAGCTCCGTTCACCGAGCGCAGGTTGATGCTGCCGCGCCCTCTGCTGGCCGAGGTGGAGCACGGACTCGGGCCCCACACGCAGTGGATTACAGCCACAAGGCAGGAAACAGGAAAACAAGTTTGTTAGCATCAGAATACCCAGGCAGTTATTTACTTTGAGAGAGCGGTGTGTGTGTGTGTGTGTGTGTGTGTGTGTGTGTGTGTGTTTACAAGGAAGCTAGTGCCAAGAGCACAGAGTGGGGTCCTGCTGCTCTATCACATGGCGGGTGATAGAGCTTTCACCACCGGAAATTTGAATTCTGGAGTTGACACATCGTTAACTAGGAAGACAAGACGTTTTACTGTGCAAATCTTTAAGGGTTGAACTGTGTCCCCAAACCCCCCACCCCCCCAAAAAAAAAGATATGCTTAAGTCCCAATCTGTAGTATCTCAGAAGGGGACCCTACTTGGAAAAATGACGATTGCTGATGTAGTTAGGTAAATTAAGCTAAGGTCAGACTGGACCTCATAAGGTGACCTGTATTTCAAAATGATGTGTTCTTGGGGGAAAAGGAGAGAGGCACAGAGAGGAGGATGGGAGTTGTGAGACCAGACACAGAAGGCCATCGGAAGCAAGGTTCAGAGTTCTGTGGCCAAGGAACTCCTAGCATTACCAGGAGTGCAAGGAAGGGTTCTCCCTTAAAGGCTTCATGGTGAGTATGGCTCTGCCACAACTCGAATTCACACTTCTGGCCACCAGAACTGAGGCAATGCATGTTAGGTCATAGAGTGTATGATACTCTGTTGTATAAGTCCTGGAAGTAAAGATAGCCATCCATGTTTGGAGGGAGCTGGACCAGCTGGTGTGTAAGAAAGTCCAGTGTTGTATGTTAGGTTTCTCTGTAGTTCACTAGAGCACTCATCCAGCACAATACCAGGCAGAGGGTAGGTTCTCAGTACACTCACTTCATTGATTAAAGCAGTACTCCAGGAGCTGGTGATGTGGCATGACAGCTTAAGTCACTGTCTGCAATGCCAACACTCCTCTGGGCGCCAGTTTGAATTCCAGTTGTTTCACTTCGATTCAGCTCCCTGTCAACATGCCTGGGAAAGTAGCAGAGGATGGCCCAAATCCATGAGCCCCTGCACCCATGTGGGAGGCCCAGAAGAAGCTCCTGGCTCCTGGCTTCAGCCTGGCCCAGCCTGAGCCATTGCACCATTTAGGGAGCTAACTAGCAGAAAGATCTCTCTCTTTCTGCCTTTCTGTAACTCTATAACATTTTAAAAATTATATTTGTTGGGACACATTTTAGGGCAATGAAAGTATTCTGTGTGACACTATAATGATGGAGAAATTGTATTATGTATTTGTTAAAGCCCATGAAACTGCACAGCATCCCTGATGGAAACTATGGACTTCAGTTACCAATAATTTCTCAAATGTGTTTCATTAACTGTAACAAATGTACTACACTCAAGCAAGAGGATAATGAGATGGGAAACTATGCTGGGACTGGAGGAAAGAGGGTATACCAGAAATTTTTCTGTAAACTAAAAATTGCTCTAAAAATAGTCTGTTAAAATGATTTTTCATGCAAATGAGATTTTTAAATTAAAAACATGTTGAATGTTTTCTGCATACAAAGGAAGGATGGAATGAAGTGCAGTGAGGAAAGTTACTCAGTGGGGAAAATTGAACAGGCTCAAAAATTCTGATAATTGCAATGACTTTTTACTAATGAAAATCACTTATAGTCATAGAAAATCTGACCATTTCCTTTATGATTAACTTTGAAGTGTCTAAAGATATTATGATTTTTAAGATTAATTTTATTTATTTGAGAAGCAGAGAGAGAGACAGAGACAGAGAGACAGACAGATAGAGACAGGGAGACAAACAGAAAACTCTCTTATCTGTTGGTTCACACCCCAAATGTCCACAATAGCTTGGCAGGATCAGGCTGAATTCAGAAGTCCAGAACTCAAGCTGGTCTCACAGCGACCCAAGCATCTGAGATATCACCTGCTGCCTTCCAGCATGCATATTAGCAGGAAGCTGGAGTCAGAAGCTGAGCTGGGACTTGAATGCAGGCACGCCAATATGGGATATGGCATCTTAACTGGCATCTTAACAGCTATGCCGAATGCTTCACTGCCATTATGTTTTATTAATGGATTCATTACATTAAATTGCTGAAGATGGATAGTCCAGATTAAAATCTGAGTCAGACAAAAAACATGACTACATTGGAGGATACTATATTTAGATGGCAACGAGTATGCAGAGTGTGTATAGGAATGCTGTCATCTTTCCCAAGAGAAAAGAGCTAAAATATTGGACATTATCTTGATTAATACATCTTTGACAACACTGTAAAGGTGATGACAGCTCCACATTTGGTTTGTGGTTTTGCAAAGCTACTCTGAGATAAAGTTTACACTCCACTGACATTCCCTTCTCCAAAGCATTCATCTTGTTTCCAGGAGGAACTCCTGACCAGAAGGAAGAGTGGCTGTGTCAGCAAGGAACATGCTCTCCCCAAACCATGCTTGTGTGGGTTCCCCCTGCTTCAGCAGGACATGCCCACTGTTGATTGTTTAGGCCCTGATGATGGGTGCAGGACACAAGAGAAGATTCCTCACCTACAAGCAGAAGCTGTCCAGTGGACAGCAGGCAGACAGACAAGGTAGCAGTATGGAAAGTGATAGTTAAGCCTCTTTTGTGCATTTCATTTCACAGGAATTGCAAAGATGGTCAGCAGTTTAATAGAAAATGGAAATCCAGAACCACTATCGAGGAAAGGAAACCGAGGTCTCTGTAATGTGGTAGTTATTATTTATACAGGAAGTCATCTGCTCTAGTTAACACTCTCCTTTGATTATCTGTGAAAGTCAATGGTAGTCTCTCAAGTCAGTGTAAGAAATCATTATTATATACATGAAAATTATAATTCTGCACATAGAAATAATTATTATACACATGGAAATAGCATCAATAAGGAAAGCAGACTTGGGTTTTCTTTCGCTCAATTTGACTCAGTTTAACTTCATGTTCCATTTTCTCATTGTATTAGTCTGCCTCATTACTATAACGAAATACCTGAGGCAGCCTAACTTTATTAGAAAAGGTTTTTTTTTTTTTTTTTTTTTTGGCTTACAGTTCTGGAGGTTCACAGTCCAAGATTGGGCAGCCCCACTGATTGGCCTCTAGTGATAGTGTTCTTGCTCGCAGAACGTGGTACATGGCATCACAGAGTATGTCTGTCTATGCCCCTGTCATCTCTTATAAGGTAACCAGAATGAAATCCAATTCAAATCAACTCAATCCAATCCCCACTTCCCAAAAGACCCATCTCCAAGCACCATAATTGGATTAAGTTTCTATGAGCTTCATACCATTAACATAACACTTTGGGGGAAAACCTCTGAGTTTGAGGGGGATGAAAATTTAAACTAAAATGAAGTAAGCACTTCACTAAAAGAGAACAAAAGTGATATCTGATACATCATTATGCATTATATAACATACTTAATATTAATCCACTTAATCAGATCATCCAATCAAATTGGTGTCTAAATTCATATCACTAAGCTAATGGCTCTTTATTCCTAAATATAATTGCTAAGATAAAACTGAATCTGTAAAAGACCAAACTCTTGAAAGATTATACTTTATAACATAGCTAATAAATTAAAAATTGTTAATTTTTAAAGGGAGACAATTAGCATTACCTTATTAGTTTCTTAAAATTACTAACCCGGCTTATGGTAATACATCATTTTAAAAGAACATTTCAGAAGGTATATATAGGCAGACATTTTATCCTAGCAGTTAGGATTCCAGTGAAGACACCAGCATCCCACATAAGAGTGCTTGGATTCAATTCCTGGCTCTGGCTCTGGACTCCAGCTTCCTGATAGTGGAGACTCTGGAGGAACTAGTGGCTCAAGTGACTGGGTCTCTGCCACCCACCTGGGAGAACCAGATGTATTCCTAACTCTCAGCTTCAGCCCCATCACACCTCTGGCTGTTGCAGGCATTTGAGATGTGAGTTAGTGGATGAAAATTCTGTGTGTCTGTCTCTCAAATGAATAGATAAAAAATGTTTTCAATAAAAATATTGAGGTTCATCAAAGAAATGGGTTAAATATCTCTGCATGTAAAATATATGGAACACTATGGGTACAGACAAAATACTAAGTCATTGCTTTTGATTTTAGGGATCCATCATTCAACTGGGGAGGGGGGACAGGAATGACATTGAAAAGCAGTAGAGATCAGAACATGGGCTACTGTTTGGAGCAAATTATTGCTCCACAGGAATTCACAGAGAAGAGAAAACAGCCTGTACCAGGCTGTGCCCTTTCCCTGTTCAGTTTACCAACAACCATAGAATCTTCCACTACTATTAAGTCCCCTTCTGCCTCCATCTCCTCATCCACTGTGCCATATCCTGAAGCAATCATGGTAGCATCTTTTTAAATACAGCCACACATTCAGTCAAATCTTCCCAATCCATCCCAAATGCTCCTGCAAAGAATGCCACCAAGTCTTGTTCCTTAACCGAGTGCATATGATTTTTCTCACTGGGTCTCTAACTTGTCCACATGTGCAGTACTGACATGGCCATATCCAACTGTGATCATCTTTAGCATTTTTTTTGATAGGCAGAGTTAGTGAGAGAAAGACAGAGAGAAAGGTCTTCCTTTTCCATTGGTTCACCCCCTAGTGGCTGCTGCAGCTGGTGTGCTGCAGCCGGCGCACCACACTGATCCAAAGCCAGGAGCCAGGTGCTTCTCCTGGTCTCCCATGTGGGTGCAGGGCCTAAGCACTTGGGCCATCCTCCACTGCACTCCCGGGCCACAGCAGAGAGCTGGACTGGAAGAGGAGCAACCAGGACAGAATCCGGCACCCCGATCGGGACTTGAACCTGGTGTGCTGGTGCTGCAGGTGGAGGATTAGCCTATTAAGCCAAGGCGCCGGCAACCTTTAGTATTATTAACACACATTTCAAAAGTCCTCCTCTGAAGCTACAACTCTCTAGATCTTGACTGATTTTAGTCTGTGCCTGGCAACTATTCTAATCTACCTCTAGTGTTTACTAGATCTGATATATATACATATATATATATATTCATATCCTACTGAAAAGCTCATTTAATGTTTAATCACAGATTCCTGTGGTTCACCTCCAGAGCCAATGTGCTTGTCCCAAATCCCATTCTGAAGTTACACATGGCTTTGAGTGTTTTCTGGGACACTGGGTTCCAGAAGGATGGAACCTGTACTGGGTCTGTGAGTCTCTGTGTCCTTGGTGCAGTGTGTCTTCATCAGACAGCCTATAATTTACATGTTAACCAATTTTGAGAAACTTGTATCTTGAAGTGGTTGTATCAACAGACAGTTACAATAGAGAAAACAGAGCTAACACCAGGAAATTCAAAATGATATGTAGTGGACAGAAGCAGTTGCTTGGAGTAAACTCTAAACTTGATATTTAAGCAACAAATGAGGGATCAAAATGAAAACTAAAAGTGTACACAAACTAATGTGGGTTCTTTTCCCCTTTTTCAAAAAATAAAAGTCTATAAAGCATGTTTCCACAAACCAACCAAAGGCTCCAGCATCTTGTTTAACACTTATCTTTTCAAGGAAAGATACTATTATCCAATCTGTTGAGATAGACAGAGTGATGCTATAGTTTGATGTCAAACTCATGCAGTTTTGTTCCCAGAATCTTACATTAATCGTGCCTAGAGGGTAGAAACATAAGCCAATTATGTTATTTGGAGGGGGTGATTTCAGGAGATGGTTATGTTGGATTAGGTCATTAGGATGGAGCCCTCATGATTGAATCCTGATGGCTCAACAAAACCTGGACCTAGCTGAGGCAGTCACTCAGGGACATCAGATTAACTGCTGCTGGGAATCCTGCATCTCATATTGATGTGCTGGTTCTTGTCCTGGCTACTCTGCTTCTGATCCAGATTCCTGCTAATGCATTCTGGGAGGCAGTAGTTGATGGCTCAAATGCTTGGGCCCCTACCACCCAAGTGGGAGACCCAGATGGAGTTCCTGGCTCCTGGCTTTGGTTTGTTGCAGCCCTGGTTGCTGTGAGCATTTGGGGAGTGAACCAGCAGATGGAAGATTCTCCCCCCCACCCCACGCCCCCGAGTCATTCTGTTTATCAAATAGATGTGAATAAGCAAACATTTTTTTTAAAGACAATGGTCAGAGACAGACATGCATAGTCCCTGTCTCTTGCCATGTAACGTTCTGTGCCTTGGGACTCTGCCAACAAGAACACCATCACCAAAAGTCAAATCAATGGGACTGCCTGATCATGGACTTTGAACCTCCAGTAGCATCAGCCAAAATAAACCTCTTTCTTCTGTAAGTTAGGTTGTCTTGGGGATTTTGTTATAGTGACTAAATTTAACAAATAAAAGTGTGTTTGCTTACACAGGCACTGATACACTAATATTTAACTTTCTGTGTCCCAATGTCTAAGGTACTTCTTTTTTTATCAAGTTCAAAAAATAAGTTTAATTAAACAATTTTTTGGCACTGTTCAAAACATTAAGCCATTATCTTATGAGACTTACTTTCTTTGCAAATTTCTAAATTTGGCTTCAATAAAGGCAAACCAGTAAGCTACATTAGATATTAGCTACAAAACACAGCCTATGCAGCCACGTGAGAAATAGTTTCTGCTGCTTTGTAATTATACATGTCATTGCTTTTTTTCAACTAAATCCTAGAGTCTTATATTGTTTGGTGCATAACAGTTCTCTCTATTACTTGGCAGGAGACCGTATTTCTTCTAAAGTACTTCCTTGTGTTGAGGAATCTATGGGGGTTCATTACTTCCTAGGCCAGTATACAGCTATTTTGTACACTGCTGCTGTTCCATAAGCGTGATGCTTTGCTAAGAGCAAAAATGTCTCTAAAGTCCTATTATCCTGGAACATATTAACACATTGAGGAAAATTAGACTCAAATGCCTTTTGAGGGATACAAATGTCAAACACAGAGATAATTTAAAAAGCAAAGTTCTGTTTTGTCAGGGAAAGATCCAGGACTGGGGGGAGAGAATAAATTCTGCAGCATTGAAATTGCAGAGAAAAAAAATTTAAAAATCACATTTTTTTTGTAAGACACATTTCTTTGCTTCTTTTTCTGTCCCCAAGCCCCACACTAGTAGGCTAATATGTCAGTATGAAGCCTGCAGAGAAGGGCTGTACTCTTATTTACACCAGCTTTGTGATAGTGAATAATATAACAGGAGGAAGCATATGCAGTAACAACAAAGTCAAGTGGCAAGTAGTTCACTGATACTGGGGGAAAAACATTTCTGTTGCTTGCAAAACCATGTCTTCAATTACATCCTGAAGGAAAACAAATTTCTAAAATCCTAGAAGATCTCCCTAAACAATGAGGGGCCAGAAAGAGAACCTGGAGATTAACATCAGCAGAAAGAGCAGACCAACTTTAGGACTATGGACAACAGGGGAGAGAGATGTTACCAGAGACAAGGGGACAGGGAGACTGTCGTGTCTGGAAGGAGGAGGAGATGGCAACTCATGAGTACCAGAGGTAGAGACCAGCACTGAGATACACACTGACTTCTCTGCTCCCAGCATTGGGCTGCCCACTGGCCATGCCCTGAGGCACGTTAGCAGAGGTCAAAGATTCTCAGGGCAAACATGCACATACTGGCATGGGGCAAGATGATTCATGGAGCAGGTAGTGGACTTTAGGATGTGCGAAGGAAGCAAAAAATGATATAGTGGGGTAAAACAGGGGTGGTGGTGGTGGTGGGGTAAAATAGTCATTCAGGCTGGAAGAGTGTGTAAGGACAGATGTTTCAATAGTTAGGATGCAGTCAATTGTGGAGATACCTTTAAATACAGGTTGAAGAATTAATACATAATATCAAAGCAGAAAGCATTAGGTGAGCTTAGGATATTAAAATTATGGATCCAATGGTGAGTAGTTAGCCTAGTGACTAAATTGTCAGTTATTGGGTTTGATACCCTGCTCTAGCTTCTGACTCCAGTTTCCTGCTAGTGCAGACCCTTAGAGGCAGCAGGGGGTGATTTAAGTAATTAGGTTCCTTCTACCCACATGGAGACATGGATGAATCTGTAGCCCTCAACTTCAGCCCTGCCTCACCCTGGGAACTGTGAGTATTTGGGGAATGAACCAGTGGGTGGGGGAGTTTCTCTCTTTCTCATTCTCTCTCTTGCTCTCAGGAAGGAAGGAAGGAAGGAAGGGAGATTCAGTAGATATTGATATCCCTTCTGCAGGGAATTCTCTGAGGCTTGCAAACAATGATTACGCTAAACCCAAGACTCGCTCTCCCTATTTAAAGACAGAGGGTCACTTTTAAATAAAGGAATGAGAAATAGCTCCAGAGTGTATTTCACTAGGGGTATACACTTGAGATTGATTTCTGATTTGGCCACAGGAAGAAGTAAAACAGTCACAAATCTCAACCAATGTCTTTCTGATAGGAGCATAAATGCTACCTTTCTAAGACCTGGCAGCCTTCACCTCCAGTGGCCCAGCTTCCCCACCATTCACATCTTTGTTTCCCTACAGCACTTGCTGTTCTCTTCCACATGTATTTGCCATTCTTTTATCCACCTCTCCTCAGACTGGGAGCTTCTGGAGGGCAAAGACCATGCGGGTCTCTTGCAGAGTTGCAACCAGGGTTAACGCAACCCCTCCACAGGGTAAGTGCTCAGGGCACAGTCACCACATGAATACATGAGATGATCTCAGAGCCCACTTTGTCCTTCTGAGCAGCACATACATAGAGATGGATGCTAGTAATGGGAGGTGTGGCTTGAGTGGAAGGCACGGTGCAGCCAGAATGGCCTACGAGTGGCTCTTCTCAGGCTCACTGCAGAGCTACCTCTGCGGCCTCAACAGAAAACCCTGAACCCCTCTGAGTATCCTCATCGCAGTGGTGCTCTCAGCCCCTGGAGGGCCAAGGAGCAGAACCTGCAGGCTGCAGGGCAATGGGAGGGACCTGGGGAGCAGCTTTGTCTCCCTCTTTGACTCCACTGTCCTGGGGCTTCCTGTACACATGAGGCCTCCTCACTAGAAATCTTTTTCCTTTAGACTCTGTCCAGCCCTGTGCTTTTGGCCAGTCTCTGACTCTCTTGCCCTTGCTTTCATAATTGTCCAATGAGGGGTTGGGCTCCAGACTGCATGAGCCCAGATTCTTGAGCTCCAGACTGCTCACTCAGTGTGAAGGGAGCCTTGGCTCCCTGTCCTTTTCCTTGGGTCAATTAGAAAACAATACTGAATGAAAATTAAAACTGCAGGACAAAAATATCTTACCTATTACTTAAGTTCTGCCAAGTAGAGAATTCAGCATGAGTGACTGGGGAGGGCCCACCATAACCCACTTGCAGGGGAGGGATGAGGGACCCTGCCCTCTGCTGGATTGCCCAAGACCTCAGGCAGGAGGTCTTTTCCACAGGAAAAACTTTCCTACTCAAGGATCCCTTCACCAAAAAGCAGCTCCTATAAAGCCATAGCCCCAACAGCCACTAGGGCCCCCAGCCCTCTCTCACTGGGTGACTGCTCCTTTTTGTTATCAAGAATGTATTTTCCTAAATAAAGAATCATATCATCTGCAAAGAGGGATAGTTTGAGTTCTTCCTTCCCAATTTGTATCCCTTTAATTTCTTTTTCTTGCCTAATAGCTCTGGCTAGAACTTCCAGAACTATATTGAATAGCAGTGGTGAGAGTGGGCACCCATTTTCTTAATAAACCTTGGCTGCTTATCCTGTGTGTGTGTGAGCTTCCTTCAGTTCTTCACTGGAGTTTCAAAGAACCAGGACCTCTGACCGCTCACCTTCAACAGTATAATACTATGTACTTGGGACTGGTGTTGTTGCAGTGAATTAAGTGGCTGCTTGTCATGCTGGAACCCCATATTGGAATGCGAGTTCAAGTCTTGGCTGCTGCACTTCTGATCCAGCTTCCTGACAATGTTTCTGGAAAGACAGAAGAGAATGGTCCAGGAGCTTCAGTCTGCCACCCATGTGGGAGACCCGGATGGAGTTCCTCGCTTAAGCATGGCCCAGACCTGGCTGTTGCAGGCATTTGGGGAGTGAATCTGTGGATGGAAGATCCTTCTCTCTGTCTCTCCCTTTCTGTTGTTCTGTCAAATAAATAAATATTTTAAAAAATAATAAAATATGTACAGGAGAAGGATGACAGAAAACTGATAAATAATCCTTTAATTTGTGAGTAAATTCTCATTTGGAAATGTGAGTTAATATTGCTATTGCTGTGATTTGTCCTCCAGAGGTTCATGTGCTGGAAGCTTGGTCCCCAGTGTGTGGGAACTGACTGAGGTGGTAGAAAATTTAAGAGGAGGCACCTAGTGGAAGGCTTTGGGTCATGGGGTTCCATCCTCATGAGTAGACAAATCCTGGTCTCCTAGAATGGATTGAGTCTCTCAAGGAGTGAGTTAGTCCTTGCAAGAGGGGTTGGTTAAAAGAGGGTGGGCTATTGGTTGGTAGCTTCTGTGGGTGGCTTTCCTGCTTCTCTGCCTGGTTGTAGTGCAGCCACAGGGTCTTTGCCAGGTCACTGGTCCCAGTCTATGTGGATGGATCCTCCAGCCCCCAGAGCCTGGAGCCAAGGACACCTCTTGACTTTTTAACAGTTACTCAGACTCAGGGACTTTGTTATAGTAACACAAATGGATTAAGAGCTATTAGAATGGTAAAGAAAAATAAAATGTAATTTTAAAAGATAATTAAAGGTGTCCTCATGGATTAGTGGTAGCATTAAAATTCCACAGAATCCTAAGACTGGTCATGTGCCATTTCATACTTTTAAAAAATATTATTTATTTATTTGAAAGATAGATTTACAGAGAGGTAGAGGCTGAGAGAGTGATAGAGAGGTCTTCATCCACCAGGTCACTCCCCAAATAGCTGCAATGGCTGCAATGGCTGGAGCTGGGCCAATCCAAAGCCAGGAGCCAGGAGCTTCTTCAGGGTCTCCCATGCAGGGGTAGGGTCCCAAGGACCAGTGCCAACTTCCACTGCCTTTCCAAGCCACAGCAGAGAGTTGAATCGGAAGTGGAGCAACCTGGACTGAAATTGGTATCCATATTCAATGCTGGCACTGCAGGAGGTGGCCTTACTCACTATGCCATGCCACAGGCCTGGCCCCCATAATTTTTTTTCTCAAGGGATTTTTATTTTGTCACCAAGAACAGAGAGAAGGCAGGAAAAGAGGGCATGGGATACATTGCAGATATTGATAGTCCTATTTTAAAGATATCTTAGAATTTCAGGGTGTGAATTTTCTATTTTACACTTGATCTTAGCCAAAAGGCTGAGAAGAAATGATTTTATTTTTATATAATCACAAAGAATTTCTTCTTGGAAATAGATTTCTGCAACTCTTCCCTCCCAATTTCTACTTTTCTCTAGATGAGAACATCCTCAATGAGAAGAGCTGCCTAGAAGAATGTATCTTCTGTAATTTAAACCTGCATGAGGCTGATGGGGGAAGACAGGAGCCACATGACAAATGTTATTCCTTCTTTCGAACTGCCAGTTTTATTTATTGTCCAAAGAATTAATTCCGGGGCCGGTGTTGTGGTGCAATGGGTTTGGCCATCGCTTATGACTCCTGCATTCTCTATCTGAGTGCTGGTTTGAGTCCTGGTTGCTCTGTTTCTAATCCAGTTTCCTCCTGAAGTGTGTGGGAAAGCAGCAGAAGATGGCCTAAGTACTTAAGCACCTGCCACACATGTGGGAGACCTGGATGGAGTTTCTGGCTCCTGACTTTGGCCTGGATTAGGCCTGGCTATTGCAGCCATTTGAGGAGTGAACCAGAGAATGGAAGTGTGTTCTCACCTCCCCTCTGTTGCTCTGCCCTTAGTAAAAATTTAATTTATTAATATAAATAGAACAAATTTCATAGGTACAATTCTAAGATAATCATACTTCCCTCCCTCCCTCAACCCCCCTCCTTCCCTCCTTTCAAGTCTTACAAAGAAACAATTTCAGTCCACTCTATATTCACAGGCTTAGTGCACTACTAATCACAATATTCTATGTGAAAAGAATACAAGAAATATATAGGAACAAAGTGGACATCTTGTAATTTGATTATTGTTTTTATCCCTTGTTTGTACTCCTGTGGAAGTGTAGTAATTTTTTCTTTCTTTTTTTCTTTTCAACTTTTATTTAATAAATATAAATTTCCAAAGTACAACTTTTGAATTATAGCAGCTTTCCCCCCCATAACCTCCTGTTCTACTTAATACCATTGGTTGAACTCTTTAATTAACACACAATTATTCTTAGTCATTTAAATTTAACTGAAAAGTGATCCCTGTTAAATATAAGAGTGGGAATAAGAAAGGGAGGAGATGTACAGTTCGGCACATGCTTTTCAGACTTACCCCTAATGGTAGAGCTAGAAACGTGCCAGGGGATTCCAATTCAATCCCATCAAGATGGCATGTACCACTGCCATCTTACTTGCTAAAGCAAAAGTTTAAGTTTTTTTTTCTTTAAATTCTGTGAAGTTCATTGAAATCTAATGAGACAAGGCATGTGTGAAAGGTGTTTATAAAGTAGCATATGACATATATTTTCACTTGTTTTAATGTGTGCCTAACTAGACAGAGTTTCCATAACATATCTATAAAGTTAAGGAAAATTGGATTTAAAATTTAGGGAACATTGGGATAAATATGCCATGCTGAAAATAATCTAGATCACCTTTTCACATTCTCATTAAACCCACACAAAATCAAGAAATATTTATTGAGGTTCTATCAGGTGGAGAATTTTATGTTAAATTACAGAAAGGCTTTCCAGTCAAAAAGGATGCACAGCCACTTTCGCTGTGGCATACAGGTAAAGCCGCCGCCTGCACTGCCAGCATCCCATATGGGCACCGATTCAAGTCCTGGCTGCTCCACTTCCAATTGAGCTCTCTGCTATGGCCTGAGAAAGCAGTAGAAGATGGCCCCAAGTCCTTGGGCCCCTGTACCCTCATGGGGGATCCAGAAGAAGCTCCTGGCTCCTGACCAACTCAGCTCTGGCTGTTGCGGTCATTTGGGGAGTGAGCCAGGGGACAGAAGACCTCTCTCTCTTTCTCTGGCTCTACCTCTCTCTGTGACTCTGCCTTTCAAATAAATAAAGTAAATCTTAAATAAAAGAAAAAGATCTACGGTTCCTAGGAAGCTCTGTAGTGACTGCCTGCCATGAAGCGATTGCCATTTGGTGTGGAACTTGGGTTCTGGCTGATCCTTGGGAAGCCAGGCAAGGTGGTGGTGGAGCTGCTGCCCAATGGCCTGAGTCCACAACTCACTTTTCACAGAGACCAACACTGGTGTGTCCACCTGCCATCAGTTTATTGGTGGGTCTCGTACTTTTATTCAGAATTGTTCAGTGTGTCAGCAGTCAGCATTATGGAAGAAGGAAAAAGCAGCTGCAGAAACACTGGCTCTACAGAGTGAAGCAAAAATGACAGTGAGGACTATGCAGAGATCGAGTCATGCTTACAGAATGCCTGGGTGGAGAAAGAGCCTTTAAATCCAACTCCAGCAGCACCGCCCTGACAGGTGGTCAGGGCATATCTGTGTGGTTTTTACTGACTTATCCTTTACTCTCCACCTCATCTCCATCCCATGAGCAATGCCTATATCCCTACAGAATATGGACACCTCTCACTTCTGTATTTCTATCAATTCTACCAGGTAGGAGCCACTGTTATCTTGTGATAATGTTGTAAGATCTTCTTTCAGCTGAATTTTAGAATTACAACTCTTTTCTTTGCTAGGTTCTTTGTCTCATGTTCATGAAGAATGAGGCCCATGGACAAGGGAGTGAGCAGAGCAAATGAAGTTTATTGAAAGAAGCAGAGAAACTCCCAGAAGTTGGAAGGGGTAGCTGAAGGAGGAAACCGCTGAGGGCTGATTGTTCAGGGGCTTTTATAGATGGCACCAGGGGAGTTCTTGTGATTGGTCCAGAGAGGCATTGAGAAGTGATGGTTTGGATGGGTTAACTGGGTAAAACTTAGGTCTGCAATCACACAGAAGCCGGTTGCTTGACTTTTCTCAGGTCCCCCAAGACTCATCTCCAGATTGTGAGGAAGGGGCCCTGGTCCCTTGTCCACCTAGCCAGGAGTCTATCCTTCTCCCGTAGGAACAGCTGTTACTCCCTCCTAAACAAGATCCTCTTGAATTCAGATTGTATTCTGTTCTTCATTCAATACCAGAGAAATAAGATCACTGCTAACCTCTCTGATGTAACCCATGGCAGGCCCCAGGCTGCTCCCAGCCCTGCCACAAGGGGACCAAACTTTTCAGCATCTGAAACTTTGAGGGGGAAGGAGGCAGGAATTAAAACTACATTGAGGGCCGGCGCCGCGGCTCACTAGGCTAATCCTCCCGCTTTGTGGCGCCGGCAAACCAGGTTCTAGTCCTGGTCGAGGCGCTGGATTCTGTCCCTGTTGCCCCTCTTCCAGGCCAGCTTTCTGCTGTGGCCCGGGAGTACAGTGGAGGATGGCCCAAGTGCTTGGGCCCTGCACCCCTTGGGAGACCAGCATAAGTACCTGGCTCCTGCCATCAGATCAGCGCGGTGCACTGGCCTCAGCGCGCTGGCCGCAGTGGCCATTGGAGGGTGAACCAACGGCAAAGGAAGACCTTTCTCTTTCTCTCTCTCTCTCTCTCACTGTCCACTCTGTCAAAAAAAACCAAAAAAACAAAAACAAAACAAAACAAAACAAAACAAAACAAAAAACAAAACTACATTGAAACCATGGCGCACTCCCAAACACATCATGAAATGTTTTTGTGAATTCCTACAACTACAACACATTTGTGTTAGAATTTTGGCAAGTTCATCTTTCTTGTTTTCTTGGATGAGGATTCAGATGCCACCCTGTCTCCCAAAGATGGTATAGAGCTTGGGCTCAGCACTGGTCATGTGTAATGTACAATATGCCCACAATTACAATGACTGCTTGCCGCTTGTTCAAATCAGAATTAAACAAGAGGGACAATGTAATTTATTTAGACTAGTATAAAGCCAGATTTGTAACAAACCTTAATAGGTGCAAGCAAGTAAAATATCTCATTTTGTTTTCATGATCTCATGAAAAGAATTCCATTCACATTTGAGCTAAATCAGGCTGAGCCTCTTAAATTTTACAAAGAAACAAAGTAGCACAGTTTAGAGGGCTTTGCACTGCAAAGAGAGGAGTAAAGGTCATGGCTCCAAATATGGATAAAGCACCATCAACTCCATTCTATTTACTTACTTTTAAAAAATATTTATCTATTTATTTTAAATATTTACACAGAGAGAAGGAGATACAGAGGAGAGATCCTCCATCCATTTGTTCACTCCACAGATGGCTGGAACGGTCAGTGCTGAGCCAGGCTAAAGCCAGGAGCTCTTCCAGGCCTCCCATGTGGGTGAGGGGGCAGGAGCCAAAATGCTTGGGCTAACTTCTGCTGCTTTCTTAGGCCATTAGCAGGGAGCTGGATAGGAAGTATAGCAGTCAGGACATGAACCACCGCCCATATAGGAAGCCAGCATTGTGAGCTGCAGCTTTACCTGCACTGCAGCTCCACCCCTCATTAACTCCATTTTAAAAGTAGGGCACACTCCCATATACCAGGACGTTTGGTGACTGCTTTATGGTAACAAGAGTGTTCTCTAATAAATGTAGATATACACAGCGTATAAGAAAATATTGTTTTCTGTAGCATTGCTTGGGTTCATGGCTGAGGTCTCTATAAAACAAAACAGATTCACAACAGAAAAGAATAAAAATTCAACTCATGTAAGTTTCATGTTATAAAAAAGCCATCATAAGAGAAAGAAAACCTGAAAAAATGGATCAAAGTCGACCAATCACTGTGTTCTGGGGTTACGTTTGCTGAATGACTGAATAGAGGGAATGAGACTGGATGAGAAAGGAAGATCTGGGGTGACAATCTGAGTGGAAGTCAGCGTGGCCAGTTTGTTCCCATCCTTCTGTGTGACTGCATCTTCAGAGAGAGGAGGGTCCTTTCTGGGTGCAGGGAGGGCACTGCTCACTAAAGCCCTTTTTCCTACTCAAGAGAAGATTAGAAACCCTTTCCTAAATTTCATGATCCAATTCAGAAGAGAAAGGTGATCTGATTCTGTGTTCTCAAAGGTCAAGGTACTAAAGTTGGGGATAGCATGTCCTAAACTCCTCTAACACCAAACTTTTCCCCTTCCAATGGGATTCGGCACATTCATGGGGTGGCTACAACACATGTGACAGCAGTTGTGATTCCTCACAAAGTTCCCATTACCCCACCATCCCCCTCCCTATGCAAATCAACGTTAACTCAAAAAGTCAGTTGACCCAGGAAATCACAAATAGTTCCAAGTCATTACTGTGGATTCTGGACAGGATATGCTGCTAAATGCTAAAATTCTTCCTGCTTTGCCTTTTAAATAAAACAAGTTAGATGATTTCGAAATGATTCTAAACACACAACTTGTGATGGGAGTAACGTATGAGAGGGCTTAAAAAACTCATGGAAATTATCATTTCATTTTTCCATTAACTTCAGGTATGGTTTTCTGTGAAAAGAGTTACTCTTTACCTCCTAGCATGTACCTCAACCACTGGCCTCCAAAATATATATAAACCTAAGGATTTGACAGGCACTTTGAGAGGGTAGGCTGTGGGGCTCTGCACTGCCGGGCACCTCTCAGCTCTCTCAGGATGAGCAGGGTGTGCACTGGGCTGTCAGAACATCCTCATGCCTTGCTGGCCAACACTGCACCATTCTCCAGTTTCGAGGGAACTATGTGCCTTTCCCTATTTCTGCTGTGTTGGTCCAGCCAGGTCTCACAGGAATTCCACACACAGAGGGACACTCCAACTTCAGTCAGATTTTGCATGCCACAGAGGCCTGCTTCCATCTTAATTGAGAAAACTGATTTTAATCGTTGGAGTCTAAATTAGGACTCACTCATTACATGATTAATGTACTTCAAATAGTGAGTAGATTGTAATTCCTGGATTTGTTGGCACTACTCCTCCCCATTTAAGCTTTGTGAAGAAGAAAATAAAACTATATAGTAACGAACTATGTGATTTATAAAATCTTGTAGTAATCATTTCCATATTTTAACCATATCAGATTCATTTTTGGTCCCTTGAAATGAAGAACACATTCTAAGTCCCTGAACTTGGTTCATACTCCCCACAGCCCTCTCCAACAAACTCAGAATCTCTTAACTCCAAATCAAGAACTAGGCCATTGTTAAAAATTGTAACAAAGCAAACGTGACATAAAATCTAATTATTTTAACCATTTTCTTTCTTTTTTTTTTTTTTTTTGACAGGCAGAGTGGACAGTGAGAGAGAGACAGAGAGAAAGGTCTTCCTTTGCCATTGGTTCACCCTCCAATGGCCGCCGCTGCCGGCGCGCTGCGGCCGGTGCACCGCGCTGATCTAATGGCAGGAACCAGGTGCTTCTCCTGGTCTCCCATGGGGTGCAGGGCCCAAGTACTTGGGCCATCCTCCACTGCACTCCCTGGCCACAGCAGAGAGCTGACCTGGTGAGGGGCAACCGGGACAGAATCCGGCGCCCCGACCGGGACTAGAACCCGGTGTGCTGGCGCTGCAAGGCGGAGGATTAGCCTACTGAGCCGTGGCGCTGGCCTATTTTAACCATTTTCAAGCATAACTTTTGGTGACACTGACTACATATGATGCGGCATGTGTATTTTAATTTTTATTCTAGGCTCTTGTCTTGGCCAGAGGACTGTCCAAAGGGAGGGAGCCTGGGGGAGGGGAGACAGAAAGGGCACCTGGAAGCACTCCCAACCATGGTCAGTTTTGAAACAGTGTTGTTGGCCTCTTTTATGAGGAAGGGGGTGGTACTTCTATAGGCATGAAGCCACCTGGGAGTTACATGGCACCTCTACAAGTTCCATGTGGAGCTTCAATTGTTCATGGCATCTTCCTGTAGTTCCTGAATGAAGCAAATGCATCCTGGGAAAGGGAGCTTTTTGACTGATAAGGATTACATATGGAGGCTTGTGGCTTCCAGCTCAGCAGACCTAAACTAGCAACCTGCCTCCTTATTCCACATTAGATTCACTTCATTATCATATAAATGATTTTAGTCCAATCTTTGAAAAAAAATTCCAGAATCAAAGAATCACAATTTGCCAAATACAAGCCCCTTACCTTGATTGATTTTGCTACCATTCTTTATTGAGTGGTGTGATTTGTGGGTTTCTTTCATGTTTGTCCATCTTCTTTTTTTACCATAAAAAGTCACATGATTCATATACTCAAGATCATATGAAGCATATTATCAATATAGTTCAGGTACAAAAGGCTCTGAAGGAGTCCTCTGGCCCACTACCCACTCATGGTAGGTATTTTTCCATATGGGGCAACCCACACTCATGCATGTATGTGTGTTTACTTTCTTGCCATTTTGAATAAAATTTATCACTTTGGCAACTTATACATGTCTGCACATAGAATACTTCCTTTGTGCAAGACAAGAGCCTAGAATAAAAATTAAAATACACATGCTGCATCATATGTAGTCAGTGTCACCAAAAGTTATTCTCTCAGTATCAGACCATAGAAGTCATGTATACTTGGTCTCATGAGACCCAGTTTTGGCAAAACTTGGAAGGATCATCTTTTGACCTTCAGCATAAACATAAGGGATCTATTTTTTTAGCGATTTTTAAAAAACTTTTATTTAATAAATATAAATTTCCAAAGTACAGTTTATGGATTACAATGGCTCCCCCCCCATAATTTCCCTCCCATCCACAACCCTCCCATCTCCCACTACATTCGCATCAAGATTCATTTTCAATTCTCTTTATATACAGAAGATCAATTTAGTATATATTGAGTAAAGATTTCATCAGTTTGCACCCACATAGAAACACAAAGTGTAAAATACTGTTTGAGTACTAGTTATAGCATTTATTCACATTGTACAGCACATTAAGGACAGAGATCCTACATGAGGAGTAAGAGCACAGTGACTCCTGTTGTTGACTTAACAAACTGACACTCTTGTTTTTGGCATTAGTAATCACCCTAGGCTCTTGTCATGAGTTGCCAAGGCTATGGAAGCCTTTTCAATTCTCCAACTTCAATCATTTTTTAGACAAGGTCATAGTCAAAGTGGAAGTTCTCTCCTCTCTTCAGAGAAAGGTACCTCCTTCTTTGATGGCCCCTTCTTTCCAATGGGATATCACTCACAGAGATCTTTCATTTAGGCTTTTTTTTTTTTTCCCAGAGTGTCTTGGCTTTCCATGCCTAAAATACTCTCATGGGCTCTTCAGCCAGATCCACATGCCTTAAGGGCTGATTCTGTGGCCACAGTGCTGTTTAGGACATCTGCCATTCTATGAGTCTGCTGTGTATCCCACTTCCCATGCTGGATAGTTCTCTCCCTTTTTTATTCTATCAGTTAGTATTAGCAGACACTAGTCTTGTTTATGTGTTCCCTTTGACTCTTAGACCTATCATTATGTAATCTATAAACTGTACTTTAGAAATTTATATTTATTAAATAAAAGTTAAAAAAATAACCTTTTGACTTAATTATAGGAGATCAAGTGAGTGCCATAATCCAGATACAGTCAGTGGACACTCATGAGGGCAGAAATCCTTAGCATGGCTGCTGTGTTGTTGGTTCCAGTTCAGAGTCAGGCAACAAACCAAGGATCCACAAGGTGCGCCACACAACGAGAAGCTCTGCTGTGACGCAGCACTGAAAGACCTGCCCAGGAGCACAGGAGAGGCCTGGCTGCTTTCCAGTGCTCTGGGCCAATCTGCCCTTCTTTCTTTATGTCCTCTCTGTTTGGCACATGCTTGATTCACACTGCTTTGTAACCCACAGCCTGCTTGTGATAGTTCCTGTTCTACTGTTTAATGTCTTCCTCATTGCTAAGGTGGTCAAAGCATCTCTTCCCTGATTCACTCATATTCATGCAGTCACACAAAGGATGGGAAAGAGCTTTGGGAAATTTGAGTTCAACAGACTGGGGAACTGACTTCTTTCCATTTACTGAGTTCCAGCAGCAGAATTGTCTTCCAAGCCCCAACCTCCTAACTCTATCCTAGCCCTTAGAAAAGACTGTATCTGGACAAAAGCACATCCAGTCCCAAGGACAGAGGATGGCATTACAGTCTCATTTCTTCTCTTTGCTATGTGCCATGATCATCTAGCCCCCTGGGAGAGCGGCTCCCCACTGCATCAAAGGGGAGGGGCATACATACATCATAAGGGGCATTCTGTGATGCGATAACCGGGGGGGGGGTGTAGGAGATAAAAGTGGGCGTAGTCTTAGGCATGTGTCCAGTTACTCATTTTGACTCTCTTTGGCCAGATGAGTAACTAGAAGCATTTTCGCAGAAAATGACAAAAAAGCTACCTCTGATTCTCCCGCGTCACCCCCAGCCTCACAGTCCTGCTCCTTCAGATTCCCGTTTTCCAACCTGCCTGCCTCACCTGGCTCCTCCCTCTGGCAAACCTAAGCCTGTCCTCCAGCACAAGAAATCTTCAGCTGCCTGCCCTGCCCGTCTCCCTGCTCTGACCAGCATCTCTTCTCACAAGGACATTCCTACCTCCAAGACCTCCCAGACCTCCAAGCGCACCCTGGCCTCTGTTCCCTCCAAGTCACCCACTCACCGCCCTGTTCGTCTGGCTCCCCTTTCCTGCTTCTCCTCTGTCTGGGCCCCGACTCCTCCTCCCAGCCCCTCTTACTAGTCCTCAGGTCTCTGTTCTTCACTGTCACCCACCGCAGCCCAGACCTGCAGATTCTCAGCTCTTAGCTTCGAGATCTTACCTTCTTGATGGGCCAGGACAGTTTGGAAACAATCCAGACAAGAGAGGTCAGTGACGTCCCAGGAACATGGCCTGATGGGGAAAAGAGGATAACAAGTAGGCAAACTGAGATCACTGTAGGACCGTTTCCATGGTGACAAGATCTCAGTAATCCTCCTGCTAACTGTATATCTCCTTCATCTTCAAATGCTCATTCTTTTCAGAATGAGAGGTACCAATAATGATGTCTTTTTCCTATCAGGCACTTCACATCCTCTCTGTCTATAAGAAGCCTTCAATCAGCTTCCACACCTGCAAGTGCCTTCCCTTGGGAACACAACCTGGAAGCTCAGAGCTGACAGCAGGACTAGTGGCCCCTAAGGTAAGAGTGTGCAAGAGGATACCTTTAATCTGCTCACAGGAGAGAAAGCTGGTCTGACCTGGGTTTCTGTGGACAACTCTCCGGGCACCAGGTTGCTGTTATACACGGACAGCCAGGGTTTATTCTTTTTTCCCTCCACAAAAGAAGTTCACTGTGTTCTGATCTCAGCCTTTGAGGTTGAGTTCCCCTGTCAGCCACTTACAACCCGGCATGTGATAGGCACCACAGTCTAGATGGCAAGAACTCACATTTCATTTAGTTGTATATGAATTTTTGGGCTATTCAACTCACAGTTTCCAGGTATTCCTTCTCCACACCCATGAAGCTTCACCACGTCCACAATCCTCTAGGATCGAGGAACAGACTCAGTCACACTCCATGCAGGTGTCTGGGCTCATGCTTTCTCCTCTCTGGTATACTGTGGCATAATGTTTCAGTTTCCTCAGACTCTGTTATTCTCAACGTATGTCTCCAGAACACAGAAATGGTTCCATTCTCATACAAACTGCAGCCAATACATGTGCCTAGTGAACACTTGATGTGGCTAGAATGGCTGTGGAACTAAAGTCTAATTCATATTTGATTCATTTATTCATGGCTGGCACACACTATTCTGGACTGTGCCACTCTAGACCGTGAGGTTCTTCTTTGTAAGTGCCAAATGGGTGCCTGGCCTATGATGGGCAGGCAGCTACGCACCAACATGAACTACAAGGCTGTTTTTCTCTAGTTCACAGGAATGCCTGAAGGCTCCAAGTCACGAGATGATACATGGAGGAACGTGCAGGTGGTGAGTCCTGGGGTCCTCAGTCTCACTGGGAGACTGCACAGAGGATGACACGGGCTTCACAGAGGACTGGGAAGCCTCTAAGGTTAGTAACACTGTGGGACAAGTATCAGAGTTCTCTGATTACATCCCAGAAACAAGAATCACCACACAGACTCAGAATATACTAACATAGTTACCCTAATGCCAGTTTATTAACTCATGTCAATATGACACTCTTATCCTCAACAATGAATTCACTCAGCAAACATTTAGATGTTTGATGCTACTGCCACATTGTCTTGGGTCACACTTAGATTAATGGTTAGTTACTAGCTCAATATATAAAGTTCAGTTTCATTAGTTTAAAACATATGTCTTAAATTCTTTTTACACATGAGGCTTAATTTTGAGGTTTCAATAATGTAAGTATTTAGAGAAGCATCTGGTACATGGAGCTCAGTAAATGTTATTATTTTCATTATTATTATTAGGGTATAATGGTTGTAGATCATGGAGCTTCTGTCCTATAATAGAGAAGACTGAGTAATAAACACATTTTCATATAAGTAAGGTATAGGATTGTTGTGGCTGCAGCGCACAAACTGGGCATCAAGTCAGGGTGCAGAATTCTAGGAAGTCTTCCTGGTAGAGGTGATCACAAACAAGGCACAGCACTTCAGGTAAGTTACATAGAAAAGCAATATAAAGAGCAACATGAGTGCTATCTGACGATGGGCAGCAGTCTGCCAGGCCACAGTACAGTAGGGAGAGAAGGGGGCCTGTTTGGCAATGAAGGAAGAAGGGTGTCTTTCCTGTGATTCCCTTCTTCTTGACCCCCACTACCATCAAGTAGAATCTGATGGAAGTAGAATGTTGTGTCTGTGTGGGAGTGTGGGTGGGAATGGGGAGAGGATGGAGTCACAGGATTGTGAAGGAGCAGCGTACAGAGGAGCAGATCAGGAGCAAAGGAAGTAAGGTGTTATCATGAGGGGACGCACTAGCTAGAGTAATGATACCTTCTGGGACACGGGGCACTAAGCGATGTCACAGGTGATGAGGATTTTCAGAACCAAGCAGTAATACCATTTACCTTGGTTCACTTTCTTTTATTATATTCTCACTTATGCTGTTTAGACCTATTTCTCACATGTTATAGATGACTTAAATAAGATCAAGAGACATTCTGCCACCTAGTTGGTAGTAGAAGAAGGACAGGAACCTCTGACTACAAAGAGCAGGTTCATTCAATTGTCACATTGCCCCCCCTAAAGCTGAGAGTTGATAGGGTAGAAGAGTTGCAAAGTCATAAGTTAAGTGACTTGAATATTCCTGGAAAATTTTTCACAAAAACCTTGTAGTGCATTGAGGCTATCTCCTGTGTGAGATGCCCTTATCAATAACCTGGGAAATAAGAGAATGTGTAACTGGAACCAGAGTTAATATTGCTATGCATAATTGAACTCCTTGTTATGTCTCAGCCTCAACCTCACCCTTGTCCCCACCACATGTGTATTGAGAGCCGCTCTCCCATAAGACTGGGGAGCTGCTGGAGAACTCAGCTGGCAGGACGCAGTCTTGCTCATTGTTCCCCAGCTAACACACTGTTTCTCAGCAGAATGATAGTAAATTCTCCTCTTAGCCTTAGGAAGCTGTGATGATTTCAGAAGGGTGCTTGAGCCTTGCTAGTGCAAAGGCACTCAGGAAAGGCTCAGAATGATACCTGTTAAAGGTCATCCTGTAGCTCAGCCAGAAAGGGAAGGACTCCATCTGTGTATCTGGGTGATGGAAGGGTGTATGCAATGGTGCAGGTAGGAGAAACCACAGGGCTAACAGGTCAGGTTTTCACTCCACCAGCAGACCAGACCAAACACCCACCTCTCTCTCCCAGGTTTACTGTTAACGCAGAGATAGGTCAGATACACTTCTTGTTTTCAAGTACTTCAGTGGAAATGAATGCACGTGTATGTGCACGAGATAGATAACAGAGGGTATTGACTGTGGCGTGTGCTTTAAGGTGGAGCAGCATGTAACTCAGCCCACAGTCATTTCAGAAGATGATTACTCAGGGGGAACCCACTCACCAGTCTTTTACCTCCTAGGTCTGACACATGCTGTGGAACTCTTCCCTGGCACTGCTCAGGCAGCTTCAGTACCAGGAGAGTTCCTGAGAAGCTGGGCACACGGCTGAGTTCCTGAAGACACGGAGAGTTCCAGGCAGGTATTGGAGCACTGGTGGATGTCATTACCAGGATTCAGCATGCAATGCTGCTTCCCAGAGATGGCACTGACACACCACTGGCCAGGGACAGTAGAGAGAAGCCTCTGTCAAGAAATGGCAGAGAGATGCCAGTGCCAAGATGCTATAGGAGGACTGGGACCTGATCTGCTCTAGAATATTTTCAGAGGGAGGCACATGTCAACATTGCAGAAACTCTACTGCATTTACTGAGTTTCTCCACTAGGAGCAGAGGTCTCTGGAAGGCCCCAGGGAAGAAGGAAAGCTCTGAACTGTACTTTCCCTGAGAGAAAACGTCTCTCCGACCCAGCCATTGTGGATGCCTCAGGAACCCCTGAGGCCACGTCAGAGCACGTATATTAGATGCATGGGCATGCAGCCATGTGCTTAAGATGGCATTGTGAAAGATGAGTGTTCTATAATTCCATTCTTCCAAGTTTGAAATTTCCTGATTTTTTAAATGGATTTTTTCTGCTTTTTAATAAAATAATGTGTTTATCTCATACTTTCTACTTTTGCCTGAGCCCTGGTACGAGGCTGTTCAATTGACTCCAAACCCAAGGTTCTGCGACTTTGCCTCATCTGTGCACCCAAGAGACATGAAACAGCTCCTAAACACCACAGAGCCTCTTTGAAACTCAGGATCCACTCTCCACCCCCTTGGCTGACCCACAGGAACCCCACTCACCAGCTGATCAGCCTCCTTCTGTGGCTCCAGAACTCCCTGCTCTGCCATAGCACTGTGGTTTCAGATTAAGAAACCTTAGAGTTGTTCTCAAGGCTTCTCTCCCTCACTGAGGAGGATCCCTTTCCAGGATTCCTGCCTTTGAAAGACAGCATCGCCTGGGAGCAGGGATTCCCCACTGCTACACACTTAAATCTACCCCCTGAACTGTGCCGAAATCTGCTTCCCAAAAGAGCCTCCCTCATGCTCTGATGGATCTGATGGGTTCCCAGCTACTCTCTCCTTCGTACAAACTGGTCCTTTCCACACTTAATGTGCACCCCTAGAAGTCCAATTTGATCACATCAATCTTTCTTTCAACCACAGCAGTGAACCTGGTGTTCCCAAGATGAACATGTTCCTGAGATGATTAGGCACTACTCGGGCCCCTAGATCCAATTGCACTTCCATCTCAGTTCTATGCAACTCTACTCCCCTATCTTGCCCCTATGCTTTTTTTTTTAATGATTTTATTGATTCGATTATCACAGAGAGAGGTGGAGAGACACAGAAGTCTTCCGTATTCTGGTACTCTCCCAGATGGCCACAATGACCAAGGCTAGGACAGGACAAGTCAGCACCTGGGAGTTTGCTTATGTTATCTACTTGGATGGCAGGGGATAAACATTAGGAAACTTCAGGTGCTTTTCCCAGGTTGTCAGCATGGAGCTGGTTCTGAAGTGGAGTACCCTCGACATGAAACAGGTCTCAATATGGGATTCCTCTGCCACAAGCAGTAGCTTTAGCTGCTACTCCACAATGCTGGCCCTTTCATATGCATTTAATAAAGGTGCTAGTGCATACTGTGTGCCAGCCACAGTTAAAATCTCCACACATATGCTTTTATCTCCGGCTGTTTATAAGTAAACAAATTTCCCAAACACCATTTTCAGGAAATCAAGAAAATGTCGAGTTCTGCTGAAACTTGGCACAATGAACCATTCAAAAAAATCCTTGCAGGCAAGTCACCAGAAAGTGCAGCTGTAGAGTAGGAGGATTGGATGCCCTTTTTCAACTTTGTTTCTTTTTGCCAGTGCAACATCTAGCATGGGAAGACAGTAAGGTTTTAATGATGCCTGACTTAAAGTAGGCCACATAAAAGAAACAGAGCTAGTGTTTGAATGTGAACTATGATGTGTTTTTTTTTTTTTTTTTTTTTGACAGGCAGAGTGGACAGTGAGAGAGAGAGACAGAGAGAAAGGTCTTCCTTTTGCCGTTGGTTCACCCTCCAATGGCCGCCGCGGCTGGCGCGCTGCGGCACCGCGCTGATCCGATGGCAGGAGCCAGGAGCCAGGTGCTTTTCCTGGTCTCCCATGGGGTGCAGGGCCCAAGCACCTGGGCCATCCTCCACTGCACTCCTGGGCCACAGCAGAGGGCTGGCCTGGAAGAGGGGCAACCGGGACAGAATCCGGAGCCCCGACCGGGACTAGAACCCGGTGTGCCGGCGCCGCTAGGCGGAGGATTAGCCTAGTGAGCCGCGGCGCCGGCCCGTGTTTCTTCTCTAATTCACACAAACACTATAAAGCTCAGGTGTGGCTTGATAACATGTAGCAACATGCAGATGGTAAATCAAGGCATATGTGAAAATAGAACAGAGGAAATAGTTCCTTATGGTTAGCGTGTCCTAGAGGGAGCATTGGAGATCTCAACAGTGATGCCAATAATGGATCCACACTAACCAGATTGTCATGTTCAACTTCATTGCAATTAACTAACTCCCACTCAAACCAACATGTTCCAAATGGCCATACATGGCATTCATTCAATCACCACATGTCTAGTTGTAGATGTTTTGAACGGAGGTTCTGGAATCACAGCACCTGAGTTCACATTCTTGCCCTCTGCACATAAACTTGTGATTTGTCCTGCCACATATAAACTTGTGATTTGAGCTAACTTTTAATAAGGCTGAGAATAAGAGTTAGTATCAGAAGGGTTGTTATAGGAATACTACAACAGGGCTGGATACATGAATATCATGTGACAGTATGATAGGGCTGGATGAGAGGATGTTGTACAATTTTGAAACAAATACAAGTAGTAAACATTTGGCAATCCTATAGGAAACACTTCCTAAATCAGTTTGTAGAGAGCTCCACATGTAGTCTTCTTAGAGGAGGTGATCACAGGTTGAGGCAAAGCACATCAGGTCAATTATATGGAAAGCCATGTAAGTCACTGCCTATACAACACAGGTAATAAGATCTTGAATAAACAATGCATTGCAGTAACTCAAGCAAGGAGAAAAATAAGAGCATTTCAAACAAAAATTAGTAGGAGGAAGATATAATACTCAGATCCCATACACACACACACACACACACACAATATTTAAAAAAACACCAAAAAAAGAGCTAAATATTATAAAAGGGAAAATAAAATCACAATCCTTTAAAGACTAATAAAGAAAACAGGCTTGATAAAATAAAAGAAGAAAAAGGACACATTATATCTAAGAGAAATACATGAGATCACCCCAAATCTGATCCAAGGCCTGACAGGTTCCAATGTTTTATTTTTCATTAGTATGTATCTGAAAGGCAGAGATACAACTCTGATATGGAATGCTAGTGTTGCTAGTGGCAGCTTTACATCTTCTGCTATTACACCCAATACTAAGAGGAATATTTAAATGTACCCTGGAGGGGCCAGCACCATGGCGAACTAGGTTAATCCTCTGCCTGCAGCACCGGCATCCCTTATGGGTGCCGTTTCTGGTGCCGGTTGCTCCTCGCCTAGTCTAGCTCTATGCTATGGCCTCGGAAGGCAGTGAGGATGGCCCAGGTGCTTGGGCCCCTGCACCCATATGGGAGACCAGGAGGAGGCACCTGCTCCTGGCTTTGGATCAGTGCAGCTCCATCCGTTGTGGCCATTTGCGGAGTGAACCAATGGAAGGAAGACCTTTTTCTCTGTCTCACTGTCTGTAATTCTAGCTGTCAAATAAATAAATAAAAAATCTTAAAATAAATGGACCTTGGAATAGATGTAGGCAAGTCTCTTCCTCCAATGTTCAATGAGGAGCTACATAACTGTATATTGCTCTACAACTGATCCATGCATTATTCTCTCATTGTACATAGGAGAAGACTGTCTACCATTACAACTTTGCATTGGAGACAGTAGGACAACAACACAGTGCTATGTCCTTACACACCATGCCGTGTCTATGCCAGCTAGGAAATGCAAAGTCCATCCCTCCCTCGGGGACACACGTACACAACACATATTATTGCGCCCCATAAGAGCTTACATTTAGGAAATGGTAATCTTGTAAATTTAATTGGTGGGGATGGCAGATTCTGAAGAAAACAATCCCCACACCTGCCCGGTGACTGCCAGCTCCTCATCCAAATGTGTGTATCCCCCTGTGACACCTGACAGGACGTCCACCAGCTGAACACACTTAGAAAACCCCTGGGTTCCAGAGGAAAGCTTTCCCCATGTTTACCTTTTGTTTCTTTACTTCTGTCTTGTCCACTTGTGCAAAGCATTGAGCAGGCCTCTTGGTAGGGACTTGGCTGGTGGTGAGCAGGTAACACTGCAGCAGTAGTGCCTCGGGCTGGTGGCGCTGGGACTGTGGGGCAGAGGGAAACTGAGGGGAGCGACAGAGGCCTCACAGGAGTCACCCAGGATTGAACATCTCTCCACATCTGACGTCCACTAGCAAGAAGAAACAAACAAAAGCAATAAAATCTCATTAATCTGTGTCTAGGAGAAAATTAGCTGCAACTCATTCTTCAAAACAGGAGAACACGTTAGCTTAAAAGAATTGGCATTGGGCAAGTATAAGCAGGGGGTTAGATGGGGAAGAAAAGCTTGAATATTTTCAGTTTTAGTTTGAAGCCTGCAACCTAACTCCACCCCTTTACACCCACAATCCCATGCTGCACCTTAGTCTCTTCCAGAACCAGGAGGAGGGGACACTAAGTGCACTTGCACACTGAGTTCCAGGTGGAAATACCATTAAACTATCTCCAAAGACCCGAGGCACACTAAATTCTGCCCTAACTCCACCTCATTTGTATATTGAAGTAGAGGATCACACCTAACTCCACAAATTAGACCAATCATCACAGAAAGCACACTTTCAGCATCTGTCATGCTATCTTCTCATGGGAAAATCACTTTCTGTGGCTCTCCATGGGGAGTATTTCTCCTTGTGTCTTGACACACTCATGCCTGAATGTACTCTCTCTCAAGTAAATTCTGTTCTAATTTATATACTAATGTCACTGCTTTGAATTCTCTCTCACAAGGGACAGGAACCTGGAATAAAAAGCAGTGACACATATGCCTACAGCCCAGGGGAATTAGGGATAAGTGGATTGTCATAACAGGGATATTTGGAGAGTACAAACACACTTTCTGCTCTGCAGACATTTCAAAATTGCCAAGGCAATCATTTTAAACATTTCTTTCTCTCCACTCTCATAGCCTCTAGGTGGGTATTTGAAATGCCAGTCTGGGTACTTGTATAATCTGTCTTGATAATTAAAAGCATGCTAGCCTACAGACTGGAAATTCTAAGGAGCTCATAGAAATTCTTCCCATAAACCAGAGCCTATGCAAGAACATCCTGGATTTTGGCCTGCTTCCAGTATCATTCAGCAGGCAGAGAATGGCCTAGGCATAACTACACTCAGGCATCCATCTGCATATATCCATGTGCGTGGTGGCTGCTCACACTGTATTCTGAGACCGAGCACACATTCCTGGACAGCCTGGCTTCTGATGGGTTTCCCTAAGGGGATCCTACTCTCCTTTCCAGGGTAGAGCTGTTTCCCTAAGTGTTCACCATGTTTCTTGCCTATTCAGGGATTTAAAGAGAGGAAAACGCGCTTAGAAGGAATCAGCATTAATACCCAGAATGAGTGGGCTGAAAAAATTCTAGGAATTCCTTCTGGAACAGGTGATTACAGATTGAGGAGCAGCATCTCAGTCAAGTTAAAAAAAAAAAAAGAAAAATAAAGAGCAACATGAGTAGTATCTGGAGACTGGGAGCAGTCTGCCAGGTGCACAGCACAGTAGGGAGAGAAGGGGACCTGTTCAGCACTGAAGCAACATTGTTTCCTTTTGACAAAACACTAGACAGAGGCTAAGGATTTAATGGTGCCTGACTTAGAATGGTGACTTAGAATGGTGCAGGCTTTAGGAAATGGAGAGAGCTAGATTCTGAATGTGCACTGTGATGCAGTTTTTCTCTAATTCACACACACTCTATAAAGCTCTGGTGTGGCATGATGATATGTAGCACCATGCAGATGATAAGTCAAGGCATCTGAGAAAACTCAGAGAAGAGAGGAAAAAGTTCCCTATGGGTACTGTGTCCTTGGAGGAAGCATTGTAGAGGAATAGGTGGGAACTGGGGATTGGATGGACTCATGGCATCATGAGGGGGAAAGGATTAAGCAAAGTATTGTAACGTGTTATCTGTAGGGGAACTCTCCCAACCTGAGGGAGGACCGCAGTTGGGACTGAGAGCAGTAAGGACAGCAACAGAGGATGAGGGTTCAGAACCAGGCAGTTCATGGCTATCTGTGTTGTTCCAAGAACACGCCCACACTGATGCCAAACCCTTGCCTCATTCTCCTTCAATCCATTCTCTGCCATCCTGCTAAAATGGCATATTTCTCTCAAGAAACAGGTGAATAAAGTGCAGACCAAAAAAGGTAAGCCACGTGGGAAGCTACCAGTGGCAGAGAATGTATGGCTATGAAGGCCAGGTTCATTCCACTGTCCAAATGCTTGTCTCCAGTGAAGACTTGGGGGGTCAAAGATGCGTTGTTACAAATATACATGATGTTGGCAGCCATATTTATTTCAATGATAAGGATTTTACTAGACTGCTTATGACCTTCCTCCTGAGGTGTTGCAAACTTGCTCATGCCCCAGCACTTTTGTTCTTGCTTCCTCTAGGGTGTTCTGCCTCCAGCATGGGGACCCAAATTACCTACTCCATTCACTCCCCTGCTCTTTCCCTGCCTGTTTTTCTACTGGTTCCCATACTGCAGGAGTCACTGTCATGGTTGGGGTGTCTTCTCCATGTGTGTACACTGTGTTACTTTGACTCTGTCCAGATCACGAGCTCCAGAGAGCAAGGACTGTGTCCTTTTCACTCAGTCCTCTACTGCCAGGGCTCAGAATGTACAATGAGGCAGTTTTCTGCTCAAGACACATCTGTTGACAAATGACTCTATTCTCAAGGCCTAGGAAAGCCTCTGAGGCCAAGATGCTCTGCTCTAACAAACGAGGTTGCCAGAAAAAAGGGCACAGAGGCAGTAATGTGACCAAAAACCTGACTCCTCACTACAGAAAGCCTTGTATCCCAGGTGAGTTTTAGAATCTCACACACCATGCTGCACAGGAACCAAGAAAGAAACTCCCAGAGACACAAAGTCAGAAAGCTGAATGGATCCCAGAGCCTATGGTAAGCAAGTGTCCTCACTCATTAAATATAGGATGCATGGTTTCAACACGGGCAGTGCCTGAGAACAGAGCAGGACGTCAGGCTTGTCTGGGTTTGAATTCTGGCTACTGCCTACTAGCTGTGTGACCTCAGGTGAGTTAGGAAGTTCTTTTTTTTAATTTATTTTTTTGACAGGCAGAGTGGACAGTGGGAGAGAGAGACAGAGAGAAAGGTCTTCCTTTGTAGTTGGTTCACCCTCCAATGGCCACCGCGGCCAGCGCGCTGCGGCCGGCACACCGCGCTGATCCGAAGGCAGGAGCCAGGTTCTTCTCCTGGTCTCCCATGGGGTGCAGGGCCCAAGCACTTGGGCCATCCTCCACTGCACTCCCTGGCCACAGCAGAGAGCTGGCCTGGAAGAGGGGCAACCGGGACAGAATCCGGTGTGCCTGCGAAGCAAGGCAGAGGATTAGCCTGTTGAGCCATGGCGCCGGCCAGGAAGTTCTTTTAAGACTCAGCCCTGTTAAATAATGAAAATACTGCAATGTAACAAACTATACCATATTTCATAAGGATGCTCTGAGGATCATATGAGGCAGCATTTGTAATGTGCTCAGAACAGAATATGAAACTTAGAATGTAGGAAGTGTTGATTTTAAAAAGGTGGCAGAAGACAGGCTCCCCAAGTGAGCTCTCCCTGTGAGCAGGATGGAGGAATGGGTGTGTCACTTAATATCCCTGACTTCGGTTCCCTTATATGTTAATGGGAATGTGAGCAGCTTGCCTTCCCTTGATTACACTAAATGGTCCCACATAACCACAAGGCATCTGGGAAATGTACTTGTAGTACATTACCATCCATACAACACACGACTCACTAGTATTAAGGAAGAAATGCCAATGCACAACTTCAAGATCTCACACACTTCTCTTTTCACTCTGCTTGTGGCTGTCGTCACTCTAAAGGTTTTACCAATCTTTTCATTATCACTTCTTCTTTTTGAGCATTGCTTAGGAAATCTTCCCAGCTATATTTGAAAACTGGTTTTCTGTAGTTTTCCCTAATGTTTCTTCCACTATACTCATTCTTCAATCTGTTCTCTCTCTCTCTCAATGAAAGGAGGATCTGGGACATGAACCGGTGCTCCTATGGGAAGCTGGTGCTTCAGGTGGAGGCTTAGCCTATTATGCCACTGCACTGGTCTTCGGTTTCTCAATCTAATAATTGTGAAAATAAGAGCATCTAAAGAGCAACGTTTGTTTTGATGATTAAATAAAAATGTATGGAACCTGAGCTGTACTGTACCTTGATAAGGATAAGTGCTTGATAAATTCCTTATGTATGAACCATGGTGCGATGTCCATTACCCAATTGCTGTGCTGAGTTCAGGCCTCAGCTCAATTTAAAATTCAAGATTCCTACAGGTACCCCCTTAACCAGCGGCAGGTGATGTCTCAGGTATTTGGGTCCCTGCCACTCACGTGGGAAACCCACACAGATTCATGGTTCTCAGCATTCTACAGGTTCATGTCGGTTTATGTGAGCATTTGAAGATGAAACACCAGGAAGAGATCTCTCTTTCTGTCTCTTTACCTCTGCCTCAAAAAATGAATAACAGCACTCTGGCCTCATAATCAGCCCTTAAGGCATGCGGATCCGGCTGAAATGCCCATGAGAGTATTCCAGTCATGGAAAGCCAAGACACTCTGGGGGGGGAAAAAAAAAACTAAATGAAAGATCTCCGCGAGTGAGATCCCAGTGGAAAGAATGGGTCATCAAAGGAGCTACCTTTCTCTGAAGGGAGGAGAGAACTTCCACTTTGACCATGGCCTTGTCTAAATATGATCAGAGTCAGTGAACCCAGGGGGCTTCCATAGCCTTGGCAGCTCATGACAAGAGCCTAGGGTGATTACTAATGCCATAAACAAGAGTGTCAATTTGTTAACACAACAAAAGGAGTCACTGTGCACTTACTCCTCATGTAGGATCTTTGTCCTTAGTGTGCTGTACATTGAGATTTAATGCTATAACTAGTACTCAAACAGTATTTTTCACTTTATGTTTCTGTGTAGGAGCAAACTGTTGAAATCTTTACTTAATGTATGCTAAACTGATTTTCTGTATATAAAGAGAATAGAAAATGGATCTTGATGTGAATGGAAGGGGAGATGGAGTGTATAAGGGGAGGGTTGCAGGTTGGAGGGACGTTATGGGGGGGAAGCCATTGTAATCCATATTCTGTACTTTGGAAATTTATATTCATTAAATAAAAGTTAAAAAAATGAATAACTAAAATTAAATTGCATAATATAATATAAAGCAGAAACAGTGACAAGGAAGGTAATTAAATGATGATCAAAATTTCAAAACAACAAGAGGAATTACCACTTGTAACTATATTTGTGCCATCAATGCCAGTACGCATTTATATAAAGCAAGCATTAGCACACATTCAGGGACAGTCTCCAATATGGGTAAGGGGCGCTAAACTCCCAATTTCAGAAATGGACACATCATTTATAAAGAAAATCAATAGAGAAAGAGCAGAATTAAATTGTAACCTAGATCAATGCTGTCTAACATAAAACATTTCTTCAAAAAACTACAGAATATACATCCTCTGAAAGCTCATGAAAGCTTCTCTGGGATAGCATATATAAAGCATGTTTCTGACCACAATGCAATAAAGCTGAAAGTGAGAACAGGTAAAACTTTAAAACACATGTAAATATTGCAAAAATTTGGTAGGCAGTGTATCCAGGAAGTAATCAGAAAATTTGAACCTACCTTTCAATTAATGAAAACTAACACAGTGCACCAGAGATTGTGGGAAAGAGCAAAAGTAGTACTAAGAGGAAAGCCTTATCAATCAGTGCCTATACAACATAGGCAGAAATATCTTCAGTATAAAAGGAATCAAAGTAACTCAAGGAAGGACAACAATAAGAAAACTTCAAACATCCTAGTCACAGATTTGGAGCAAGTCACAGATTTATCACAATAATTTGAAATACATTTTCTTCATTCTTCTGTAATTTAGTTTCTCATATAGCATACATTGTGTTTCTATTATGTAAGACAGAATGGATTCCAAGCACTGACAAGAAGGCAAAAACTCACTGCCTTCACTCTGTTAAAGAAAGAATATACACACAAAAAAGTTCAGGACTTGGCATGACAAATGGTAAGGAGGGCTTAGAGATAGAATGGGGTAGGAAGATGGCTAGGATTGAAGCCATGTGGAGAGGTCACAGATATATCACTGAACAATGACTACCAGGGATCTTGGAAGATGACCGTGGTAAGATGGTATCTGATGATACCTGAAGGGAAGAGGGGATGATCATTTGGAGAACAGGAGGCAGGAATTCAAAGTGGAAGAAACCAAATATTAAGATCCTTCAGATAGGAGCATGTTGTATTTTCCAGAAGCAGCAAAGAAACAAGTTAAGGTGAAGGAGAGTGAGGGACAGTCCAACAGCAGACTAAATCAGGGCTCCAGAGGTCAGGTCAACATGAGTACCTCATGTTGATGGGCACACTGAGGCTTGAACTCTGAGTGGAAAGCTACTTCAGTTACATCTCCAGTTCTGACACCAGACTTCACCCTCCTACTAATGCAGATTTTGGGATGCAGCAGGTGATGGCAAAAGAACTTGTATCTGGGCCATGTGTGAGGGAGACCTGGATGGATTGTTGCCAAGTCCAGTCTGGGCTACAGCAGGCATTTGTGGTATGAACAGTCAGATAGGATGTGTGTCTCCCTCTCCCCATTTCTGCTTCTCAATTATTAACAAAAGATAAATTTTAAAATCCTACTTGGGGGCCAATGCTATAGTGCAGTAGGTTAATCCTCTGCCTGCAATGCTGGAACCTCATATAGGATATGAATTTTATATCTTATCTTATTTTTATATGGATTGTGAATGATGTTATAAGGATTCAAATGGCCCTTGGCAATACAATTTTCTGCATCCCTGCCCGAAATGATGAATGTTTCTAGGACTGTACCAAGGGCAATACACAGCAATAGAGCATTTAATGTAAGATGAAATGGTTTAGATTTCAGAAGTACCAGGCTCCTGACTGCTGTGTGGGAGAAACTGATAGCAGAGCTTGTACATAATGACACCAAGAAAGAGAAAGGTTAAATCAACATGTTTATGGTATTCAGTGGCTGGGAGTGTGTATGAGAAAGAAAAGGCTACTTCTGACTTCCAGTGGTTAGAAAACAGAGATAATGTTAAATATCCAATCATGCACAGGACAGACTCCTGCGAAAGATAATGAATGATTCCGCCCATAACATCACTAATGACAAATCTGAGAAACAAAGGAATGTTAAACACAAATTCATATGCAGCCCCTGAAGTTGCAGGTCCACCTACATACAGCTGGGACTGCTATGGTCTTCTGTGGCATCTAGGGATGGAAGAAACGTGCCAGAGTCATCCAAGACTGAGTTACTTAGGAGAGGCTCACTCTATGTGACAGAATACACTTGTACTTTCATAAAATGAATACTGATTGGAAGGGATGTTCCTACTATCTTTCCAGAACATCTGCTATGTAAGATCATTGAATTAGGTGTGCCTCCTACTCTCAACAGATTTGCACAAGTGGCACGAAGGCTAAGGCATTATAGTTTCAAGACTGTTTTTTGATCATTAGGTTCAAAGTTCCAAATGAAACAACAGGAGAGCTCAAAATAGATTGGAAAGTTTATGAACTGTGCTCTCTGAAAACAACGGGAAATGGTATCTGAGCTGTAAGATCTCATGAAAGGAGTGGAAGACAAATAAACAATGATCATAATAAGGTAGGCTATACATTACCGAAAGTATAACAAGGGACAAGGAAGTTGCAATAAAAAATTGAACTGAAATACATGTGGCCAACGAATTTGACGAGGTGGTCCTATGTTGGGGTGCAGTGGGTGAAACTGCCACCTGGGCTCCAGTTTTTGTTACAGCTGTTCCACATCAGATCAAGGTCACTGTTAATGCTCCAGGGAAAGCAGCAGAAAATAGGCCAAGTGCTAGGGTCCCTGCACACATGTTTGAGAATGAAATGCAGTTAAAGGCCACTGGTCCAGCCCTGGAACTTGGGGGATATGGAGGGATGTTGCTGTGGATTCGTTCTGAGAGGAGGAGCGTGGTGGGGCAAGAGGCGCAGAGTCATCACACAGACCCCGGGAGACGGGTGAAAGCAGTCCAGAGGCGAGCAGTCTGCAGATTTGTTTATTTCAGATGGTACAGCAGCTTAAATAGCTACAGGGCAGTTGTAATCAAAACATCACAGTACTGGTACAGAAACAGATGGATAGACCAATGGAACAGAATAGAAACACCAGAAATCAATTCAAACATCTACAGGCAACTCATATTTGATCAAGGATCCAAAACCAATCCCTGGAGTAAGGACAGTCTATTCAATGAATGGTGCTGGGAAAATTGGATTTCCACGTGCAGAATCATGAAGCAAGACCCCTACCTTTCACCTTACACAAAAATCCACTCAACATGGATTAAAGACTTAAATCTACGACCTGACACCATCAGATTATTAGAGAGCATTGGAAAAACCCTGCAAGATATAGGTACCGGCAATGACTTCTTGGAAAACACCCCAGAAGCACAGGCAGTCAAAGCCAAAATTAACATTTGGGATTGCATCAAATTGAGAAGTTTCTGTACTGCAAAAGAAACAGTCAGGAAAGTGAAGAGACAACTGACAGAATGGGAAAATATATTTGCAAACTATGCAACAGATAAAGGGTTGATAACCAGAATCTACAAAGAAATCAAGAAACTCCACAACATCAAAACAAACAACCCACTTAAGAGATGGGCCAAGGACCTCAAAAGACATTTTTCAAAAGAGGAAATCCAAATGGCCAACAGACACATGAAAAAATGTTCAAGATCACTAGCAATCAGGGAAATGCAAATCAAAACCACAATGAGGTTCCACCTCACCCCAGTTAGAATGGCTCACATTCAGAAATCTACCAACAACAGATGCTGGCGAGGATGTGGGGAAAAAGGGACACTAACCCACTGTTGGTGGGAATGCAAACTGGTTAAGCCACTATGGAAGTCAGTCTGGAGATTCCTCAGAAACCTGAATATAACCCTACCATTCAACCCAGCCATCCCACTCCTTGGAATTTACCCAAAGGAAATGAAATTGGCAAGCAAACAAGCTGTCTGCACATTAATGTTTATTGCAGCTCAATTCACCATAGCTAAGACATGGAACCAACCTAAATGCCCATCAACGGTAGACTGGATAAAGAAATTATGGGACATGTACTCTATTGAATACTATACAGAGTCAAAAACAACGAAACCCAGTCATTTGCAACAAGATGGAGGAATTTGGAAAACATCATGCTGAGTGAATTAAGCCAGTCCCAAAGTAAAATATCATATGTTCTCCCTGACTGGTGACAACTAACTGAGCACCAAAGGGGAAACTTGTTGAAGTGAAATGGACACTGTGAGAAACAGTGACTTGATCAGCTCTTGTCCTGACGGTTGATGGACAATGTAATACTTTATCCATTTTAGTATTTTTTTTGTTCTAGTACCATTGGTTGAACTCTGTAATGAACACACAATTGTTCTTAGGTGTTTAAATTTTAACTAAAAAGTGATCCCTGTTAGGAATTTGGAAAACATTATGTTGAGTGAAATAAGCCAATCCCAAAGGGACAAATACCACTTGTTCTCCTTGATAGGTGACAACTAACTGAGCACCAAAAAGGAAACCTGTTAAAGTGAAATGAGCACTATGAGAAACAGTGACTTGATTAGCCCTCACCCTGACTGTTGATGAGCAGCTTAATATGTTATCCCTCCTAGTATTTTTTTTGTTTGTTCTACTTAATACTTTTGGTTGAATACTGTAATCAATACACAATTCTTCTTAAGTGCTGAAACTTAACTGAAAAGTGATCGCTGTTAAATATAAGAGTGGGAATAAGAGAGGGAAGAGATGTGCAATTCGGGACATGCTCAAGCTTCAAACGATGGAGTTAGAAACATACCAGGGGATTCGAATTCAATCCCATCGAGGTGGCATGTACCAATGCCATCTCACTAGTCCCAGTGATCAATTTCTGTTCACAATTGATCATAATGATAGGACTAAGAACCAAAGGGATCACATAAACAAGAATAGTGTCTGCAAATACTAGCTGATAGAATCAAAAAGGGAGAGAATGATCCAACATGGGAAGTGAGATACTGCAGACCCATAGAATGGCAAATGTCCTAACAGCACTCTGGCCTCATAATCAGCCCTTAAGGCATGCGGATCCTGCTGAAATGCCCATGAGAGTATTCCAGTCATGGAAAGCCAAGACACTCTGGGGGGGGAAAAAAAAAACTAAATGAAAGATCTCCGCGAGTGAGATCCCAGTGGAAAGAATGGGTCATCAAAGGAGCTACCTTTCTCTGAAGGGAGGAGAGAACTTCCACTTTGACCATGGCCTTGTCTAAATATGATCAGAGTCAGTGAACCCAGGGGGCTTCCATAGCCTTGGCAGCTCATGACAAGAGCCTAGGGTGATTACTAATGCCATAAACAAGAGTGTCAATTTGTTAACACAACAAAAGGAGTCACTGTGCACTTACTCCTCATGTAGGATCTTTGTCCTTAGTGTGCTGTACATTGAGATTTAATGCTATAACTAGTACTCAAACAGTATTTTTCACTTTATGTTTCTGTGTAGGAGCAAACTGTTGAAATCTTTACTTAATGTATGCTAAACTGATTTTCTGTATATAAAGAGAATAGAAAATGGATCTTGATGTGAATGGAAGGGGAGATGGAGTGTATAAGGGGAGGGTTGCAGGTTGGAGGGACGTTATGGGGGGGAAGCCATTGTAATCCATATTCTGTACTTTGGAAATTTATATTCATTAAATAAAGTTAAAAAAAAATAGCCAAGGTAGCCAATCTGGTCAAGGGGCGGTTTATGCCCTAACCAATCACAGCCTGTTGCCAGGCAGGCTCCATTGCCAGTGGTCATCTTGGCATGGCCTTCTCATTCCACCCATTTCCCCCTTTTCATTTGTTTTTGAGCAACGGGAGGTATGATTCTTGGCCATACCATTGTTAACCTTGTTTCCATGTGGTTTCCATGTGCAGCTGTGCCTGTCTTAGGTTGTCCCCCAGGGGATCTTACCCATCATTGACTAACCAGCGCTTAAAATGAGAGACTGCAGGAGTGCTTGCTCAGATGGGGGTAGGAACGAGGAACAATGGTAATCAGGAATGGCATGACCACACACAGGGTAAAACAGTGAATGGAAGATAGACTTCTTTATCTTGTTCTCTCTTAGTAATCGTCTTTCAAATAAATCAATCACAAAAATGTGAAAAATTACTGAAAATGGTAAATATATAAGAAAGACCTTTAGGTATAATCAGTTTGTGTCTTTGAAGACCAAACTGAATAAATGTAATAGAAACTCATATCCAAGTTTAACAAAAGAACATTTACAAAGAATAATTTTGATTTTGTTAGAACTAAAGATGTTCTAGTGAGGAGTGATAAAGGGCACATATGTTTGGCACAGGGCTTAAATGGCATTTTGGATGTACAATTTCCATGTTAGAGAGTCGGCTCATGTCCTGGGGAAGCTCCCAATTCCAGATTTTTACAAATGTGTACCCTGGGGGCAGAGGGTGATATTAAAGCATTAGGTCACTTCCACCCAATGGGAAACCTAGATTGAGTCCCACAGTCCTGTTTTCAGCCAATCTAGACCTGGTAAAATTGGGAGTTGAGAGATTAAAGCAGATTTCATTATGCCCAAGTGCTTGCTCTAGCATGAACACACACACACACACTCTCTGCTTTTCAAATAAAAAAAATATTTAAAACTGATATTTTCAAACTGTGAAAATGTCAACCCTCCTTTGTTTGAGCTAAATAATGAAAATTAAAATTATCAAAAATACTTTGCAAAGAAAAAAATAAACAAACAAACAAAAATAGGGCTGGCGCCCTGGCTTACTAGGCTAATCCTCTACCTGCTGTGCCGGCACACCGGGTTCTGGTCCCAGTAGGGGTGCCGGATTCTGTCCCGGTTGCCCCTCTTCCAGGCCAGCTCTCTGCTGTGGCCAGGGAGTGCAGTGGAGGATGGCCCAAGTGCTTGGGCCCTGCACCCCATGGGAGACCTGCCATTGGATCAGCGCGGTGCGTTGGCTGCAGCGCGCCGGCCGCGGCAGCCATTGGAGGGTGAACCAATGGCAAAGGAGGACCTTTCTCTCTGTCTCTCTCCCACTGTCCACTCTGCCTGTCAAAATAAATAAATAAATAAATAAATAAATAAATAAATACTTTGAGGGTCAAAAGATGTCTTCCATGAGGGGGAACATACTAGGTTGGCCCTAGACTGTGTATATTACTTAGTGGTAGATGAAGTGAGAAAAAGGAATAAACCTTAAATACATTTCCAGTGAAAATGGAAGTATGACTCAAGATTCTAACCAAAGATATTCCTCATACATAGATAAAATGTTTTTATTGGGGAGATCAAGTGAGCACCACAATCCAGATAGTCAGTAGGCACACAGCAATGGGCAGTCAACCTCAACATTGGTGCTGTGTTGTTGGTTCCAGCTCAGAGTCAGGCAACAAACCAAGGGGCCACAGAGGGGAGCCACACAAGGTGAAGCCATGTTCCAAAGCAGCCCTGTTAGATCCTGTGCAGGAGCTCGGGTGGGAGCTTGCTACATTCCAGTGATCTGGGACACTCTGCCCTTACTTTTTTTATGTCCTCTCTTTTTGGCCCAAAATTGATTCACACTGCTTTGTAATGCACAGCCTGCCTCCAATGGTTCCCTCTGTAAATTTCAATGTCCTTCTCATTCCTAGCATGGATACAGCATCTTTTCTTTGATTCACTCATAATCCTACTTGGAAAAGGTAAGTTCAACAGATGTGGGCACTGATTTCTTTTCATTTCCTAATTACTGCTGCAAAACTACCTTGTAGGCCCACTCCCTAACACTATCCTAGCTCTTACAACTGTATATGTATTGGACAAACGTACATCCAGTCCCAAGGGCAGAGGATGGCATTACAGTCTCATTTCTTCTCTTTGCTATCTGCCATGATCACTCTTCCACCTAGCCCCTGGGTTTGTGTCCCTGGTGGGAGAGGGGCTCCCCACTGCATCAAAGGGGAGGGGCACACACACGTCATAAGGGGCATTCTGTGATGCAATAACCTGGGGGTGGTGGTGTAGGAGATAAAAGTGGGCGTAGTCTTAGGCATGTGTCCAGTTACTCATTTTGACTCTCTTTGGCCAGATGAGTAACTAGAAGCATTTTTGCTGAAAATGACAAAAAAGCTACCTCCGATTCTCCTGCGTCATCCCCAGCCTCACAGTCCTGCTCCTTCAGATTCCTGTTTCCCAACCTGCCTGCCTCACCTGGCTCCTCCCTCTGGCAAACCTAAGCCTGTCCTCCAGCACAAGAAATCTTCAGCTGCCTGCCCTGCCCGTCTCCCTGCTCTGACCAGCATCTCTTCTCACAAGGACATTCCTACCTCCAAGACCTCCCAGACCTCCAAGCGCACCCTGGCCTCTGTTCCCTCCAAGTCACCCACTCACCGCTCTGTTCGTCTGGCTCCCCTTTCCTGCTTCTCCTCTGTCTGGGCCCCGACTCCTCCTCCCAGCCCCTCTTACTAGTTCTCAGGTCTCTGTTCTTCACTGTCACCCACCGCAGCCCAGACCTGCAGATTCTCAGCTCTTGACTTCGAGATCTTACCTTCTTGATGTGCCTGGATATTTCTGGCACACTTCAGACAAGAAAGGTCAGTGACTTCTCAGCAACATGTCCTGGTGGGGAAAAGGAGTGTATGATGAAGACAAACTGAGATCCCTGTAGGACCCTTTCCATGATGACAAGATCTCAGTAATCCTCCTGTTATCTAGGTATCACCTTCATCTTCAACTCTTAGTCCTTTTCAGAATGAGAGGTGCCAATAATGATGTCCTTTTTCCTAACAGGCTCTTCACATCCTCTCCTGTCTATAAGAAGCCTACAATCAGCCTCCATACCTGCGAGTGCCTTCTCATGGGTACATGGTCCTTAAGCTCAGAGTTGACAGCAGGACTACTGAAAATTAAGGTAAGGATATGGAAAAACATGCCTTCATTCTGCTCATCAGGAGAGTAGTTGGTCTGTACTTGGTCCGTGGTCCTGGCACAAGACCTGAGACAGATAAGGGGGATTCTGATTGTGGCATCTGCTTTAAGGTGGAGAGGTATCTGAGTCAGTCCACAATCATTTCAGCAGACTCATCAGTCCTTTACCTCCTAGGTCTTTCATGCGATGGTGAACTCTTTCCTGGACACTTTTCAGGCAGCTTCAGTACTGGGGTAGGTCCTGAGAAGCTGGGCACATGTGTTAGTGCCTGAAGACCCAGAAAGAGCCAGGCGGGCAGTGGAGTCACATGTGCATGTCACTGCATGGAGATGGCATGGAATGCTGCTTCCCAGTGATGGCACTGACATGCCACAGGAAGAAAGAGTAGAGAGCAGCCACTGCCCAGATATGGCAGAAGGCCAAGGGACCCAGCCACATGCCATGCTTGTCAAGCAGAGGAAAATTCATCAAGCTTCTGCCTGCTATGCTTGCAACATGATGGCAGACCCTTTTCTCTCAAACAGCTTCGGTCAGGCTAAAGCCTGAGAAGCTAGGCACATGAGTCAGCACTTCAGTTGGGATTGAACCCAGAAGGGCAGTGCTGTGCCATGGGGACATTGTTGCCTGGAGGCAGCATGGAATGCTGCTATGCAGAAAAGGCATTGAACGCCAGTGCCCAGAGAAGGCAGAGAGCTGCCAGTGCCAAGATACTATAGAAGGACTGGCCCTGACCTCCTCCAGAATATTGTCAGAGGGTGACACATCTCAACACTGCAGAAACTCTACATCTGCATTTGCTGAGTTTCTCGACGTGGAGAAGAGGTGCTCTGGAAGGACCCAAGGAACAAGGAATGAACTGAACTGTAGTTCTCCCAAAGAAAAAATATCTTTTCTGAACTCAGCCATTGTGGATACTTCAGGAATGCCTGAGACCACATCATAACACATGTATTAGATGCATGGAAAAAGAGGTTGCCTCAAATGGCATTGCAAATGTTGAATGTTTTACAATTGTTTTTAAATTTTTTAAATTTTGCAGATTTCTTTTGTCTATTGGATTATTGTTTCTTTTAAATAAACTAATGTTTTTTTCTCACACTTTTACTTTTGCCTGAATCCTAGGGGCACTTTGGTTATAGCGAATTGAAGGCCAGTGGTACTGCCAGTTCTCATCACTGTGCACTTGACAGTCCAAACATCAGCAGCACCTAGCTACCAGCAGGCTCATACGGAACTCTAGACCCACCAGCCCACTACCTTGGATGACGTGGAGGAATCCCATTCACCAGCTGAAATCAGGCTCAATCTCCATCCTTTTCACGCCCAGTGCTCCACAATACCCCCACTCTGCTATAGGACTAGTCACTCAGTTTCCCTATTGAGAAGTCATTGAGTCGTTCCCAAGGCTTTCGTCCCTCACTCCACACACTCAGAGGAATTTTCCTTTTCATGTTTCCTCATTTCAAAAGTAACCATCACACATGAGGAGGTATCCTCACTCCCACTTACTTGATCCCATCCTCTCAACAGCACCTATATCAGCTTCTCAATTGAGCTTCCTTATGCTCCAATGGGTCTGATGAGTTCCCAGATACTCTCATTCGTACAAACCTATACTTCCCACTCTTAATGCACACCACTGCCAGCTAAAGGGGCTAAAGGGGCTAAAGGGGCTAAAGGGGTGAGAAATGACCCATTTGGTCACACTATCCTTCCATCAATACTGTAGAGATCCCAAAATTCCTGAGCTGATTTTTGTAAAGCCGTGAGTATGCAGTGTAAGACCCATTGGGTCTGGCTTTGCTTCCAACCTATATCCATGCCACTACAATCCACACCCTTCCCAAACCATGTGCCTTTTTAAATGATATATTTATTTTGAAAGTCAGAGTTATAGAGAAAGAGAGCGAGAGAAAAGAAGGACAGAGATATCTTGCATCTACTGGTTCACTAGTCACAGAGTCAAAATGGCCAGTGTTCTGCCAGTCCTAAACCAGGATCTTCACTCAGGTCTTCCACATGGTTGCCAGGGTCCCTAATATTTAGGCCAAATTCTGATGCCTTTTCCAGGCTATTAGCAAGGAGCTAGATTGGAAGTAGAGTAGCCAGGACACAAACCAGCATCCATATAAGATGGCAGCTTTGCAGGCAGCAGTTTTACCTGCTACAGTACATTTATGGCCCCAGCCATTTCTAAGTAAACAGATTTCCTTACTACATCATGCCATTTTCCATTGCTTTATCTTCATAAACACTGTTCCTTCTTCCTGAACTTGTTCCCCACCTTTTGTGCCTCATCAATAGTCCACAGTAGGCTGGCTAGAGAGATAAACTGCAATATTTTAACTTTCCTGTAATCTAATTTTCTTATGAGCTTCCAAACACTATTTTCAGGAAGACAACTTAATGTCCAATTATGCTGAAACTTGGTCCAATGGAACCATGAAAATAATTCTGGTAGTCACCACACTGAAAAATGCCACTCTAGATTGGGAGGTTTGAGAGGTCTTAAGAGGGCTCAGCATGTACCCCGAGACAGCTCTGTGCTCAACACTCAGTTGTTGACAAATGATTGTACGAATCAGACATTCTCTTCTCATTTGATAAAGTACAACACCCTTTCATGATGAAAATTCTAAGCAAATTGGGTATAAAAGGACCATTCTTCAACACAATCAAGGCAATTTATGACAAACCCATGGCCAGCATCCTATTGAGTGGGGGAAAGTTGGAAGCATTCCCACTGAGATCTGGTACCAGAGAGGGATGCCCACTCTCACCATTTCTTTTCAATATACTACTGGAAATTTTAGCCAGAGCCATTAGGTTGTCTGCAATAGATCTATTTTAACTAAGGTATCTGCATGAAAGAATACCTTTAATATGTCCTGACTATGATAGAAATGTGGCTGACCCTACAGGAAAGTTTACTTAACTATCCGGTATTTCCTGAGCTCTTTTTATACAAGTAACAGTAAGAGTTGGAGACACATAACATGCAACAAGTCTCTGACATAACAAGGTTCACAATCTAGTTCTAAAGAGAAATTAGCTATGTAATGAGATGTAATATTCATACTAAATGAAATGAAAAAACATTAATACAGCACAATGGAAAACCGGTGTGCAAAAATATGAAAGGGGGAATGCTAACAGGTTGGGGCTCTACCAGAAAGGGGTGAAGGATAAGAAATTAAACAAAAGAAATGGAAAATTTTAAGTAGAGTAATATGATAAAGTAGCCTTAAATAAATGAGTTTGGGAGCCAGCATTGTGGCATAGCAGATTAAGCTGCCACTTGCAATGCTGGCACCTCATATAGGCACTGGTTCAGGTCCCAGCTGTTCCTTTTCCAATCCAGCTCCCTGCTACTGCACCTGGGAAAGCAGTGGAGAATGGCCCAACTTCTTGGGCCCCTGCACCCATGTGGGAGACCCAGAAGAAGCTCTGGCTTCCTGGCTTTGGAGAAGCTACCACCAGCATTGCTACCATTTGGGGAGTGAAGCAGTGGCTGGAAGACCTCTTTCTCTGTAACTCTGCCTTTCAAATAAATAAAATAAATTTAAAAAAAGAGAAATAAACGAGTTTGTAAATATGGCTAAGTTAACCAGTATTCTTATCCATCTGCCTCTAAAAGTGCTGCCTAACAGCAATTCTCTGGCAAATACATACTGGTTTCCTATCTGAAATCCCCTTCTTGTTGCAAAGACCAAGAAGGCTCTTGCAGTTCATGAACAGGGTGAGGCTCACACCCAACAGAGGGCAGAGAAAGGGAAGCACTATAAACCTGGGAGCTTATCTCCTGGCAAAGAGCAAGCTCCACATAAGGCTAAGTGATCTACCCTTCTGCTCCTATTGAGGATATTCTTTCCTGAACCTTTGTAAAACACAAGTAAACATAGTCAAGGCAGGCATCCAAGAATAAGAGGCCAAGAAAAGGAACATGAACATAGTTGTGATCACACTGATGAGATACAACCACACAAGCATTCTTAGTGTATGGTTTTAATTATTTTTTGTAATAAATAAATATAAAGTGTAAAGGGAGGAACCGTATTACCACAACATAGAAAAACTTCATATTGTATTTTGTTCACTTAAAATTCTAGGAACCAGGGCCGGTGCCATGGCTCACTAGGTTAATCCTCCGCCTGCGGCACCAGCAACCCATATGAGTGACAGGTTCTAGTCCCAGTTGCTCCTCTTCCAGTACAACTCTCTGCTGTGGCCTGGGAAGGCAGTGGAGGATGGCCCAGGTGCTTGGGCTCCTGTACCTGCATGGGAGACCAGGAGGAAGCACCTGACTCCTGGCTTCAGATTTGCATAGACCTGGCCATAGCAGTCATTTGGTGGGTGAACCAATGGAAGGAAGACCTTTCTTTCTGTCTCTCTCTCTCTCACTATCTCTAACTCTATCTGTCAAATAAATTTAAAAAATTAAAATACCATGAACCATCTCCTTCTGTGTTAATGTGTGTGTGTGTGTGTGTGTGTATATATATATATATATACACATATTTTTTTGACAGGCAGAGTGGACAGTGAGAGAGAGAGACAGAGAGAAAGGTCTTCCTTTACTGTTGGTTCACCCTCCAGTGGCCACTGTGGCCGGTGAGCTGTGGCCGGTGCACCGCGCTGATCTGATGGCAGGAGCCAGGTGTTTCTCCTGGTCTCCCATGGGGTGCAGGGCCCAAGCACTTGGGCCATCCTCCACTGCATTCCGGGCCACAGCAGAGAGCTGGCCTGGAAGAGGGGCAACCGGGACAGAATCCGGTGCCCCGACTGGGACTAGAATCCGATGTGCGGGTGCCGCAAGGCAGAGGATTAGCCTAGTGAGCTGCGCCGCTGGCCTAATTTATATATTTCTATGCTGCTATCTTTTTATTTAACTTTTTTCATAAAGTCCAAAGTAGGGAGATCAGTTTATCCCCATCCTATCATGGAACTCCAATCACTGCAGTCTTTTGCAATCTTGCTTCACCTATCTCCTCCCTGACTTTGTTGTTTTGTTATTGTTAAACTATTTTTTCATTATTCCATTTGTGGTATTCAAACACTTATATAACCTTTCTTTCTTTGTATATATTTGAAAGGGAGAATGATATCTTCCATCTTCTGGCTCACTCCCCCAGAGCTGGCAATAGCTGGGGCTGGGCCAGACCAAAATCAGGAGCCTAGAACTCAGTAAGGGTCTCCCAGGTGGAAGCCAGAGACACAAGCACTTTGGCCATCATCTTCTGCCTTCCTTGATGCACATTAGAAGGAAGCTGGATTGTAAGTGGAGCCAGGATTCTGATAGGAGATGCTGGCATCCCAATCAGCTACTGTGTCACTATCCCAGAGGTCCCTGTTTTGTTTATGTATCTTGGATAGATTTTTTTTAAACCACCAGTAAACTACCCATTTAAACCACCTCTGATCATATCCAGTAAAATTAACAACAGTTCATCTCATGCCCAGGCCATATTCAAACCTCTCCAAGAGCCTCAAAAATCCTAGTTGCACACAGTAGTTTTAAAGTAAGGATGCTCATTACCTCGAGTTGTATAATTTAGTCATCCCTCTGTGTCACTTAGTTATTTGTAGTGTTTTGCTATTATGAAAAACTAGTGTTAAAATTTACAACAAAGTCCTGAGCTCTGGTGTTTAGGTTTGAATAATAACACACATTTAAGACGTACCTATGACACTTCTCCCAACCCCCCCCCCCAAATAATCCTATACCAATTTATATTTCTACCAGCCATGTCAGTGTTACCAATTCACCTACATTTTGATGAAAAGTTATTTCTTATCTCCAATGTCATGTAATTCTTAAATATTTACATAAAATGCTAGATTACCACAATAAATACACATGAAAAATTTCTAGAGCAGACTGAAGATTTTTTTTCTGGACTATCCATACCCCCAAAAAACTAGGAAAACATGGGAGTCCAGATATGCTCCACACTACTTAGAAACTGTTGTATAATACAATTATGCCATATGGTCTGATAACAATATATTTAATATAGCTTACAGATTTTTCTAAGGAACATATTTGTTGAAATAAGAACTCAATAAAGTAATTTTTATTCTGTTAATACCAAAAATAATTGCCACAAGAGCCTCTGAAAAGGCCAGGGTCTTAAGCAGTAGTAGTCTCCTGAGTGCCTAATTGTGTAGGATGCTGGTATTTCACATGCCGGGAATAACTTAACTATTCCTCTGCAAATTAAGTAAAACACTTAAGTAAGCTGCCTTATCACGTTTCACTCGTTTTCTCTCAGTTTTCACAAATAGCTAATCTTACTGAAAGAACCACCATTTAAACAAAAAATTAAGAACAAAGAATGTGTCAATGCCTTTGCCTCAATCTACCAGCTAAGTTATTCAAACTCTTTATTTCTTAAAATGCCAGCTTACTATGTGTGAGTCACAGTGCAGTCTGAGGGTCCAGTGTGAGCAGAGGCTGCAGGAATGTGAGTGTGCGCATCTCCTCCTACCTTCGCCTTGGGCACCAGCAGGTCAGTGGCTCTGTGGCACAGTGGGTTAACACCCTGGCCGGAAGCTCCAGCATCCCATATGGGCACCGGTTGTAGGTTCTAGTCCCAGCTGCTCCACTTCCCATCCAGCTCTCTGCTGTGGCCTGGGAAAGCAGTAGAAGATGGCCCAAGTCCTTGGGCCCCTGCACTGCGTGAGAGACCTGGAAGAAGCTCCTGGTTTTGGATCAGTGCAGCTCCAGTCATTGTGACCAATTGGGGAGAGAACCATCGGATGGAAGACCTCTCACTCTGCCTCTCCTCTCTCTGTGTAACTCTGACTTGCAAATAAATAAATAAATCTTAAAAAAAAAGAAAAGAAATCTGCAAAGGCTACACACCATCCTCCTCACAGTAACTAATATTCGTATTTTTAGTGATTTTCAGTTACAAACCCCGCCTGAGAAGTCAGGTGTAATGGAGCCATTTAAACCTCAAGAATATAAAATATGGTCAGATAACAATACATTTAACATAGTTTACAAATTTCTCTAAGAACATATTTGTTTAAATAAGAAATCAATAAAATAATTTTTATTCTGTTAATATAAAAAATAACTGTCACAATGAGTCACTGAAAATTGTCATTTCTATAAGTTTTCTCTATGCATTCATAAAAATACAAAAATATTATTTTACTTTAGAAAGAAATGTCATCTGTGAGTAGTCAGTCTCTATTTAGTACTCACACAAACTATAAATTAAAAACTTTTTTTTTTTTTAGTTGAAAGGCAGAGTTAAAGAGAAAGAAAGGGAGAAAAAAGATCTTCCATTTGCTGGTTCACTCCTCAAATGGTAATAATGGTTAGGGCTGGGTCAGACCCATGCAGGGAGTCAAGAGCTTCATCCCGTCTCCCCACTGAGTAGCAGGGTCCCAAGCACCTGGGTCATCTGCTGCTGCTTTCCCAGTGCATTATCAGGGAGCTGGATAAGAAGTGGAGAAGCCATGACTGGAACCAGTGCACCCAAGGTATGTTAACCTTACAGGAGCCAGTTTTAAACCACTGCACCACAATGTCAGGCCCAAACACTTTTAAATTCATCCTTAAATTTTAAAATTTATGTCTGAACAGATTATAAAGTATTTATTAATAGGAAGAAGTGCTCAAACGTCAGTCTTTTGGCTATTATTTCAAATACTGGAGATATTTAATTATGTAAACCACAGATAGAAGCAGGAATCAAGAACATAAGTGGTAATTATAATCTGTTAACTTTTTAAAATAGATTTATTTTATTTTATCTTATTTTGAAAGACAGAGTTACAAAGAGAGGTAGAGCCAAAGAGAGAGGTCTTCCATCCGGTGGTTCACTCCCCCAAATGGCCACAATGGCCAGAGCTGAGCTGATCCAAAGCCAGGAGCCAGGAGCTTCTTCCAGGTCTCCCATGTGGGTGCAGAGGTCCATGGACTTGGGCCATCTTCTACTACTTTCCCAGCCCACAGCAGAGAGCTGGATCAGAAGTGCAGCAGCTGGGACTTGAACTGGTGCCCATATGGGATGCCGGCACTACAGGCTGGGACTCTAATCCTCTGTGCCACAGCACCAGCCCCAATCTATGTTAACTTACAACCATTTTGGTTTTATAAACCAGTTCATCTAAAAGACTAAAGCTTCTCCACCTCCAGGACATGAAATAGGAAGAAATGGGAAAGAGGCGAGCTGAAGTGGGAATGGCCAATCCATGAACTGACATAGGAGGGTGCACAGTCTATCGTGATCCAACAGAAACACGACAATGTTGCCTTAGACACAGTAGAAAGACAAGGTACAAATGCCAACTCTATCACTTTTTGTTTCTGTAATCTGGCTAAAACTGCTTTACTCAGTGATACTAAAAAGGAGCTGTTACCACTGCCTAGAGTGTTGAAAATACATGCTCCTGTTTTCTTTGTCACCAAAGCTGGTAGGAAAGAGGGGATGCCAGAGACTGTGAGAATTTGGAAGACAATACTACACAGCTGAATTAAACTCAAAAAAGGAATCCCAAAGATACAGCACCAAATATTCACGTAGAAATGGTGATATATGTGCTAATTTTTGAGGCAAGCTGTTACCAAGAAAAAAAAAAGGATAATTATTTCTTACTCAAAAACCTACTACAATTTTGCCATTCATTTTTTAAACTGAATTTTATTGGTAAATCATGTTACTAAGGGTAATATCACTTATGGTTTTTATGTCATAATTTCAACAGACACATGACATTAGTAACTTATATTCATGATGATTCCACTAACATATAAGCATATATGCTGATACGTATGTCGTACATACGAAAATATCTTACTAGTTCACTGTCTTCTAAAGTAGATGTGCTTGAACATTCAAAATCCTATGTATTTTTCATTAAAATTACTTTATTTTTATTTGTTGATTTTACACATGGGCATTACAATTTCATAAAAATTATCCAACAGTTGTAGTAGGTGCTGTGGTGTAGTGGGTTAAGCAACTATATGCAGTGACAGCATACCATATGGGCACCTGTTTGAGTTCTGGGTGCTATAGTTCCAATCCAGCTGCCTTCTATGGCCTGGGAAAGCAGTGGAATATGGCCCATGTCCTTGGGCCCCTGCACTCACATGGGAGACCGGGAAGAAGCTCCTTGGTCCTGGCTTTGGATTAGCCCAGCTCCAGCCATCGCTGCAATTTGCAGAATGAACCAACAGTTGGAAAATTTCTCTCTCTTTCTGCCTCTGCCTCTCCCTCTCTGTAACTGCATTTCAAGTAAAACAAATAAATATTTTAAAATAATTTACCAACAGTATAATACTCCTGTAGATAAGAGTAATTCAGTACCAACAGGGGTGAAAGGTTTCTATGTTTGCTTCTTCCTGGTGTCAGAAGTACTTACTTCATAGCATGTTATGAGCTGAGACACTGGCACTTCACAAGTACTCAGTCATAGTGCCTATTACTGCTAGTTTTATTATCAGTAAATACAAAGTCTGCTTTTAAAAGTACTTATCATTCATGAAGAAAAGCAATAGGCACTATCATAGTAGTCCTCTTTTCTCTATATTGAGTTGGTCCTTTGAAAATTGGGAAAATAAAATTAGAAAATTAAAAAAGAATTTCCTAGTCTATAAATAAAGTAAAAAATAATGAGTAGATGAAATGCATGAGACAATATTAAACCATTACATTGGCGCTGGCATTATGGCAAGGTGAGTTAAGCCTCACTTACGAGCCAGAATCCCATATGAGTACTTGTTCAAGTCCCTGCTGCTCCACTTCAGATCCATGTTATATGCCTGGGATCATAGCAGAAGATGGCCCAAGTATCTGGGCCCCTGCCATACACTTCAGAAAGCCATATGGAGTTCCAGGCTCCTGGCTTGGCCTGGCTCAGCCCTGGCCATTGTGACCATTTGGGAAGTGGAACAGAGGACAGAAGACCTCTCTCTGTCTCTCCTCTCTGTAACTCTGCCTTACAAATAAATTAAAAACATCTTAAAAAAAATAAACCATTATTTTGTCAAATTGAAAATAACTACTGTACACATACACAGTGCCTATATAATATCTTATTTAACACTGTTTTTAAAAAACATCAAGTATTAGCTTTTTCTAAAAATAATTATGTAACATATTTGTCATCTTATTCACAAGCACATTTTAGCCAAATAAAATTACTTAAGTGCCTTTTTGATTAAATAAAGCCAAATTAAAATACTTACTGACTTAACATGGGTTTCCCTAAATCACTTTTTAAAATATTTCATTTTAGTTATACACTTAAAAATCTGGTCTTAAGTCAGTATACTTTAAATATATATTTGATACTGAAATCCAAAGAGTTATCAATATTTTGTCAACAAAATATTGTCAGAGGGAAAACAAACCTTGAATTAAAGCTCCAGAACTAAGGAGTCTAATCACAATGTGCAGCTTTGACGAGCCTAGTCTACTCACGTACCACCTCTCACATTATAATTTTGATTTCTCAGAAATATTTACCCAAAAGTTATAACATTTCACTTTTCTTTCAACCAGTTTATATAAAATTAAGTGATTTAATTGAACTATAAATCAATGTTGATATAAATAGAAACTTTATATTATTTAACCAAAGCATATTATTTATCTCTGAAATTGCTATGAACCAAACAAATTTTTCACTTAATTTTAAGAATCATATTGTAAGTTTTCACAGAAAAGTTTTCTTCCTGGACAGTGCAGCAAGCTAATGCTAAGTTATAACTAAATTCATCAGCTCAACATTTATTTTGCCTGGAAACCAGCATGCTGAACAGCATGCATTTATGGATCACTTTTGATTAGTTTCAGAGATTCTATAAATGGGCCGGTGCCATGGCTCACTTGGCTAATCCTCCACCTGCGGTGCTGGCACCCCGGGTTCTAGTCCTGGTTGGGCGCCGGATTACGTCCTGGTTGCTCCTCTTCCAGGCCAGCTTTCTGCTGTGGCCCGGGAGGGCAGTGGAGGATGGCCTAGGTGCTTGAGCCTTGCACCTGCATGGGAGACCAGGAGGAAGCACCTAGCTCCTGGCTTTGGATTGGCGCAGTGCCAGCCGTGGCGGCCATTTGCAGGGTGAACCAATGGAAGGAAGACCTTTCTCTCTGTCTCTCTCTCTCTCTCTCTCACTGTCTAACTCTGCCTGTCAAAAAAAAAAAAAAAAGATTCCATAAATGGAATACTCTTGTCCAGGCAAGGTTTGCATCAGCTTTCTGCTCCATACCTTACTCTAGTGCCTCTGACATCAACTGCACACTCCTGTCTTCCACATCGTGTATTAGTGCTCTCAAATAAAATGACAGTATTGACTCAGACTGAAAGCAACTTGGAAAATTTCCTTGAACAATTTTGTTTTCAAAATTTCTAGTTATACAATCCCAAATCTAGAGGGGGGCCGGAAAGTGCAGCAAACTCACTACCGGAAAGAAGGAAAAAAATACCTTCGGGGTTTCTCTTCCCCCTAACCTTGCAAAGGTTGCAAGGCCCCAAGGCTTGAAGAATTCCCAAGAGACAAAGAGCAGGCCCCCTCTCTGGATTTACATATCAACTGGGAGAGCTAAGGAACTGAGTCACTACAATTCAGTAGCCTAGGCAACCCAGTGGGAGTCCAGAGGAGCCTAAAGGGACTCTGGGGGTATAAGCCAGAGACTGGAAGCTAAATACCATCAATTCTGCACAGCCGTGCGGTGCGGTGTTACTTACCCCCTGAATAAATAAAATAAATAAATAAATAAATAAATAAATAAATTTAAAGAGAGAGATTTACCACACATAACCTGAGGGTGTCACCTTTGCACACCCTTAACCAGGAAGAACCAAGCAGAGCTCTCAGCCCGCACCCATCTCAGGCCTCCAAGGCTCCTCCAACAGCAGGCAGTCCACTTAACATGGACATAGTATAAAATAAAATAAAAAAAAAAAACGCACAGTGACGCAAGAAGAATTAACTATGCCAAGTAACAAACACAGAAATCGAGGGAACAAGATCAACGATGACACTATGATGCCTCCAAATAAACAAAACACCCCAAACCAAGATTATGAAGATGATGAGATAGAAGAAATGCAAGATACGGATTTCAAAAAATTTATGATAAGAACGTTTAGAAGTTTTCAAAAGCAAATCCTTGAACTACAGAAATCCTTATTGGACAAGATTGAAAATCTCTCTCGTGAAAATGAAATTTTAAGGAAGAATCAAAATGAAACTCAGAAACTAGTAGAAAAGGAAAGTGTGATAGTGAAGAGAAATCAGAATGAAATGAAGAGCTCAATAGATCAAATGACAAACACATTAGAAAGCTGTAAAAACAGAATGGGTGAAGCAGAAGAGAGAATATCGGAATTAGAAGATAGAGCACAGGAAAACATACAGTCAAACCAAAGAAAAGAAGAGGAAATTACAAATCTAAAAAATATTGTTGGGAATCTACAGGATACTATTAAAAAAACCAACAATCGAGTTCTAGGAGTTCCTGAAGGCATGGAGAGAGAGAAAGGATTAGAAGGCCTTTTTAGTGAGATACTAGCAGAGAACTTTCCAGGTTTGGAGAAGGACAGAGACATCCTAGTACAGGAAGCTCATGGAACCCCCAATAAACATGACCAAAAGAGATCCTCACCACGACACGTGGTAATTAAACTTACCACAGTGAAACATAAAGAAAAGATCCTAAAATGTGCAAGAGAGAAACGTCAGATTACTCTCAGAGGATCTCCAATCAGACTCACAGCAGACTTCTCATCAGAAACACTACAGGCTAGGAGGGAATGGCGAGACATAGCACAGGTGCTAAGAGAGAAAAATTGCCAGCCCAGAATATTATATCCTGCCAAGCTCTCATTTGTGAATGAAGGTGAAATAAAGACCTTTCATAGCAAACAGAAATTGAAAGACTTTGTGGCCACTCGTCCGGCCCTGCAAAAGATACTTAAAGATGTGCTACACTCAGAAACACAGAAACACGGCCATCAATATGAAAGAAGGGAAAGGAAGAACACCTACCAGTAAAAGAGCATGGGAAGCTCAAAGCATATACTAGAAAATATTTCCGGGAAAATGGCAGGGCAAAGTCACTACGTATCAATAGTCACATTGAACATTAATGGTCTGAATTCTTCAGTTAAAAGACACCGTTTGGCTGACTGGCTCACAGAACACAACCCAACTATTTGTTGCCTACAAGAAACACATCTCTCTAACAAAGAGGCATGCAGACTGAAAGGGAAAGGTTGGAAAAAGATATTCCATGCCAACAGAAACCAAAAAAAAGGCAGGTGTACCCATATTAATATCAGACAAAATAAACTTTAATACAAAAACTGTTAAGAGAGACAAAGAGGGACACTATATAATGATTAAGGGTTCAATTCAACAGGAAGATGTAACTATTATAAATGTATATACACCTAATTACAGGGCACCGGTCTATTTAAAAGATATGTTAAGGGACTTAAAGGGAGATTTAGATTCCAATACAATAGTACTGGGGGACTTCAACACTCCACTCTCAGAAATAGACAGATCATCCAGACAGAAGATCAACAAGGAAACAGCAGATTTAATCGACACTATTGCCCAAATGGATCTAACAGATATCTACAGAACTTTCAACCCTACATCTACAGACTTCACATTCTTCTCAGCAGTGCATGGAACCTTCTCTAGGATTGATCACATACTAGGCCATAAAGCAAGTCTCAGCAAATTTAAAAGAATTAGAATCATACCATGCAGCTTCTCAGACCACAGCGGAATGAAGCTGGAAATTAGCAACTCAGGAAACCCCAGAAAGTATGCAAACACATGGAGACTGAACAACATGCTCCTGAATGAACACTGGGTCATTCAAGAAATCAAAAGAGAAATCAAAAACTTTCTGGAAGTAAATGAAGACAACAACACAACATATCAAAACTTCTGGGATACAGCAAGCAGTATTGAGAGGCAAGTTTATAGCAATAGGTGCCTATATCAAGAAATCGGAAAGGTACCAAATAAATGAGCTTTCAGCGCATCTCAAGGACCTAGAAAAACTGCAGCAAACCAAACCCAAATCTAGTAGGAGAAGAGAAATAATTAAAACCAGAGAAGAAATTAACAGGATTGAATCAAAAAAAAAACATTACAAAAAATCAGCCAAGCGAGAAGCTGTTTTTTTGAAAAAATGAACAAAATTGACACCCCATTGGCCCAACTAACTAAAAAAAGAAGAGAAAAGACCCAAATCAATAAAATCAGAGATGAAAAAGGAAACTTAACAACAGACACCACAGAAATAAAAAGAATCATCAGAAATTACTACAAGGACCTGTATGCCAGCAAACAGGAAAACCTATCAGAAATGGATAGATTCCTGGACACATGCAATTTACCAAAATTGAACCATGAAGACATAGAAAACCTAAATAGACCCATAACTGAAACAGAAATTGAAACAGTAATTAAGGCCCTCCCAACAAAGAAAAGCCCAGGACCAGATGGATTCACTGCTGAATTCTACCAGACATTTAAAGAAGAACTAATCCCATTTCTTCTCAAACTATTCAGAACAATCGAAAAAGAGGGAATCCTCCCAAATTCTTTCTATGAAGCCAGCATCACCTTAATCCCTAAGCCAGACAAAGATGCAGCACTGAAAGAAAATTACAGACCAATATCCCTGATGAACATAGATGCAAAAATCCTCAATAAAATTCTGGCCAATAGAGTACAACAACACATCAGGAAAATCATCCACCCAGACCAAGTGGGATTCATCCCTGGTATGCAGGGATGGTTCAACATTCCCAAATCAATCAATGTGATTCACCACATCAACAGACTGCAAAAGAAAAACCATATGATTATCTCAATTGATGCAGAGAAAGCATTTGATAAAATTCAACACCCTTTCATGATGAAAACTCTAAGCAAATTGGGTATAGAAGGAACATTCCTCAATATAATCAAAGCAATTTATAAAGAACCCACAGCCAGCATCCTATTGAATGGGGAAAAGTTGGAAGCATTTCCACTGAAATCTGGCACCAGGCAGGGATGCCCACTCTCACCACTGCTATTTAACATAGTTCTGGAAGTTTTAGCCAGAGCCATCAGACAAGAAAAAGAAATCAAAGGAATACAAATCGAGAAGGAAGAAGTCAAACTATCCCTCTTTGCAGACGATATGATTCTGTACTTAGAGGATCCAAAGAACTCTACTAAGAGACTATTGGAACTCATAGAGGAGTTTGGCAAAGTGGCAGGATATAAAATCAATGCACAAAAATCAACAGCCTTTGTTTACACAAGCAATGCCATGACTGAGAAAGAACTGCTAAGATCAATCCCATTCACACGTGGATTTCCACGTGCAGAAGCATGAAGCAAGACCCCTACCTTACACCTTACACAAAAATCCATTCAACATGGATTAAAGACCTAAATCTATGACCTGACACCATCAAGTTATTAGAGAACATTGGAGAAACCCTTTAAGATATTGGCACAGGCAAAGAGTTTCTGGAAAAGACCCGGGAGGCACAGGCAGTCAAAGCCAAAATCAACTATTGGGATTGCATCAAATTGAGAAGTTTCTGTACTGCAAAAGAAACAGTCAGGAGAGTGAAGAGACAACCGACAGAATGGGAAAAAATATTTGCAAACTATGCAACTGATAAAGGGTTGATAACCAGAATCTACAAAGAAATCAAGAAACTCCACAAAAACAAAACCAACAACCCACTTGAGAGATGGGCCAAGGACCTCAACAGACATTTTTCAAAAGAGGAAATCCAAATGGCCAACAGGCACATGAAAAAATGTTCAAGGTCACTAGCAATCAGGGAAATGCAAATCAAAACCACAATGAGGTTTCACCTCACCCCTGTTAGAATGTCTCACACAGAAATCTACCAACAACAGATGCTGGCGAGGATGTTGGGAGAAAGGGACACTAACCCACTGTTGGTGGGAATGCAAACTGGTCAAGCCACTGTGGAAGTCAGTCTGGAGATTCCTCAGAAACCTGAAGATAACCCTACCGTTCGACCCAGCCATCCCACTCCTTGGAATTTACCCAAAGGAATTTAAAGTGGCAAACAAAAAAGCGGTCTGCACCCTAATGTTTATTGCAGCACAATTCACAATAGCCAAGACCTGGAACCAACCTAAATGCCCATCAACGGTAGACTGGATAAAGAAATTATGGGATATGTACTCTTTAGAACACTATACCGCAGTAAGAAACAATGAAATCCAGTCATTTGCAACAAAATGGAGGAATCTGGAACACATCAAGCTGAGTGAAGTAAGCCAGTCCCAAAGGGACAAATACCATATGTTCTCCCTGATCGGTGACAACTGACTGAACACCAAAAAGGAAACCTGTTGAAGTGAAATGGACACTATGGGAAATGGTGACTTGATCAGCATAGCCCTGACTGTTAATGAACAACTTAATACATTATCCCTCTTAGTAGTTTTTTTGTCTGTTCTACTTGATATGACTGGTTTAATTCTGTAATTATCACACAGTTATTCTTAAGTGTTGAAAATTAACTGAATGTGATCCCTGTTAAACATAAGAGTGGGAATAAGAGAGGGAAGAGATGTATAATTTGGGACATGCTCAAGCTGACTTGCCCCAAATGGTAGAGTTAAAAACATACCAGGGGATTCCAATTCAATCCCATCAAGGTGGCATGTACCAATGCCATCTCACTAGTCCAAGTGATCAATTTCAGTTCACAATTGATCATAATGAAAGGACTAAGAGTCAAAGGGAGCACATAAACAAGTCTAGTACCTGCTAACACTAACCGATAGAATAAATAAAGGGGAGAGGGATCCAACATGGGAAGTGAGATACTCAGCAGACTCATAGAATGGCGGATGTCCTAAATAGCACTCTGGCCTCAGAATCAGCCCTAAAGGCACTCGGATCTGGCTGAAAAGCCCATGAGAGTATTTCAGGCATGGAAAGCCAAGACACTCTGGCAAAAGATCTCTGCGAGTGAGATCCCAGTGGAAAGTACAGGTCTTCAAAGAAGGAGGTACCTTTCTCTGAAGGGAGGAGAGAACCCCCACTTTGACTATGACCTTGTCTAAACAAGATAAGAGTCGGAGAACTCAAGGGGCTTCCATAGCCTTGGAAACTCATAACTGGTGCAGAGGGAGATTACTGATGCCATAAACAGGAGTGTCAATTTGTAAAGTCAACAACAGGAGTCACGGTGCACTTACTCCTCATGTAGGATCTCTGTCCTTAATGTGCTGTACATTGAGGCTTAATGCTATAACGAGTACTCAAACAATATATTTCACTTTGTGTTTCTATGGGGGTGCAAACTGTTGAAATCTTTACTTAATGTATACTAAACTGACCCTCTGTAAAAAAAAAAAAAAGAAATTATCAACTCCCAACTTGACTCTCACTGGGATTAAACATGACAATAGGTCTGATCTGATTTCATCATCATTTAAAAAAAATCATCTATTATTTTTCACTTTATGTTTCTGTGTGGGAGCAAACTGTTGAAATCCTTACTTAATGTATACTAAGCTGATCTTCTGTATATTCAGATAATCGAAAATGAATCTTGATGTGAATGGAAGGGGAGAGGGAGTGGGAAAAGGGAGGGTTGTGGGTGGGAGGGACGGTATGGGGGGGGAAGCCATTGTAATCCATAAGTCGTACTTTGGAAATTTATATTCATTAAATAAAAGATAAAAAAAAAACCCTATCATCATCTTACACTCTCACGTTTGATTTTCTTACATATTTCTGTAACTCAAGTCCAGTAAACCTCATGTCACTGTGACCTCAATCTTGGGAAAATGGCCACTGGGCTTCCCTGACCTATCCCAACCCAGCACAACCCTTCTTCTACTCCCTTTTCTCATTGTGTTTGAACCTTTATGAATGAACAGTGGGCTGAGTCTCTGAAACCCAGAAATCCAATCAATGCAAATAAAATTAATTGAACAGTTTACCTTGTGGCTAAAGTGTACTATTTCTGCATAAGCAATAATCCTAAGAAGCTGTTTTCAGTTTTAGAGCTTTTCTGATATGCTGACCGTAAATTTGGAACATACAGAGAAGTATACAGAAAATAAAAATTACAAGTAATCATTGCACCCAGTATTAAAAGGTTTTCATTTAAGACAACTTTAAAGATTATAATGTAAATATACATTTGTAGTAGATTTTTTTAAAACACCGACAAAATACTGACAAAATTCCTACTAAAACAAAAAAGAATAGCCAATTTTCCTTTTTAAAGATCTCTATCAAACTGACAAAAAAAAAACCAGGGTTTTATAATTTTAATGAAGGTCCAAAATTTATAAGACACAGAAACAAAACATAGTAACCACAGATCACCTACTTACTTAATGTTGGACAAGAAGGGAGCAAATTCAGACTGGCAGTATGTGTACCAAAAGTTGAGTCTGGCCTTCAGTGTAACAATGTGAAACCAAATATTCCCACTTCCCTAACCCTCTATCCCAAAGGTGTGAGGAGAAAATGAGACAGTAAACTCTTTTCCATCTTACTCTGTGTCTTTGATATACCTCCTTAAAGTCTTGTGTAGCAATAGAAGACTGAGTATTTTCTCAAAGCACCACTACCTCAGAGCCCCAAAATAACCAAATAGGACTAGGCCAATCAGGTCAAATGAAATAGGTACAACCTCTGTTATACCTTTTCCTGTCAAATGACCAATCATGCTAAACAAATTATTCCATGTAATTTTAAAACAAGTTTGAGTAATAACTATTTGTTTTTTATAAGCATTTTTATCATGCATTTAGGTTTTTCTTAGCTAGAGGGTACAAGACTAAAATACAACAAAGAAATATTTATCTCACTCTCCCAAATTAATCATTACTACTATTGTAGTCCCACCTTTTAGATATACCCTAACATGTTTGGTTGTATAATACTGTAAATATATCCTGATTCTTTCTACTTAATACGTTTCCAGTCTTTACATATTTTATTAAAACAATTAAAAATGGCTGTGTATCTAGACTATTGTATATTTATATAAGTTTCTTTTTTTAACTTTTATTTAATGAATATAAATTTCCAAAGTACAGCTTATGGATTACAATGTCCCCCCCCCAATAACTTCCCTCCCACCCGCAACCCTCCCCTTTCCTGCTCCCTCTCCCCTTACATTCACATCAAGATTCATTTTCAATTCTCTTTATATACAGAAGATCAGTTTAGCATATATTAAGTAAAGATTTCAACAGTTTACACCCACGTAGAAACACAAAGTGAAAAATACTGTTTGAACAAATGAAAAACACATTTGAGAGCCTTAAAAACAAAATCAGTGAGATAGAGAATATTGGACTTAGAAGACAGAGCACAGGAAAGTGTACACTCAAACCAAAGAAAATAAGAGGAAATTAGAAATCTAAAAAGTATTGTTAGGAATCTATAGGATACTATTAAAAACCCAACATTTGGGTTCTAGGAGTTCCTGAAGGGAACTCTGAAAGGTTTAGAAGGCCTTTTTAGTGAGATACTAGCAGAAAACTTCCCAGGTTTGGAGGACAGAGACATCAAGAACAGGAAGCACATAGAACCCCCAATAAACATGACCAAAAGAGATCCTCACCATGACACGTTGTAACCAAACTCACCACAGTGAAACATAAAGAAAAGATTCTAAAATGTGCAAGAGAGAAACGTCAGATTACTCTCAGAGGATCTCCAATTAGACTCACAGCAGACTTCTCATCAGAAACCCTACGGGCTAGGAGGGAATGGCAAGACATAGCCCAGGTACTAAGAGAGAAAAACTGCCAGCCCAGAGTATTATATCCTGCAAAGCTCTCATTTGTGAATGAAGGTGAAATAAAGATCTTTCACAGCAAACAGAAATTGAAAGAATTTGTCACCACTCATCCAGCCCTGCAACAGATGCTTAAAGATGTGTTATACACAGAAACACAGAAACACGGCCATCAATACGAAAGAAGGTAAAGGAAGAAAACCTCCCAGTAAAAGATCACAAGATGTTCAAAGCATATATTAGAAATAACTTTGGGAAAATGGCAGGGCAAAGTCACTACTTATCAATAGTTACATTGAATGTAAATGGCCCCAACTCTCCCGTTAAAAGGCACAGACTAGCTGAATGGATTAAGAAACAAAACCAATGTATGTGCTGCTTACAAGAAACACACCTTTCCAACAAAGATGCATGCAGACTGAAAGTGAAAAGTTGGAAAAAGATATTCCATGCCAACAGAAACCAAAAAAGAGCTGGCATAGCCATCTTAATATCAGACAAAATAAACTTTACCACAAAAACTGTTAGGAGAGACAAAGAGGGGCACTATATAATGATTAAGGGATCAATTCAACATGAAAATCTAACTATTATAAACATATATGCACCTAATTACAGGGCACTGGTTTATTTACAGATATGTTAAAGCACTTAAAGGGAGACTTATACTCCAATACAATAGTATTGAGGGACTTCAATACTCCACTTTCTGAAATAGACAGATCAACCTGACAGAAGATCATCAAGAAAACAGCAGATTTAATCGACACTATAGCCCAAATGGATCTAACAGATATCTACAGAACTTTTCATTTTACACTTAAAGAATACACATTCTTAGCAGTACATGGAACCTTCTCTAGGATTGACCACATACTAGGCCATAAAGCAAGTCTCAGCAAATTTAAAAGAATTAGAATCATACTATGCAGATTTTCAGACCACAGTGGAATGAAGCCAGAAATTAGCAACTCAGGAATCTCTAGAGCATATGCAAACACATGGAGACTAAACAACATGCTCCTGAATGAACACTGGGTCATTCAAGAAATCAAAAGAGAAATCAAAAGCTTTCTGGAAGTAAATGAGGATAACAACACAACATATCAAAACTTATGGGCTACAGCGAAAGCAGTGTTAAGAGGAAAGTTTAAAGCACTAGGTGTCTACATCAAGAAATTGGAAAGGCACCAAAAAAATGAGCTTTCATTGCATCTCAAGGATCTAGAAAATCTGCAGCAAACCAGACCCAAATCTAGTAGGAGAAGAGAAATAATTATAATTAGAGAAGAAATCAACAGAATTGAATCCAAAAAAAAAAAATTACAAAAGATCAGCAAAACAAAGAGCTGGTTTTTAGAAAAAAAAAAATGAACAAAATTGACACACCATTGGCCCAACTAACTAAAAAAGAGAAAAGACCCAAATCAATAAAATCAGAGATGAAAAAGGAAATGTAACAACAGACACCACAGAAATAAAAAGAATCATCAGAAATTATTACAGGCCGGCGCCCCGGCTCACTAGGCTAATCCTCCACCTTGCGGCGCCGGCACACCGGGTTCTAGTCCCGGTCAGGGCGCCGGATTCTGTCCCGGTTGCCCCTCTTCCAGGCCAGCTCTCTGCTGTGGCCAGGGAGTGCAGTGGAGGATGGCCCAAGCACTTGGGCCCTGCACCCCATGGGAGACCACGATAAGTACCTGGCTCCTGCCATCGGATCAGGCGGTGCACTGGCTGCAGCACGCTGCCTGCGGCGGCCATTGGAGGGTGAACCAACGGCAAAGGAAGACCTTTCTCTCTGTCTCTCTCTCTCACTGTCCACTCTGCCTGTCAAAAAATAAAAAAAATAAACAAAACAAATAGAAATTACTACAAAATGTTGTATGCCAGTAAACATGGAAATCTATCAGAAATGAATAGATTCCTGGACACATACAACCTACCTAAATTGAACCAGGAAGAAACAGAAAACCTAAACAGATCCATAGCTGAGACAGAAATTGAATCAGTAATAAAGGCCCTCCCAACAAAGAAAAGCCCAGGACGAGATGGATTCACTGCTGAATTCTCCCAGACATTTAAAGAAGAAATAACTCCAATTCTTCTCAAACTATTCAGACAACCGAAAAAGAGGGAATCCTCCCAAATTCTTTCCATGAAGCCAGCATCACCTTAATTCCTAAACCTGAAAAAGAGGCAGCATTGAAAGAGAATTACAGACCAATTTCCCTGATGAACATATATGAAAAATCCTCAATAAAATTCTGGCCAATAGAACGCAACGACACATCAGAAATATCATGGTATATACTTATACAGGTAAGGTTTATAAAGTAAATTGATTTTAACACCATATATAGAAAATCAACACTAATTAATTCAACTTTTCAATTTTAAAATGATATTTCCCATTAATTATGATGGTATCTCCTCTCTTTACAGCTATGCTGTTCTACGGGTTGGGTTGTGGCATAATAGTGTATCATTCAGTAATTAATCCCACAAAATGATCCTCTTAAGAGTAGGCTATATTCCGTGAGTGCAGTGGAGGATAGCCCAAGTCTTTGGGTCCTGCAACCGCACAGGAGACCAGGAGAAGCACCTGACTCCTGGCTTTGGATTGGTGCGGTATGCCAGCCACAGCGGGCTGGCCACAGCGGCCATTGAGGGGGGTGAACCAATGGAAAAAAGGAAGACATTTCTCTATCTCTCACTGTGCACTCTGCCTGTCAAAAAAAAAAAAAAAAAAGAGTAGGCTACATTTAAAAAAATTTAAAAACAGCCAAGGTTAAATAGCTACACCCAATCATAAATGACCTAAGATTTAAAAAGCCAAGGGCCTCCATTCTCCTTGGGATTTCAAGAACAGAATGCTAACTAAACTGGCCTGAAGATATGGAAGTAAATTACTTAAACCCCAAGTGGAAGACCACTTTTGACTTAAATTTTGAGTCTTTTACATTTTTAAGTGTATTTAGGCTAACAAGAATTATGTGAAAGGAAGTATATCTTAGATTATCAAAGCTAATATTCAGTATTCATGTATAAAACACTGCTGAAACTAACTTAAGTCTGGAAATATTAAGTTGCAAATGTGGAAACTGAGGTTCAGAAGTTGTATAACCACTAATATGGATGAGCTTTAAAAAAATCAAGGCCTTTCTCTACTATTCCACTCCTCTTTAGCATACAATTGATTCCAAAGTATCTATACCCTTAAAAAACTAAAGTTTATAATATATAAAAAGCACTTTTAGTATTTAACAGTGGTTACTATCCTAACAAGTTTTGCTAACAAACTTACTAAAATGTTGACTTCATTTAACTCTTTATTTGTAAAAAACAAACAAAAAAAATCAAAACAAAAACAAGGACACACTTTACATCCAGTGGCATTAAGCAAAGTGCAATTCACTTTATTTTCTGCAAAATAAGTTATGTTTAAGCAAAATAATCTCAATGATGATAAATGCATTTCATTATTTATTTATTTAGGTGTTTAAGCTCTCGCACTAAGTTTTTACAAGCTGGTGAACACTGACAGATTATTCTCCCACAGAACTATAACCACACATTCCCAGACAGTATAAATATATGGTTGAACTAACATCAATCTACATCACCATTTTATCAATTACATAATAAATTATCAAGTATGCAAATATTAAGTTACACAGCTCAAAAGGCATATAAAATATTAGATGTCTGCTCAGTTCAGAAACCCAATAGCAGAAACCGACTTTTCTTTTGCAAGGGGTGGAAAGGAAAAAAAATTACACTTCAAACAAAAATAAGTTGGTAAACAACTTTTGATAAGTATGGAAAAAATTACAAGAATTTAAGAAATATTGTGAGTAAGAATTTTAAGCTACAATAACAAAGCATCTCTACCTCTAAAAAATTAAAGAGCATATTCTGGAACCATGCTGTGGCTCAGCGGGTTTATTCCCTGGCCTGAAGTGCTGGCATCCCATATGGGCACTGGTTTGAGACCTGGCTGCTCCTCTTCCAATCAGGCTCTCTGCTATGGCCTGGGATAGCACTAGAAGATGTCTCAAGTGCTTGGGCCCCTGCACCCATGTGGGAGACTTGGAGAAAGCTCCTGGATCCGGGCTTCGGAACGGCGCAGCTCTGGCTGTTGTGGCCAATTGGGGAATGAACCATTGGATGGAAGGGCTCTTTCTCTCTCTTCCTCTGCTCTCTCTGTGTAACTCTTTCAAATAAATAAATAAATCCTTTTTAAAAAGGAGCATATTCTACATGTTATGCATAAGGCAAAGGCAACATTTTACTAAAATATTTAATAGTCACATCCCATTCTTTTCTCAGGAGCTCCCTGTTAAGCTGCACCTCAGAGTGCAAACATCTACTGTAAGGCTTTTTTTTTTTTGTCTGAAGACATTAAAGACATGTACTTCTGTACAATGTAGATTTTCAAAATGAAGGTTTTTTTGTTGTTGTTGTTGGTTTTTTTTTTTTTTTTTTTTTGACAGGCAGAGTGAACAGTCAGAGAGAGAGAGACAGAGAGAAAGGTCTTCCTCTTCCGTTGGCTCACCCCCCAGTGGCCATTGCGGCCGGTGCACCACGCTGATCCGAAGCCAGGAGCCAGGTGCTTCTCCTGGTCTCCCATGCGGGTGAAGGGCCCAAGCACCTGGGCCATCCTCTACTGCACTCCTGGGCCACAGCAGAGAGTTGGACTGGAAGAAGAGCAACTGGGATAGAATCTGGTGCCAATAACCGGGACTAGAACCCCGGGGTGCCTGCACCGCAGGCGGAGGATTAGCCTAGTGAGTCGCGGCACCAGCCCAAAATGGAGGTTTTATATTAACACCCAAAGATTTATAGAGACATTAAATAATCATAAGACTTGGTAAAAAAAATCAGTAGTTAAGCAAACCTGATGTACACTGCTATGAATGTGGGAGATGTAAAGATAAAGTGGGCAGGCAAATAACCAACCATATAGTCCCTAGTTTCAATGTTAGAAATGACTGAAGGAATAAACCACGTTAAGGTCTAGAGTGTTCATAGTTCCTGTGATTTTAATTCTGTATGATATTAAAAACATACAAGTATTGTGCTGGGTATTTTGGCACCTAATCTTTCTAAATTTCTTACATATGGATAAGATTCTGGCATGGGAATAGATTTAAGATACAACTCAATATTGCATGATTTCAGGAAAGGTCAATTGGTACAAAGCATAAGCACATTTTAAATGCTAAACAGTTCTACCGCCAAGGCAATAACATTAGTCACCCCAGTTTTATTGAATGCAACAGTTGTTTCTATGACCATTGGAGTCTTTGAAGCACAGCCGCATCTTAGGACAATATTTTTCCAAATACAAAAGTTGTTTTCTGTTAAAAGCTCCTTGCCACTTTTGTCTTATGAACTGTACTGCATCTTCATATTTCATTCCACCTTCAATTAATGCTACAGCGACAAGCACTGGAGCTCTCCCAAGGCCTGCAACACAATGAACAGCAATACAACAACCAGGTTTTTCAGGAAACTTAATTTTTACAAGATTTAACTAGTTGTCAACAATCTGGTTGGCTGGTGGTGCACCATCCTCAAAAGGCCAATCGAGAACATGGATGCCTTCTTTCTCCACAAGAGTAGTGTCATAAGGTGCTTCACATACTCTTTTTTTTTTTTTTTTGACAGGCAGAGTGGACAGTGAGAGAGAGAGACAGAGAGACAGCTGCGGCTGGCGCACCGCGCTGATCTGATGGCAGGAGCCAGGTACATATCCTGGTCTCCCATGGGGTGCAGGGCCCAAGCACTTGGGCCATCCTCCACTGCACTCCCTGGCCACAGCAGAGAGCCAGCCTGGAAGAGGGACAACTGGGACAGAATCTGGAGCCCCGACCAGGACTAGAACCCGGTGTGCCGGTGCCGCAAGGTGGAGGATTAGCCTAGTGAGCCACGGCACCAGCCATATACTCTTACTATTGTGGTAATTCCATGTTTCTTGAGTTCCTCAAAATTTGTTTAATGTTGCATTGGTTGGATTATGTGTAATAAGAAATCTCATGTTCTTGTATGTGACTTCCACAGGAGCTGGGCAGTTCATTGGGCCATGTTACTTTACTTAAAAAACACTTAATAGGATTATGAAAGAATTTTTAAAAACTGAATACAGAAATTATGCAAAGAAACTGAAGTCTACGTCACTACCTTGCACTTGTGATTCTCAGTGCTTTAAGTATGAAGTTGGGAGTAATGGGAAATGAAATGAACCTCCTAACGAGAAGCAGCAATTCTTCAGTCCAGTAATACTGAGGCAATAGAAAGGAAGTGCACTGAGGTTTACCCCATCCAGGTCAGAACTCCAGAAAAATGCTCCATGTGGGTTTCAACTCCACACTTCTGTGTCCAGGTTAACCACTTTTATGGGGGCTTCTTGGTGGAGTGGTAAGGGATCTCTCCAGTTCACTTGTCTGCATAGAGGTCGTGCTGTGCCTGGCAGTGGTCCCCACTGCCCTTCAGAAACCCGATAAATGTGTGACCAAGAACACCGCAGAACTGAGGAATATGTTTACTCATTGAAGATTGTGGCCTAATCATACAGCCGGTCCCGAGGGGGCGACGACACAGGCGGTAGCAGCAGATGCAGGACAAGGGGCGGAGGTGGTTGCCTTGGGGCGGTAGCAGCAATGCAGGCAATGGAGGGGGCACTGCACTCCACTAAGAACCCTTTATTTATTAAGAAAATTATTTGAATACAGATTTGACTGAGTTTTTCTTGTCATCTTTTAATTTCCTTTTTAATATTTTTTCATATTCATGCTTTAAATCTCTATAATTTCTTTAAAATATAAAGACTATTTGCACGCCTAAAAAACTTTAAATCTTAAAAGCATGGATATTTAAATTATTGTAAGTGTGTCATAAGTCATATTGAATATAGTCACTTTTGTAACTAGTGTCTCTAAAACTGGTTAATATGTCATAAATCCAATCTGAGTGTAAACAATACAAGACTAACTATAACCATGCTTACCTGAGAAAGGCAGGCAGTGATTTAAAAAAAAAATCTGACATGACTCTGGAAAAAAACCATTTACACTGTTTCATAGTTATTAAGATTACAAGGAAATAAGATTAGTGCAACCTGTACTTCACTACACACACACTCTATTTGCCTGCTTGGATACCCCCCCCCCCCAACCCCCTTTAGGAGAGAGACAGACTTTAGACGACCAAAGAAGAGGGCAGGGCAGACTGGACTAGAGAGACATGGAAAATACAGAAAGAACTGAGTAATTTTTTGTAAAGGACCTTTAAAACTCAATCTCTCCATTTATATCATTAAATGGGAATAATTACTCATGCAGGAAAATATTTGACCTCTAATAGCCAGTTAAATATATACACCTAGGTAAACTCATACATGCATATACACACAGAGTACAGCAATTATTTTAAAATCAAATTTAAAATGTCGTGTCTGTTTTAGAATGAAAATTAATGCAATTAAGTTCTAAAAATTCTTCACAGAAGAGCTGGAACACTAGTTTTATTATCACCATTAACTTTGTGAACTCAGGCAAGATAATTCTGAGCCTCAGTTTCTTTTTTTAAAACAAAGGTTGGCATACATTATTTCCACGATCATCCTTCCTAGTTCTAAAGCTCTGATTTCTAAAATTCAAAGTAATACTGGGAACTTCCTGTATGCCCAACACTGAGCCTATGGCTAACCATGAGGCAGACGTGATTTTGATGTGTCCTTATTTGATAATCTATCCAAAGTGAACATAATGGACATTTTCCAAAAAAAATTTAGAGTGTCCAGACTTGAAAATGGGGTCAAGTATTAATTCTCTTTCCATATAGGATAATAGTATAATTACAGAGAATTTTAAGAAAAATACCAGATTGCAACTACAATAATTCTAAGGTCTTCTATACAAGTAGACAGACTTATCTCAGAAATACTGGCTCCTTCCTTGGCTGTAATAAACTCTACAGACCCCAATATGTACTCAGCCCCTAACCTGTTCTCTTCTGGAACTCTACTTCAAATCAAAATTCATGAGTTTACTCTTTAGTGAAACCAAAAAAATAAAAAAAAAAATAAAGACATAATGTCTGTAAACCTTCACAACTACTTCTAACTGGTAGACTTTTTATGAATTCCAAAACTCAGGTTGATTAATTACTACATATCTAGATAACATTTACTTTTGAAAAATTATCTCATCTTATAAGATATTAAGGTCGACCATACCTCAAGAGTAAATTCAAGCTGCTGGATCAGCTCTGAAAAATCCCATTACCCTATACTGTCAAAGGATGGTCCCTGAACAATACAGGTGCTACCACAAACTACAGGCAGGCTGGAATGCTGTAATAGGTACAGATGAAATATGTCTGGCCTTCATTTTGAAATACTATAACAAAAGGCAAAAACAGTGGGATGGAGATTTAGAAGAGTGACAAAACAGTGGTAACAATAGAGACTAACTAATAACTGTTAAAGTTATGGGTATTTTTATGCAACCTTTTACATACTGACTGCCAGGAATACAATTAATGTGTAAAATGAAAGAAGACTGCTTTGTTTAGCTCAGAACTTTACCAAGGATTGATCACCATTCTGAAATGTCACCTCCCAGCTAGCAGTTCCTCTTGTGGGATATGAGCCTCAATCTGCATTTGTAGCCGTCATATTCAGTGACTCTATACGTTGCAACATCTGACAATTTCATTCTATGCTCTAATGTAATATTCCCAAATTAACACATACTTACTGGTATTTCCTTTTATTATTCCTTTACATTTAAGTTTGGGCAATTTTTATATATTATATATTTTTATATATATGTGTGTGTGTAAACACATATATACATATATGCACACAAATATATATACACACACACACATATATACTTTAAATAATATAAATTAACTTGCACTTAACTTTTAAGAAAACAGAAGGTATGCTCAAAATATTTATTACCAAAGTGGGTTTGGAGTAAGAAAGTTTTAAGACCACTGCTGTGGTGGTCTGGCAATAATGACCAAAGCCTGAAAATGCATTCTTACCTATCATCATGAAATCTGCATGGGATGGGATATGCCAAGTCACGTTAATGAGATAATAGTTCCAGGCTATGGTCTGAAAGAAAGCTTGTAGGAAGAGGAAGGAATTGAAATGTCAAGGGACCTTATTCATCTGGCAACTCTGCAAATACAGCACGGCTTTTGCAAAGATTCTGAGAAGAGCTACACCGAAACTTCAATATATTGCTTTCAAGATATGTACCTGATATTGTGGTATAAATGTTAAGCCTCCATACATGTCCCTGGCATTCCAAAGAGGCGTCAGTTCGAGTCCCAGGTGCTCTACTTCTAATCCAGCTCTCTGTTAATGGCCTGGGAAAGCAGTGGAAGATGCCCCAAGTGCTTGGGTCCCTGCACCCATGTGGGAGACCCAGAGGAAGTTCCTGGTTCCTGGCTTCAGATTAGCACAGCTCTGGTTATTGCGGCCATTTGGGGAGTGAACCAGTGGATGGAAGATCTCTCTCTGTCTCTCTCTCTCTGACTCTCCCTTTCTGTCTGTAACTCTGCTTCTCAAATAAAAATAAGTAAATCTTCTTAAAAAACCATATGTATATGATAAAGAAATATAGAATTAATTAAATTAGTACCAACCTTAACCACAGGTGATTTCCTGAGCTTCTTCAACCTCTGGATTATCCCCATCCTCTGAAATCACGCGTGAGGCTAATGCATTGTAGGAGACTTCCTTGGCTTTTCCAGCTTTCAGAAGCTGAATAACCTAAAAAACAAAAATATAGAAATTAAAATGGAAAATATCACGCTTTTTTAATTTGTAAAAGTAATTATTGGGGTTGGCACCACGGCTCACTAGGCTAATCCTTCGCCTGCGGCGCCAGCACTCCAGCTTCTAGTCCTGGTTGGGGTGCCGGGATCTGTCCCGGTTGCTCCTCTTCCAGTCCAGCTCTCTGCTGTGGCCCGGGAGTGCAGTGGAGGATGGCCCAGGTGCTTGGGCCCTGCATCTGCATAGGAGACCAGGAGGAAGCACCTGGCTCCTGGCTTCAGATCGGTGCAGTGCGCCGGCCGTAGTGGCCATTTTGGGGGTGAACCAATGGAAGGAAGACCTTTCTCTCTGTCTCTCTCTCTCTCTCACTGTCTAACTCTGCCTGTCAAAAAAAAAAATTATTGGGAAACACACGATATTCCCTGCACAGAATTAACAGCATTTTACTCTGAATAATATGCCAAAGAAGCATTTAGTGACAACAACAACAAAGCTGCAAATCCTAATTCATCAACAAGCAGAGGCTCTTGGAGCCCAGTAGCTAGGTTAAGCCCATCCTTAAGACAGAGCTGCGCAGACACTCCTGAATCTCCAACTTAAAGGTAGGGGTCGGGTAGTTTCAAAACTGGGGAAACTTTCCAGATGAGGAGATGGTCATATCTGTGTAGAATCCTTAGAAATGTAGTAAGTGTCAGTCAAGCAAAATATATGCATGTTAGCAGGAAACAACATCCAAGGTCCCGGACAAGTCCTTGATATACACGAATCAGACCATAAATATTTCTTATGCGTTATGAAAAAAAAAAACCCTGCAGTTCATTCCCAGCTATCTACATGAGCCAGGGGATAGCAGGGAAGTGGCAGATTATAAAGAAAGATTATATATCCGGCGCTGCGGCTCACTAGGCTAATCCTCCACCTTTGGCGCCGGCACCCCGGATTCTAGTCCCAGTTGGGGCGCCGGATTCTGTCCCAGTTGCTCCTCTTCCAGTCCAGCTCTCTGCTGTGGCCCAGGAGTGCAGTGGAGAATGGCCCAGGTGCTTGGGCCCTGCACCTGCATGGGAGACCAGGAGGAAGCACCTGGCTCCTGGCTTCGGATCGGCGCAGCGCGCTGGCCGCAACATGCTGGCTGTAGCGGCCACTTGGGGGGTGAATCAATGGAAAAGGGAAGACCTTTCTCTCTCTCTCTCTAACTCTGCCTTTCCAAAAAAAAAAAAAAAAAAAAGATGACCACAAAAGAACACACTGGGGTGGGGTGGCAGGAGATCAATAAAGAGGCAACTAACTGAACTAAAGAATGTCACTGGGGAGAAGGATGATGTAAGAGAATTAGCAAGACATGGCGACTGGAAGGGGCATAGGCACCAAAGAAAGGTCAAGATGGGAGTGCTGAGGGAGGAAGGAAAGCACAAGCAGGGAATGCAAGCACCTGCTTTAGTTTGGGTGCCCTGCTCTTGCTGCCCTGTGTAACATCTGGCAAGAAGCACTGTTTCTTTGTTTTGTTTTGTTTGACAGGCAGAATTAGGCAGTGAGAGAGAGACAGAGAGAGACAGAGAGAAACAGAGAGAAAGGTCTTCTTTTTTCTGCTGGTGCACCCCTCAAATGGCCACTATGGGAAAAGCTACTGTATTACAAGTACTCATTTGGATCACACTGGGCTCAGCACTTGTCTAACTCTTCAAATTCAAAGCCATTACTCTCTTTACCCTAGTTACTGAGGAAAAAGGATCCATGGGAGTTTAGTATTGTAATATCTAAGAAGACAAGTACAAGCCTTTAGAAGGCCAAGAACAATCAGCCTTCCACAAGTCTTCCTGTAGGAGCCAAATTTATCACTCAATACTTGTGTCTCCCACCCAATGCCTAAATTCTGATCACTCGGCATCCCTGCAGGGTTAGCCCTGCTGATGGGACAGCCAAAGCAACATAATTGTGCACTGAAACTTTCTAGAGGAAGTAGTCTGAAGATTGACCTGAAGGTAATCCTCAACTAAGACACATTCCTACCATGGAAGAACAACAGCCTAATGACTAAACAGATAATATTACTTAGGAGAACCCACAACATCCTCTGGTGCGTGAGAACATTAAAATGCTCAAAGCGATCACAATACCAGAGTATTTTCCACACTTCTTCTATAATTCACCCAATTAGGAAAATCAAGGAATATGAATGCCGGCCCCCACATGTAAGGACACAGGCTGGTGTGCCCTAAATGCTCTCAGCACCACACAGGACTGGAGCTGCCTGGCAGAAACCACACAGCAGTGTGCCCTCCCCTGCTTGGGGATGAAAGCTACACCTCCCAGGATTCCCTGTCCTCACCAGTCTCCTAGTCACCCTCAAACAGCCTCATCTTAATCTAAGACCACAGACCCGGTAGGGTGAGGATGCATTGCAAAGTGGAGCAGGCTCCCAAGAGAGGAATAGGACACCGAGGGCCAAGGCAGTGGCTGAGCACGGGGCTCCCCCAGCTCCAAAAGGACACTGCTCCATTCAGGTGGGAGACTGAGAGGATCAGCACCAGGGCGCCAAACCCAGGTTCGGGGCTCCGGGATTGGGGAAGTGGGGGGACACTCGGCCAGGGCCCGCGGCTCTAAGGAGGGGACGAGGCGAAAGCCCCTCCATCCCCTCCGTCCCCCTGGTCCCCTCCCCCAACATCACCGCAGCTGGTCCCTGTCCCCTCCTCTTGGCTGCCTAGGACCCAAGCGAGCGCCTTGCACCCCCGGCCCCCACCACCACCAAGGCTGGTGGCCCTTGGCGGGACCTCACAGGCGCCCAGGCACGCGCCCGCAGCGGAGCAGGGACAGGATGGGGACGCGGACGCTGTACCTGCGGGTTGATGTGGCCCATCGCGTAATACTTGACCTCCCAGAACATCTCCTCAGGAACTTTGGGAGCCTGGTTGGACAGGATCCCAGCAGTCCAGAGGGCTCCGCAGCGGCGCCCGGCCCTGCCCACTCACGGACCCCTGGCCACCCTGCGGCCCGCAGCAGCCCGTACCGCCACTCGCTCCACCAACGGCCTGGCCCGCGCGGCCCTGGCCCGGTCCCTGGAATCTGAGCCCGCTCCCCGCCCTCTGCGCCCCGGCCCGCGCCGAGCACCTGAAGTTGCCGAGGGCAAGCTGCGGGCAGCTCCCTGGCAGCTGGGCCGCCCGTGCCTCCACTGCAGTTCACAGCTCTGGGGGTGATGGCATTATAGAGTCTCCTGGGGTCCCTGTGGCACCGGCTGCATAGGGTTGGTTGGTCGCGGTGCAGGGAGCTCGACTCGACCTAGGGTAATGCCTCAACCGCTCCTGGCAAGGCTAGGCTGTGCTGGCCCGAGTTCCCCCCAGTGATGCGGTTCGAGAGGCCAGGCGCTCCCGGGAGGCGCATCCCAGCAGCGGGTAAAGTGGGAATGGGCCTGCAGGCCAAGGGTGGCAGGGTGGAGTCTCCCTCAGTCTCTGTCCGAACGCACTGACTCAGTGCACTGTTGCCAGTCTGTTAGCTCAGCTGTGCCCCGACGCAGGCTCCGGGCGCTAATGGCTTCTGTCGACGCTGGAGAGAAATTCTAGAACTCAGACCCCCAGTTGTGGGGCGCCAGTCACCCCAGGGAAGACGGCCGCGAGTCCCCTAAAGCCCAGCGCCTGACAGGTGAATATTGGACGTGATGATTTTAAATTGGTCCTCTGTGTATTTGCATCTAATCCCTTCCTTTCCCAATCATAAACTACCATACAGAGTAGCCTCGTGTTCCTCTCCCCAAGATAGTTTTATGCTAAAAGGCCATGATGGTGGGTGCAGTCTCCACTGTCTGAACAAACCAGAAAATGATCATTTTAAGTAAGTGTTTTTTTTTAAAATGTCTTACAAAAGTAAGGTACCCCAATGAAAGTTGGTGTAGTTGTTTAGTGACCAGCATGCAATGTGCATTGGCTTTGTTAATTAGGTTATTAAGAGTTGTCATTGTCCTTAAATTTGTGTATAATGATTTGGGGTAGACAGAAAGTAAACAGCACACGTTAAAATACACATAATATTTTATCCCTAATGTTTTCTGTTTTTTTTTAAAGGATTTATTTATTTATCTGAAAGACTGTGTTATAGAGAGGCAGAGGCGCGCGCGCGGTGGACGGGGGGGGGGGGTCTTCCATCCACTGATTCACTCCCCAGATGGCCCCAACAGCTGGAGCTGCGCAGATCTGAAGCCAGGACCCTGGAGCTTCATCCAGCATGTGCCGAACTGTACATCTCCTCCCTCTCTTAGTCCCACTCTTATATTTAACAGGGATCACTTTTCAGTTAAATTTAAACACCTAAGAATAATTGTGTGTTAATTAAAGAGTTCAACCAATACTATTAAGTAGAACAAAAAAATACTAAAAGGGATAAAGTATTAAGTTGTACATCAACAGTCAGGACAAGGGCTGATCAAGACACTGTTTCTCATAGTGTCCATTTCACTTCAACAGGTTTCCTTTTTGGTGCTCAGTTGTCACTGATCAGGGAGAACATAGGATATTTGTCCCTTTGGGACTGGATTATTTCACTCAGCATGTTTTCCAGATTCCTTCATATTGTTGCAAATGACCAGATTTCATTTTTTTAACCCTCTGCCTCCATATATAATTTCCCCTACCACTAACAGCTTGCATTGATATAGTGCATTTATTAGAATTAATGACCAAATACTAATCCTATATTATTAATTATATTCCACAGATTTCATTTAGGTACACTCTGAGTTACATGGGTTTTGACAAAACATAATGACATATATCCACCATTATATTTTACACAGAATAGTCTTCACATTCCAGAAATACAGTTTGAGCTTGCCAGTTCTCCCAACTGCCCTCCACCATCACACACCAGCCTTGTTCATGGACTGGAGGGGGGAGACCCCATCGGCAATACTGTGAGTGAGTCTGTGTTTCAGTGCGTGTGCCTCTGGGCTGTGATATTCATGGTGCTTCCTGGCTTTTTTATCCTCCCTCCAAGAAACAGGACAGATGGTCAGAGAGGCTAGATTTCCCTCATTTCCCTTCCCCCAAGCTGGATAAAACCACAGTGAAGTCCTTCCCCATCTAGGGAGGCCTGTGTTGCAAAGAAAGTACTTGTTTATTTCAAAGTGGTTACTTTTCTCCTCCCCAGGGCAAAACAGGAAGGAAATTTCTCAGAGCCTCACTGTGAGAGCCTGAAGGGGGTCCTCCTGGAGGTAAAGTCCATGAATGTGCCCCCCATCCTGGACCAGATTAGCTCCCAGGAGTTTTTCATTCTCAAGCTAACCCACGCTCAGCTCATAAAGCATTTTCTTAGGGAAAACTCAAAGAAATCTGTCCATCTAGAAGCTTTCAAATGAAGAATAAGAACAAGAAATCAGAAATTCATAATGAATGAAATAGATGAGTCCACCTCCAGACCCTAAGCTTTCCTATCTCCTCTCAGCAGGAAACTGCAGACCAGGAACGTACATCTGGAGACTGATAAATAAATTCATCTTTTCTTCAGGAATGTTCATCAAGCCAAAGTGCCAGGCAAACAGCTGACTCATCTGGGGAAACAGGTGTCCTCCCAGGACAAAGATCAACCCCCTGGAAGGCAGCTCACCTCTCAACATCTGAGCTCCAGATGTGCCTTCAGTGCTCACCATACTCCACCCCCAAATAAAAACTACTTTGTCATGAACTTCATTCAAACCTAGCCAGAGCCTATCATGTAAAATCTCATGTTAGGTTGTCATTATTACGACAAAACACCTCAGGCAACAAACTCACAAAAACAGAAGGTTTATTGTGTTCACGGGCCAGGATCAAGCGGAAGAAGCTGGTCCCACCTCTGGTGATGTTCTATGGGCAGGAAGCACACAGCATTGCTTGGGGATAGAGAGGGAGCATATTCTTGGCTGTGTCTTGGAAGCTACCAACACTTATTCATGGCGCATCTACCCTGACAGCCAATCCAATCACTTTCCAATGGCCACAAGTCTAAACAACACAATTAGATTAAGTTTTTACCAGGAATTTCGGAGTTCACCTTTCAAATGTCTACGTGAGTTCAGGGGCTCAACATTCTAACAACAGCATCACCACTGAGCCACCTGTTCTCAGACCCAAATGAAGTAAATATCTTCCCACAAGAGCTGTACATGCCCGCTACCAGGACCCATCACAGTGGCCTCCTACTGACAGATTAATAAACGGTGCTTCAGCACAGACTTCGAATTGACCATTTCCATTTCCACGGGGGTAATTTCCTAATTAAAACCTGCAATAACTACTTAGGAATGTATTTAGATATAGCGTGTAATGTTTAATTAGAATCTTTTACTTTTTGACTAGGTATGATTTTCACAAAGAACTTTTTATCATTGTTTAAAATTGTTATGCATAAGATGTGCCATTGATTTTAGAAAAGTAGTCAAGTTTCTACTTAAAATTCCTTCATTTGTTAAATTTGACTTGTCCATTCCTTAATATTTAATAAGGATTTTACAGGATTGCTGCCCACTTTTGTGTGTTGATGATTCATACAAAAACTACTCTGGAGAAAACTCCATTTATAACACTACAAGAAGACAGGAATCACAGGACTTCAAATTCTAAAATTTCATCCCAACCTCTCCTGACAATATAAACTCCAGTTTAGAGACCAAGGGAGGTTGATATGAAAGCTGGTGACTCAAAATGTGTTTCATGCCAAAATGCATTCTCACTGGTCTTGTGCATTTATTTAATTCCCACTGTGCTGCCAAGGCCATTTTCTCTGAGCTGTTTGTATAAAACATTATCGTGAGAGAGTTGAGCTCTTTCACGATAATGACATGGACAGGAAGTCACAAAACTTTAGGGTAGAGGGGAGCTCCTGGGTGCTGTCTCCTGTGTTCTGATTCACTCTGGTCAGCTCCCTCTTCTGCATGTGGGGACCACCTAGCCTCAACAGACTGGAATTTGGTTTTCTGCCTTCAGTGCCAATCAGCTTATCTTTTTTATTTGTTCTTTTTCCCTTTCTGGCCTATTTGAGTTGTGGCCTGGGGGTTCTTTAGGCAGGGTTATTTGCCCTACACTACAGGAAATCCATTCACAGGTGTTTGACCTGAAGCATAATTCTCTATCCATGGCATTGGTGGGAATTCTCTGGGTTCACCTGACACTGTGAGTATTGGCAGCTGGGTTGAAGCGTTCTGGCAGCTGAATGCCCCATCAGTCATGAATGCACTGAGCTTTTCCTCTCCACTTTACAGTCTGGAAATTAATTACACACATTGCAGGTGATGGTCAGTAAATTTTTTTTCTGTACTTTTCATCTACACACTAGACTTTGAAACCTTGGGTTGCTGTGTGTACCTCATCTTTTCTTGTGGCTCTATGGGATTACTGCCTTTGAGATATGTATCATAAAATCTAATCACCATGTGATATCCACCCAGGGCCTCAGGATATGATGGTTCCTTTGGAAATAAAATACTACTTTCTAACTGAATGCTTGCTTCTAACTACTACTTGGCACATTACAAAGTTTGCAAACCCAGCCTTTCTTCTTTCTAGTGGAAGACTATCCTACAATTCAGAATTATCCCAGAACCACAGTTACCTGCATGAAAATTAAACAATTACTTCTTTCACTGACTTTGAAGTGCATCTGGGTGCCAACATTGTGATGAGGATGGAAGGACTGAAGTGTGATTACATACACTTTTCCTAAATCTTTCAGTTACTCTCTGCTTCATTGTAGTGAGAAATGATTTTTTGCCATGAAGCTGGAGGGGCCGTGAAACACATGTTGACGTACACATAATGCCTCAAAGTTCTTTTTTAAAATTAATTGATGTATTTGAAGGCAGAGTGATAATGGTGGGAGAGATCAAGAGAGATATTCTGTATGCAGAATTATTTGTCAAATGGTCACCACTGACAGGTGTAGGCCAGGCTGAAGTTAACAGCCAGGAACTCTATCTGAGTCTCCCACATGGATAGCAGGGATCCAGATATTTTTGCAATGTGCTTTTCCAGGCACATTAGTAGGAAGCGGGATCTGAAATGGAATATGGAATATAGACTTTCTAACTGGCATCTTAACCACTAGGCCAAACATCTCCCCCTAGGTTTTGGCATTTTTCAAAGTTTTGTGCACGACTGAGTAACAAAAGTTTGTTAGAACCCATAAGTATATGGTAAAACTTTTGATTTGTTATTGTACCTGTAGGTTCTAAAATGGTGGTCTAGTCTAGCTCCATAATTTCTTTTTATATAGAAGCCACTGAGCTAACAGAATTTTCATTAAGAATTAGAATGATCTTAAGTATCACTATTTCTTTTTTCTTTTTTCAGATTTATTTATTTTACTTCAAAGTCAGAGTTACACAGAGAGAGGAGAGGCAGGGAGAGTGAGAGGTCTTACATCCAATGGTTCCCTCCCCAGTTGGCTGCAACAGCCAGAACTGCCCGGATCCGAAGCCAAGAGCCAGGAGCTTCTTCCAGGTCTCCCACACTGGTGCAGGGGCCCAAGGACTTGGGCCAGCTTCTACTGCATTCCCAGGCCATAGCAGAGAGCTGGATAGGAAGTGGAGCAGCTGGGACTCGAATTGGCACCCATATGGGATGCCAGCGCTTCAGGCCAGGGTGTTAACCCACTGCACCACAGCGCCGGCCCCAAGTATCACAACTTCTGCCAAGAATGTATACACAATAGCTTATCATTACTTAATAGTTGGTACAAGAAGCTGATGCAAGTAATTTGTAAAAAATTTCAGGATGCATACAGATATGAATTTCATCACTTTATAACCTCCTCAAAGCCAACACTTTTTTTTTAAACTTTTATTTAATGAATATAAATTTCCAAAGTACAGCTTATGGATTACAATGGCTTCCCCCCCATATCGTCTCTCCCACCCGCATCCCTCCCCTTTCCCACTCCCTCTCCCCTTCCATTCACATGAGGATTCATTTTCGATTCTCTTTATATACAGAAGATCAGTTTAGCATACATTAAGTAAAGATTTCAACAGTTTGCTCCCACACAAACATAAAGTAAAAAATAATAGATGATTTTTTAAATGATGATGAAATCAGATCAGACCTATTGTCATGTTTAATCCCAGTGAGAGTCAAGTTGGGAATTGATAATTTCTTTTTTCTTTTTCTTTTTTTTTTTTTTTACAGAAGATCAGTTTAGTATACATTAAGTAAAGATTTCAACCGTTTGCACCCCCATAGAAACACAAAGTGAAATATACTGTTTGAGTACTCATCATAGCATTAAGTCTCAATGTACAGCACATTAAGGACAGAGATCCTACATGAGGAGTAAGTGCACAGTGACTCCTGTTGTTGACTTTACAAATTGACACTCCTGTTTATGGCATCAGTAATCTCCCTATGCACCAGTCATGAGTTTCCAAGGCTATGGAAGCCTTTTGAGTTCACCGACTCTTATCTTGTTTAGACAAGGTCATAGTCAAAGTGGAGGTTCTCTCCTCCCTTCGGAGAAAGGTACCTCCTTCTTTGAAGACCTGTTCTTTCCACTGGGATCTCACTCACAGAGATCTTTCATTTAGGGTTTTTTTTTTTTTGCCAGAAAGCCAACACTTTTTAAAATGTAAGATATTCTCTGGCTTTAAATACATCTTGGATTAAACATACAGAAAGTAGTGAGTCAATTATAATTCATTCTAAATTGCTTTTTATTTTATGTGCATAATTTGTATCATCATTAATGCAATTATTTTCTATTGATCTCTAAATTTAATTAACTGTTAGACAAACATTTGTATTTTTTAGGAAACGTGTCTGTGAAAGTCACTGGGAGTTGGTGGGGTGGATAAATCTGGGCAGGTGCTGGCCTTTTGAGGACCATAAGTGGAGGAGAGGAAGTACCCAAGGGATGGGAAGGTCACAACTCCTATCTTTGGCACTGAATTCTGTCAGTGTTTTTATGTGCTTGCTAATGAAATAGCTGGTTACTGCAGAGATGGCAATGGGTTAACGTCATCACACACAGCACAGGAAGTAGAGCACTTACTAGAATCTCTGCTTGCAATTCCTTTAGAATTCTGTGAAGTCAGAGGATGGTTCTAGATACTACATTCCACAAAATGTCTACCCTGATGTAATATCCATTCTCTTTATATAAAAAATAGGTATGGTTGAAAAGTTCACATCTAAAAAAGCCTAGCCATACAATGTTTCAAAACTGACCGACTTTAAGTAAAATATATAACAGACTGAGAAAATTGATGCCTTGGGTATAAAGTTCATGAAAATTGAGTTTGTCCTAGTTGTTTCCAGCCATAATAAACTGATATTCACCAAAATTAAAAGCTAATTAGGGTACAGGTTTGGCCTAGGGGCTAGGAGACCAGTTAAGACAGCTATGTCACATTTTGTAGTTCCTGGATTCAAAACCTTGCTCTGGCACCTTGCCACAGCTCCTGACTCCGGTTCACTGCTAATGTGGACCCTGGAAGCAGAGATGATGGAACAAATAGTTAAGTTCCTGCCACTCACAAGGAAGACCTGAATTACATTTCTTGCTCCCACCTAACCATAGCCATTGCAGGTACTGAGTGAATGAACCAGTGGATAGCAACTTTGTATCTCTTTACCTCTTTTTTTTTTTTTTTTTTTTTGACAGGCAGAGTGGATAGTGAGAGAGAGACAGAGAGAAAGGTCTTCCTTTTGCCGTTGGTTCACCCTCCAATGGCCGCCATGGCCGGCGCACTGCGGCCGGCGCACCACGCTGATCCGATGGCAGGAGCCAGGTGCTTCTCCTGGTCTCCCATGGGGTGCAGGGCCCAAGCACTTGGGCCATCCTCCACTGCACTCCCTGGCCACAGCAGAGAGCTGGCCTGGAAGAGGGGCAACCGGGACAGAATCCGGCGCCCCCACCGGGACTAGTGAAAGGAGCCAAGAGCCACCATAAAAAAAATGGGGCTCTTGAGACAAACCGTTCCAGAGACGGCCTTGGGAAATGGGGAGTAAACCGGTTCACAGAGAAAGCAGTCAGCTACTAACCAGAGATACACAGAACACCTGCCTTGTAGATAAGCCCCTTCCCTACGCTTGCTCAAGGTTAACAAAGAAAGCTGCAAGGCACGTAGCAACCTATTCCTCTCTCCTAGAGACCCCCTCCCCTAATGTATCCCTTTGACCTAGTACTTTTCCACCGACATTACCACTTTTAGACTGCCATACAAGGCCTGCTACTGAAAATTATCCAATGAACTTACGCCAGCCTATAATATGTTAATTTTGTGGTTTTGCCCTTTAAAAGCTGTGTGAGATAGCTGCTCGGGGCTCCTCTCACTTGCTTGCTGCTTGCAGCAGTAGGGGGCCCATTTGTACAAATGAAATAAAATTACCTCCTGTTCTATTGCATCGTCTGGTCTGGAGTCTGTGTTTCTGGGGTTGTCACAAGAGGACACCGCTTTTGGGTCCTACACTAGAACCCGGTGTGCCGGCGCCGCAAAGCGGAGGATTAGCCTATTGAGCCGCGGCGCCGGCCATCTCTTTACCTCTTAAATGGATTTTTAAAAATATTTCATATTTCCTATTTTTCATAGAAAATTAAGAGTGCTGAAATCTGTACACATCAAGAACATGCATTATTCCTCTCAAAAACCTCGAGAACCTTTGTGCTCCAAGTTTATCCTGAAAAAAGTGAAAAACAACAGAAGCAAGAAAACTGTCTCTTACTAAGGCATCCTAGACTATTATTATATATTTTGCTGGTGGCTACAGCCCATTCTAGGAGTTCCTAGTCAGTGGACTCAGCAGCATTTCATATGTTGCTGTTTCCAATTCTCAACACTGAGTTTCACTTGGTACTGTGGTCTGTAAGGCTGGCCTGGTAGTGAGGGTCAGGGTCTTGCCAGCTGTTTGAAGTTGACCAGGAAGAAGCATGTGAATATTTTGTTCTCCTTCTCTGTTCTACAAAAATTGTTGCCTAAGCACTCGTTTCCAGACAGAGTGACCACTTTATACCCAAAATCATAGGTTGGAAGTCATGATCTCTGAGGTTAAAAGTGCACTCTGCTCGGAGACCCCTTCAGAGACACAGAGGTAATGAGGTTGATTTGAATTTCACTTTATCAAAAGGGCCATTTCAGGACACTAATGGAATTTATTGGATATTTTCTTTTCTCCTTGTAATTCTCAGCATTTCCAGTACTGAGCCATTGGGTGTGTTCTTCAAAGCATGGCCAGTATTACTGTTGGTGGATTCAAAACAGGTTTTGTCTAACTCTGCAAATACAGTTAACAATTGAGCATTTTGGAAATTATATTCAACATTAAGATACTAATCCTCACTTTAGGAAGTACAGCTACTAGTATTACAGATTTTAGGAAAAGAAACCAATAAAATTATTACTTTGGGAGAAAAAGCTTAGATTATGCCACAAGATACTAAACAGCTTCTTTTAAAACTTTTTTACATTTATTTTCATATTATTTGAAAAGCAGAGTCACATGCCAAAGTGAGGGACATATATGAAGTGTCCATTGCCAGTTCACTCCTTAAATGGATACAACAGCCAAGACTGGACCAGTCTGAAGCCAGGAGCCCAGAATATCATCCAGGTCTCCCATGTGGGTGGCAGGGACCCAAGTATTTGAGTCATCACTTACTGTCTCTCAGAATGTACATTAGCAGGGAAGCAGCATCAGAAGCAATGTAGCTGCAACTTGAACCTGGCACTAAAATTTTGGGGTGGGCATTCCAAATGATGACTTAACTTCTGTACCAAACACCCACTCAATAGATTCTTATACCATGGGACGTCTGACAATTTGTACTCAATAATAACCTAAATAGTGTATGACGTGAAAGGCAGTTTTTTTCACTTAAATAAATACTTGTACAGATTAATAATAAAATAAAATAAAATAACCTAGCGGCCAGCGCTGTGGCATAATGGGTAACGCTGTTGCCTGCAGTACAGACATCTCATATGGACGCTGGTTTGAGTCCCATCTGCTCCACTTCCAGTCCAGCTCTCTGCTATTGCCTGGGAAAGCCAGGCTCAAGTCGTCGGGCCCCTGCATCCACATGGGAGACCTAGAAGCTCCTGGCTCCTGGCTTTGGATCGGCACAACTCCAGCCATTGTGGCCATCTGGGGAGTGAACAAGAGGATGGAAGACTCTCACACACTCTCTTTCTCTCTCTCCCCCCACTCCTCCACCTCTCTGTAACTCTGCTGTTCAAATAAATAAATAATTAATCTTAAAAAAAAACTAAAGTATGACAACTCCTGATGCAGTTAAAAGCGTATGCATCGAAATATTTGATGCATACTCTAACAGTCAACTTTTCCTATATAGTTTTCAATAAAATCACATTCATGTGTGTTCCCCTCTTTTATTCATAGGCTAGGAGCCTGATGGAGGTTTTCATAGTTTAAGATATAAAAAGTATTCCAATCACAACAAAAATCTTTCAAACCAGATTTCATAAAGGTTCCTGGAGAACAAGGAAATGTCTATGTCTGCATGTCACACACTGAATTTTGTTTATTTCTTTTTCCTGAAAGTTTTTAGACTTATTAAAGCTAATAGGTACTCTATTCATAAGCCATCACTTTTTTCTGAATTTTTGAAACCAGATGAACTTGCAGATGTTCTTGAGCGTACTGAGTGCTGTGGGCATATCATGTATATAAATGTACCTATCAACATATAAATGTACTTAAAACTGCACAGAGTGTGGTCATGTAGCTTTATTAAATGAAAGCTTGTCTAAAACTTTGTAGCAATGTTATCAGGTGACTTTAAGCCAAAATTAATATTCTGAGTTCTTGCAGAAGTTTAGAGAAGCATTCCAAGCTCAGACACAGCCAAGATAGGTAGCATGGTAAAGCTCTGAGTTTATTTGGGGAAGTGAGAGAAATACACAGGAAATAAAGATTTTTTAAGGCAGAGGGGCCCAAGGTGGATGAATGGGATACTCCATAAAATAATCTCAGAGGGCAGACCAGGGGCCACGTGTGAGAGTCTGTAGGCTGGAGCGTGTGGAGGAGCTGTGCAGGCAGGAACGGCAGCAAAAGCGGGTGGCATGCAAGAGGTGCACAGAAGAGCAAGGGAGGGCCCAGGACATTCCACACTGCTTATTCACTTCCAAAAGGAGAGTGGTTACACAGTCTGATTGGCCGGTGGGTGGATACAGGTGGGATCACTTAGGGACAAGGAGTGGAATGGTCTCCACTCATGAATCTCATCCATCTAACACCTTCTCCTTGATTGGGTCCCATATCATTCCCCCCTCAGAGATCCCAGGCCCTTAATCTTAAGGGGACGCTGAAGATGTGGACTCATCCTATCTTCTATAGCTACCTTCCTGCTGATCAGGGACCCAGACCCTGCCTGTCCTGGATCTAGAATCTCTTCCTACCACATCCATTGAATTCATTTCCTTAGCCGGAGAATGCTCAGGCATTGCCATTGATTGTGTTGCCTGCATGGACATCATTCATTGAGTTCTGAAACATACAAGTTTATCAGTCAGCATAAGCAAAACTGGAACAAAACAAATTGCAAGTGGAGTGCCCCTTAAGATTGAAATAACATGTTTTATAGACTCCTAGATAGTGGGTCATGATGGGCTATCCTTGTGCAACTTATAAAACTATTTAGCCTGAGCAGAGACTTTTTAATTAATGTCTCTTTGACTGAACATACTACTGTTCGAGTAAATGTGGCAAATTCCATCAATCACTGTGCATGTGCATGTTCCTCCTTGTTCTATTATTATTTTTTTTTATCTTTTATTTAATGAATATAAATTTCCAAAGTACGACTCATGGGTTACAATGGCTTCCCCTCCCATACCGTCCCTCCCACCAACAACCCTCCCCTTTCCCACTCCCTCTCCCCTTCCATTCACATCAAGATTCATTTTCGATTATCTTAATATACAGAAGATCAGCTTAGTATACCTTAAGTAAGTATTTCAACAGTTTGCTCCCACACAGAAACATAAAGTGAAAAATAATAGATGATTTTTTTTAAATGATGATGAAATCAGATCAGACCTATTGTCATGTTTAATCCCAGTGAGAGTCAAGTTGGGAATTGAAAATTTCTTTCTTTTTTTTTTTTTTTTTTTTTACAGAAGATCAGTTTAGTGTACATTAAGTAAAGATTTCAGTCGTTTGCACCCCCATAGAAACACAAAGTGAAATATACTGTTTGAGTACTCGTTATAGCATTAAGCCTCAGTGTACAGCACGTTAAGGACAGAGATCCTACATGAGGAGTAAGTGCACAGTGACTCCTGTTGTTGACTTTACCAATTGACACTCCTGTTTATGGCATCAGTAATCTCCCTATGCACCAGTTATGAGTTTCCAAGGCTATGGAAGCCCCTTGAGTTCTCCGACTCTTATCTTGTTTAGACACGGTCATAGTCAAAGTGGAGGTTCTCTCCTCCCTTCAGAGAAAGGCACCTCCCTCTTTGAAGACCTGTTCTTTCCACTGGGATCTCACTCACAGAGATCTTTTTGCCAGAGTGTCTTGGCTTTCCATGCCTGAAATACTCTCATGGGCTTTTCAGCCAGATCCGAGTGCCTTTAGGGCTGATTCTGAGGCCAGAGTGCTATTTAGGACATCCGCCATTCTATGAGTCTGCTGAGTATCTCACTTCCCATGTTGGATCACTCTCCCCTTTATTTATTCTATCGGTTGGTGTTAGCAGATACTAGACTTGTTTATGTGCTCCCTTTGACTCTTAGTCCTTTCATTATGATCAATTGTGAACTGAAATTGATCACTTGGAGTAGTGAGATGGCATTGGCACATGCCACCTTGATGGGATTGAATTGGAATCCCCTGGTATGTTTCCAACTCTACCAAATGGGGCAAGTCAGCCCGAGCATGTCCCAAATTATACATCTCTTCCCTCTCTTATTCCCACTCTTATGTTTAACAGGGATCACATTTCAGTTAATTTTCAACACTTAAGAATAACTGTGTGATAATTACAGAATTAAACCAGTCATATTAAGTAGAACAGACAAAAAAAAATACTATGAGGGATAATGTATTAAGTTGTCCATTAGCAGTCAGAGCTATGCTGATCAAGTCACGATTTCTCATAGTGTCCATTTCACTTCAGGAGGTTTCCTTTTTGGTGTTGAGTCAGTTGTCACCGATCAGGGAGAACATATGGTATTTGTCCCTTTGGGACTGGCTTACTTCACTCAGCATGATGTGTTCCAGATTCCTCCATTTTGTTGCAAATGACTGGATTTCGTTGTTTCTTACTGCGGTATAGTACTCTAAAGAATACATATCCCATAATTTCTTTATCCAGTCTACCGTTGATGGGCATTTAGGTTGGTTCCAGGTCTTGGCTATTGTGAATTGTGCTGCAATAAACATTAGGGTGCAGACCGCTTTTTTGTTTATCAATTTAAACTCCTTTGGGTAAATTCCAAGGAGTGGGATGGCTGGGTCGAATGGTAGGGTTATATTCAGGTTTCTGAGGAATCTCCAGACTGATTTCCATAGTGGCTTGACCAGTTTGCATTCCCACCAACAGTGGGTTAGTGTCCCTTTTTCCCCACATCCTCGCCAGCATCTGTTGTTGGTAGATTTCTGTATGTGAGCCATTCTAACAGGGGTGAGGTGAAACCTCATTGTGGTTTTGATTTGCATTTCCCTGATTGCTAGTGACCTTGAACATTTTTTCATGTGCCTGTTGGCCATTTGGATTTCCTCTTTTGAAAAATGTCTATTGAAGTCCTTGGCCCATCTCTTAAGTGGGTTGTTGGTTTTGTTTTTGTGGAGTTTCTTGATCTCTTTGTAGATTCTGGTTATTAACCCTTTATCTGTTGCATAGTTTGCAAATATTTTTTCCCATTCTGTCGGTTGTCTCTTCACTCTCCTGACTGTTTCTTTTGCAGTACAGAAACTTCTCAATTTGATGCAATCCCAATAGTTGATTTTGGCTTTGACTGTCTGTGCCTCCCGGGTCTTTTCCAGAAATTCTTTGCCTGTGCCAATATCTTGAAGGGTTTCTCCAATGTTCTCTAATAACTTAATGGTGTCAGGACGAAGATTTAGGTCTTTAATCCACGTTGAGTGGATTTTTGTGTAAGGTGTAAGGTAGGGGTCTTGCTTCATGCTTCTGCACGTGGAAATCCAGTTTTCCCAGCACCATTTATTGAATAGACTGTCCTTACTCCAGGGATTGGTTTTAGATCCTTGATCAAATATAAGTTGGCTGTAGATGTTTGGGTTGATTTCTGGTGTTTCAATTCTGTTCCATTGGTCTATCCATCTGTTTCTGTACCAGTACCATGCTGTTTTGATTACAACTGCCCTGTAGTATGTCCTGAAGTCTGGTATTGTGATGCCTCCGGCTTTGTTTTTGTTGTACAAGATTGCTTTAGCTATTCGAGGTTTCTTGTGCCTCCATATGAATTTCAGCATCATTTTTTCTAGATCTGCGAAGAATGTCTTTGGTATCTTGATTGGGATTGCATTGAATCTATAAATTGCTTTTGGGAGAATGGACATTTTGATGATGTTGATTCTTCCAATCCATGAGCATGGAAGATTTTTCCATTTTTTGGTATCCTCTTCTATTTCTTTCTTTAAGGTTTTGTAATTTTCATCGTAGAGATCTTTAACGTCCTTGGTTAAGTTTATTCCAAGGTATTTGATTGTTTTTGTAGCTATTGTGAATGGGATTGACCTTAGCAGCTCTTTCTCAGTCATGGCATTGCTTGTGTATACAAAGGCTGTTGATTTTTGTGCATTGATTTTATATCCTGCCACTTTGCCAAACTCCTCTATGAGTTCCAATAGTCTCTTAGTAGAGTTCTTTGGATCCTCTAAGTACAGAATCATATCGTCTGCAAAGAGGGATAGTTTGACTTCTTCCTTCTTGATTTGTATTCCTTTGATTTCTTTTTCTTGTCTGATGGCTCTGGCTAAAACTTCCAGAACTATGTTAAATAGCAGTGGTGAGAGTGGGCATCCCTGCCTGGTGCCAGATTTCAGTGGAAATGCTTCCAACTTTTCCCCATTCAATAGGATGCTGGCTGTGGGTTTTTTATAAATTGCTTTGATTATATTGAGGAATGTTCCTTCTATACCCAATTTGCTTAGAGTTTTCATCATGAAAGGGTGTTGAATTTTATCAAATGCTTTCTCTGCATCAATTGAGATAATCATATGGTTTTTCTTCTGCAGTCTGTTAATGTGGTGAATCACATTGATTGATTTGCGAATGTTGAACCATCCCTGCATACCAGGGATGAATCCCACTTGGTCTGGGTGGATGATTTTCCTGATGTGTTGTTGTATTCTATTGGCCAGAATTTTATTGAGGATTTTTGCGTCTATGTTCATCAGGGATATTGGTCTGTAATTTTCTTTCAGTGCTGCATCTTTCTCTGGCTTAGGGATTAAGGTGATGCTGGCTTCATAGAAAGAATTTGGGAGGATTCCCTCTTTTTCGATTGTTCTGAATAGTTTGAGAAGAAATGGGATTAGTTGTTCTTTAAATGTCTGGTAGAATTCAGCGGTGAATCCATCTGGTCCTGGGCTTTTCTTTGTTGGGAGGGCCTTTATTACTGTTTCAATTTCTGTTTCAGTTATGGGTCTATTTAGGTTTTCGATGTCTTCATGGTTCAATTTAGGTAGGTTGCATGTGTCCAGGAATCTATCCATTTCTGATAGGTTTTCCTGTTTGCTGGCGTACAGGTCCTTGTAGTAATTTCTGATGATTCTTTTTATTTCTGTGGTGTCTGTTGTTACGTTTCCTTTTTCATCTCTGATTTTATTGATTTGGGTCTTTTCTCTTCTTTTTTTAGTTAGTTGGGCCAATGGGGTGTCAATTTTGTTTATTTTTTCAAAAAACCAGCTTCTCGCTTGGCTGATTTTTTGTAATGTTTTTTTGGATTCAATCCTATTAATTTCTTCTCTGGTTTTAATTATTTCTCTTCTCCTACTAGATTTGGGTTTGGTTTGCTGCAGTTTTTCTAGGTCCTTGAGGTGCGCTGAAAGCTCATTTATTTGGTGTCTTTCCAATTTCTTGATATAGGCACCTATTGCTATAAATTTGCCTCTCAATACTGCTTTTGCTGTATCCCATAAGTTTTGATATGTTGTGTTGTTGTCTTCATTTACTTCCAGAAAGTTTTTGATTTCTCTTTTGATTTCTTGAATGACCCAGCGTTCATTCAGGAGCATGTTGTTCAGTCTCCATGTGTTTGCATACTTTCTGGGGTTTCCTGAGTTGCTAATTTCCAGCTTCATCCCGCTGTGGTCTGAGAAGCTGCATGGTATGATTCTAATTCTTTTAAATTTGCTGAGACTTGCTTTATGGCCTAGTATGTGGTCAATCCTAGAGAAGGTTCCATGCGCTGCTGAGAAGAATGTGAAGTCTGTAGATGTAGGGTTGAAAGTTCTGTATATATCTGTTAGATCCATTTGGGCTATAGTGTCATTTAAATCTGCTGTTTCCTTGTTGATCTTCTGTCCGGATGATCTGTCTATTTCTGAGAGTGGAGTATTGAAGTCCCCCAGTACTATTGTATTGGAATCTAAATCTCCCTTTAAGTCCCTTAACATATCTTTTAAATAGACCGGTGCCCTGTAATTAGGTGCATATACATTTATAATAGTTACATCTTCCTGTTGAATTGAACCCTTAATCATTATATAGTGTCCCTCTTTGTCTCTCTTAACAGTTTTTGTATTAAAGTTTATTTTGTCTGATATTAATATGGCTACACCTGCTTTTTTTTGGTTTCTGTTGGCATGGAATATCTTTTTCCAACCTTTCACTTTCAGTCTGCATGCCTCTTTATTAGAGAGATGTGTTTCTTGTAGGCAACAAATAGTTGGGTTGTGTTCTGTGAGCCAGTCAGCTAAACGGTGTCTTTTAACTGAAGAATTCAGACCATTAATGTTCAATGTGACTATTGATACGTAGTGACTTTGCCCTGCCATTTTCCCGGAAATATTTTCTAGTATATGCTTTGAGCTTCCCATGCTCTTTTACTGGTAGGTGTTCTTCCTTTCCCTTCTTTCATATTGATGGCCGTGTTTCTGTGTTTCTGAGTGTAGCACATCTTTAAGTATCTTTTGCAGGGCCGGACGAGTGGCCACAAAGTCTTTCAATTTCTGTTTGCTATGAAAGGTCTTTATTTCACCTTCATTCACAAATGAGAGCTTGGCAGGATATAATATTCTGGGCTGGCAATTTTTCTCTCTTAGCACCTGTGCTATGTCTCACCATTCCCTCCTAGCCTGTAGTGTTTCTGATGAGAAGTCTGCTGTGAGTCTGATTGGAGATCCTCTGAGAGTAATCTGACGTTTCTCTCTTGCACATTTTAGGATCTTTTCTTTATGTTTCACTGTGGAGAGTTTAATTACCCCGTGTCGTGGTGAGGATCTCTTTTGGTCATGTTTATTGGGGGTTCTATGAGCTTCCTGTACTAGGATATCTCTGTCCTTCTCCAAACCTGGAAAGTTCTCTGCTAGTATCTCACTAAAAAGGCCTTCCAATCCTTTCTCTCTCTCCATGCCTTCAGGAACTCCTAGAACTCGAATGTTGGTTTTTTTGATAGTATCCTGTAGATTCCCAACAATATTTTTCAGGTTTCTAATTTCCTCTTCTTTTCTTTGGTTTGACTGTATGTTTTCCTGTGCTCTATCTTCTAAGTCCGATATTCTCTCTTCTGCTTCACCCATTCTGTTTTTAAGGCTTTCTAATGTGTTTGTCATTTGATCTATTGAGCTCTTCATTTCATTTTGATTTCTCTTCACTATAACACTTTCCTGTTCTACTAGTTTCTGAGTTTCATTTTGACTCTTCCTTAAAATTTCGTTTTCACGAGAGAGATTTTCAATCTTGTCCATTAAGGATTTCTGTAGTTCAAGGATTTGCTTTTGAAAACTTCTAAATGTTCTTATCATAAATTTTTTGAAATCCGTATCTTGCATTTCTTCTATCTCATCATCTTCATACTCTTGGCTTGGGGTGTTTTGCTTATTTGGAGGCATCATAGTGTCATCGTTGATCTTGCTCCCTCTATTTCTGTGTTTGTTACTCGGCATAGTTAATTCTTCTTGCGTCACTGTGCGTTTTTTTTTTCTTTCTTTTTTTTTTTTTTTATTATTTATACTGTGTCCGTGTTAAGTGGACTGCCTGCTGTTGGAGGAGCCTTGGAGGCTTGAGATGGGTGCGGCCTGAGAGCTCTGCCTGGTTCTTCCAGGTTAAGGGTGTGCAAAGGTGACACCCTCAGGTTATGCGTGGTAAATCTCTCTCTTTTTATTTATTTATTTATTTTATTTATTCAGGGGGTAAGTAACACCGCAGGGCATGGCTGTGCAGAATTGATGGTATTTAGCTTCCAGTCTTTGGCTCCTCTGGACTCCCACTGGGTTGCCTAGGCTACTGAATTGTAGTGACTCAGTTCCTTAGCTCTCCCCCATTGATATGTAAATCCAGAGCGCAGGCCTGCTCTTTGTCTCTTGGGAATTCTAGTCTTGCAGCCTTGCAACCTTTGCAAGGTTAGGGGGAAGAGAAACCCCGAAGCTTTTTTTTTTTCCTTCTTTCCGGTAGTGAGTTTGCTGCACTTTCCGGCCCCCCTCTAGATTCTGACCCCCGTTTCCCCACCAATGTCTCGGGTTATTGAGCTCACCTCCCCTTCCAGCGCCGATGTGTGGAGCGTCCCAAGTCTCCCCGCTGTTGTCTGTGTGGCATGCACTCCCCTTGGAGCACTGGGGCTTCTGCGGCTCCGTCCCGCAACTTGGCTTCCGCGCGGTGGGCGACCTTGTTCTCCCAGTAGGTCCTCCGATTCACGATTCCCGTGCAATTTTTTCCTGGTTCTTTTTTCTGTGGCTACCGTAACTCCCCTTTTATTAAACTAAATTTTCCCGGACTATCGGTGCGCACCCTCACTATTCCGCCATCTTGGCTCCCTCTCCTTGTTCTATTAATATATAGTCCAAGGCCTAATGAAGAAACTACTTCGGACAGTGTGTCCACTGATTGAAGCAGTTGCTTTAAAGCGGAGGCTGCCCACTGGAGCTGGGGGTCTGTGCCACTCAGACATAGGTTGAATGCTGTGGCTGGAAAGCTTGTCTCTCGACTGGCTGGTATATCCCCCACCAACAGCTTCTTGTGCTGCATGTGTGACCTTGTGGCTTTAAATCACACCTTCACGGTGGTTGCAATTTTTCACCCAGAGCTAGCAAAACAGGGGGATGAGTCCCTAAGGAGATACACAGTCTCCAGGAGACTCCCACTATCTCCATGAGCCCTAAGCCGATTGATCAACATATGTATGTGAAACCCCCTATCCAATGGACACCCCCAGCAGGAAAACCCAATGAACAGATAGTAATATCTTAAAAATTCGAGACACTTCCTCTCCTCTCAGACCAGAAGCTTTTCTGTTGCTTGCTAGTCAAATGAAAGTTTCTTTTCTGTCAAATAAATGTTTCTACCTCTTTGTAAATTATTTCTTATTTCTATACTAAGCTGAGGAAAAGAATCCACGAAATCCCCTCCCCTGCTACTGTTCCCCCTCCTCCGTGACTGGTAACAAAAGCTGGCCTGAAGTATAGGCCAAATGACTGAAAGCTATGACCAGGTTTTTAATGATTTTTTCAATCATTATAGCAAGAACTCACTAAGGAGTTTTTCTGACAATATCAGGTTTCCAGAAAGAGTCAAAAGAGGAGGTAGGTACAATATGTCTGCCTTAAAGTGCAACATTCTTGATGTGACTAAAGCAAAAGCTTTAGTTATCTTTTTGCTTTTTAAAGAAGTCGCAGGATCAAGCAGATATACCTTTTGAGTTCACTTGCAAAGGCTCAGGATGCAGAATCCTTGACAAATGCACCCAGCTTGGGATGCCCTGTGATTTCACTGAGGTAGGCACGCTCAGTAGCACCTGATAAGATCCCTTCCATTTAGGCTGCAGCTGGTCTGAAGGGGATCCTTCCTTCCGAGTTTTTAATAAGACCAAATCTCCTGGGGAAACAGGCTGCTCATTAGTCTCAGGATCTGGCATTGGGAGAACTTTATTACCACACTTCATCAGAGCCTTCCATACCTGGCCTAAATTGTTAATATATTCTATCTGATTTGAAACTCTGAATTAAAGTTAGTACACAGTGACTCCTGTCTTTAATTTAACAATTAACACTCTTATACCTAAGAGTGTTTTTATGTATGACGTCAGTGTTCACCTGAGGCTCTTGACATGAGCTGCCTGAGCTGTAGAAGCCTTTTGAATCTGCAAACTCCATCAGTACTTAGATAAGGCCATGAGCAAAGTGGAAATTCTATCCTCCCTTCAGAGAAGAGTACATCTTTCTTTTTTAAAGAATTTTATTATTTATTTGAAAGGCAGAGTTACAGAGGCAGAGAGAGAAAGAAAGAGACAGAGAGAAAGATAGAGAGAGGTCCTCTATTCACTGGTTTACTCCCCAGATGGCTGCAACGTCTGGAGCAGAGCCGACCCAGAGCCAGGAGCCAGGATCTTCTTCTGGTTCTCCCACACAAGGGCAGGGGCCCAAGGACTTGGGCCATCTTCCACTGCTTTCCCAGGCCTAACAGAGAGTTGGATTGGAAATGAAGCAGCCGGGACTTGAACCGGTGCCCATATGGGATGCTGGCACTGCAAGCAGCATCTGCAATTGGCATTGCAGGTGGCAGGCCCCTGTACATCCTTCTTTGATGACCACTTCTTTCCACTGGGATCTCACCCACAGAGATCCTTCATGTAAGGGCACTTTTTGTACTACTGTCCTGGCTTTCCATGCCTAAAATGCTTTCGTGGACTTTTCAGCTAGACCATAATGCCTTATAGGCCGACTATGAAGTCACTGAATGCTACTTAAAGTGATTCCCATTCTGTAAGCCTACTGAATGGACTGCTTCCCATGTTGGAGCATTCACTCCTCTTTAATCCTATCATAATTACTAAAAGCTTAGTCCTATTTATATGGTCACTAAAACTTAATCCTATTTGTGTTGTCACTAAACACCTTTTTTCCATTCAGCTTAAGGGGATTTGAAATCCCATGGCGAGTTTTCAAATTATACTCTTAGAAGTCCACAGGAAAGTATGCAGAACAATACTTTACAATCTCTTTATAAGACCTGAGAAGATTAAAAAAAATACAATTTTCCAGGAGCTTTAATTATCCTTAATTATGTGTGTTGGATACATTGCATTAACTAAAATTGTGACACCTAGAGTCTCCATTTGTACAGAAACTGGATTCCATTATTTTACCCAGTCCACTGAAGGGGCTCCCAATCTCGGGAGGCCAAAAGGAAGGCTAACTTGTCCCATATGAAATCTTGGAAGGCTCACTGTGCCTAGGAATAGAATCCCAGGAGGCCAAGAGAACCAGTGTAGAGCCAAAATTAAAAAAAAAAATTAAAATAGTAAGCCAGCATTAAAGCTGAACTAGCATATAGCCAAAATTAGAAATTAAAATAATAAGGGCCAGTGCTGTGGCATAGCAGGTAAATTAGTGCCAGTTTCCCATACGGGCACTTGTTCAAGTCCCAGCTGCACCACTTATGATCCAGCTCTCTAATGTGGCCTGGGAAAGCAGTAGAAAATGGCCCAAGTGTTTGGGCCCCTGCACCCACTTGGGAGACCCAGAAGAAGATCCTGGTTCCTGGCTTCACATTGGCTCAGCTCTGGCCATTGTAGCCATCTGGGGAGTGAACTGGTGGATGGAAGATATCTCTTTCTCTCTCTGCCTCTGCCTCTCCGTAGCTCTCTTTCAAATAAATAAATATTTTAAAAAAATTAAAATAATAAACAAGCACTGAAGCCAAGATAACAAGCTACAATTAAAAAAAAACATAATAAAATGTCACTCTGCTAATCAGGCATGTAGCATGTGGCCAGCCATGGGGGCTGCCAAGTTAGGGTGCAGTCTGTTGCTCATATTCTGGTAAGAGCTGAAGTCCCTATGGGGGCTGCCATCTTGGCAATCTCGTGTCCTTCATGGGGGTTGCAATCTTGGAAACCATGTGTTTCTGATGGAGGCTGCCATCTTGGGAAGGAAGCCCCATCCCTCCATGGCAGGAAGCAGAGCCTTCACATGCTTAAAGTTCCGCTTTCCTGATGGTAAAGTTGCTAGGTAACAGGACCTGCTCCCAACCTGAAATTACCAATTGGAAACCATGCCTGGTTTGAAAATCAAAGAACCTGAGGTAGACCAAAATTTTGGTAGTGTTTAAACACATCCATGAAACTTAAAAATTTTTTAAGTTTTCCTCATAAAAAATATGTAAATTAGCCTTAATAGCTTGGAAACTTCCAGACATCGATAAACTTTCTCAAACTGGCCCTCTGATAGCATGTTTCTCTCACCTTTCTGCTGAGATTCCATTAATGCTAACATACCATTCTCCTGAAACTACCAAAACAAGAAGTGCACACACACACACACACACATCAGTCCTTGCATTTTTACAGTCTCTTCCCAAAACCACGAGCACTGAGAGAAAGCCAAAAACTGCCTGAGCTCTGTCGTTCATAACCAAAGTCATCTGAAGCGAAACCCTGTGCATTTGTTCAGGCACATTTCTGAGAGAGACGAAACTGCATGTCTAAAACCACAAAAGCCGAGAGAAGAGAGGCTGGGAGGCACAAAGATTTTCAGAACTTGGAAACCATGTGAAGCCATTTGAAAGTCTCCTCCCATGTTGCTTGTTTTTAAACAGATTAAACAAATATCTAGTCCCTTTAGGGTCACCAAATGTTATTGGATAACTTTAAGCCAAAATTAATATTTCAGGTTCTTGTCTCAAGCTTAGAGAAACATTCTAAGCTCAGGAACAAATGAGACAGGCAACATGGTAAAGCACAGAATTTATTTGCAGAGTGAGAAAAATACACAGAATGCAAGGAATTTATTAAGGGAGAGGGGCCTAAGAAGGGTAAATGGGAAATTCCAGAATCTCAGAGGGCAGACCAGGGGCTACGTGTAGGAATCTGCAGGCTGGAGTCTCATGGGCAGGAATGACAGGAAAAACTGTGGTGCCCAAGAGTCACATGGAAGAGCAGGGGCAAACCCAGGTTGCTCACACTTCTTATTCACTTCAAAAAGTGTAGTGGTTATGAAGTCTGATTGACAGGTTGGTGGACAGAGGTTGTATCAGTTAGGGGCAAGGAGTGCCTGGTCTCCAGCTTATGAATCTAATTAATCTAATCCTATCTCCTTGGTTGGGTTCCATATCAGCAGCAGGTGGGAGACGCTGAAAAAAAATCAAGGAGTGTACAGATGAACTCAGGAGTCATCATGGAAACTCATCTGCTCTGAAGACTGTCATGGATGTTTTACAATCTCTGTTTCTTTCTTCTTCTTCTTTTTTTTTTTTTGACAGGCAGAGTTAGACAGTGAGAGAGACAGAGAGAAAGGTCTCCCTTCCATTGTTTCACCCTCCAAATGGCCCCTACGGCTGGCACACTGTGCCGATACGAAGCCAGGAGCCAGGTGCTTCTTCCTGGTCTCCCATGTGGGTGCAGGGCCCAAGCACTTGGACCATCCTCCACTGACTTCCCAGCCCACAGCAGAGAGCTGGACTGGAAGAGGAGCAACCAGGACAGACCCCGGCACCCCAACCAGGGACTAGAACCCGGGGTGCCAGCACCGCAGGTGGAGGATTAGCCTAGTGAGCCACGGTGCCGGGCATTTTTTAAAAAAGATTTTTATTTATTTATTTATTTGACAGGTAGAGTTACAGACAGTGAGACAGAGACAGAGAGAAAGGTCTTTCTTCCATTGGTTCACCCCCCAAATGGCCACCACAGCTGGAGCTATGCTGATCTGAAGCCAGGAGCCAGGTGCTTCTTCCTGGTCTCCCATGTGGGTGCAGGGGCCCAAGCACTTGGGCCATCCTCCACTGCCTTCCCGGGCCACAGCAGAGAGCTGGACTGGAAGAGGAGCAATTGGGGCTAAAACCTGGTGCACATATGGGATGTTGGCACGGCAGGCGGAGGATTAACCTAGTGCGCCACCGTGCCAGCCCCACAACCTCAGTTCCTAATCGATCTATGCAGTCTGGATCACTAAATGGGATAAGCCAAAAGAAAGCAAGCTTGTTTTCAGTGATTTTCTTCTACCAAGTATGCCAAACATTGAATTATTTCCAGAATAAAACAATTGCAGACCTGCACTGATATAACAGGCAATTGTATATGGCTGAGCATCTTCCAGGAGTTCTCAGATGTACTGTGCTTTCCCTACTTCCTTCCAAGATGACATCTGGATACACAAGATTGGATCCCTGTTGTCCTGGCACTATGACATGGGAGACTTCCTGTACATATGTGCTTTGTGGTTTGCTGCTGTATGCTGAGGTGTAGTTGTTGCTGGCTTAACTCTGAGGCTCAGGTGGTACCTGCTCCTGAAGGCTGAGGGTGAGAGGCCTTGCTGGAATTTACCTGGTTAGGCCATGCTGCCAACAAACCCATGGTCAGTTCTTGATGATGCTGTAGCCTCCCTGACTCGAGTCCTCTTTGATTTCTAGCCTGAGCAGTTAAAGCCATGACACCCATGGATATGTTTACTCTGCCCAGTCAACTTGATTTTCAATTCAGAGCTGGATCTCTCACTTCACTTCTGTGCCCCATTTAGATAAGCTATGGGGCATTCAAGATATGCTAAATGGGGAAAGAGGGCACTGGATGGTTCTGCCCTGGCCGTTTGAGCTCTACCTAGTTCCTGTCCCAGAACTACACATATAACCCTAGCCAACTAAAAGCAGACATGGTAGTTCAATAGTGAAATAGCAACTATTTGGCAAAGAATAGTAATTATTCAGCCCCTACACAGTGCTCTCCCCAAATGACAATGGATGCCAAGTTAAACCTATCCTCTACCACATATCTGATCCCTCAGGAGCTTCTATCCCAAGTGAAGTGTCTGGACCACTGTCGCATTACCTGCTTTACAATTCATTTCCAGTCCTTCCTACTATCCCAAGTCCTTACTTCCTTTTCTGGCCCCATGGGAAGTCAGTATTCATTGATTTTCTTAGTTAGACTTCACCTTCCCTGGCTTTTCTGAAGTCAGAGCTATGTATGGAGATTGCTGCCTGCCAGGATTTTCTGGAAAGAAAGGAATGAAAAAGAGGACTTCTTTCCAGAATCATTTCTGCGTTTAAAATCTGCACATTTAGTAAAAACATGTTTGACAAAACTTTGCCATGTAACTTGTCTACCCTTTCAAGAGTGAACGGTGGCTGGCGCCGCAGCTCACTTGGCTAATCCTCTGCCTGCAGCACCAGCACTCCAGGTTCTAGTCCTGGTTGGAGCTCCGGTTCTGTCCCAGTTGCTCCTCTTCCAGTCCAGCTCTCTGCTGTGGGCCGGGAAGGCAGTGGAGGATGGCCCAATTGCTTGGGCCCTGCACCGGCATGGGAGACCAGGAGGAGGCACCTGGCTCCTGGCTTCAGATCAGTGCAACATGCCGGCTGTAGTGGCCATTTGGGGGGTAAACCAACGGAAGGAAGACCTTTCTCTTTGTCTCTCTCTCTCTCTCACTGTCTAACTCAGCCTGTCAAAAAAAAAAAAAAAAAAAAAAAGTAAATGGTGACCGGTGCCATGGTTCATTTGGTTAATCCTCTGCCTGTGGCGCCGGCATCACATATGGGCGCGGGGGTGTAGTCCTGGTTGTTCCTCTTCCAGTCCAGCTCTCTGCTGTGGCCTGGGATGGCAGTGGAGGATGGCCCAAGTGCTTGGGCACCTGCACCTGCTTTTGAGAGCAGGAGGAAGCACCTGGCTCCTGGCTTTGGATCAGTGTAGTTCCAGCCGTAGCAGCCATCTGGGGGGTGAACCAATGAAGGAAGATCTTTCTCTCTGTCTCTCTCTCTCACTGTCTAACTCTATCTGTCATATAAAAAAAGGAAAGTATGCTATCTCAAAAGTAACCGCATAAGGAAGAAAGGAAGGAGGAGAGAGGGAGGGAAGCATCATGTTCTTAGAACTGTATATCTTAAATACATAATTCTGTTCTCTTTATGTTAATAAAAAAACAGAAGAAAAACAAGAGTTTTTCTTCCAAAATGAGAATTGGTATTCTTTCAACAATCTGGATAACTCTTTAACAACACTGGCAAGAGTTACAACACAGGGGAATCCAAAAGGACCCACGATTTCCATTATAGCAAGTAGATATCCACAGGGAGCTCATATATAATATTTCATTCAAGACAGTAGAAGCAACACTTTTCCAGACATGAGTAGCATGACAGAAGAAAATTAGATGTGAAATCCTCTTAGCAATCTTCCCTGGTCCCAATCTGAAATCTTTCCTGGTGTCTGACCGCAGAGAACACACATCAGATTCACACTTGTTCCTGAAGCCGACTGTCCAGGGGGATGAGGGCCTGGGGTTATGGCACAGAGCATTCTGGTTTTGGCTGCCAGTGGAGCTCTCTCAGATTTCTCAAGTGTGGGCCTCTTGAAAGGTACAAAAACTATGGTATACGAAGTGGGTAGCAACGGGCTCTGAGGCCAAGGATTAGGAGAAGGCCGTCCTGATTCTTAACTCACCTCCTAAGAGGAAGACATTCTAGTTTCATAATAAAGTCAGAAAAAGGAAGAAATTGATTCAGATGCCCAGAAAACTAGGTTTTACCTGAACCTCACAACTCTGCCACCACAGGCCCTTCAGGACAGGCAAGCAAACTGAGGAGCAAGGAGGCACCAGGAGCCTATGTGGGTGGCCAGTAGCCTGGAGCTCAGGAGATCCAGGCAAACACCCCACCACAGACAGAAGAGGCTCAGCTCATAGCTCAAACATTTGTCAATCACTCAGGTCAGCTGGGCCACCTGCCCTCCCCAAACGCCCTCACACTCCAGGCCACAGCATTCTCTTGCAGGCTACAGGCCTAAGAACACCATGCGAATATGCACAGGAGCTAGCTGCTGGCCCCAGGGTCAGGACTTAGCCACTGACTGCCAGGCTGTGTCCAACACTGGGAGCCTGGCAGCATGTGCAGGATGAGGCCTGGTGCACTCTCCCCCTTGCATAACCTCAACAACCCACACAGAATCTTGACTACCAGCCACAGTCTGCTTCCCCGGGATGCCTGGACTCCACACCACACCACTCTTTGGGGCCCTGCCTACAACGTCCGTGCAACCCAGGAGGAGACCCTTTAGCCCGTGGGCATGATGGCAGGCCAGGGAGAGCGGTGACACTGGAGTTCTGCACTTCATCATTAAGTCACAAGGAGCAAGAGCTGGGCTTCAGGAAAAGACTATGTACAGCAAACCGAAGTCCAGAGCAGAAGCACCAACAATGGGAACTTTCCATCTCTGCAGATCTGAAGGCCCAACTACGGGGAGCCTGGAAATTAACTTCCCACACCGCTCAGCTGAAGAGAAGCAGTGGCCAGGGCTGCGGACCCCACCCGGTTCCTAGCCCCTTGGGGGGGTCTTCAGACTTGAGGGCCCTGAGTTCTAGGATCCAATTTCACCACGATCTTCCAAGAAGGAACCGAAGAATCCAGCTACTGACCTCTAGGGTCATCCCCACCCAGCTCCTGACGCCTCTGCCAACCAGGGCTTTGCCCCTATCCCCTGCCCATCAGGCCCATACCTGCTGCTCTAGAACACGCTCTGTTGCACTGGGCTTTGAGGTGACGCTGTTTCCTCAGTGTCCTCCAGGCTGTGCTCAAACGCAGGGCGTCCTCAGGGAGCGCAAGTGCTCAAAGGCGCCCGCCCAACAGAGACCCGCTCCAGCAGCGGTGAGAAGGGTGCTGCTCCAGTGTGTAGGGCGCAGCGGTGAGAAGCGCGCTGCTCCAGTGTGTAGGGCGAAGGGCACAGCTCTGTCCAGGCAGCCAGAGGCCCAGGAGCGCTTGGCTTCCTTCTGTGCCTTAACCGCCGCGCTGCCCCATCCAGCGCTGTGGTGGCGCCCACCTGCATCACTTACGGAGGCGCCGCCACGCCACGCCACGCCACGCCACGCCACGCCACGCCACGCCACGCCACGCCACGCCACGCCGTCAGATAGCTCGGCATGCTCGCGTTCGGCCGCCGGCGGTTGAAACGCGTTGAATCCCATGGAGGTAAGGAAAGTACCACTCCAGATTACAGCACTCCCTGTAGGTCAGGGGAAGACGGAGGACGTCCTCTCTGTCATCAGTACTCATGTTCTTGGCCGGCGGCGCGGCTCACTAGGCTAATCCTCCGCCTAGCGGCGCCGGCACCCCGGGTTCTAGTCCCTGTTGGGGCGCCGGATTCTGTCCCGGTTGCCCCTCTTCCAGGCCAGCTCTCTGCTGTGGCCCAGGAGTGCAGTGGAGGATGGCCCAAGTCCTTGGGTCCTACACCTCATGGGCGACCAGGAGAAGCACCTGGCTCCTGCCATCAGATCAGCGCGGTGCGCTGGCCGCAGTGCGCGGGCCGCGGCGGCCATTGGAGGGTGAACCAACGGCAAAGGAAGACCTTTCTCTCTGTCTGTCTCTCTCACTGTCCACTTTGCCTGTCAGGAAAAACAAAACAAAACAAACAAACAAAAAAAACAAAAGTACTCATGTTCTGTGTACTGTGGAAGGGGTAGTACTGTGCACGGTAAAGAGTCATGGTCGGGATGGAAGAGGTCATTCTGTAGTTGTCAGTTCAGGAGTTAGACCAGCACTTGTTCATTTTTTTTATGATTTATTTATTTGAATGGGAGGGAGGGAGGGAGAGAGAGAGAAGGAAAAAAAGGGGGAGGTGTCTTCTATCTGCCGTTTCCTTCCTCACGTGGCCCCAGTGGCCAGATGTAGGCCTGGCCAAAGCCAAGAGCTTCTTCCTGGTCTTCCAGATGGCCTGGATCCAAACACTTGGGCCATCTTCTACTGCTTTTCCCTGCCATTAGGAGGAAGCTGGATGGGAAGGGGTGCATCTGGGACATGAACCAGCATCTATATGTGATGCTGGCATTACAGGTGGCATCCTTACCCTTTATGCCACAACACGAGCTCCCAGATTGTTCTTTTTGCTCATGGGGAACTTACCTCCTTTCTATCTGTAGCTGGCCAAGTCTTGCTCCGTATGCTCTTATATAACCAATTTATATTTTGCTGTGGTATTAAATGTAATGATAGCAGTCCTAGTATAAGTTTTTCCCCTTTCAGTATGTTTCTTGATATTTTTATACATGGCCTCGATTATGATGAGAGACATTCCTTTTATACCTAATATTTTCAGGGCTTTTGTCATTAATTCTTAAATTTTATCAAATAACTTTTCTGTGTCTGTTGGGATAATTGCGTGTTTTTATCCTTCATATGTTGATATCGTTTAGATCACTGATTGATTTGTATATTTTAAGCAGTCCTTGCCTTGCTGTTGTGAGTCCCAGCTGCAGTATATCAGCCATGACTAGGCTGGCCGCAGAGTGCTCTCTTGTCCCTCTGTGCAGCTATTCTGTCGGCGGCAGCCAGGATGAATCTGTGGAAACAGAACTTGTATCTTGGGAATCCACTCAACCCAGTCAACAAGCATGAATACTCCTTTCTCTCAGTAAAGGCTTATATCCTAGTGTGCTTATAGGTGTTGCCCCCATTATAGCTTTTCTGCATGTCATGTCCATGACCATTCTCTAATACACTGAGCACACGTCTAACTCAGAGTCTTGGCTATTCTTATCGCTGTGCCACTTGTCCCCCGCTGAATCAACATGACTGCTCCTTCACTCAGAGATCACTTCCTCACTGAGCCTTCCCCAGCCATGCGGTCTACAGACTCACACTCTCTTTCCAAGCTTTATTTTCCTTAGCATCTGACACTGCCTAACATAGTAATTAATAAGGTTTCATTACTATAATGAACTTCCTGAGAAAACTGAATGTATGAGAAGAAAAGGTTTATTTAGCTCAGAGTCTGGAGGTTCAAGACTGGGTGGCCTCATTGGTTTGGTTTCTAGGGTTTTGGATGAATGGCAGTGGTGGAGCATGCGGCTTGGACAGCAGAATGATCACATCCCACTGAGAGCTGAGCTGGGCCCAGTTCCCACGAGGCTCACTGAATCAACACAATGATTGGATTAAATTCTATCCTCTTAGTACCATTATCCTATGCCTTTGGGTATTACAAGTCTGCATGAGTTTGTGAACCACATCTTGCTCAAACTATAGCACATACATATTGTACTTTTAATTTGCATTATTTTCCTTCCCATGCTAGAATGGAGGCACCATGAAGACGGTGTTGTGTGTGTATGCTTGTGTGTTTGTGTCTGTTTTGTGCATGTGTGTCTCTGTGTGTGGGATGTGTCTACTTTGTGCCTTTCATACAGGGCATGCTCTGTGCTTTGTTGGGTAAACAAGTGCAGATGCGTTATGACTTCAGGAGCCAAATGTCATATCCATTTTTTAAAAAGATTTATTTATTTATTTACTTGACAGGTAGAGTTACAGACAGTGAGAGAGAGACAGAGAAAGGTCTTCCATCTGATGGTTCACCCTCAAATGGCCACAATGGCCAGAGCTACACTGATCCAAAGCCAGGAGTCAGGTGCCTCTTTCTGGTCTCCCACACAGGTGCAGGGGCCCAAGCACTTGGGCCATCCTCTACTGCCTTCCCAGGCCACAGCAGAGAGCTGGACTGGAAGAGAAGCAACCAGGACTAGAACCCGGCGCCCACATAGGATGCCAGAGCTGTAGGCAGAGGTATAACGTCGTGTGCCATGGCACCGGCCCCCGTCATCTCCATTTTGTAGGTGAGATTGACATTCTGTAAGCTTAAGAAGTGCAGATCCAAATCAAATTCAGATCTCCCAATTTCATGATCTGCATGTTTTCATTTCATCAGTAATACCCTGGGACTGAGTCAGGCCCCATGTTTTAGAGTGCTCTCCTGAGATCCTCCTCTGGCTGCACACTTTACCATGCAAATGAATGGAGGAGCCATCTGGAGTTTGTGGTCCATCCTTCATGCCTCACCCCCAGGCACCCATGACTCTGGAACTCCCTGCTCAAATGGTCCTGAGTTGGGTGACAAGATCAGCATTGGCTTCTCCCAGGGGTCTTTTTCTACTGAAGGAGTGTGTAGGAGTGAGGGAGGAATGCAACACTGGTGCAGGAAATGTTCTGTCTCCTGGCTAATTGGGTTCATATGTCTTCATTTTATTGTAATTACAGATATTTAATTTAGTGTATATGTATGTCACAATAAAAAGTGTTGAATGTATCATCGAGTGAGGGAAAGTGATTTGGTTGTTGAGATCATGCATATTAAGAGTAGGGTCAATGAAACCAATTGTAATGTTACACAAGTGGTTATTTGGGACTTGGTAATACTGCTGGAGTCTCATACAGGTTTGCAAAAGGTGCTGCGGTGAAGGTAGTCTACTCTGGAAAGCTGCTCAACAACCCTAGGAGTGGCTCTGGTCATGACAGAGAAAATGATGATGCATAAAAAACAGCCTCAACCTTTTTTTCATAAAATGACAGAAAAAGTGCTTTTTATATAATGTTGTATCTGATTTTAACTATGTGTGTGTGTGATTGATTAACATTATTCTGATTTCAGACACATTCTCATTGACATATGTGGCAGGGTAGAAATGCTTACAACTGGAATGGAATTTTTCCTTTTCTGTCCCATATTGCAGTTCACACACTGGTCTCCAGAGTAGAAATATAACGATCAGCTCATCAAAGAATAAGGTACTGGGGGCCGAGGTTGTGGCATGTCAGATAGCACTGATGCCTGTAATGCTAGCATCCCGTATAGGTGCTGGTTCATGTCCTGGGTGCCCCACTTCCAATCCAGCTCCCTGCTAATGGCCTGGGAAAAGCAGTGGAAGATTGACCATATGTATGGGCCCCTGCCACCCATATGGGAGACCCAGATGAAGCTCCTGGCTTCAGCCTGACCAACACTGAATATTGCAGCCTTCTAGGGAAGAAACCAGTGGATGGAAACTCTCACTATCTCCCTGTTGCTGTAACTCTGACTTTCAAAACAAATAAGTCTTTTTTAAAAAAATCAGGTACTGTTGTTTGACCACATGGAATAAAAAACAAAAGCATGGAGTAACTCAGCTACCCCTGTGCACAGGGTCCTGGCCAATAATTTCTCCTGAGACAGAGCAGCCGATTTTAGTGGAAAAGTATTCCACCCCAGAGGATGCTTTGGGACACGTCTGACCCTGCCCTGTCCTGGAACACAGATCATACTATATCCACGCTACTCCTAGACACCCCAAGCAATCTGCATAGCAGTGACAAACTGAACACAGTGTGTTGGCAGGAAGTGGAAGCTCTGATCAAAAAGTTGACTCAAGGCCAGGTACAAGGTGAGAGGCTGGTGAGATGCAAGCCAAGCACCCCAATTCTTGGTTTTGGAATCAATTCTGGTGCTTCTTTTGTTGCAGACCAAGAGGTCAGTATGAGCTGAGCAGATGCAGAGAGGGCTTTCCCCTTCTGATATTGCCTGCATCCTGTATTTTCAGGATGCAGCTTCTCAAGGGGTCCTGAAACAAGGCCCATGTTGTGCTAGAGGGGCATTAGGAGACCAAGAGCCATCTGGTGAGCCTGGGCACCAGGTAGGAACACTGTCATGCTGGAATACCTGTACCTGGAGAGATGCACATTGTACATTGGGCACTGAGGGTTGGCATTTGTATGCTGTTCCAGCACCCTGGGTGTGGGAGAGAAAAATTCAGGGGCCCCTTCTCAGAGACTCATTGTCTGAATTTCCTAGATTGACGTAAAGCAGTGGCCAGTTAGTCACTCTCTCAAGATGTTTCGCTTGGTTTAGCTCAGCCGAGCATGCTACTGGAGTGTATTGGGGAGAGGGCCAGGATCCTGCTGCACACCCAGCTGTGCACAGGCAGGCCCTGCCTCCAACAAAGAATCATCGTGTCCAGAGTTTCAGTGGAGGCACTGTTAAGAAATTATACTTTGGAGTATTTAGTGTCTCCTTTCATTGTAAATGTCTTTGTTTTCTGTGAAGATGATTTCTTCTCTTTCATTTTGTTACTTCCCTTGACTAGTAACAGGGAGTTAGTTATTTCCTCTGGACACATGCAGCTGATGCGAAAATGTATGTTTATTTATTTATTTTTGAAATTTGAACACAATTCTTCCAGGTACTTTTTTCACTTTTGAATGTTTTTTAGTTTTAAAATTTAACAATTTTAAATATTTTGCCACTTCCTATGTACATATGTACATACACATATTTTTTCTTAAACAGTGATATCTCAGAAAAGGAGGGATTCGTGACAATGATATAATATGGGGAAAGAGCAATATATTTAACATACATGGTAGACTACAGTGAAGCATTATTTATAATGAAATAACAAATAATATGACATCTGCACAGTTTTTATAGATGCTATATATTAACTTCCACAAAAAATTTGCTCATGCTTAGCATAATGATCACCCCATATTCAGTGAAGTAGAATCGGCATGTCAAAGAGATCCCTGTACTCCTGTGTTTTATAGCAGCCCAGTTTACAATAGCAAAGATAGGAAAACAACCAAGATCCATCTACTGATGACTGGATAAAGAAAATCTGTGTGTGTGTGTGTGTGTGTGTGCATGCAGGATTTAATATTACTAAGCACCCATAAAAAATGAAAGCTTATTTGCACCAAAGTCATTGAAACTGACAATATATGTTTAGTTGTATGCCTCATCATGATGTGCCATGATTTGGTAAGTAGGATTCTGTAATGAAGGAAGGATGCAGGCTTTGGTGTGAGAATTCCTGGATGTGAATCTCAGCTCTGCACTTTCTCACCCTATACTTGGGGAAGTTACTCAGTCACTCTGTGTTTCATGATAGGGGATAAAAATAATTTTGCCTTCACTGGATTGTTTAGAAGATGGAATGACAATATGCATGTAGTCCTCCACATAGCTTTTAGCAGATGTTAAACACTAGCATTAAATAGTAGTGGTTGATTGATGGTGCTATTAGGAAGAGATTTTAAACTCTTGAAATAATGTTTGAATGGTTTGCATAGGTTGTAACTGTCCCTGTGTCCATATCACAGGTACACAGAGAAGTTTTTCAGAAGAGGAAGCAGGAAAAAGCAAATATGATGAATTACATTAATAAATATCAAAAAGGTCAGTGAATTTCTTTGCTAAGCATTTAGGAGAAAATGGGTAAAGGTACTGTAGAGTTAATTTGAAATCTAGTGCTATGATGCCTTAAATGATTTGTAACTATTGGACCTAAGTGTGGAGACTGGTGTGGGGCACAGGATGTGCCTGCTGAAGAGAATGTAATAAATATCAGCCTTATTTTGAGTTTTAACCTTTTATTTTTAAAATGGAATCTTGGTGATCAACATATTCCAGTCACAGGCTTCTCTGATAACCCGATTTCCTTGAAGGATCAGAAATCCGTTGCATGGGGCATGGTGGCAGGAGATAAAGCGCAGTAGATGAAGGAGGGGTTAAATGTGGTTCTGTTTGATTCTGTGCAGGGTGATGGACCAAGAGCTCCTGAGTGAGCTGGAAAACCTCCACAAGGAGTGGACTCAGCGTGGAGAGAGTACAGCTGCTGCCAGTGGCCACGCTGAGTGCCGGTCAGGAGCCTTCCATCTGTATCAGTCTCTGATTATTAGGATAATAGATGTATTTGACACATTGTGAATGCTTAGCCATTGTGTGCATGTCATACAGTTTGGTGTATTAGGATACAGACATAGGGAGCAGATGCTAATTCTGCCCTCAGGAAGAAGGTAGCTTGGAGCAGGACACATTGCCTTTCTAAGCATCAGGGACAGTGTTTACTACAGAGTGGAAACTGTATGTGCCTCGTGGTATTACCAACAACAAAAGGGAGAATGCTGCCTCCTGCTGTTCTTAGTCCTCTTTACTGTGTTTCTGCACACCAGGCCTGTAGGGAGGGGTGATAATTTCCATATAACACAGTATTATGAGAGAGACATTGAGGGAATAATGTAGAAGCACATTGAGGAATACCCAACACAGTCCAGGGTGGCCTACTAAAGGGTCCTAACCTTGCATGTGTAAGAATGAACCAGATGGGCTGGCACCATGGCATTGTAACGTTAAGCCTGTGCCTGCAATGGCAGCATCCCATACAGGTGCCAGCTTGTGTCCCAGCTGCTCCACTTCCAATCCAATTCCCTGCTGATGGCCTGGGAAAGCAGTGGATGATGGCTCTAGTGCTTCGGCCCTTGTACCCACGTGGGAGGCCTGGAAGAAGCTCCTGGTTGATGGCTTTCGATTGGCCCAGCTCCCACTGTTGCAGCCTTTTGGGGAGTGAACCAGCAGATGGAAGACCTCTCTCTATATCTCTGCCTCTCTCAGTGTGACTGTGACTCTCAAATAAATAAATCTTACAAAAGAATGAACCAGAAAGGTAAACAAGCCATTATGAGGAACAAATAAAAAAGGGAGTGACCCAAGGATGAAAGATGTGAATCGTCAGATATCTGTGAGAAGAACCATGGATATTTGGCACCCAGGAGTCCAGGATGAGGCAAGGACCAGTGAGATGCGACTGGGGGCCCTGGTGATTTGTTTGTCAGTTGCAAAGCTTGCAATTTATCCACCAGGCAGTGGGGAGATACCATGTGTTATATTCAGAATAGTGAGCAGGTAGTTTGTATTTTTGAAAAGATGGTGGTGGTGCTTGTGTGATGAGTGACTTGACAAAAGCAGAGATATTTAATAGCAGAGCGTTAGAGGTGTCTAGTTGAGCAGTGATGGACACCTGAGAGTGGTAATGGGACAGGGAAGAGAAAAGGGGTTGAAGAAATATATATGAAGCCACATGAACAGGGTTCAGTAGTGGAAGAGGATGTGGGGAATGAAAGAAGTCTGGCTCTATAGCACCAGCCTCTAGTTAGAGGATATATTATAATGTACATTGTATAATTCAGTGACGCATTATGTATAATGATACGCCTAATGATATGACATCTACGCACTTTCTGTATTTGCTATATATTCCAGAAATGCTTTCTCCTTATAGGTCTGGCTTATTTCACTTAGCATAATGATCTCTCCATATCCAGTGACCTGAAATCACGTAAAGAGAGAACCTGCACTCCTATATTTTATAGCAGCCCAATTCACAGTGGCAAAGATAGAGAATCACCAAGATGTATCAGGTGATGACTGCATAATGAAAATGTGTTTTAGATTATTTCTGTAGGCCCAACTTGGGAAAGGTTGCCAACTTTGGGGAGAGGCCAGGAACACATGGCAGTAATAATAGCTACTGTTAAGAGAGAGACACACTGTGATTATGCTATGCCAGGTACATTTGAAGCACTGTCTATAAATCAACCCCTTTAGTCCACAGACAGTTCTGTAAGGTGTGTTCGTTCCCCTACTGTTTTGTTTCTGCTTACATTTTGGGAAACAGGCAAAGAAAGGCTAAGCCAGTTGCTTCAGGCGATGCAGTCAGTGGCAAAGCCAGGATTTGATCCATATGTATAATTAGCTATAACAAAAAATGAAATCCTGAGATTTTCAACAAAATGAATGCAGCTGGCAATTTGTTTTTAGTTGTATACTTCCAAATGACCTGCTACAATTTAGTAAGTAGGATTGCATAATGAAGTAAGAATGCGAACTTTGGTGTTAGATTTCCTGGGTGTGAATCTCAGCTCTGCACTTTCTCACTATGTGACTTGGGCAAGTTATTTAACCACTCTGTCCTTCATGATAGGGGACTAAAAATAATTTTGACTTCACTGGATTGTTAAGAAGAGGGACTGAGAATCTACTTAAAGCCCTTAATATAGTTTTTAGCAGATGTTAAACATTAACACCAAATGCTAATGGTTTATTTGTGCTGTTATTAGGAAGAGATATTGGACACCTGGAATGAAGGTTTGTGATCTGTCCTTGTGTCATTATCACAGGTATGGACAGAAGTTCTTCGGAAGAGGGAGCAGGGAAAAGCACTTATAATGGATTCCATTATGAAATATCACTAAGGTCAGTATATCGCTTTGTTAAGGATTTAGAGAAAATGGATTATGTGTGCTAGAGTTCACTTGAAAAGCTAGTTCTTTGGTGCCTTAAGTGATTTGGAACTATTGGACCTACCTATGGGGATTGGTGTTTGGTGTAAAATGTGCTTCCTTCAGTGAATTTAGTAAATATCAGCCTTATTTTGAGGTTTAAACTTTGATTTTTAAAATGGAGTGTTGTTGATCAAAGTATTGCTTCAGTCACATTCTTCTCTGATAAACCTGATTTCCTTGAGAGATCAGAATTCCATCGCATGACATTAAGGCAGGAGCTAAACCCCAGCAGATGAAGGAGGGATTAGAAGTGGTTTTGTTTGGTTCTATGATGTGTGCTGGATCACTGGCTCATAAGTGAGCTGTGAAACCTCCACCACAATGGCCTCATATTGAGAGGATGCAGCTGCTGCCTGTGGCCAAGGCTGAGCATGACGGGCACTGAGTCTTTGTGCACATATCAGTCTTTGATGATTAGAGTGAAATAACTGAAGTATTTGATGCATGGTGAGTGTTTGGTCATTATGTGATTCCGTGTCATATAGTTCGGTGGTTAAGGGTACAGACACAGCGATTAGATCTCAGTTCTGTCACTCAGGAAGAAGGTAGCTTTGAGCAGGCCACATTGCCTCTGTAATCATTAGGAGCCACGTCTGCTACAGTGAGGTAATTGTGTGTGCCTCATGGTATTCCTGACACCAAAAGGGAGCATGTTGGCTCCTACTGTTCTTAGTCCCCTCTGTATGTTCCTGCACACCAGGCCTGTGTGGGGCATGATAATTTCCAAACCCATTGAGTGCTATGAGGGATGTATTGAGGGAATAATGTGGAAGCACATTCAGGGATACCTGACGTAGTCCAGGGTGGCTTCCTAGAGGAGGTCCCGGCTCAGTATGGTCTGACGTGTGAGTAAGAATTAATCAGAGTAGTAAGCAAACCATTTTCAGAAAGAAGGGGAAAATGAGTGATCCAACGCTCAAATATGTGAATCAGCAGATGTGTATGTGTGTATGAGAAAGAGAGAAATAGTGAAAGAGAGAGAGAGGAAGAGAGAGAGAGAGAGCATGAGCAGCAGTGAGTATTTGGCATCCAGTTTGAGGTAAGGACTGGTGACATGTGACTGGGGTCCTGGGCAATCTGTTTGTCAGCTTGAAAGCTTGAACTCAATACACCAGGCAGTGGGGAGATAGCATATATTATACTCAGAATGGTGAGTAGGTAATGTTTGTGTTTTTGAAAACATGATGGTTGTGCTTGGGGCTGGTGCCAAGCCTGTGGTGCCGTCATCCCATATGGGCACTGGTTCTAGTCCCGGCTGCTCCTCTTCCAATCCAGCTCTCTGCTGTGGCCTGGAAAGCAGTAGAAGATGGTCCAAGTGCATGGGCCCCTGCACCCATATGGGAGACCAGGAAGAAGCACCTGGCTCCTGGCTTTGGATTTGTGGGGAGCAATCCGGACTAGACTGAGTTACTCGAATTAAGACTTGTTCTATGCATCTGCTCTCCCACAATATGGCGCTGGGAGAGAAGTAAACAGCTTCCGCACAGCTGCCTCCAGTTCAACCAATTAACTGTAGGACTTGCTCCTGATTGGAGAGCAGCGTACTCGGCGTGTGGGCGGCCGAGTTGGGATTGGCAGAGAAGGACTATAAAGGAGGAGAGAAACGGCATGCACCGGGAACGTCTATGGGAAACATCTAAGGGAACCCGTGCAGCCCCCGAGAGAACCGGCCGGCGGTGTGCCGCTCCCCTGCGGAAGTGGGGAATGTGGCCAGGGGGAACTGCCCTTCCACGGAGGTGGAAGGGATAGTAGCCGACCCGGGAAGAACCGGCAGCAAACCCGGGGAGGGCCGAGCGGACGAAGGAACAGCGCAGGGTCCTGTGTCGTTCCTCCATGAAGAGGGGGAGCGACAGGATTGGCACAGCTCTGGCCATTGTGGCCATTTGGGGAGTGAACCAATGGAAGGAAGACCTTCCTCTGTGTCTCTCTCTCTCTCACTATCTGCAACTCTACCTCTCAAATAAATAAATAAAATCTTAAAAAAATGATGGTTTTGCTTGTGTAAAGGATTAACTTCAGAAAAGCAGATATTGAAGAGCAGATTATAAGAGATGTCCAGAGGAGCAGTGATGGGCACCTGAGAGTGGTAATGGGGTAGGGAAGAGAAAATGGATTGTGGATTGAAAAAATATTTAAGAAGCCAGATGAACAAGATTTAGTAGTGGAATTGGGTGTGGGGAGTGAAAGAAGTCTGGCTGTATAGCAGCCGCCTCTAGCTATAGGATATGCATATGATCCATTAGTTGTTCAGGTATAAATTAATTTTCCTATATTTATATGGATTACAAAGTTATTCTGTTAGTGATTTTCGGTGTTAATAGATTATGTTCTGAAAGCATCGATACAGTTTCTGTTGTCTGAAGTTTGTTGAGACTTTCTTGTGACCTCTAATTTGTTCTATCCCAGAGAAATTTCCATGGGCTGTTGAAAAGATTGTATATTCTGCAACTTTTCTACATTTTTGTTTTCCCTTTTTTGAAAGATTATTTTATTCATTTGGAAGGTGGAGTTAGAGAGGGGGGAGAGACAGAGGCAGTGACAGATCCTCCATCTACTGCTTCACTCCCCAGATGGCTAAAAAGCCTGGGGCTGGGCCAGGCCAAAGCCGGATCCTGGAATTCCATCCCAGTCTCCCACATAGGTGGCAGGGGAAGAAGCAGTTGAGCCATCTGCTGCTGCTTTCCTCAGGAGTAGAACTGAAAGCAGAGCAGCCAGCCCTCGAACCCCTGCTCACATGGGATGTTGGTGGTGGCCCAGGTTGTGGCTTAACCTGCCATGCCACAATGCTGCCCCCTATTCCACAGCTGTTTGAGCATTTTGTATAAGTGTGTCAGATCCCATTGTTCTCGAGTGCATTTTAAAACAGTTTGTTGGTTTTCTGTTTGGATTAGCTGTCTACTTCTGAAAGTAGGATATTAATATATCCTACTATCATTGTATTAGAAGCTATCTCTTTATGTGTGTTAATGTTGCTAAAATATTGGGGTGCTTCAATACAGGTCCATGTACATACTTTCAATTGATATTTCTCCTTGCTGGATTAGGCCCTTTTTCATTATGTGGTGACTTCCCTTGCTCTTTTTATGCTTTTGACTAATTTACTTCTTTAGTTATTTTCATATTATTTGAAAGACTGAGAAAGAGAGATAGTTCCCACCGACTGGTTCACAACTCAAATGCCCAAAACAGCCAGAGCTGGGCCATCCCAAAGCAGGGAGCAAGGAACACAATCTGAGTACCCCGCATAGGGTGACAGCAACCCATGTGACCAAGCCATCACGTGCTGCCTCCCACCATGTGCACCAGCAGGATCCTAAAATTACAAGTGGAGATGGGACTAAACCTGAGGCCCTCTGGTATGGGATAAGAGCATCACATCCAGCAGCATGAAAACACAATGACATTCCTGTGTAGCTGTATTTACTGAGCACTTAGTATGTGCTGGGCACTGTCCTACTTACGGTCTAGACAGTGTTTCCCTTATGCCTCACAACAAACCTGTCTGTTTAGATGCTGTCATTATACCCATCACCAGACAGAGAAGTTGAGGTTAAGGGAGGTTAAGTTCACACACCTGGAAAGAGGTTGAGCTGGGCTTTGAACTCAGGCTGTCTGTAGAGCTTCCAGGTCACACTGAGGCACAAATGATGTGTGTGGGACAGCACAGGACACACAGGGCTGCAGGAGCAGCAGGAGGAAGCAGTGAGCAACTCTGCCTGGTGGAGAGTGGCATGGTAAACATCAGTCAGTGGGACTCTGTGAAGGAGGAGGCTGCTGAGCTGGGACTGAAGCACATCCCCAGTGACTCAGGGCTTGCTGAGGGTCAGGAACTGAGCAGCAGTGAAGCTGAAATACAGCTGATGACCAGGGTCTCCAACTTCAGTCCACATGCAGAATGCAACAAATGGGTTATATCCAAATGTTGAGAGCAGGGGGGAGGACATACAAACTTACAACAAAAACTCTCTGGCAGACCATGTGTGTGAAAACAAACAAGAATACCCAGTGGCAAAGTATGCGTAGTAAAAGTGTGGTTGTTGAAGATTTTCCTAAGTAATGCTCAAAACCCAGAACCTGTAAGGAAAATGATTTGCCTGTGTGACAAGTTGAAGGGCAAAATATTTCTGCATGATGACACACATAAACAGACTCAAAAGACAGGCATGAGAGAAATTTGAAGTTGTGTACTTCAAATTCTGCATGTCTTCCTTAGTCACTGGAGCCCTTTGTTATGGAATGTGCTGAACTGCATTTCCCAGGCCCCCTTGTGGTTATTTGTCACTCTTCCAACCTAATCAAGTGAAAGCTTCTGTTAAAACACATTGCTATTTTATAGGTAAGAGAACTCAAGGATATTAGGTGATGCTTCCATGCCACCTCCTTGTAATCACTGGGAGAGCTCACTTGGGCAGCCTGTGTTCAGGTACTGTTTTAAAACCAACATTTCCCATTTACTATGTACGTAGCACTTTAGAAATACTACCTCATTCAAACCTGATACCAACTTATCAGATCGATTGCAATAGGTGAGATTACAATATTTCTATTTTACAACAGGGAAACTGAGTCATGAAAGGGCTTAGTGGCTTACATGAGATCACACAGCTGGTAGTCAGTAGCGAGAATTCAAACCCAGACAAGCCTCATTCCCTGCTATTTTCACACAGCCACTGCCCATGTTGAAACTGTACTTTATGTTGTTTACTAAGGAGTCTTTCTTACCTTGACTCTGATCCCACTAGGTTTTTTTACCTTCAACTTGTACCTGCATAGTTTTCTCTCTTGGGAAGCATAATGAGTGGCATTATGAAATCTGGGAAACCAGGTACGTGGTAGTAAGGAGCCAGGGCTTGGGACCATTGAGTGCCTCTGTGGCATTCCCCCGGCCACCTTGTATCCTAGAGCAGAGCACCCTGGCCTCAGAGGATTTCCAGGGCCTTGAGACAGGAGAGTCTGATTCCTCCACTCCCCATTCATCAAATATTTTTTGAGCACCAATGCTGTGCCAGGGTACATCCTGGGTACTGGGAATAGAGTACATAGTGAGGCAGACATGGTCCCCTGCTGCCTGGGGTCAGAATCCAGATGGAGTCAAAGTGACAGAATAGGTACAGGTAGACAAGTAAACCCAGCAGTGACTGAGAGTAACCCTTGTTGTGTTTAACACAATAGCCGACTGGGTGAGTGAAGGCACGATTCCCTACTAGAGCCTGGGTGTGCTAGAATGCAGATTTGGGTGGCATTTCGGAGCCAGTTATAGGAAGAGGCAGAGGAGAAACACTGTGTCTACCGAGAAGAAAGGCTCTAGGATTTGAACAGTCCTTAACACGACAGGAAGAGGAAGGTTCTAAGAAATATGGTCAAATCCTTCTTACTAAGATAAGCATGGTTGTCAGTGCCATTAATGTGTGTGAATCCACATATCATTGGCTCTGCCAAGTCTGCACTTGAGAGAGGCAGTTTTGTTATTTTTTTTTTGTTATTTTTTTTTTGACAGAGTGGACAGTGAGAGAGAGACAGAGAGAAAGGTCTTCCTTTGCCGTTGGTTCACCCTCCACCTCCAATGGCCGCCACGGCCGGTGTGCTGCGGCCAGCGCACCGCCTGATCCGATGGCAGGATCCAGGTGCTTCTCCTGGTCTCCCATGCAGGTGCAGGACCCAAGTACTTGGGCCATCCTCCACTGCACTCCCTGGCCACAGCAGAGAGCTGGCCTGGAAGAGGGGCAACCGGGACAGAATCTGGTGCCCCGACTGGGACTAGAACCCGGTGTGCGGGAGCCACAAGGTGGAAGATTAGCTTAGTGAGCCACGGCGCCGGCCCTAGAGAGGCAGTTTGAACAATGGAGTGAACCCAGTGTTTATAGTTAGATGTTCCTGGCTCTGCTAATAGCAGGTTCTCAGTTAGTTAAATTCTTTGGGCCTCCCATTACACCCTGCTTCATGGAAGAAAATGTCTGCCTCACTGGGATGACTAAGAATATAATGAAACAATGGAAATCAAAGGCTTAGCCTCAGGCAGGGTGCATTCTTTTTTTTTTTTTAAGATTATTTATTTGAAAGACGGAGACAGAAGGAGCGAAAGAGAGATATCTTCCATCCTCTGGATAACTCCCCAGATGGCTACGACTTCCTGGGCTTGGCCAGGCTAAAACAAGGAGTTGGGTACTTCTTCTGGGGCTCTCACATAGGCTCAGGGTCCCAAGGGCTTGGGCCACCTTCTGCTGCTTTCCCTGGCACTTTAGAGGAAGCTGGATTGAAAATGGAGCAATCAGTACTCAAGCCAGTGCCTATATGGGATGCTGGCATTGCAGGCAGAGGGTTTACCTGCTGTACCACAGTGCTGGCCCCAACTGGGTATAGTCTTTTTTTTTAAAGATTTATTTATTTATTTGAGTGTCAGAGTTACACAGAGAGAGGAGAGGCAGAGAAAGAGGGAGAGAGATCTTCCATCCATTGGTTCACTTCCCAGTTGGCCACAAAGGCTGGAGCTGAGTTGATTCGAAGCCAGGAGCCAGGAGCCTCTTCCGGGTCTCCCATGCGGGTGCAGGGGCCCAAGGACTTGGGCCATCTTCTACTGCTTTTCCAGGCCATACCAGAGAGCTGAACAGGAAATGGAGCAGCCGGGTCTTGAACCGGCTCCCATATGTGATGCCAGCGCTTCAGGCCAGGGCATTAACCCTCTGCACCACAATGCCGGCCCCAAAAGGTATATTCTTAATACAATACAGATAGATGGCATTGAACTGCCTGACTCAAGAATCTCATCACATGTGACATCCATTTTGGCCCCAATTACCAGCTTTAATCCTTACTCTAGCAAGGGGAGTCACCCCTATGTAATACCATTTTTAAAAAATACATTTATTTTTATTTGAAAGACAAGGAGAGGAAGGGTGAGGAGAAGAGATGTGGAGATACCTTCCATCCACTGGTTCGCTCACAAAATGAACCTAACTGCTGGGGCTCGTCAAAACCAAAGGCAGAAGCCTCAAGCTCCATCTGGATATGTCAAGTGGCTTGTAGGATCCCAGGTATTTATGATATCTGCTGCGTTCCTAGGCACCTTAGCAGAGCTGGATCAGAAGCAGCAGCCAGGACTCAAACCATTGCTCCAGAATGGGATGCCAGCACTGCATGTGGCAATTTAGAGCTCTGAGTCACAGCACTGGCCCCCGCTCCCTCTGATCATGCTGTTTTTCTGTTGACTGCTCTGCCCATTCACTGTCTGTGAGATGCTCCCCTGCACACTTCATACCTCACCCTTGTACACAGAATCTACATCCTCCCTCCAACTGATTCTACTCTAAGGCAGTAGAGAGGAAGAAGGACCACATTCCAGGAAGGACATCTCACTTCACATGTCACCAGGCATGGCCCCTCTCACCCTGTGCTGCAGCCCTTACACCCTACTTTCAGTCCTGGAGCCAATCTGCTGCTGCTCCTTACTGTGCTTTTCCATATAACTCACCTGACGTGCTGTGCCTCAAACTGTGATCACCTCCTCCAAGATTTCCTAGTCTCTGCTCCCTTCACTGAAACCTGTTTTCTTTGCTGTTTTCACACCTTCCTTATTGCCTATGTACTTGTCAGTTTACTACTTTTCTTTCAAGTGGTACAAGATTCTCCTACTTAGCATCATCCCTGTGACTGTCACGTGATACTACAATGACCAATGTTTACTGAGCACCATTTGCCAGATGCTGTTCTGTGCACTTGCATTGTTTTGGTTCTCATAAATTCTTTAAGTATCAGAGGTTCCAAAGTCTGCTCAAAATCACAAGTTAATGACTCACAGAATTAGTATGTGAACTCAGGTAGTTTGGCTCTAGAATCTTGCTCTTAATATCAACATCTAAATTGTTTGATGAATGAATGAATGTTATTTTATGTACATAATGAATGTATCCGTTGCCACGGGAGTTAATACATAGGCTGTATAGTAGGCATGACTGTTGTTTGTGAGCCTGGTTGGTATGCCTCCAGTTTCCAGCATTAAAGTATAGAACTTTGATGCCTGCTCTGAGGCCACACTACCCCAAGAGAGCTGTTCCTCTGTTCTCTATCTCAGGGGGATTCTCAAACCACAGGAATACTATCTGCAGATTGCTCTAGGTTATTGTGCCAAGGCATGAGCTCTCGTGTTTGTGTGAGGATTACAATACACGTTCAAGCACTCTGTTCCATCTCTAAGACCCACCTTAATTCGCACCATTCAGTCATTACCTTCTGGCCCACTCCAGGCCTTGTGCTGAGTGCTGTGGAACAAAATTGAATAATGCCCCCCCCCCAATTCCCATTCTAGGGAATCATTGCCTAGTTTGATGCATTCAGGGGTTATTTGAATGGTTGTATTGGACTAAGTTTCCACAATTGGACATTCATTTGTTTTCCTGAAATAAGTGAATGGCACTAATGCAAAAACTCCAAGCTATTGTGGACCATAGTTGGCGAGGCATAGAAGTTGGGAGAAAAGTTCAGGAAGAAGGAACAGTGTTTATGTAGGAAATTCAGTGGGAAATATGATATGGAAATTCATTTATCTAGAAATGGCATGGTGAAAAGGACAAGTATTGGAGGACTTAGCATTGGCTGACACACACTAGTCCCAAGAATCTTTATGAAAGTTAATGGTCTAGAGAAGGATGGATCTGGTTAGGAGCAGAACCAGACCTGAAGGGGCCTTGAACTGCACAGCATTAGTTTACACGTTCATCTCAGAAGCTTCTGGACCATGTTTGAAACAATTGACATGATCAAACTGGCCTTTTAAAATAGCTCTGCCTAGCAGTCCTGCACATGAGGGGTTGGGACAAGGGAGTTGGAAAGAGTACAGAAGTCCATTAAATCTATTCAGGCACTAGTGAGATTTGATTGAGAAGCAGATCTAGACCCTGAGGAGGTATGATTAAGTGAGTAGGGGTGGAGATACCTGCACAATTGTGATAGAGTCTTTTGCAGTGAAGAATCCTGAAAAGGTTGACTTCTCCGTTGCGTGAAATGAAGGAGAGTGAATGACGAGTTCTGTTGCTTAGTGGGGGTTTTCTGGAGCAGCAATGAGTGTGAAAGAAGGTGCAGAATCAGCCTGATTTTGGCTGGTGCGTAGACTACAATGAGTGATCCAGTGAGTTTTTGGTGGATTTGGAGTTCCATACGAGCCCCAGTGGCATGTAAGGGATGTTATTGGTTCAAGAATGTTGATTGCACAAATGAAGGGAATTGGGAGTACCATGGGATTAGAATCTACTAAGCAAACTCCCCACAGCACTCAGGCAAAAATAAAATTATGAGGGAAAAACATTGGTTTATTAAAAGAAACAAAAATGCAGTAAATACAACAATGCTTCAAAATATAAAAATTTGAAAAGCAGAATTATAAAAAGTTAAACTTCTATAGTGAGCATTTTAGGTGACACAGTTGCATTTCCTTGAACGTAATATATGTGCTTTGATGTGGCCTCAGGGGTTCCTGAAGTATCCACTTTGGCTGGGCAACAAGAGGCATTTTCTCTTTGGGAAAACTTCAGTCATGAGTATTCCTTGTTCCCTAATGCCTTCTGGAGCACCGCTTAACCTTGTGGAGAAACTCAGCCAATGTAGCTGTAGAGTTTCTGCAACGTTGAGATATTTCTCTGAAAATCCTAGTGAGGTGCTTGGGACCCAGGCCTTCTGCACTTTGGCACTGACATCCTTCTGCCATTTCTGGGCAGTGGCGTGTCAGTGCACCCTCCAGGTAGCAGCACTCTCTGCTGTCACCCCCCAGTCGCATCCCCATGGCACACCATCGCCTTCCTGGCTCTCTGTCTTCAGGCTCTTGGCCGTGTGCCCAGCTTCTCAGGACTCCCTAGTACTGGAGCTGCTTGACTCATGGACAGGAAAGACTCCACCTCATGTGGCAAACCTAGACGGTAAAGAACTGGTGAGCGGATTTCACCTTGAATAATAATCTTCTGAAAAAAAACAAAAACAAAAAACGTTGAATGAGTCAGATGCAAATTTAAAGCAGACGCCACAATCAAAATCCTCCTGTCAAAAGTGCATTCGTTTCTATTGAAGTACTTGAAAATAAACAATTTATCTGTTTGTATCTGCACTGTGAGTATTCCTGGGACAGTAAGGACAAATGTGGGTTTGGTGTCTGCTGGCTGAGGATATATATGCCCTGTTAGCATGATGGTTTCTCTCTCTCTCTTTTTTTTTTTTTTAGACAGGCAGAGTGGACAGTGAGAGAGAGAGACAGAGAAAGGTCTTTTTTTGTGTTGGTTCACCCTCCAATGGCTGCTGCGGCCGGTGCGTTGTGACCGGCGCACCATGCTGATCCGAAGGCAGGAGCCAGGTGCTTCTCCTGGTCTCCCATGGGGTACAGGGCCCAAGCACTTGGGCCACCCTCCACTGCACTCCTGGGCCATAGCAGAGAGCTGGCCTGGAAGAGGGGCAAGTGGGACAGAATCTGGCGCCCCGACTGGGACTAGAACCCAGTGTGCCGGCGCCACAGGCGGAGGATTAGCCTATTGAGCCACAGTACCGGCCTGCAGAACCATCTTTATTACTAGCCACTGGGAGCCTTTCCTGGGTCCCTTAGCCCTAGCATTACTCAACCCAGCTGCTGCAATCTTCACAGCTCCCTACACTAGGAACAAAATGCACTCTCATTCTACTGAGAAGACATGCTGTTAGCTGGGGAACAGCTAGCAAGACTGTGCCCTGCCAGCTGATCTCTCCCTCCACCATGGTCAGTGGAAGAGTAGCTCTTACTCCACATGGGGCAGAATTCGGACAAGACTTAGCCTCAAATGTAATGAGAGATTGGAATCTCTGTAGACTCTTTTTTTCTGGTTATAGCTCCACATTCTTATAATGGCCAGGGCATCAGTAGAGGCATTTGCCAGATGAGGTGACCTCAAAGCTTTATGGATATGAACATTAATTTAATAGATGCAAAACTTTATAGTTTTTCTTAATAGCTATATTTTTCATAAATATTTTCAAAACTTCTCATATGCATAAATTAAATCATTTATGCCCCCAAAAATCTATAATTATATTTTTCCAGGAACTTTTTAAAAAAAATTTATTTCTTTATTCAAACGTCAGAGTTACACAGAGAGAGGAGAGGCAGAGAGAGAGAGAGAGAGAGAGAGGGTCTTCCATCCAATGGTTCACTCCTCAGATGGCCGCAATGGCTGGAGCTGCGCCGATCCGAAGCCAGGAGCCAGGAGCTTCCTCTGGGTCTCCCACACAGGTGCAGGGGCCCAAGGACTTGGGTCATCTTCCACTGCATTCCCAGGCCACAGCAAAGGGCTGGATCGGAAGAGGAGCAGCCGGGACTAGAACCGGTACCCATATGGGATGCCGGAGCTTCAAGCCAGGGCGTTAACTCAGTGAGCCACAGCGCCGGGCCATCCACTAACATTCTAAGTAACTGAATTTACCATCTCACAACTCTCCTTCCCTATGAAGTCTGAACTTTAGAGAGGCAGTTTGATTAGGAATGAACCTAATCTTCATTGTCAGAATGACAATGTGCTTTCTTGTGCTTTCACTAGTAGCCACTTGATCTCTTTAGGCCTTACTTAACTCACCTATAAATGGGAGGAAAATGTCTATCTTAACAAGATGACAGAGAATCTAACAAAGACATGTAAATCAAGCCTCTAAATCTGGCCTGGCATGTCCTTAATACAAGGCAGATAGCACGACTGCTCGGTTCTGAAAATCCTAATCACCTGTGTCATCCCTCATTGCCTCAAGTCCTGGAGTGTACTGCTGCTCTAGCTAGGAGACTCTCTCAAGATAACCCTGTGCTTTCTGTGCTTACTGTCTATTACTCTGTCCTTTGGTCCTTCATTATGCTGCCATAGAGGTGATGTAGCCTTAAGAAGACAGGCTGGGGCAGGCGCTGTGGCATAGTGGGTAAAGCCACGACTGCAGTGCTGACATCCCATATGGATGCCGGTTCAAGTCCAGGCTGCTCTACTTCCAATCCAGCTCTCTGATATGGCCTGGGAAAGCAGTAGAAGATGGCCCAAGTCCTTGGGCCCCTGCACCCGCATGGGAGACCCGGAAGAGGCTCCTGGCTCCTGGCTTCGAATCAACTCAGCTCCAGCCTTTGTGGCCAACTGGGAAGTGAACCAATGGATGGAAGATCTCTCTCCCTCTTTCTCTGCCTCTCCTCTCTCTGTGTAACTCTGACACTCAAATAAATAAATAAATCTTTAAAAAAAAAAAAGAAGATAGACTACCCTGGACTTCCCTTACCACAGCCAAGAATCAAACTATTAAAATACAGCCTAACACACAAGTAGCCAACATGCCTGCTAGAAAAATTTGTACCAATTTTTAAAGCAAGTCAACAAAATTAAGTATTCAACAAACTTACATTCACAATTAGTAGCATCAACTAAATGTAGAAATGCAGTGTAGTAATGAAATAGGAAATTCAAACTCACATCTAAGGAATAAACATCAGATAGAAACCAAAATGTCTTACATGAAATTAATGTGAAGTAATTGAAAATTGTTGTTATTCTCATGTTATTGTTCTATTCTTTTGCTGTTAAAGGTTAAAGGGAGTACAAGAACATAATGACAGAAATGAAGAATTTAAAAAGAAAAAAATAGATGGAATTCTGGAGGTTAATAACACATGAATTTAAAAAATCCGCTGAATACGATCAAGCATTGAACACATAAGGACTGGTGAATCTAAAGTACTTCAGTAAGGATTACCCAGGCTGACACAGAAAAAGGCAACCAAAATAAAATAAGCCTCATTCCCCAGTAGAGAAAGCAGTTCTTTAACACAAATGGTATTCAGAACTCAGAAGTAGATGAATGGAGAAATATGAATATATTCAAAGAATTAATGAGAGAATGTCAGTTTCAGAAAATAATAAACCTAAAGAGCAAAAAAAAACATTCCTGAAGAAGGATGGACACAAAGAACCCCACATCAAGGCATATCATAATCAAATTATGAGTCAAACCACTCATGTGAATATGCACAGGTAAAAAAAAATGATAGTATGCACAGAAGACAAATAGAGTATTTACAGAAAATTTTTCCAAGATACACAAAACTTGGAGGCAATAGAACTTCATTAAAGTATCAAAAGAAAGAAGTATGCCTAGCTGAATTTTGTAATCAATGAAAATCTTCACCAAAACTGAAGGAAAATATGCTTTTTCAGGTAAACATAATCTGAAATAATTGTGCACTGATATACACCTGTCCCATAAAAATGTTCTAGGAATTTCAATGTCAGTGTTCTAGTATTCATATTAGAAGGAAAAATAGGTAAAATGATTTTCAATTTTTTTAACAGGATACACCAACTTTCTTCCTTTCAACATTTCCATTGCTTTTTCATATGTAGTCAGGCACAGGCAGAGCAATTCTATATTGCTTGCTTTAAGTTTTCCAGTGTGGATGTATTTTTCATATAAAATGTTTTATTTCTAAATAACTCTTCAACTGACATAGCAGGAACTTGAATAGAGAAAATCCTGTCCCCATCATTTGTGTCTTAAAGTGTATACTTTGTCTGTAGACCTTGTACAGTTTGTCCATGCTTGTGCCAATAGTAGATAATTTCAACTAACCATGATTATTGTAATTAGCAATGATACCTATGAACATAATACCTACTTATGAAAATCTTGGTTATTCTTACATTTGTTTAAAAATTTCCATCAGCTTTTCAACATCATAAAAAAGATGTTTGTATTTGGATTGAGTTTGTATTGAATCTGTCGGTTTGAGGAGAGGGGATAAAAATATTATCTGTTCTTGTGATACTGTCGTCTGGGTAGGAACTGGATGTGCTCATTCCATTTAGACTCTGCTACTTTTCACATTGTGGGACATAAGATGCTGATAGGGAGGCTTATCCTTGTGAGCTTAGATCAGAACACAGTGGGTGGCCCCTCCTTTCATGGAGACAAAAAAAAAAAAAAGAAAAAAAGAAAAAGGAATGAAAACAGCTTTGACTCTCCACTTGTAACAGTGGCCTGGTGTCATAACACTTGGCAGAGGTCATGCTTACTTAAAATCCTTTGAATCCAGGACGGCCCAACAGGATTTTCTCTGCTGCAAAGCAGATTATACATATTCTGTTCCAGGTTCTTTACCTTCTCTGTCACTAGTCCCGCTGTCAGCTCTGTGACTTGCTTTCACTGAGAAGCCTCTTGTAGGCCTGGGGGTTCCTGAAGGCTGATTCATCAGCAGGAGAGGAAGTGCAGAGTCTGTTTGGAAAAAGCACATCATCATTGATACCTCTGGTTCTAAAACAGGTTAACAGTTGAGGATGAAGGTAAAATAGATATAGTGGTATAATAACCAGGATCTTGTCATTGGGAAAAGGATCCCGTAATTATCTGAGCTGACACTATAGGCTGTTCATCAGCTGGCCATCCTCTCACACATTCTCTTTACTCACCAGGCTAGGCTGCTGGGAAGCCACTGTCCTCTCTTCTGAACTGTGCCAGAACTGCCAAGGCTCTTAGAGAAGGTAAGATCACAAAGTAAGATCTGTGAATCCCCAGGTCTGGGCTGGGGTGGGTGTCCATGGAGAACAGAGTCCAGAGGACTAATAAGAGGGGCTGGGAGGAGGAGTCGGGGCCCAGACAGAGGAGAAGCAGGAAAGGGGAGCCAGACGAACAGGGCGGTGGGTGGGTGACTTGGAGGGAACAGAGGCCAGGGTGCACTTGGAGGTCTTGGAGGTAGGAATGTCCTTGTGGGAAGAGATGCTGGTCAGAGCAGGGAGACGGGCAGGGCAGGCAGCTGAAGACTTCTTGTGCTGGAGGACAGGCTTAGGTTTGCCAGAGGGAGGAGCCAGGTGAGGCAGGCAGGTTGGAAAACAGGAATCTGAAGGAGCAGGACTATGAGGCTGGGGGTGACGCGGGAGAATCGGAGGTAGCTTTTTTGTCATTTTCTGCGAAAATGCTTCTAGTTACTCATCTGGCCAAAGAGCGTCAAAATGAGTAACTGGACACATGCCTAAGACTACACCCACTTTTATCTCCTACACCACCCCCCCAGGTTATTGCATCACAGAATGCCCCTTATGACGTGTGCATGCCCCTCCCCTTTTGAGGCACCTCCCACTAGGGACATAACCCCATGGTGTAGGTGAAGAGTTGTTATGACAAATAGCAAAGATAAGAGATGGGGCTGTAATATCATCCTCTGCCCGTGGGATTGGATGTCATTTTGTAGAACAGACAGTTATACAGGCTAGGATAGTGTTAGGTGGTTGGGGTGTAGAAGATAGTTTCGCAACAGCTATTGGGAAATGGAAAAAAAGTCTGTGCCCTGGTCTGTTGAACTCATCTTCTCCAAAGCCCTTTCATGTCTTTGTCTTTGTATTCGTGAATATGGGTGAATCAGTGATGAGATGTTATATCCATGTTAGCAATGAGGAGGACATCAAAGAGGAGAGAGGTAACTGTCACATGCAGGCTGTGTGTTACAATGCTATGTGACTGAGCTTGGGCCAAAATAGAGGACATAAAGGAAGGGAGGGCAAAGTAGCCCAGAGCACTGAAACACAGCTCCGCCCCTCCTGTGCTCCTGGGCCGGAGTTGCAGGGCTACTTCAGAGCCAAGCTTCACTCTGTGTGGCTCAATGCTGTGGCCCCTTGATTTGTTGCCTGACTGAGCTGGAGCCAGCATCACAGCACCCACGCTAAGAATGGCTGCCCACTCCTGATTGCTCATTGTCTGTATTTGGATTGTGATGCTCGCTTGATCTCGCCTATACAGAACATCTGCCTAAGAGGAATAGCTTTGGTTAGACAGTATCTTGAGGCATCCTTCAGTTTTCCCTGGGAGCATTAGGAAGGATTATTCCATTTCTCACATTTTCTAACACAGTCTGAGGCCAATATAATACTTTCCCCTTATAGAAGGCTTTTCTTTTAACCCTCGGAAGAAGATTCATCATTATTTTAATTATCATTATTATTTTATTTATACCTAGCAGGATACACAGTTTGTTGATAGCCTGTATCAATTTTTTAAAAAAATTATGTTTATATTTCATTTTGTTTGGAGAGAGAGAGATAAAGAGAGAGAGAGAAACCACATCTGCACACTCAAGTCTACTACTTTACTTCCTCAATGTCTGCATTTACCAGGTCAGGGTCAAGCTGAAGCCTGGACTTTAGAACTCAGTCTAAATCTCCTACTTGGGTGAACGTGACTGAGTAATTTTGGCCATCATCTGCTGCCCTCAGTGGGTACATTAACAGCTATCTGGAATCAGGAGCAGAGTCAGATCTGGAACCCAGACTCTCTAACATGGAATGTCAGCATTCAAAATGTGCCTTAACCCTGTGTCCTGTATCAGTTCTCATTAGCACATCATGCTGCATCATCTTTAGACAAAAATTATTCTTTTTCTATGTTAATTATTAAATTTTGGATATTATTTTCTGTTACACCTATTCAGTTTTGTCTCCAAAGGCATAGACTGATTATATCTCATGGTCCCTATTTTTGTTACATATGCATCATTTTCATTGATTCCTTCAAATTCTTTTCTTGAAAGGTTTATTTTTTGAAAGTTAGATAGGGAGGGAGGAAGAGAGAGAGACAGAGACAGAGAGAGAGAGAGAGAGAAAGCATATCTTCCATCCACTGGTCCAGTCCTCAAATGGATGCAAGGACTAGGGCTCTGCCAATCCAAAGCCGTGAGGCCAGGACTCCATCTGGATCTCCAGAGGTGGGTGACAGGTGGCCAGCACTTGGGCATCTTCTGCTGCTTTCCCATGCATTCTAGCAGGGAGCTGCATATGACATTTTGCAGCTGTGACTCGAACTGGTGCTCATGTGGGTGCCAGCATACCAGGCAGCAGTTTTAACCAGTGTTCCATAATGCCGAGCCTTATTTCAAATTAGATGGCCAGTTATATTTCAACTTAATTTTGTATTCTGTCTTCCTTGTCCCTTGATGTGGTTTCACAGTATCTGACATACTTTCCTAGGATCGTTGTATATTTTTCTTTCACTCCTTTTAGAGCACTACCACTCAAATATCATTTCCTGGTGTTTTCATGTCACACATTTCATAAGCTTTTCAATCTTCATTTTGAGCTCTTTTATCATTTCATTAGGAACTTCGAATCTTATGGCCAATGAAAATCTTTAATCTTTAATGAGAAGATATATATGACATGTGTACATCCCTTGTGAGTAGGAGCCATATCTCATTTTTGACATCTATAGAGCATACATTCTGGAAAGCTAACAAGAGACATCCTTTTCAATCAATTATATGCAAATACAAGCATTGTCAGATTGGGTGACCCTGTCCTAAGTTTCATAGGAGGGGACCAGGATAATACTCAGGCCTCTGACCACTCAGGCCTGTTACTTCCATCCACAGGATGCCTCAGAAAACTAAAGTATATAGGTGGAGCTGCAACTTCAGGGGCTGTGTCTGAATTCATGTGTAACATTCCTGGGTGTTTCAGTCTTCTCAAAAGTGAAATTGTGGATTCCAAAACTCATCGTGGTTCATAGGAAGATGTCCTATGCATGACTGGATGTTTAACAGAATCTTTGTTCTCTACACACTAGTGGTCAGAAGCAGCCTTTTCATTTTCATATACACCACCACACACTGAAAACTGAGAACTTGCCGTTTTAACTTTTCTCTTTCCTAATGCCATTATTCATAGGCTCTCCTCTAGTTTTTCCCACACACCAGTCAGGAGCCTGGTACTTCTGAAATTCAAATCATTTCATGTCCTCACATGAAATGTTCTACGGAAGTACAGTATGCTTTGTAGATTCCTAGAAACTTACTATGGTTTAAGGCAGGGGTAGAGTACATTTTTTTCTGCTAAGAACCATTTGGCTCTTCATAACATCATTTGCAGGCCATACAAGGTTCTCAATGGCAAAGTAGACTGCTATACTTACATCAAATTTTGAGAACCGCCCATGGTTGCCTTGGGGAGGCCAGAGCAAGTGATTTTGTGATCCTTGAATGGCGTAGCAGCCAGATGTTCCCCACCTGTGTTTTAAGAAGTCCCTTAAATTTTACCTGGCCTCTGTCTGTCTTCTCCCCAAATCTAACTCACACATACACTCTAAGATCAATCCACTTAATTACTTTTATTTTCACCAACATGCTGGATACTTAGATATCACCTGTATTTTGCTTTCTTGTACCTAATGCTTTCATTTCTTTCCATATGGAATATTCTTCTTAATCCTATACGCTCAGCAATTCAAGTTTTCCTCAGAATCTTATCTGTTACCTCTTCAGAGCTCTAGCATTCCATGCAGTTCTCACTTAATGCCCTAAAGATGTTCAATTACTTATTTATTTATGATGCAGAACAACTCTTTAAGGTTGCTGGAGGTATTGCTCAACCTGTGTCCACTCATCTGACAGGTCAGAATCTCATCACTGACAGTGGGTTGTTGGAATAAACTTGCATTTATTTGCAAAGAACAGGTCAAGGAGCCTGTTAGCTATGGCTTAATTCCAGGGTTCTCCCAAGGAGTTAACAGAAAAGATTATTGCAGATTGCTGTTGGGGCTGTGAGATGCACGTTTAGTTTGTGGCAAACTTCCTGGTGCTTGTAATCTTCCCTTGCTTGGTCAGCAATGCAATATTCATTAGGGAAATTTGATTGTGGCCAAGTGGGCTTCAGTCCATCTAGAGTGTTACAAGCAGGTGGTACTTAACATTATGCAGACCTGGAGTTTCCCTACCCAGACCTGGAATTCCCCTACTCCAAATTCCTCTGGACAGTTTTGGCCAGCAGGATGTTATCTATTGGAGAGGCAAGTAACTTCCTAAGTCAGGTGATTAGAACCTTATAGGACCAGCTGTACCACTCCCTGAATTCAGAGAATTCTTTTTGATAACTGGTTAATTGCAAAGGACAGTCATGGACACCTTTGGCTGCATGGGACACATGGGATGGTGTGTTTCGCCTCTACTCTGGGGAAACTCATGGAAGAGTTTCATTGTCATTTACAAGGAAAAATTTCCTTTTAACTCTATGTGCCTGTTGTCCAGTATAGGCTGGCGCAGAGGAGAGATGGAGATGCATATTGAACCATAGGAGATGGGTTTGCCAAAGACAGCTAACACTGGTTGTCTTGGAAGACAGAGGTCATGCAGGTGTGTTAGTGTGGGTTGTGAGCTGGGAAAGAATGCTGAGCTCCTTGGAACCCACCTAGGTCACTCAGAAATCCCAAGGACAATGATGGAGAGTGAGGAAAATAGAAGTGTGAAATAGGCAAAGGATGTGGACCTGGAATTTAGCAGAGACTTGGAAGAAGGTCTTCAGGTGGGGAACATATAAGGGAGAAATCAGAAGACATTAGTAGATTTGCTGGTCAATTACTGTAAGCCAGGTACAACCTAAAAGGCTTATACTTACCCTATTTATCTTCACAAGAAAGCAATGAAGTCGTTTCTGTTTTACTGACAGAAGGCCTGGAAGCACAAAAAGGTATTTAAAAGTTGGTCATAGTCACCCCTGCTATCCGTGTAAACCAGGAAACCAATCCATGCCATGTGGTACTCACCCAGAAAATTCATGGAGCCGGCAGGGACACAAGGAGCCCTGAGGAGTGTTTATGGCATATACTTGAGGAGTGAAAGGTTCCATCTTTACAGATCCTTGACTATTTTAACTTAGAGTCAAATTTGCAGATTTTGGAAGGAAATCAAAGGCATAGGAAGCTCATTACCGAGTTGCCAAAAACCTCCTGTGAATGAAAGCATACATTTCTTTCAAAGCTCCAGACCTTAATATGCTAATGGAGACAAGGAAAAGGAGGAGGAACTTTTGTTAAGGAGACTGACGAAGTTGGGTTATACTCATAGTCCCCATTCTTATCAGATTGGGAAATGCGCAATATGGGATCACAGGTGAGAGATGGAGAAAGTTGATTGGACAGTGCAAGGCTATTAGGTAAGAGGAGGGTCTACGAGGACATCTAAAGAGTGGCAGGGATTTTGGTGACCACGTTAGGATGGAAGTTTCTCTAGTGATCACTTACTGCGGAAAGAGCAGATGCCTCTTAGACAGATACCCGCAGTCCAGTGATGGTCCCCTTTCCAATCATGAGGGTAGCAGCGCTGAATGTATAGTGTGGCATGTTCGCCTTTCCCCCTTCCTGTTCCTTCTGCCTACTTCTCTCTAAGTACCCCCTGCTGTTTCCCAAATTATGCAGTTTTGTGTGTGCTTGGGCAGACAAGAGTCATAGCGAAATGCTTTCCAAGATTGCCTCTAAAACACCACTGAGGCATCTAGGCAGGCCTGGGAGATTGGATTCACAAGTGAACATTTGCTATAGTACTGCACATCTTAAGCATCTATAGGAAGTGAGATTAGACAATAAATGGTACTGAGAAGTTAAGAAATTTAGACAATTAACTGTCGAGAAGGTGGGGAAGTCTCTAACTCTTCAAGTTTACTGAATCTCAGCAGACTTCCTACTCCATCATTCTCATGAGTCCAGGTCAACAGAAAGCCATTCCTAATATTGTTTTAGTATTATGGCCTACTGGAAGCTGGAAAGTCTGAGTTTGGGATGCCAACATGGTGAGTTCTTACGAGGACCTCTTCCTATTTATGTCCTGACCTGTCCTCCTTTGTCTCCTCTTTTAAGAGGGCATTCATATAATGATATATTCCAATGCTAATTAAGTCCCTCAGAACCCACCTCCTGCTATCATCCCATTGAGGGGTATAGTTTCAACATATGAATTGTTTGTGGAGGGGAGAAAATGGTGAGCTGATATAAAATTGGATACTTTCCCCTCCAAACTGCTAAATTGTTTGCTATAAAGACCGACAAACTGGAGAGAATTTCTTCTTCTAGAGTTTTTTACTGTGGCCTGAGAAAAGGATAAGGTCAAATCTATTTTCTGAGCCCCTCAGTTGTTGAACTCTTAAAGCCATTGGGTTCTTTTTTTATTTTACTTATTTATTTACATTAGAGGTAGAGTTACAGACACAGAGAGAGAAAGACAGAGAGAAAAGTCTTCCACCCACTGGTTTACTCTCCAAATGGCTGCAAATGGTGAAACTACAACAATCCAAAGCCAGGAGCTTCTTCTGAGTTTTCCACGTGGGTCTTCTAATGCTTTCCCAGGCCACAAGCAGAGAGCTGGATTGGAAGAGGAGCAGCCGGGACTCGAACTGGTGCCTGGATGGAATGCTGGTGCTGCAGGCAGGTATTTAAGCTCCTGTGCCACAGTGCCAGCCCATAGCCTTCAGGTTCTTTTACTGTTCTGGAGTCCTCTCAAAATTTGAGCTAAAACCATGAATTTGCCATATCTGCATCTTCACATTGTCAAGTTATATTTTTATTAGACTAGTAGGGCATGGAGAAATCCATTTATAAATAGAAAAGCCAATGCCATTTCAGTCCTGGCAAAGAACACTGCCTGTTGAATTTCTGGCCCAGAAAATTTCTCTGTGTTTCTAAATAATTTATGTAATCTGAATTGGGTTCATCCTGCTTTTGCACCAAGAGTGCACTGTGGACTCCTAAGTATGCATAGGAATTGAGTCTAAAAGGGTTTCAGCATTTCTTCCAGCTTCCATAGCCCTCCCTGGAAGAGATGTGAGAAAGGTCCTTACTGTCCTCAGATTCCTGCTGCCCCACTGGCACCACTCTTTTGTGCTTCACCACATCCCATCACCATGGGAAAGAAGTGGTAATGGTCAAGCAGTTCTGGATCCCCAACTCCCAGGAGGATCCTGATTTCTCAGTGAGCGTCTGACCCTTCTCTTTTGGCATGGGGAAGTCTCTTGGGCAGCTCTCATTTCAGCCTTAAACTGTAGAGTCAAAGTGATGATGACAAGCTGGCTCAGCTGAACACAGTGTCTCACTGTGTAAGGCCTTTATCTAACTCCTCATTTCTATTATCGGCCATGTGTCAAGGAACTGATCAAAAAGTGTAGTGAAGGGCTCTAAGGATTGAGCTTAAGATGGATGGAAAGATGAAACAGAGTTAGCTCAGTCAGGACAGCCCTCTTCAATAATGTCCTTGGGTTGTTGTTTTCACCTTTGGCAAAGGATGTGTAGGGAGTTAAATCTGACCATTTACTTATTGAGATCCTTCCAGTAACCATGGAAAAGTAAAAGGCATCTCACTGTTTTGTGGTGTGGCAGGATGGATCCCTTTCTTTTCAACCCGTCAGTGAACAATTTTTTTTATTTTAATTTAATTTTATTTATTTGACAGATAGACAGTGAGAGAGAGAGACAGAGAAAGGTCTTCCTTCCATTGGTTCACTCCCCAAGTGGCTGCCACAGCAGGCACTGCCCCAATCTGAAGCCGGGAGCCAGGTGCTTCCTCCTGGTCTCCCACACGGATGCAGGGGCCCAAGCACTTGGGCCATCCTCCACTGCCTTCCCAGGCCATAGCAGAGAGCTGGACTGGAAGAGGAGCAACCAGGACTAGAACCTGGTGCCCATATGGGATGCTGGTGCCACAGGCAGAGGATTAACCAAGTCAGCCATGGCACCGGCCCCAATGTGAACAGATTTGTACAAATTAAAGTTTCACAATTAAAATCTGACAATTTTTGGTAAGATTAACACATTCTTCCAAAAATGCACATGTTGTAGGATCATAATTTTGGTCCATAACTTTAGCTGGAATCCCGGTTGCTTAAACTGTTACAGACACATTATCAAAAGACAACAAGTACCTATGTGAGCTTCTTACATAGATCTAGTACAGTTAATTATCAAATTCAAGCTGACCATGAACCAGTTCAGTTCTGCCCCACCCAAGCAAGGTAACTAAGGTCATGGGAAATCGCAAGCTGTAGCTAGCTAATAGATACCTGAAGCACTCACCAGGAATTGGTGCATTTAGAGGTATGCATTCTTGTAGATATACCAGTAATATTTAGAGCTGCTTTAAGGTCTTACTGACTGCATCCATTCTGGAGTGAGTCACCCACATTGACCGTGGAGCCAGTATTCCACAGGGACCCTGGCATGTTCACGGCACAGGGCTGTGATCTGGACACTTGTCACACTGCTCCAAGCAGACATCTAGCCATCAAGGCTTGAGCTGGCAGACAAAACAAAGGAGGATGGCAGTGTGCACTCCAGCATCCCAACTGATCAAACGGTCACATGTGGCTATAGTGACGGTGCATGTTCTGCTGGAACAGGAAGTTGAGCTGTGAAGTTAAGCCTCTGCTGGAAGACAGACACTGGAAACTGGGGGCCTGGTCTCAGTCTAAATGATCAGATCCCAAACCTGGTACTGTGCCCTGCCTATGGAAGCCAGATGTTGAAGCTCCAGGCAGGAAATGGGGTGCTTGTGCTCATTCGTCTTTCCTCTCTCTGTCCCGGGGGTAACATGGAGGAACAGTTAAGGAAGTATGGTGAATGCAGGACAGAAAGTGTTTAGGTCATCCACATGAAGTTTGGCTTCAGCAACACCCTGGGCACAAGAGCATCACCAGTACCTTTGAGAAACTCGGTCAAAGTCAGCATCTCTGGCAGTATGTCCTAGCTCTCAGAACACAATGTGGCCAGGCCCCGAGCACCAGGAGCTGGGCTGGTGGATGCCTGCGAGTAGTCACGCCTATGCCCTGTTCTGCCTGCTGAGAGGCAACCTGAACCAACCAAAATCCTGTATTTTCATGCCATGTACTGGCATGTCATGGCTTTTTAGAATTTCCAGTCTGTAGCTATATGGCTTTTAATTTAAAAAGACAGATTATTACAGTACTCAGATTGGCATTCCAAATGCCCACCCAGAGGCTATGATATTGAAAATGAAACAAAATGCTTAGAGTGACAGCCGTGGAAGTTTTGAAGCATCCTCAGCACAAGAGAGGAAGAGAGCACACAGTTGCACTCACCAAATGTCCACGTGTGTCACAGTCCTCTTTCTCATGATTCCCCTGTCTCCTGGCTCTTCACATTATGCTGTAGGAGTGTTTCCCAGCTTTTTATTCCAGATTCTTGCTCGCATGCGAGATAAGAATACAAACGAGTGACCTAAATACAATAATGAGGACAGAAATCATTTTAATTGAGTTTGCACATTCATGCATGAATGTGCCCACCCACAACAAGAAAAATACTCAGTAAAAGCCAGAGAGTAAGTGTGTGTGTGTGTGAGAGAGGGGGAGGGAGAGGGAGAGGGAGAGGGAGAGGGAGAGGGAGAGGGAGAGGGAGAGGGAGAGGGAGAGGGAGAGGGAGAGGGAGAGGGAGGGAGGAAAGGAAACTGCCTATGAGGAGAGAGCAGGAGAGAATAAAAATGTGCTCTTCTTGTCCAGTGGCCCCCTATATTGAGTGAATGTGTAATGGTGTATTTGAATATACAAATGAGGTGGAGTTAGGGGCAGTGTTTATTCTGCCTGTGGTCATCTGGAAAAATTTACTGGCATTTAAATTCGGAACTCAGTGAACAAGTGCATGGTGTCCTCTGCTTCCTGGTTATGGAGGAGACTAGGGTGCATCATGTGAAACTGGGTATGTTGGCTTGGCATGAAAAGGGGTGGAGTTATGTTGCAGGCCTAGGGCAGAGAGTGTAGAAAGTCTTCCAGGTTTTTATTCCTTATCTAACTCCCTGCCTATTCTGGTCCCCCTGTTGATTCTTTTAAGCTACTTATGTATTCTTGGCAACATTACCTTCCTTGTTTCAAAGAATGAGGTGCAACATATTTTGTCCTAGACACAGATTAATGAGATTTTGTTGGTTTTTGTTTGTTTCTTCTTGTAAGTAGAGATCAGATGTGGAGAAACATGTGATCCTGGGTAGTGAGATGGTAGGCCTCTCTCCCTCCCCTCAGCCTCACTGTCAGCTACCACGAGGCTCAGTTACTCTGAAGCAGCATTACTTCCTCACCACCAGCAAATTTGTTACCAGCAAGCCCCTTACTATTTTGCAGGAATGGCCAAACAGAAGAGCTGATGCAAAAGGTATAAATGAGGGAAGTTTTTCTGTGGAAAGACAGTGGTTTGTACTAAATATATTAGTTGGCTGACCTCCTCTGAGGTATCAAAAGGGGGATATAAGCATTGATGGGGATTGGTATTCACAGGCATATGTGGAAATTGTTTTCCACATGGGAGACCAGGAGAAGCACCTGGCTCCTGGCTTCGGATCAGCACAGCGTGCTGGCCGCAATGCACCGGCCGCAGCGGCCATTGGAGCGTGAACCAACGGAAAAAGGAAGACCTTTCTCTCTGTCTGTCTCTCTCACTGTCCACTCTGCCTGTCAAAAAAAAAAAAAAAGAAAAAAAAAAAGAAAAAAAGAAAGGAAAGGTCACCACAAAACACAGTAAACACTAGAGTAAGAGAAAGGTTTACTGTTGTGTGTGGGAACCACAGCAGGCTGGCTCTCCGTGTACAAGAGAAATGGCAGCCTGTACTAAGAGAACCGGTCGTATATAGCTTGTAGAGGGAAGGAAGTGGGAATAGCGAATCCTGTAGTGTTGGGGTGGAACTGACACTTGTGGTTAGGCCATTTGGTCACCACTTCTAGTAAAGCAGGCTTAGCTTGGAATGGAAGCTTATGATACAAGATGGCAGCAGAGCCAGAGCTGAAGATGGTGTCAGGGGTTTAGATGGCACCATAGATAAGATGGCTATATCTTGCTAACATTTCCCTCTTTTGTTTTTATAAAGTGAGTGTTGTATGAGATTACATCAGAAAGCTATGTCCTCACTTTAAAACCGTCTCTCCCTTCCTTTGTTTTGAAAAGGGAGATTCTGCCTTCTTACTGTGCCCAAAGTAAAGCTAGATGGAAATCACAATTTTTATGTTATTTACAGAAAAACATTAGTTATTTTCATAAGGTTTAAGGATAAAATTGTACATCCTGGAGAGTCTTTTAAAATAAAATTAGTTTCCAGTCTTGAAGAGAAGAGAGAAATGAGGGAACAAGACAGGCTTCTCAGGTCACTTACTGACAGTAACTATTAAATGAAAATTTAGGAAACAATTTTAATTGTTAAACAATAACTCATGAAAACATTTGTCAGAAGTTCTAATGCCTTTTTTTGAATTTGAAGGCAAGAGTACACATATTTGGAAACATTGTTTAAATATCTAGAACAATTATAACATGTTCAACCTGCAAACCCAAGTATAAACATGTCAATGACTTAAACCATTTTTTTTTAAACAAATGTAAAACATCTGATATTGAGACTTATTTAGGTCACATGAACAAAAATTTATTTTTTAAAATTTTAAAAAAAATTTTATTTATTTTATTTTATAGGCAGAGTTAGACAGTGAGAGAGACAGAGAGAAATGTCTTCCTTTTTCCATTGGTTCACCCCCCAAGTGGCTGCTATGGCTGGTGTGTTGTGGCCGGTGCACTGCACCGATCTGAAGCCAGGAGCCAGGTGCTTCCTCCTGGTCTTCCATGCAGGTGCAGGGCCCAAGGTCCTGGGCCATCCTCCACTGCACTGCTGGACCACAGCAGAGAGTTGGACTGGAAGAGGAGCAACCAGGATGGAATCCGGCGCCCCAACTGGGACTAGAACCCGGGGTGCTGGCCCTGCAGGGGAAGGATTAGCCTAGTGAGCCGTGGCGCCGGCCACAAAAATTTTCTTTGATTAACTTACAGTTTAAATTTATGAACATTAATTTTCTATAAATCAATTAAAACAGAGCTCTTAATTTTTTCATGTAGACATACAATATATACACATTACAACATAGCATATAATATAGAAGAATAAAGCAGTTTTAGTAGTAGTTTTTTTACTCTTTTTCATTAGCATTACTTGATTAGAAGTTTCTGTTCTTAGTAAACTCAATCAACCATGTTTTTTTTTAAGTTGGAACCTGTATTAAGTTATTGGCTTTATTTACAAAAACTGTCTCAAGCTATTGGATACAATGGAGGTCTGGGAAAAGATGTCCTTTGGAACCTAAGGGGACCCATTTAAGCACAGAACCAACAATGTTTTAACTTTCAGGAGCAGTAAATCCGATATAGAAAACTGTGGATGACAAAAGACTTTAAATAGCCATGTTTACAATTATAAACTTGTTAACCCAACAAGAAGCACCTGCTTGCTCCACGTGTTAATTCTGAAAGCACCTGTGGAATTTTATAAAAGATCTCTTTTAGGCCTCTGGGTCTTTCTCATTAAGATAACCATCATGTCTGATAGTAACACAACAAGATAATTTTGGACATTTATATTAAGAGTATTTTACATTATTAGAATTTAAAACTTAGCACCACTCTACTTCTTGGCAGCACCTTTAATTTAATCCTAATACTCTTATTAGTTGGTGTCTCTAAAGACAAAAGACATATCATTTGATATTTCTAGAGGCTCAACTGGAAATATCAAAATCCTATGAATTTGGAACTTTGATTTTTGAATGTCTGTTAAGGCTGTCAAGAAGGCTTAAAATATCTGGTTGAAATAAGATCCCATAACATCATGACATATTAGAGACAAGATTTGGTCACTTTACAAAGAATTCACCTAAATGCTTTAGAATAAGCATGTATTTTAACAGACCATAACTCTTAATAAAAAACTCAGAACTACCTAGCTAGAAATCTGACAGAGTCACCAGTTAAACAAAAACTATCAAAAGGTGATGCTGCAGTTTTTAAACAAATTTTAAGATGCTTTTAAATATTTACTAACATATGTGTATTGTAAAAACCTTATTGTTATAGTAGAGGATTATATTTTAATTTTATGTTAGAGAAAGTAGATTAATAGATTTTGTATCCAAATTATTTAGAACCTTTGGTGACTCCACACACCTTCTGTAACTTACTTAAAGATTTCTATCTTCTTTTTTTTTTTAATTTTTTATTTATTTATTTGACAGGTAGATTTACAGACAGTGAGAGAGAGAGAGACAGCAAGAAAGATCTTCCTTACGTTGGTTCACTCTCCAAATGGCTGCAGCAGCCAGAGCTGCACCGATCCGAAGCCAGGAGCCAGGTGCTTCTTCCTGGTCTCCCATGCAGGTGCAGGGGCCCAACCACTTGGGCCATCTTCTACTGCTATCCCAGTCCATCGCAGAGAGCTGGACTGGAAGAGGAGCAATCGGGACTAGAACCGGCATCCATATGGGATGCCTATGTGGCAGGCGGAGTATTAACTTAGTGCGCCATGCTGCCGGCCCCAGATTTCTGTCTTCTTTATTGCAGTCTAGAATAAACTACCCATCAGTATCAAGTAATTCTTACAAACCATGTTCGTTCTGATAAACCTGATTTCCTCAAGAGAGATCAGAAATCCATTCTGTGGGGACATGAATGCAGGATCTCAAATCCAGCCAATGAAGGAGGGATTAGAAGTGGTTTTTGGTTCTGTGTAGTGTGATGGACCATCAGCTCATGAGTGGACTTGGAAAACTCCTCCATGTGTGGCCTCAAAGTGTAGAGGCTACACGGATACGTGTGACAAAGATTTACAGTGCCAGGTCATGAATAAGTAATTAAAGTATTTGACACCTTTTAAGCAAGTGTTTAGCCACTGTGTAGTTCCTCATCTTACAGTGTGATGCTTAAGGTTAGAGACCTTAGCTTCAGATCCTAATTTTATCTGCTAGGAGGGAGGTAGCTTTGAGCAGGTCACTTTGCTTCTGTAAATGCTATGGAACTCATGAACTAGAATAAGGAAATGTGTGCGTTTCCTAGATTTCAAAGATGAAAAGAGAAAATGTTGGTTCTTACTCTTCTTTTCTGTTCACCTTTCTGGTTTTCTGGTCATGGGATTATCAGATGATCACTTCCACATAACATAGTTAAGTACTATAAAGGAGACATTTAGGGAATATTACATGAGCACATTGAGGATTACTTGACACATTCATTATATTAGCCCTCTGTAGGAGTTCCCTTTGAATGTCATATGAAGCAGAAGTATGTAAGAACTAACCAGAAGAGTAATGAAGCCAATATTTGAAGAACGAAGAACTTAAGTGGCCGGCGCTGTGGCTCACTTGGCTAATCCTCTGCCAGCACCCTGGGTTCTAGTCCCAGTTGGGGCACTGGATCCTGTCTCAGTTGCTCCTCTTCTAGTGCAGCTCTCTGCTGTGGCCTGGGAAGGCAGTGGAGGATGACCTAGGTCCTTGGCCCCCGTACCTGCATGGGAGACCAGGAGGAAGTATCTGGCTCCTGGCTTTGGATTGGCGCAGAATGCCTGCCATAGTGGCCATTTGAGGGGTGAACCAACAGAAAGGAAGACCTTTCTGTCTCTCTCTCTCACTGTCTAACTCTGCTGTCAAAAAAAAAAAAAAAAAGAACTTAAGTGAGTCAAGAATGTTGATGTAAAATGTGTGTGTGTGTGTGTGTGTTTGTGTGTGTAATGGTGAATATTTGGCATCTCTGGAAGTTCAGTGTGAGGCAAGGATGTTGAGATGTGGCTGTAGTCCCAGGCTGTCTGCCAGTTGAAGAGCTTGGTTTTTTTCAGCAGGCAGTAGCAAGACACCTATGGGATTTCCTCCCAGAAATGACATGTACACTTCATGCTTTTAAAAGTATTGATGGTCCTAATGTAAGAAAAGGACTTGAGGGATGCAGGAAACTGTCTTGGAAACTGTTTCAGAATTCCAGATAAGTAGGGTTGGTGATCAGAAAATACTAATGGAATAATGAAAAAATGAATGGAAGAAATATTTAAGAGGTTGATTGAGCAGGACACGGTAGTGGAACTGGGTATAAGGAGTGTGAAAACGAAAACTCCAGATCATGCCCAGATTTTAGTCAGAGTGACCCGTTGAACAGTATAGTACTGACCTCCAACTAGGGACTTAGCACGGGGGAACTCAGTCTCAGTAAGGAGATCATGTATGATTTTGGATTTACTGAATTTGAGATTCTCATTTGGGAAAAGACACAGGAGACCTCGAATAGCTAAAGCAATCTTGTACAACAAAAACAAAGCTGGAGGCATCACAATACCAGATTTCAGGACATACTACAGGGCAGTTGTAATCAAAACAGCATGGTACTGGTACAGAAACAGATGGATAGACCAATGGAACAAAATTGAAACACCAGAAATCAACCCAAACATCTACAGCCAACTCATATTTGATCAAGGATCCAAAACCAATCCCTGGAGTAAGGACAGTCTATTCAATAAATGGTGCTGGGAACATTGGATTTCCCGTGCAGAATCATGAAGCAAGACCCCTACCTTTCACCTTACACAAAAATTCACTAAACATGCATTAAAGACTTACATCTACAACCTGACACCATCAAATTACTAGAGAGCATTGGAAAAACCCTGCAAGATATAGGTACCGGCAATGACTTCTTGGAAAACACCCCTGAAGCACAGGCAGTCAAAGCCAAAATCAACTATTGGGATTGCATCAAATTGAGAAGTTTCTGTACTGCAAAAGAAACATTCAGGAGAGTGAAGAGACAACCGACAGAATGGGAAAAAATATTTGCAAACTATGCAACAGATAAAGGGTTAATAACCAGAATCTACAAAGAAATCAAGAAACTCCACAACATCAAAACAAACAACCCACTTAAGAGATGGGCCAAGGACCTCAATAGACATTTTTCAAAAGAGGAAATCCAAATGGCCAACAGGCACATGAAAAAATGTTCAAGATCACTAGCAATCAGGGAAATGCAAATCAAAACCACAATGAGGTTTCACCTCACCCCGGTTAGAATGGCTCACATACAGAAATCTACCAACAACAGATGCTGGCGAGGATGTGGGGAAAAAGGGACACTAACCCACTGTTGGTGGGAATGCAAATTGGTTAAGCCACTATGGAAGTCAGTCTGGAGATTCCTCAGAAACCTGAATATAACCCTACCATTCAACCCAGCCATCCCACTCCTTGGAATTTACCCAAAGGAAATGAAATTGGCAAGCAAACAAGCTGTCTGCACATTAATGTTTATTGCAGCTCAATTCACAATAGCTAAGACCTGGAACCAACCCAAATGCCCATCAACAGTAGACTGGATAAAGAAATTATGGGGCAAGTACTCTATACAATACTATACAGCAGTCAAAAACAACGAAACCCGGTCATTTGCAACAAGATGGAGGAATTTGGAAAACATCATGCTGAGTGAATTGAGCCAGTCCAAAAGGAACAAATATCATATGTTCTCCCTGATTGGCGACAACTAGCTGAGCACCAAGGGGGAAACTTGTTGAAATGAAATGGACACTATGAGAAACAGTGACTTGATCAGCTCTTGTCCAGACGGTTGATGTACAATGTAATACTTTATCCATTTTAGTATTTTTTTTTGTTCTAGTACCATTGGTTGAACTCTGTAATTAACACACAATTATTCTTAGGTGTTTAAATTTTAACTAAAAAGTGATCCCTGTTAGGAATTTGGAAAACATTATGCTGAGTGTAATAAGCCAATCCCAAAGGGACAAATGCCACTTGTTCTCCTTGATAGGTGACAACTAACTGAGCACCAAAAAGGAAACCTGTTAAAGTGAAATGAACACTATGAGAAATGGTGACTTGATCAGCCCTCACCCTGACTGTTGATGAGCAGCTTAATATGTTATCCCTCTTAGTATTTTTTTTGTTTGTTCTACTTAATACGTTTGGTATTCTTCTTAAGTGCTGAAACTTAACTGAAAAGTGATCGCTGTTAAATGTAAGAGTAGGAATAAAAGAGGGAAGAGATGTGCAATTCGGGACATGCTCAAGCTGACTTACCTCAAATGGTAGAGTTAGAAACATACCAGGGGATTCCAATTCAATCCCATCAAGGTGGCATGTACCAATGCCATCTCACTAGTCCCAGTGATCAATTTCTGTTCACAATTGATCATAATGATAGGACTAAGAACCAAAGGGATCACATAAACAAAAATAGTGTCTGCAAATACTAGCTGATAGAATAAAAAAGGGAGAGAATGATCCAACATGGGAAGTGAGATACACAGCAGACCCATAGAATGGCAGATGTCCTAAACAGCACTCTGGCCTCAGAATTAGCCCTTAAGGCATGCAGATCCAGCTGAAAAGCCCATGAGAGTATTTCAGGCATGGAAAGCCAAAACACTCTGGGGAAAAAAAAACCTAAATGAAAGATCTCCATGAGTGAGATCCCAGTGGAAAGAATGGGTCATCAAAGAAGGAGGTACCTTTCTCTGAAGGGAGGAGAGAACTTCCACTTTGACCATGGCCTTGTCTAAATATGATCAGAGTCGGTGAACTCAGGGGGCTTCCATAGCCTTGGCAGCTCATGACAAGAGCCTAGGGTGATTACTGATGCCATAAACAAGAGTGTCAATTTGTTAAGTCAACAACAGGAGTCACTGTGCACTTACTCCTCATGTAGGATCTTTGTCCCTAGTTTGCTGTACATTGAGATTTAATGCTATAACTAGTACTCAAACAGTATTTTTCACTTTATGTTTCTGTGTGGGAGCAAACTGTTGAAATCTTTACTTAATGTATGCTAAACTGATCTTCTATATATAAAGAGAATTAAAAATGAATCATGATGTGAATGGAAGGGGAGAGGGAGTGGGAAAGGGGAGGGTTGTGGGTGGGAGGGACGTTATGGGGGGGAAGCCATTGTAATCCATAAGCTGTACTTTGGAAATTTATATTCATTAAATAAAAGTTAAAAAAAAAGAAATAGAGGACCCATGCAGGACAGAGGTGTTTTTCCAGTTGCTCCCTGAGGACCCCTGAGTGCCTAGAACCATGCCTGGTATAGAAGAAACACTCAATAGTGGTTGGATGAATTCAGTTTCAGTTTATGAGTATTTAGAAAACATTTTTTAAAAATGTCAGTTCACAATCTAAAGGAAAAGTCAGTCACTTAAACTCTGGAAACTGCAAAGAATGAAAGTGAGGTGCGGGGTGGGGGTTGGAGTGTCGGGGGTCGGAGTTAGCGGAAGGGATGGGGCTAAAGGGGACAGTTCCAAGACATCTCATGTGACTTCTCATCTCAATTCAGTGCCTAGCGACACTGCTAAGCAGCAGGGAAACACAGATACAGATATAGCAACTCTTGTCTTCAAGACAACTATCCACCAGCCTCTGCTTAGTTCTGTGTCCGGTCCCCAGTCTAAATGTCTCCGTGCCCTGAGGTGGAATCTTTGGGCAGTGGCCAGGTCAGGAGGGCTCCCTTCTCATGAATTGGATTCTATCTTATATAAGAGGCCTGAGGGAGCCTGTTCACCCCACCAACCTGTGAAAACATAGGAATGGGCCCTCACCAAACACTGACCCTACCAACGCACTCTGATCCTGGGCTTCCTAGCCTCCAGAACCGTGAGCGACACATTTCTGCTATTAACAAATGGCCAAGTGCCAGGTGTTTTGTTATGGGAGCCCAAGCAAACCAAGCTAGTCCTCATGGGCTAAACACATCAGCAAATTCATTTTGTCAGTAAAAAAGGAAGGTTTCTAACATGGCTTCTATCTGGGCTCCAGTGAGATCACTTCTTACTCTCCCTAACACAAACTTGTTCATATGGTGTCCAGTCATCCTCCTTGTTTTGATCTGGTCTGCTTTCTCATAGTCACTGTAATGTAGAAGTAATGGAAGTGTCCAAAATCCATGAGGACAATTCATGGGAGAAGGGCGGGAGAGGCTGTTCTCCTGCCTCTACACATCCCTCTGAGACAGCCTTCTCTGAGCCTTAGGACTGTCAGGGCCTCGGCTGCTGCATTACCACATGGAACATGCACTGGTACGCTCACCACCTCCTCATTCAAGCATCTGTTCCAGCCACCGCTGAGTACCTGGCCTTCTGCAGCCAGAGATAAGAACCCTGGCCTTTTCTTCTCAGTATAATGATGAATCCCTTAAAGCAGACTCAGGCTGATTCTTATCCATAAGCTTCACAGTACCTGGGAGTTTTCCCAGTAAAATTCCCAGCTGTGTCTCTTCTGAGTGCAGAGGAACAAAATCCAAGCATCTCATGGGTCTCAGTGCAGCTGGTCCAAGCCACCTGCAGCTGGGCTTCTTGTCAACTTGCCTAGGGCCCAGGCTCCCGACACCACCCACCGCCTGTGCAGCGGTGCCAGCAACTCCTTGCATGGTGCATGGAGCAGGCCTGAGCTCTGGGCTGCCGTTCCTGATCGCTAATCCTCCTACACTTATTGTTTGCTTCCTCCACACCCAACATGTGTATGAAAGCCTGTTCCCAGGATTGTTTTTCTGCCTGAGCTTCCAAAACATGCTTTGGCCTTTACCCTAAGTTCTTTTAAATATCAGTCTTTCTTTCCTATTCTTTGTCTCTTCAAACTTTTCAGAAATCTTTTATTTGGCTGTTAAAATCATCAGCTAGCCACCCACCTACAGTCAGTGTGTGCTTGTGTATTATTCTGGTTTTTGTTTGTTTTGAGAGTTCCTTTTATTGCCTTCCTCTACCTTTTCTTGCTTTTGGCACTGGCTTTGTGTTTTAAAATAGATTTCTCTTAGACAAAGCTTAATGAGAAGTCTACAAAATGCCCAAGCCACAATTCCTCTGGAGAACAGGTAATAGGGGATTCCAGGAGGAAGACGTGGCAGAACCTGCTGAAAGTCTAGTGGTATAGACAAACAAATAATGATGGCATGATTTAGAAAATACTGTAGCATATGAGGGTACCACAAACTATCCATGGGAAATAGAATCAAATGATGTTTATTTTTAGCCAAAAAAATGTGAAGCCCATACATAAGATGTCTTCAAAAAGTTCACAAAAATTGTTTATTATGATCATAACATACATGGATTTCAAACATTTTTGCACCAAAATAAACATATTTTATTTATGTATATTTATTGAAAGAGTGAGAGAGAGACAGAGACATGCGGAAAAAAAGATCTTTCATCTGCTTATTCACTCCCCCAATACCCAAAACAGCCAGGACTGTGCCAGGCTGAAGCCAGGAGGCAGGAACGACATCAGGGTCTCCCACGTAGATAGCAGAAACCCAAGTAATTGTATCAGGTGCATCAGTAGAAAGCTGGATAGGAAGTGGAGGCAGGATTTCATCCCAAGCACTCAGATATTGGATGCAGGCATTCCAAGCAGCAGCTGAACCCACTCACCACAATGTTCACTCCATATTTATATTTTAATTCCACCTTCCATGAACATTTTGAAGTATCTGCATACAAGAATACACAAGTGCTGGTGGTACAGCAAGGGGAGGTCCTGGCTGTCCTGGGGGAATTACAACAGCTTCAAGAAGGAGCTCTCTGGGCATAGAAACTGTCAGGCTGGGTACAAGAGGCAGAAAGAACTGAAATTGAAAAAATTGGATCAGGTGAGCAATATGGGCCAAGCTAGGCTGTGATGGGTCATAGTCCATGACAACAAATTTGTAATTTATGCCAGAGCTGATGATTCCTAAACTTTTAGAGTACAAAGATAATTTTTTAGAGTTTAAAAAAAAAAAGCTCATGGAACTCTTACATAAAAATGGTATACTTTAAAATCCTATGATTAACTCATGTGGGATCTGTCCTTAGTGTGTTGTCCAGTGTGCTATAACTAGTACTGAAACAGTATTTTACACTTTGTGTTTCTGTGTGGGTGCAAACTGATGAAGTCTTTACTTAATATACACTGAATTGATCTTCTGTATATAAAGATAATTGAAAATGAATCTTGATGTGAATGGAATGGGAGAGGGAGCAGGAGATGGGAGGGGTGTGAGTGGGAGGGAAATTATACGGGGGGGGAGCCATTGTAATCCATTAACTGTACTTTGAAAATTTATATTTACTAAATAAAAAATTAAAAAATTTTTTCAAGTAGAGAGATGATCCCACATATAGGATACTGATGTATAGTGTAAGACAGAATTAAATCAAGGAAAAATGAAAATCACCTATTAGATGCTTCTTCCTTCCACTGTGTCTGCTTCTTATTTTACTTTCCTCGGTGGAGATTACAGTTTTCATAAGACTATGCAAAAATTTGTCCAAAGTAATATTTAATTTAACTGAAAAGTGATCCCTGTTAAATGTAAGAGTGGGAATAATACAGGGAGGAGATGTACAGTTTGGCACATGCTCACCCAGTTAAGAAATGGGCAAAGTACCTGGATAGTGGTTTTTCAGAGGATGAAATACACATTAAGAATTGGTCAGGATCACTAGCTATCAGGGAAATGCAAATACAACAACAATGAGGTTCCACCACACCACTGATAGAATGGATCTGATAAAAAAAAATTTTAAAAGCAATAAAGACTTGCAAGGATGCAGAGAAATGTACCCTAATCCACTGTTTGTGGGACTGTAAACTAGTATTATGGAAGACAGTACAGAGATTCCTCAGAGATCTGAAAATACTTCTACAATCTTACTCAGCTATCTCACTGTGAGGAATTTACCAAAGAAAATCAGCATATGAAAGAGTTAGTTGTCCCTCCGTATTTATTGCAACTCAGTTCATATTAGATAAGACATGGACTCACCCCAGTTGTCCATAAATTGATGACTGGATAGAGAAGTGAGGTATATATAGGCTATGGAACACTACCCAGTCATAAAAAATGAAATCCTGTGTTTTGGAACAAAATGGTTGCAACTGGAAAACATTTTATGTAGTGAAATAACCCAGTCTCAAAAAGACAAATATATGTTTCCTCTGACATGTGCCAGTTAATGTAGAATACAAAAAAGGTATAGGAGTGATGTGGACATTTTGTGTTATGACTGTCATTTTTAACTCATTTATACTCCTGTGGAACTGTGGTCTTCCTTCTTTCTACTTCTTGAATGTTATCATTAATGCCAGTTAAGCCAGTGGATATTGAGTGGACTAAAATTAGGTCATTGCAAAAACTGGTGAGTAGAGAGGAGAAAGGGAGGGGAGCTTTTTGGGGTCGGGGAGTGTAGAACTGAGGCTTGAAGTGGATTGTTTTCTTGGTAATTTACCTATGGAATGAATGAAATGTGTTGTCTTCATATTAATAAAAAATTAAAAAGTAAGTATCTTGGAAAGTTTTTTCTAGTGGCCAAGAAGTAAATGTTTAAATTCTCAGTATTCATATGTTGTTTAAAGTTTTGTTTTTTATTGATTTCCAGTTTATTACATCATCAGAAAACATATTTGGTCTAATTTCTAGTGTTTAAAATGTGTTGAAATATTTTTTGTGACTTACCATGTGCTCTATCCTCGAAAAGATTCTGTGAGGTGTTGTGAAGGTGTGTATTCTGCAGCTGTTTGAAGAAAATTCTGTGGATGTGTGTTAGATCTCAGTGATCCAGGGTACAAGTTAGCACTGCTGTTTCTTTCTTTATTTTCCACAAGATAATCTGTCCATTTCTAAAACTGGGTCTTTAACATCCATATTATTGGAGTCTATCTGCTTATGTGTGTTTACATATTCTACAATTATGTGATTTACATAATTCCGTACCACAATACAAAGTACATTAATATTTATAATAGTCATTTCTTCTTGCTGGTTTGAACATCTTGATCACTGTTTCAGAAAAAAAGCTTGTCACTGATTATGCTTTTTTTTTAACTTTTATTTAATGAATATAAATTTCCAAAGTACGATTTATGGATTACAATGGCTTCCCCCACATACCGTCCCTCCCACCCACTACTCTCCCCTTTCCCACTCCCTCTCCCCTTCCATTCACATCAAGATTCATTTTCGATTATCTTAATATACAGAAGATCAGCTTAGTATACATTAAGTAAGGATTTCAACAGTTTGCTCCCATACAGAAACATAAAGTGAAAAATAATAGATGATTTTTTTTAAATGATGATGAAATCAGATCAGACCTATTGTCATGTTTAATCCCAGTGAGAGTCAAGTTGGGAGTTGATAATTTCTTTTTTTTTTTTTTTTACAGAGGATCAGTTTAGTATACATTAAGTAAAGATTTCAACCGTTTGCACCCCCATAGAAACACAAAGTGAAATATATTGTTTGAATACTCGTTATAGCATTAAATCTCAATACACAGCACATTAAGGACAGAGATCCTACATGAGGAGTAAGTGCACAGTGACTCCTGTTGTTGACTTTACCAATTGACACTCCTGTCTATGGCATCAGTAGTCTCCCTATGCTCCAGTCATGAGTTTCCAAGGCTATGGAAGCCCTCTGAGTTCTCCGACTCTTATCTTGTTTAGACAAGGTCATAGTCAAAGTGGAGGTTCTCTCCTCCCTTCAGAGAAAGATACCTCCTTCTTTGATGACCTGTTCTTTCCACTGGGATCTCACTTGCAGAGATCTTTTGCCAAAGTGTCTTGGATTTCCATGCCTGAAATACTCTCATGAGCTTTTCAGCCAGCTCCGAATGCCTTTAGGGCTGATTCTGAGGCCAGAGTGCTATTTAGGACATCTGCCATTCTATGAGTCTGCTGAGTATCTCACTTCCCATCTTGGATCACTCTCCCCTTTATTTACTCCATCGGTTAGTGTTAGCAGGTACTAGACTTGTTTATGTGCTCCCTTTGACTCTTAGTCCTTTCATTATGATCAATTGTGAACTGAAATTGATCACCTGGAACAGTGAGATGGCATTGGTACATGCCACCTTGATGGGATTGAATTGGAATCCCCTGGTATGTTTCTAACTCTACCATTTGGGGCAGGTCAGCTTGAGCATGTCCCAAATTATACATCTCTTCCCTCTCTTATTCCCACTCTTATGTTTAACAGGGATCACATTTCAGTTAATTTTCAACACTTAAGAATAACTGTGTATTAATTACAGAATTAAACCAGTCATATTAAGTAGAACAGACAAAAAAACTACTAAGAGGGATAATGTATTAAGTTGTTCATTAACAGTCAGGGCTATGCTGATCAAGTCACCGTTTCCCATAGTGTCCATTTCACTTCAGGAGGTTTCCTTTTTGGTGTTCAGTCAGTTGTCACCGATCAGGGAGAACATATGGTATTTGTCCCTTTGGGACTGGCTTATTTCACTCAGCATGATGTGTTCCAGATTCCTCCATCTTGTTGCAAATGACTGGATTTCGTTGTTTCTTACTGCGGTATAGTATTCTAAAGAGTACATATCCCTTAATTTCTTTATCCAGTCTACCGTTGATGGGCATTTAGGTTGGTTCCAGGTCTTAGCTATTGTGAATTGAGCTGCAATAAACATTAGGCTGCAGACCGCTTTTTTGTTTGCCACTTTAAATTCCTTTGGGTAAATTCCAAGGAGTGGGATGGCTGGGTCGAACGGTAGGGTTATGTTCAGGATTCTGAGGAATCTCCAGACTGACTTCCACAGTGGCTTGACCAGTTTGCATTCCCACCAACAGTGGGTTAGTGTCCCTTTTTCCCCACATCCTCGCCAGCATCTGTTGTTGTTAGATTTCTGTATGTGAGCCATTCTAACCGGGGTGAAGTGAAACCTCATTGTGGTTTTGATTTGCATTTCCCTGATTGCTAATGACCTTGAACATTTTTTCATGTGCCTGTTGGCCATTTGGATTTCCTCTTTTGAAAAATGTCTATTGAGGTCCTTGGCCCATCTCTTAATTGGGTTGTTTGTTTTGTTGTTGTGGAGTTTCTTGATCTCTTTGTAGATTCTGGTTATTAACCCTTTATCTGTTGCATAGTTTGCAAATATTTTTTCCCATTCTGTCGGTTGTCTCTTCACTCTCCTGACTGTTTCTTTTGCAGTACAGAAACTTCTCAATTTGATGCAATCCCAATAGTTGATTTTGGCTTTGACTGCCCGTGCCTCCCGGGTCTTTTCCAGAAATTCTTTGCCTGTGCCAATATCTTGAAGGTTTTCTCCAATGTTCTCTAATAACTTAATGGTGTCAGGACGTAGATTTAGGTCTTTCATCCACGTTGAGTGGATTTTTGTGTAAGGTGTAAGGTAGGGGTCTTGCTTCATGCTTCTGCACGTGGAAATCCAATTTTCCCAGCACCATTTATTGAATAGACTGTCCTTGCTCCAGGAATTGGTTTTGGATCCTTGATCAAATATGAGTTGGCTGTAGATGTTTGGGTTGATTTCTGGTGTTTCAATTTTGTTCCATTGGTCTATCCATCTGTTTCTGTACCAGTACCATGCTGTTTTGATTACAACTGCCCTGTAGTATGTCCTGAAATCTGGTATTGTGATGCCTCCGGCTTTGTTTTTGTTGTACAAGATTGCTTTAGCTATTCGAGGTCTCTTGTGCCTCCATATGAATTTCAGCATCATTTTTTCTAGATCTGAGAAGAATGTCTTTGGTATCTTGATTGGGATTGCATTGAATCTGTAAATTGCTTTTGGGAGGTTGGACATTTTGATGATATTGATTCTTCCAATCCTTGAGCATGGAAGATTTTTCCATTTCTTGGTATCCTCTTCTATTTCTTTCTTTAAGATTTTGTAATTCTCATCGTAGAGATCTTGAACGTCCTTGGTTAAGTTTATTCCAAGGTATTTGATTGTTTTTGTAGCTATTGTGAATGGGATTGATCTTACAAGTTCTTCCTCAGCCATGGCATTGTCTGTGTATACAAAGGCTGTTGATTTTTGTGCATTGATTTTATACCCTGCCACTTTGCCAAACTCCTCTATGAGTTCCAATAGTCTCTTAGTAGAGTTCTTTGGATCCTCTAAGTACAGAATCATATCGTCTGGGAAGAGGGATAGTTTGACTTCTTCCTTCTCAATCTGTATTCTTTTGATTTCTTTTTCTTGTCTGATGTCTCCGGCTAAAACTTCCAGAACTATGTTAAATAGAAGTGGTGAGAGTGGGCATCCCTGCCTGGTGCCAGATTTCAGTGGAAATGCTTCCAACTTTTCCCCATTCAATAGGATGCTGGCTGTGGGTTTTTTATAAATTGCTTTGATTATATTGAGGAATGTTCCTTCCATACCCAATTTGCTTAGAGTTTTCATCATGAAAGGGTGTTGAATTTTATCAAATGCTTTCTCTGCATCAATTGAGATAATCATATGGTTTTTCTTTTGCAGTCTGTTAATGTGGTGAATCACATTGATTGATTTGCGAATGTTGAACCATCCCTGCATACCAGGGATAAATCCCACTTGGTCTGGGTGGATGATATTCCTGATGTGTTGTTGTATTCTATTGGCCAGAATTTTATTGAGGATTTTTGCATCTATGTTCATCAGGGATATTGGTCTGTAATTCTCTTTCAGTGCTGCATCTTTGTCTGGCTTAGGGATTAAGGTGATGCTGGCTTCATAGAAAGAATTTGGGAGGATTCCCTCTTTTTCGATTGTTCTGAATAGTTTGAGAAGAAATGGGATTAGTTCTTCTTTAAATGTCTGGTAGAATTCAGCAGTGAATCCATCTGGTCCTGGGCTTTCCTTTGTTGGGAGGGCCTTAATTACTGTTTCAATTTCTGTTTCAGTTATGGGTCTATTTAGGTTTTCAATGTCTTCATGGTTCAATTTTGGTAGATTGCATGTGTCCAGGAATCTATCCATTTCTGATAGGTTTTCCTGTTTGCTGGCATACAGGTCCTTGTAGTAATTTCTGGTGATTCTTTTTATTTCTGTGGTGTCTGTTGTTACGTTTCCTTTTTCATCTCTGATTTTATTGATTTGGGTCTTTTCTCTTCTTTTTTTAGTTAGTTGGGCCAATGGGGTGTCAATTTTGTTTATTTTTTCAAAAAACCAGCTCCTCGTTTGGCTGATTTTTTGTAATGTTTTTTTTTGATTCAATCCTGTTGATTTCTTCTTGATTTTAATTATTTCTCTTCTGCTACTAGATTTGGGTTTGGTTTGCTGCAATTTTTTTCTAGGTCCTTGAGATGCGCTGAAAGCTCATTTATTGGGTACCTTTCCAATTTCTTGATATAGGCACCTATTGCTTTAAATTTGCCTCTCAATACTGCTTTTGCTGTATCCCATAAGTTTTGATATGTTGTGGTGTTGTCTTCATTTACTTCCAGAAAGTTTTTGATTTCTCTTTTGATTTCTTGAATGACCCAGTGTTCATTCAGGAGCATGTTGTTCAGTCTCCATGTGTTTGCATACTTTCTGGGGTTTCCTGAGTTGCTAATTTCCAGCTTCATTCCGCTGTGGTCTGAGAAGCTGCATGGTATGATTCTAATTCTTTTAAATTTGCTGAGACTTGCTTTATGGCCTAGTATGTGATCAATCCTAGAGAAGGTTCCATGCACTGCTGAGAAGAATGTGAAGTCTGTAGATGTAGGGTTGAAAGTTCTGTAGATATCTGTTAGATCCATTTGGGCAATAGTGTCAATGAAATCTGCTGTTTCCTTGTTGATCTTCTGTCCAGATGATCTGTCTATTTCTTTTTTTTTAACTTTTATTTAATGAATATAAATTTCCAAAGTACGACTTATGGATTACAATGGCTTCCCCCGCATACCGTCCTTCCCACCCACAACTCTCCCCTTTCCCACTCCCTCTCCCCTTCCATTCACATCAAGATTCATTTTCGAGCCGGCGCCGTGGCTCAATAGGCTAATCCTCCACCTTGCGGCGCCGGCACACCGGGTTCTAGTCCCGGTTGGGGCGCCGGATTCTGTCCCGGTTGCCCCTCTTCCAGGCCAGCTCTCTGCTATGGCCAGGGAGTGCAGTGGAGGATGGCCCAGGTGCTTGGGCCCTGCACCCCATGGGAGACCAGGAAAAAGCACCTGGCTCCTGGCTCCTGCCAGGATCAGCGCGGTGCGCCGGCTGCAGCGGCGGCCATTGGAGGGTGAACCAGCGGCAAAGGAAGACCTTTCTCTCTCTGTCTCTCTCTCTCACTGTCCACTCTGCCTGTCAAAAAAAAAAAAAAAAAAAAAAGATTCATTTTCGATTATCTTAATATACAGAAGATCAGCTTAGTATACATTAAGTATGGATTTCAACAGTTTGCTCCCACACAGAAACATAAAGTGAAAAATAATAGATGATTTTTTTTAAATGATGATGAAATCAGATCAGACCTATTGTCATGTTTAATCCCAGTGAGAGTCAAGTTGGGAATTGATAATTTCTTTTTTTTTTTTTTACAAAAGATCAGTTTAGTATGCATTAAGTAAGGATTTCAACAGTTTGCACCCCCATAGAAACACAAAGTGAAATATATTGTTTGAGTACTCGTTATAGCATTAAATCTCAATGTACAGCACATTAAGGATAGAGATCCTACATGAGGAGTAAGTGCACAGTGACTCCTGTTGTTGACTTTACCAATTGACACTCCTGTCTGTGGCATCAGTAATCTCCCTATGCTCCAGTCATGAGTTTCCAAGGCTATGGAAGCCCTCTGAGTTCTCCGACTCTTATCTTGTTTAGACAAGGTCATAGTCAAAGTGGAGGTTCTCTCCTCCCTTCAGAGAAAGGTACCTCCTTCTTTGAAGACCTGTTCTTTCCACTGGGATCTCACTCGCAGAGATCTTTTGCCAGAGTGTCTTGGATTTCCATGCCTGAAATACTCTCATGAGCTTTTCAGCCAGCTCCGAATGCCTTTAGGGCTGATTCTGAGGCCAGAGTGCTATTTAGGACATCTGCCATTCTATGAGTCTGCTGAGTATCTCACTTCCCATCTTGGATCACTCTCCCCTTTATTTACTCCATCGGTTAGCGTTAGCAGGTACTAGACTTGTCTATGTGCTCCCTTTGACTCCTAGTCCCTCCACCATGACCAACTGTGAACAGAAATTGATCACCTGGAACAGTGAGATGGCATTGGTACATGCCACCTCGATGGGATTGAATTGGAATCCCCTGGTATGCTTCCAACTCCACCACTTGGGGCAAGTCAGCCTGAGCATCTCCCAAATTATACATCTCTTCCCTCTCCCATTCCCACTCCCATGTTCAACAGGGATCACATTTCAGTTAATTTTCAACACTTAAGAATAACTGTGCATCAATTACAGAACTAAACCAGTCATATTAAGTAGAACAGATAAAAAAAACTACTAAGAGGGATAATGTATTAAGTTGTTCATTAACAGTCAGGGCTATGCTGATCAAGCCACCGTTTCCCATAGTGTCCACCTCACTCCAACAGGTTTCCCTCTTGGTGTTCAGTCAGTTGTCACCGATCAGGGAGAACATATGGTATTTGTCCCTTTGGGACTGGCTTATTTCACTCAGCATGATGTGTTCCAGATTCCTCCATTTTGTTGCAAATGACTGGATTTCGTTGTTTCTTACTGCGGTATAGTATTCTAAAGAGTACATATCCCTTAATTTCTTTATCCAGTCTACCGTTGATGGGCATTTAGGTTGGTTCCAGGTCTTAGCTATTGTGAATTGAGCTGCAATAAACATTAGGCTGCAGACTGCTTTTTTGTTTGCCACTTTAAATTCCTTTGGGTAAATTCCAAGGAGTGGGATGGCTGGGTCGAACGGTAGGGTTATGTTCAGGATTCTGAGGAATCTCCAGACTGACTTCCACAGTGGCTTGACCAGTTTGCATTCCCACCAACAGTGGGTTAGTGTCCCTTTTTCCCCACATCCTCGCCAGCATCTGTTGTTGTTAGATTTCTGTATGTGAGCCATTCTAACCGGGGTGAAGTGAAACCTCATTGTGGTTTTGATTTGCATTTCCCTGATTGCTAATGACCTTGAACATTTTTTCATGTGCCTGTTGGCCATTTGGATTTCCTCTTTTGAAAAATGTCTATTGAGGTCCTTGGCCCATCTCTTAATTGGGTTGTTGGTTTTGTTGTTGTGGAGTTTCTTGATCTCTTTTTGGATTCTGGTTATTAACCCTTTATCTGTTGCATAGTTTGCAAATATTTTTTCCCATTCTGTCGGTTGTCTCTTCACTCTCCTGACTGTTTCTTTTGCAGTACAGAAACTTCTCAATTTGAGGCAATCCCAATAGTTGATTTTGGCTTTGACTGCCTGTGCCTTCCGGGTCTTTTCCAGAAATTCTTTGCCTGTGCCAATATCTTGAAGGGTTTCTCCAATGTTCTCTAGTAACTTGATGGTGTCAGGTCGTAGATTTAGGTCTTTCATCCACGTTGAGTGGATTTTTGTGTAAGGTGTAAGGTAGGGGTCTTGCTTCATGCTTCTGCACGTGGAAATCCAGTTTTCCCAGCACCATTTATTGAATAGACTGTCCTTGCACCAGGAATTAGTTTTAGATCCTTGGTCAAATGTAAGTTGGCTGTAGATGTTTGGGTTGATTTCTGGTGTTTCAATTCTGTTCCATTGGTCTATCCATCTGTTTCTGTACCAGTACCATGCTGTTTTGATTACAACTGCCCTGTAGTATGTCCTGAAATCTGGTATTGTGATGCCTCCGGCTTTGTTTTTGTTGTACAAGATTGCTTTAGCTATTCGAGGTCTCTTGTGCCTCCATATAAATTTCAGCACCATTGTTTCCAGATCTGAGAAGAATGTCTTTGGTATCTTGATTGGGATTGCATTGAATCTGTAAATTGCTTTTGGGAGAATGGACATTTTGATGATATTGATTCTTCCAATCCATGAGCATGGAAGATTTTTCCATTTCTTGGTATCCTCTTCTATTTCTTTCTTTAAGGTTTTGTAATTTTCATCGTAGAGATCTTTAACGTCTTTGGTTAAGTTTATTCCAAGGTATTTGATTGTTTTTGTAGCTATTGTGAATGGGATTGATCTTACAAGTTCTTCCTCAGCCATGGCATTGTCTGTGTATACAAAGGCTGTTGATTTTTGTGCATTGATTTTATACCCTGCCACTTTGCCAAACTCCTCTATGAGTTCCAATAGTCTCTTAGTAGAGTTCTTTGGGTCCCCTAAATACAGAATCATATCATCTGCAAAGAGGGATAGTTTGAGTTCTTCTTTCCCAATTTCTATCCCTTTAATTTCTTTTTCTTGCCTAATAGCTCTGGCTAGAACCTCCAGAGCTATATTGAATAGCAGTGGTGAGAGTGGGCATCCCTGTCTGGTACCAGATCTCAGTGGAAATGCTTCCAACTTTTCCCCATTCAATAGGATGTTGGCTGTGGGTTTTTCATAGATTGCTTTGATTGTATTGAGGAATGTTCCTTCCAAACCCAATTTGCTTAGAGTTTTCATCATGAAAGGGTGTTGAATTTTATCAAATGCTTTCTCTGCATCAATTGAGATAATGAAATGGTTTTTCTTCTGCAGTCTGTTAATGTGGTGTATCACATTGATTGTCTTGCGCACATTAAACTATCCCTGCATACCAGGGATAAATCCCACTTGGTCTGGGTGGATGATCTTTCTGATGTGTTGTTGCATTCTATTGTCGAGAATTTTATTGAGGATTTTTGCATCTATGTTCATCAGGGATATTGGTCTGTAATTCTCTTTCAGTGCTGCATCTTTCTCTGGCTTAGGAATTAAGGTGATGCTGGCTTCATAGAAAGAATTTGGGAGGACTCCCTCTTCTTCGATTGTTCTGAATAGTTTGAGAAGAATTGGAGTTAGTTCTTCTTTAAACGTCTGGTAGAATTCAGCAGTGAATCCATCTGGTCCTGGGCTTTTCTTTGTTGGGAGGGCCTTTATTACTGTTTCAATTTCTGTCTCAGTTATGGGTCTGTTTAGGTTTTTGATGTCTTCCTGGTTCAATTTAGGCAGGTTGCATGTGTCCAGGAATCTATCCATTTCTGATAGGTTTCCCTGTTTGCTGGCATACAAGTCCTTGTAATTTCTGATGTTTTTTTTATTTCTGTGGTGTCTGTTGTTACATTTCCTTTTTCATCTCTGATTTTATTGATTTGGGTCTTTTCTCTTCTTTTTTTAGTTAGTTGGGCCAATGGGGTGTCAATTTTGTTTATTTTTTCAAAAAACCAGCTCCTCGTTTGGCTGATTTTTGGTAATGTTTTTCTTGATTCAATCCTGTTGATTTCTTCTCTGATTTTAATTATTTCTCTTCTCCTACTAGATTTGGGTCTGGTTTGCTGTAGGTTTTCTAGATCCTTGAGGTGAATTGAAAGCTCATCTATTTGGTGTCTTTCCAATTTCTTGATGTAGGCACCTATTGATATAAACTTTCCTCTTAACACTGCTTTTGCTGCGTCCCATAAGTTTTGGTATGTTGTGCTGTTATCCTCATTTACTTCCAGAAAGTTTTTGATTTCTCTTTTGATTTCTTCTACGACCCATTGTTCATTCAGGAGCATGTTGTTCAATCTCCATGTGTTTGCGTATGCTCTAGGGATTCCTGAGTTGCTAATTTCCAACTTCATTCCTTTATGGTCTGAGAAGCTGCATGGTATGATTCTAATTCTTTTGAATTTGCTGAGACTTGCTTTATGGCCTAGTATGTGGTCAATCCTAGAGAAGGTTGCATGTACTGCTGAGAGGAATGTAAAATCTGTAGCTGTAGGATTGAAAGTTCTGTATATATCTGTTAGATCCATTTGGGCTATAGTGTCGTTTAAATCTACTGTCTCCTTGTTGATCTTCTGACCGGATGATCTGTCTATTTCTGAGAGTGGAGTATTGAAGTCCCCCAGTACTACTTTATTGGGGTCTAAGTCTCCCTTTAAGTCTGTTAATAAATCTTTTAGATAAACTGGTGCCCTGTAGTTAGGTGCATATACATTGATAATTGTTATATCTTCCTGTTGAATTGATCCCTTAATCATGATGTAGTGTCCCTCTTTGTCTCTCTTAACAGTTTTTGTGGTAAAGTTTATGTTGTCCGATATTAAGATGGCTACGCCCGCTCTTTTTTCATTTCTATTGGCATGGTATATCTTTTTCCAGCCTTTCACTTTCAGTCTGTATGGATCTTTGTTGGAAAGATGTGTTTCTTGTAAGCAGCAAATAGATGGGTTTTGTTCCTTAACCCAATCAGCCAAACGGTGTCTTTTAACTGGACAGTTCAGGCCATTCACGTTCAATGTGACTAATGATAAGTGGTAACTTTGCCCTGCCATTTGCCAAAGATAAGTTCTAATATATGCTTTGAATTCCCTGTGATCTTTTGCTGTGAGGTTTCCTTCCTTGGTTTCCTTCCTTTACCTTCTTTCATATTGATGACCGTGTTTCTGTGTTTCTGTGTGTTACACATCTTTAAGCATCTGTTGCAGGGCTGGACGAGTGGCAACAAATTCTTTCAATTTCTGTTTGCAATGAAAAGTCTTTATTTCACCTTCATTCACAAATGATAGCTTTGCAGGATATAATATTCTGGGCTGGCAGTTGTTCTCTCTTAGTACCTGGGCTATGTCTCGCCATTCCCTCCTAGCTTTTAGAGTTTCTGATGAGAAGTCAGCTGTGAGTCTGATTGCAGATCCTCTGAGAGTAATCTGACGTTTCTCTCTTGCACATTTTAGGATCTTTTCTTTATGTTTCACTGTGGAGAGTTTAATTACAACGTGTTGTGGTGAGGATCTCTTTTGGTCATGTTTATTGGGGGTTCCATGAGCTTCCTGTACTAGGATTTCTCTGTCCTTCTCCAAACCTGGGAAATTTTCTGCTAATATCTCACTAAAAAGGCCTTCTAATCCTTTCTCCCTCTCTATGCCTTCAGGAACTCCTAGAACCCGAATGTTGGGTTTTTTAATAGTATCCTGAAGATTCCCGACAATATGTTTTAGATTTCTAATTTCCTCTTCTTTTCTTTGGTCTGACTGTATCCTTTCCTGTTCTCTGTCTTCTAAGTCCGATATTCTCTCTTCTGCTTCACCCATTCTGTTTGTAAGGCTCTCTATTGTGTTTTTCATTTGATCTATTGAATTCTTCACTTCAGTCACTATCCCAGTTTCCTGTTGTACTAGTTGTTTCGTTTCATTTTGATTCCTCCTTAATATTTCATTTTCACGAGAGAGATTTTCTATCTTGTCCATTAGGGATTTCTGTAGTTCCAGAATTTGTTTTTGAGAACTTCTTAATGTTCTTATCAATTTTTTGAGATCTGCTTCTTGCATTTCTTCTATGTCATCATCTTCATAATCTTGAATTGGGGTGTCTTTTTCATTTGAGGGCGTCATGGTGACTTCCTTGTTTTTATTACCTCGGTTTTTGCGTTTGTTATTTGGCATATTGGAGATATTTGGTTTCTTCACTGTGGTGCTTTTTCTTGTTATACTATGACTCTAGATTAAGTGGACTATCTGTTTTTGATGGAGCCTTAGGGCTTGAGATGGGTGTGGCCTGAGAGCTCTGTTTGGTGTGCCAAAGGTGACACTCCCAGGTTAGGCGTGGTAAATCTCTCTCTCTCTCTTTCTTTTTTTTTTTTTTTTGATTCAAAAGGGAAGTAATTCCGCACAGCTGAACGAAGTTGGAGGTAGTTAGCAGGCAAATGATATACCCACAGGAGCCAGAGATCAGAAGCTCTTTCCCAAGAACCCCACAGGGAATCTGTTCGGCCCTCAGAGTGGGCTCAAATTCTCCTTCAGCCTCCCACTGGGTTGCCAAAGTTACGGAATTGTAGTGTCTCTGGAGAGTGCTCACGTGAATTCCGTGAGTTCTCTCCCCCACCGTCTCTTTTTTCACAGTCTCAGTTCAGTAGCACCACAAATTTACTAGGTCCTAATCTCCTGTTAATTTGCCCCGCCCAAAGTCAGGTTTTTCTGCTAGGCTCAGGGCCGGTGCAGACCTGAGGTCGCTCTGCTTATGACGTATGTCCAAGATGGCGCCTGCTCTTTGTCTTGCTCGCCCTTGAGAGGTGAGCGGAGAGAGAGAAACCTGTGTCCGTACCAGTCACCTTTTTTTTTCTCTCTCTCTCTCTCTCTTCCAGTTAGCCTTGTGAACTTCCCCCTCTGGGGGTCATTCCCTCTAGTCTCCTCTCTCCGCTTGCCTGCCAGTGTCTCGGGCTATTGAGGTTCGGCTCACCTCGCGTTCCAGCGCTGGTGTGTTGAGTCTGCCGCTGGTGTCCCGAACTGTGGGCTCCCACGCTCTCCACGCAGGTCCGCTGTGAGTCACGCGTTCCGGAAGAGTTTCTTCTGCTGTTTCCTCCCCTACTCTTCCTTGAACCTGCAGTATCTCCACTTTTATTAAACTATCTCTCCCCAGACTATCAGTGTGCTCCCTTCCTATTCCGCCATCTTGCCGGAAACCCCCGATCTGTCTATTTCTGAGAGTGGAGTATTGAAGTCCCCCAGTACTATTGTATTGGAATCTAACTCTCCCTTTAAGTCCCTTAACATATCTTTTAAATAGACCGGTGCTTGTAATTAGGTGTATATACATTTATAATAGTTATATCTTCCTGTTGAATTGAACCCTTAATCATTATATAGTGTCCCTCTTTGTCTCTCTTAACAGTTTTTGTATTAAAGTTTATTTTGTCTGATATTAATATGGCTACACCTGCTTTTTTTTGGTTTCTGTTGGCATGGAATATCTTTTTCCAACCTTTCACTTTCAGTCTGCATGCCTCTTTGTTAGAGAGATGTGTTTCTTGTAGGCAACAAATAGTTGGGTTGTGTTCTGTGAGCCAGTCAGCCAAACGGTGTCTTTTAACTGAAGAATTCAGACCATTAATGTTCAATGTGACTATTGATACGTAGTGACTTTGCCCTGCCATTTTCCCGGAAATATTTTCTAGTATATGCTTTGAGCTTCCCATGCTCTTTTACTGGTAGGTGTTCTTCCTTTCTCTTCTTTCATATTGATGGCCATGTTTCTGTGTTTCTGAGTGTAGCACATCTTTAAGTATCTTTTGCAGGGCCGGACGAGTGGCCACAAAGTCTTTCAATTTCTGTTTGCTATGAAAGGTCTTTATTTCACCTTCATTCACAAATGAGAGCTTGGCAGGATATAATATTCTGGGCTGGCAATTTTTCTCTCTTAGCACCTGTGCTATGTCTCGCCATTCCCTCCTAGCCTGTAGTGTTTCTGATGAGAAGTCTGCTGTGAGTCTGATTGGAGATCCTCTGAGAGTAATCTGACGTTTCTCTCTTGCACATTTTAGGATCTTTTCTTTATGTTTCACTGTGGTAAGTTTAATTACCACGTGTCGTGGTGAGGATCTCTTTTGGTCATGTTTATTGGGGGTTCCATGAGCTTCCTGTACTAGGATGTCTCTGTCCTTCTCCAAACCTGGAAAGTTCTCTGCTAGTATCTCACTAAAAAGGCCTTCTAATCCTTTCTCTCTCTCCATGCCTTCAGGAACTCCTAGAACTCGATTGTTGGTTTTTTTAATAGTATCCTGTAGATTCCCAACAATATTTTTTAGATTTGTAATTTCCTCTTCTTTTCTTTGGTTTGACTGTATGTTTTCCTGTGCTCTATCTTCTAATTCCGATATTCTCTCTTCTGCTTCACCCATTCTGTTTTTACGGCTTTCTAATGTGTTTGTCATTTGATCTATTGAGCTCTTCATTTCATTTTGATTTCTCTTCACTATCACACTTTCCTGTTCTACTAGTTTCTGAGTTTCATTTTGATTCTTCCTTAAAATTTCATTTTCACGAGAGAGATTTTCAATCCTGTCCAATAAGGATTTCTGTAGTTGAAGGATTTGCTTTTGAAAACTTCTAAACGTTCTTATCATAAATTTTTTGAAATCCGTATCTTGCATTTCTTCTATCTCAGCATCTTCATAATCTTGGTTTGGGGTGTTTTGTTTATTTGGAGGCATCATAGTGTCATCGTTGATCTTGTTCCCTCGATTTCTGTGTTTGTTACTTGGCATAGTTAATTCTTCTTGCGTCACTGTGCGTTTTTTTATTTTATTTTATACTATGTCCATGTTAAGTGGACTGCCTGCTGTTGGAGGAGCCTTGGAGGCCTGAGATGGGTGCAGGCTGAGAGCTCTGCTTGGTTCTTCCTTGTTAAGGGTGTGCAAAGGTGACACCCTCAGGTTATGCGTGGTAAATCTCTTTTTATTTATGTATTTATTTATTTATTTATTTATTTTATTTATTCAGGGGGTAAGTAACACCGCACGGCACGGCTGGCTGTGCAGAATTGATGGTATTTAGCTTCCAGTCTCTGGCTTCTATCCCCAGAGTCCGTTTAGGCTCTTCTAGACTCCCACTGGGTTGCCTAGGCTACTGAATTGTAGTGACTCAGTTCCTTAGCTCTCCCCGTTGATATGTAAATCCAGAGAGGGGGCCTGCTCTTTGTCTCTTGGGAATTCTTCAAGCCTTGCAGCCTTGCAACCTTTGCAAGGATAGGGGGAAGAGAAACCCGAAGCTTTTTTTTTTCCTTCTTTCAGGTAGTGAGTTTGCTGCACTTTCCGGTCCCCCTCTAGATTCTGACCCCCGTTTCCCCACCAATGTCTCGGGTTATTGAGCTCACCTCCCCTTCCAGCGCCGATGTGTGGACTCGGAGCCCTGGACGTCCCAAATCTCCCCGCTGTTGTCTGTGTGACATGCACTCCCCTTAGAGCACTGGCGCGCAGACCCTGCGGCTTCCGCGGCTCGGTCCCGCGGCTCGGCTTTCGCGCGGTGGGCGACCTTGTTTCACAGTAGGTCCTCCAATTCACAGCCGCTTGATCCAGAAGAGTTTCCTCTGTAGTATTTTCCTGGTTCTTTTTTCTGAGGCTACCGTAACTCCCCTTTTATTAAACTAAATTTTCCCGGACTATCGGTGCGCGCCCTCACTATTCCGCCATCTTGGCTCCGCCTCTCCAGAGCAATAGACTTCTTTGCTACCTTTTCTGCTAGTGTATTTCCTTTGATGGTGACTGCCAGGAGGAGAGCTCAAATCTTTCTGAAGCTTAATGGGAGATATCTATGCATCCAGTGGCCTTTTCTATCCAAATTTCCACAGGTGTCTGTAACACAAGGAGTTTATATTTGTAGTCTTTCTTAGTATTAACCTTAGAGATTTTTTTACAATTATAAGGCTCTGGTCTGTGTTTCACTTTGTAGGGTTGAAGTGAATGCCTTTGCATGTATTACTTGAGTATGATCAACTATGGAATATCATGGCTTTCTAACTCCTTTCAGGAAGCTACTTCCATCACTGTAAATCATTAAACATTAGGATTTTCCAGAGGTTCACCTTGATATGCCTGTTGCTGTAGATGTGCTGTATGATCTATACACAAGAGTTAGCTAGTACCTCAAATGGCAGGAGATAGCTAGATTGAGGACTTTCATGCTGAGTGTTACCTAAGATGACTCTGAAACAGGTACTTAATAAGGCATCCTCCTGTAGAATTCATTATACCTGCTGTGGAGTTTGAGCTTTCAAGTTTTGCCCTGAAATCAACTTGATGGTTCCTTCTACCAGATGCAATGTAACAGCAAAAACGCAGAGTGTCCAGTAGCCACTGAATCCAGTTATCTTGAAAAGTAGGCCCTTATCATAAAAGTGAATCCAATTTTGAGTGAGCATATCCAAAACTATCCCCTGTTTCTCTGCTATACAGAGGAGTTAGCTTGTCTTCATTAGGCATTCCTAGTGCTAGTGCCTATGGTAGTATGTCATTGATCTTTTTGAAAGCTTCATGTTGTCTTACTATCCAATAACATAGGTCTGTGTCAGACTCTTTAAGGCCTCATATAAGGGTCTCACTACTTACCCAAATCCTGATACCCAAATCTTGCAGAAATTTGGTGTTCTCAGGTATGTCCTTCACTGTTTCTTCATCTGTGGTAGTGGCCCTGTTTGTAATATCACTTCCTTTGAATTCAATGAAAGAGGGTTCCTTCCTGTAGTTAGAATATATCCCAGATATTATACTTCCCATTTAAGAACCTGAGATTCGGTTGAGGAATTTCTATATCCTCTTTACCTAAAAATTTCAAGACCTGGATGATATTTTCATCTGAGTCCTCTTTTTAGGGACTGCAAATAATATCATCTACATATTTTAGAATGGCTGCAGTCTTAATTGAAACTCCCTAATAGCCTTTACAAAAGGAATCCTAAATGGGTGAGGTCTGTCTCCCAGTTTTGAGGAAGGACTCTCCAAGTATACTGCTGAGTGACATTTGAGGCAGAATCACCCCATTGAAAGGCAAACGAATGCTAGGATTCTGGTTTTAATGGCATGCAGAAGTCGTCCCTTATGTCTAGGTCTAGAAACTATGAGGTGCCTCCAGGTATCTGGATTATTATAGTGTAGTGACTTGGCACAATAGCGTGAAGTGGAAGAACTGCTCTGTTAATATCTCTGAGATCCTGACCCATTCTGTATTCTCCATTTGGCTTCTATACAGGAAGAACAGGTGTATTCTAAAGTGACTGATAAGGAACAAGGTCTCCGTGATGGAGAAAAATTTCCATGAATGGCAAGTCTCCTTCTAGCCTCTGACCAATGACAGAATGTTTTTTAAGAGGACTGTTAAAGGGACAGCGTGTGTGCTGTGAGGCTATGCCCTAATCCCAGAATTGAGGATCTACTTTATCTTTGTTTTCAGGAGGATCATCCAAGTGGATTCTTGTGTTTGCACTCATTAGTCTGTGAATGATAAGAGCCTATCACTCCAGGCATCTGTCTCACAGATAACAGTTGATGACTTAGGGAGAGAGAGCTCTGGACAGTGAAAATGACAATGTAGCAAAGAATGTAGTGAACAATGCAGCAAAGAATGTAGCAAACAATGCAGCAAACAATGTAGCAATGCCTAGTCAGCCACCCCCCACATACCCGTGGGATGAACTTAGAGGACCTCGAAGACAATAACTCCTGCGAGGTCATCCCATCCGCACCCAGTAAGGATACCCACATTTGTAGCAGTACTCAGGCACCCCAGGCTCTCAGGGCAGCTGCTAGACCCCATCCCACCCACATGTTTGCCGTAAATGTAGGAATGGACGCAAAATTCAGGCCCTGGATTCCAACGCCTGTAAAAAGGCTTCTGCTAACCAAGGGTCGAGGATATGCTTGTGTCTTTCCAGAGAATGCAGGATAGCCCATTTTGATACCAGCCAGAGACATCAAGCCTGCAACTGACAGCCAACCAGAACCAGCTGAACAAGACTGAGAATCCGCCTTGTTGGCAGATGACCTGCCCTATCATCCTACCCTGAGAAACTGCCCATAGCCACATCCATTAATGTTTTGTACCCTACTAGCTCTGATCAGCCATTCAAACGGCCCACAGCCTGTGTGTGGTCATGCCATTCCATTCCTGATAACCATTATCCTCATTCCTTTCCCTATCTGAGCAAGCAATCCTGTGGTCTCTTGATTTGAGCACTGGTTAGTCAATGACGGGTAAGATCCCCTGGGAGACAACCTAAGACAGGCACAGCTGCGTTCGGAGACCACATGGAAACGGGGTCAACAATGGTATGACCAAGAATCATACCTCCCGTTGCTCAAAAATAAACAGAAAGGGGGAAATGTGGTGGAATGAGAAGGCCATGCCAAGATGGCCACTGGCAAGCGAGCGTCAGTTACTCAGGAATGGCTTTGAAACCCACCTGGCAACAGAGCCTGCCTGGCAACAGGCTGTGATTGGTTAGGGAATAAACCGCCCCTTGACTGGATTGGCTGTCTTGGCTATAAAAACTGTTGTAAGAACTGAAATAAATGAGTCTGTGGGCTGCTCACCTCTGGCCTGCTTTCACCCAACTCCCGGGGTCTGTGTGGTGACTCCGTGCCTCTTGCCCCCACCACACTCCTCCTCTCAGAACAAACCCACAGCAACACATTAGCATTAGGGCAAAGACACAGAGGAAAGCAACATGGGAGCGGTACCAACTGATCATATTAAATGCCTGCCAATACAGGATGTGAACATTCAGGTGCCATTGAAAAATACTGAAAAATAAGAATATTTATCTGGCAAACTAAAGGCAGAGTCATTTTTTGAAAGTTTGGTTTGTTGTCACCTCCCATGTCATAGCTCAGGGAGGATAGGTGCCCCACATGAGAATTCAGTACAGAGTATGTCAATCCCATGTAAATTACAAAATTAATATTCTTACTTGCAATATCAAAATTCCCTTGGACTCTTGGCATGAGCCATTCCTATGGGTTGTGGGAGCTGCCTGAGTTCCTTGGCTGAATCATTCCTCAGACAAGGCCTTGAGGGAATTTGAGTCTTCTACCTTTTGGAGGTGAGGACAGTCCCATTTCCAGTCACCTTTTCTTTTACATTGCAGGTGAAGGCTGGGTGGGTTATTCAAGTAGGAAAACTCCTTGCATCAATGTCCTGGCTTCCCATACCTAAACATCCACTTGTGTGCCCTTAAGTCTTAGCAGAATGATACCCCCTGGATTAACTGTTAGGTCACTAGGCACTAGTTATAGTGAGTGCAATGATTGGAGCCTACTTACTGGGCTGCTGTCCACCCTGGAGTAACACTTCCTCCACAGACTTGTATCTGTTTTTAAGCTCCTCAAATGTTATCTCTAACATTTGGTCCATGGGACTCGGGTTCCCAGGTCCAGTTTCTAAATAATGGTAAATCATGGGAATTGATATAGAATTACATATAACTGAAAGTCTTTTCTTAACTTGGAGGACAAAAGGAAGTTATGGTTCTTCATGAGCCCAGTTAAGACTTTAGGTGAGATCTAGCATCCAAGATTGCCTTTTTTTTAGAGGAAAATTGTTTTGTTGGGTGGGGGAAGCCCACTGGGCTGGGGGAGAGGGCAAGAGGGTAAGAGAGAGGGGAAGAATGTAATATATATTAATATATAATAATATATATATCAATATATATATATATAGAGAGAGAAATTTTCAGGAACAGGTCCTATTAAACCTTTGTCTGGGGGGCGGCAGGAAAGTAGGAGCAGTGAATCCCATGGGGGGGCGGTAGAGCTGACACCTGTGGTTGGGCCATGTGATCACATGGCTTCTCAGCATTGGCATTGGGGGATAGAGCTAGGATAGTGTCTGGGGCATAGATTATGCCACAGACGAGACTGTTCCATTTTACTAATATCCCCCTTTTTGTTTTTTTATAAAGCAAGAGTTTTCTGGGATTACATTAGCTTCAAAAGTCCAGGAGTGGTACAGGGATGATGATCTGTCTTTAGAGCTACTTCCTGTTAACATGGAGTGACGAGGTGCTCTCTGTTGCCATGGGGTAATGTCTCAAGGCACTGTCTCCTGGGTGGGGAGCTGAATATATCCCTGTAGCAGCATTTGGTTGACAGCCTGGTTGGTGAAGGCTTTGGTTCATTCCATTATCTTCTGTAACACTTCAACAGATATGGTAGTATAAAAGACAGGGTGAGAATAACAACCAACAATTCTAAGAGTAGCATTTACCAAGTAATAGGATTTCATAGAGGAGAGGAAATGGGGGGAGGTCTCTGGACCCTTGTGAAGACTGTCTGATGGATGTGGTTTGAAGCTTATCCCAACCAAGACTGGGAGAAAGGCCACTCCTCTTTTGTGGGTAGAAGATTCTCTCTGTAGAGAAATTCTGAACAATCATACAACATTAAGTGGGGGAGAGGACCATCAGTGGACACAGTTCAGGGGTAGAGACATTGATGTTAGACTGTGAGATTTACCAATGAATGTGGCCCCATGGACAGAATCAATATTGGAGGGCACCTAAGTAAGCTGCTGTCTAAACATGAATAAGTTTTCCAATTGAGGCCAAGAGAAGCTGACAGAATGGGCCTGATAATCTGCTGAGCTTTAAGGCCTTGCCAGTTAGGAGCCTAGGTCTATCTTTCTCTTCACATAGGGTACATCTAAGGGAGGTGTGAGCCTCCTTGGAAAGGCACCCTGTTGATTTCCATTACCTAGCTGGCCTGGAAGGAGAGCTGGCCAGGCGAATGCTGGTGGCATCTCTAAGAGGAACTTTATAGTTCTGCCTGCAATGTCACTGACCCTACTTAACCATCTCCTCTGCAGTAGTGGTTACTTTCGAAGCTGGGCTGAGTGAACGAGCTTAGAGACAACAAGATCTGTGGCTCTGACCTGAAGTCCTTGGAATCCAGGGCAGTTCTGTTTGCAGTGATTCAACTCTTGGTTGGGAGAGCTGTTCATATGCTGACTTCTGCTGAAGCCCTGACTTTCCACATTGAAAGCCCCTGTAGTGGACTGACCTGTTGGGTCTCTTTGATGGCAGATCACTATACAGAGCAGCCTTAATCAGACTGCCACCTATCTTTACATTGCTACTGATGCCTAGCTTTCTTTTCTTCCTGGATTCATTAAAGCAGACCAGAGGAAGCAAGTCAAGGAGGTGCTGAAGTCCCAGTTAAGACTTGAGGTGAGATCTGGCATCCAAGATTGCCTTCTTGTACCCATGTTAGAGTTTCCCTGTATGTAGCTCTGTATCATAGACATTTCCAGGATTCCCTACAGATTGATCCACATATGTCATCTCCTCCCATATCTCCGATGCCCCTGTCCAGTGCTCTGGTTATTTCTGCAGGCTTTTTACCATAAATTCTAGGGCTTCTGGGACTCTAGGGGGCTCATTGCAACACCTAGGACTCTTGGGCCTCTAGCAGGTTCTAATCCACATCCAGGTCTCTCTAGTTCCTGGTGCTGTAGCCTGTATCCAACCATCCTCAGACACTGGAGCTGAAACACACTTTCAGGTCTCCCAATACATTGGAGCTGTAACTCACATTGGAGGTTCAAGCTGGCGTGGAAATCTTGGGCATGGGAAACACCAAGCCAACACTGGCTAATAGCTACTGAACCATGTACCAGGAATGGGTGTTCTTAGATGTATATTTATCTCTAAATATACAAAGTATATTTAGAGCTGCCTCCATGGACCTATAGACTACAGAGTGATTGACCTGCACTGATGGTGGAGCCAACATTCCACAGGAAATCTGTTGCACCTGCGTTGTGATCTGGGCACTGGCACAATATTCTTAGAAGACAGCACAGCATTGAGGCTTGAGCTGCTGGCTGAGAAGGCAAAGGAGGGTGGCAGTGTAATCAGCTCAAACACACCTCCAACTCAGGCACCACACCTGAAACCTGGGTGCTAAGACCTGCCTGTGGAAGACAGATGTTTACGTTCCATCTCAGGACTCATGGGTGCTTCACCTCATTCTGTTGTCAGCCATTTTATCTCTTTCCATGCCAGGGGGAAATACAAAGGAAGTTACAGAAGCAGACTGAGGGCTGGAATAAAGGATTCAGGTCAGACAAATGAAGGTCAGCATATCTCTGCTGGTCATTTTGCACAGGAAGGCCAGAAAGGACCGTGTTGTCTGAAGGAGAGTATCTGGGAACCTATCAGACCCATTCAAGCAGAAGTGAGGCTCGATTCAGAAGCCAATTTAGGTAGCATTGATGGGGCAGAATTAAGTGAGTAGGGGCGCGGATCTCTTCTCACTTGAGATGCTGTCTTTCAAAGCAAGGAAATTGGAAAAAGAGACTCCCGAGAGTGTAGAGTGAGGGAGCAAAGACTTTGGGACAACATGAATGCTTCTGACTTGGGAAACTGAATGACTGCCCTGTTACTAAGTGGGGATGTTTGGAGCAACAGTGGGTATGGAAGAAGTTGCAGAATGAGCCTGAAATAAGCTGCTAGATGAGGCTTCAACAGGTCTTCTCAGGTGGTTTGACGTGGGTCTGCAGTTCCACATAGGGACCACAGGTATTTAGTGGTTGTTGAAGTTCCAGGACTCTGGGAGTGCACAGTGACAGTGGAGAGTCCAGTGGGCTTCCAAACTACTAATGAAACTCCTCGGGGCTCAGAAAAAGGAAAAAGGTGAGGAAAATATTAGTTTATTAAAAAGAAACAAGAAGCAATTAAACACAACTTCACAAAATATGAAACTTTGAAAAACAGAATTATAAAATCTTCAGCTTTAACAATGCCCATTTTAGGCAACGTGACAACATCTAACACATTGCATTTCCATATGTCTAATATGTGTACTAAGATGTGGCCTCAGGGGTTTCTGAAATATCCAGTGGCTGTGGTCAGAAGAGACATTTTGTCTTAATGAAATTGTAGTTCCAAGCATCCCTACTGCTCTGATTCCTTGCACAACACCTCATATGTTTGTGGAGAAAGTCCACTTGAGCCAACTGGGTCCCAGGCATTCTACTGTACCTTGGCACTGGCATCTCTCTGCCATGTCTGAGTAGTGGTGTTCAGTGGCCTCTCTGGGTAGCAGCAGCCCATACTGTATCCAGGCAGTGTTATCCACATGGCACAACACTGCCCTTCTGGGTTCTGTGTTCCATTTCAAATGTTGACTCATGTGCACAGGCCCACAGGTTTTACCCTGCTACTGAAGCTGTTGGAGATACCATAAGAAAATGGTTTGCCATCATGCTGCAGACTTAGCATGCAGAGGACTAATAATTTGCCCTCTGCTTGCCTTATACCCCTTGTGGCTGTACTTAAGGCCTTCTGCCATCTCTCAGCAGTGGCTTCACTTTGCTGTCTCTGGCCAGTGGCTTATCAGTGCCATCTCTGGGTAGCAGCATTACAAGCTATCTCCAGCCAATTGGCATCCCCATGGCACCACTGCCTTCCTGGCTCTCTCTCTGTCTTCAGACATTCAGCCATGTGTTCAGATTCTCAGCATTGATGCTGGCACTGAAGCTGCTTGAGCCATTGCCAGTAATGAGTTCACCATCCTGTGGCCAACCTAGGAAATAAATGGCTGATGAGTGTACTTCATATTGACCAATCATCTGAAAAGATTGTGGAGTGAGTCAGATACCTCTCCAACTTACATGCCACAGACAAAACCTTCATGTTTCTGTCTCATGAACACAAAAATGCATTAATTTCCATTTAAATATTTAAGAGCAAGAAGTATATCTGAGCATCTCTGCATTATCTGAGAGAGTAGAGACAGGTTCATGATTGGTCAGCATGTAACTGGCTGAGCAAATATCTGACTGTTAACACCGTGTTCCCCTACTTACACCATTACACAAGCAATTACCATCCAGGAACATGAACGGAGGCCGACCCATATTGGCTGAATTACTGACATCGTGGTCCTTTCCTGGGCGCCTTTGTCCTAGCAAGGACAAAACTACCTCCTGCAGCCTTCACTATTTCGTAAGGCTAAGAGGGAAATACACTCTCATCCTAGTAGGAAGCTGTATTAGTTGGAGAAAAACTGTCAAGACTGTGTTCCCTGCCAGTTGAGCTCTCCCTATCTCCAGGGACAGTGATAGAGCAGCCTTCATTATACATGGGCAGAGGGCTAGGGTGAGATTGAGGCTTACACATAATGAGGGGCTGGAATCTCCTAGACTCATTAGCTCTGGCTCCAGATCCATATTGTCATGATCCCCAGGGTACTGATAGGGACATTTGACCCAGGAGGTGATCTCAAAAAGTTTATGGAAAGAGGAAGTAAAACATTAGTTTTGTTTGCACAAAATCATTCTGAAAACTCTGTTGTTTTTTCATGATACGTGCATTTTTCATAAAGTTTTGGAAAACTCCTAGGCATGAATTCAATAATTTCTTTTCAGGGATATTTGAAATATGCTCATTTATGACCCCACAACTCATCTGTCCTACCACGCCTCTACTTCAGAAAGGCAGTTTGAAACTGGAATGAACCAAGACTTAGTAGTCAGATATTCCTTGTCCTTCTGCTACTAGCCACTCAGCTGCATTAACTCCTTTGGGCCTTACTTACCTTAAGATTTTAGGAGAATAGCCATCTTAATAGCATGACTGAGAAAGTAATAAAGGAATGTGGGTCAAGGGCTTGGCATCCAGCTCAGCATGTCTTTAATACAAGGTAGATGGCACTAGGGCGTGGCTCTGAAAATCCTCATCACTTGTGGCATCTCATTGCCCTAGCTAGGTGAATCTCCTCAAAATAACCACTTACTTTCTGTGTTTATGTTCTGTTATCTGCCCTCTGCTCTTTCTCCTCCAAAGCACATTAGAGGTATCCTGCTCCGTGTTCTTTACCTTCTCTGTGACTTGTCCTCTTGTCAGCTTTGTGCTTACAGACCACATTCCATTGAGAAGTTACTTGTACGTCTGGAGGCTCCTACAGTCTGGTCCATCTGGCAGGACTGAAAGTAAAGAACCTGTTCAGAGAAAGGACATCATTACTGATGTCTATGGTTCTAAAAAAGAACTAACAGATGGAGATGAAGATATACAGATATTAATAATATATCTAGGATCATGTCATTGTAGAAAGGGTCCTATAACTATCAGAGGTGACAGTACAGACTGTATGCCAGTCTGTATGTCAGTCTGCCATCATTTTGTATTCCCCTTACTCACCAGGCGAGGTTGCTGGGAATCCACTCCTGTCTGAATTGTGTCTGTACTGTGTTGGCCAGTAGAAAAGGTACAATCTCCAAGATAATATCTGAGAATATGCAGGTCTGGGCCAGGGTATGCACATTGAAGAAGAGAGTCCAGAGGACTAGAAAGAGGGTCTGAGAGGAGGAGTCCGTGCGCAGACAGAGGAGAAGCAGGAACGGGCAGCAAGATAAACAGGGTGGGGAGTGGGTGACTTGGAGTCAACAGAGGCCAGGGTGCACTTAGAAGTCTTGGAGGTCTTGGGAATAGGAATGCAATTGTGGAAAGAGCATTTGGTCAGAGCAAGGAGACAGGCAGGGCAGACAGCTGGAGATTTCTTGTGCTGGAGGACAAGGACAGGCTTAGGTTTGCCAGCATGAGGAGTGAGGTAAGGCAGGCAGGTTGGAAAACAAGAATCTGAAGAAGAAAGAGGGTAAGGCTTGGATTGACGTGGGAAAATTAGAGGTAGCTTTTTCATCATTTTGTGTGAAAATTCTGCTAGATACTCAGCTGGCCAAAGTGAGTCACAATGAGTAACTGGACACATTCCTAGGACTATGGTCACTTTTATCGCATACACTATCCCCCAGGTTATTGCATCACAGAATGCACATTATAGCATGCTGCAAAAAGTGTCCCTACATGGACAATGTTGCAAAAACTGTCCCTACATGAAGGACATCTGTGGGTGAGACTCCATTGTAAAGAACTGATCATCAATGAAAGATGTACTCTTCTCTGAAGGGAGGAGAGAACTTCCACTTTGCTCATAGCCTTGCCTGAAAACTGATGTGTATTTGTGGGTTCAAGAGACTTCCACAGCATAGACATCTCATGTCAAAAGCCTTGGGTGGGCCAGTGCTGTGGCTCACTTGGCTAATCCTCCACCTGTGGTGCTGGCACCCCGGGTTCTAGTCCCATATGGGGTGCAAGATTCAGTCCCGGTTGCTCCTCTTCCAGTCCAGCTCTCTTCTGTCGCCTGGGAGGGCAGTGGAGGATGGCCCAGGTGCTTGGGCCCTGCGCCCGCATGGGAGACTGGGGTGGGAGCGCACTTGGCTCCTGGCTTTGGATCTGCACAGCATACTGGCCGTGGCGTCCATTTGGGGGGTAAGCTATTGGAGAAAGGAAGACCTTTCTCTCTGTCTCTCTCTCACTGTCTAACTCTGCCTGTCAAAAAAAAAAAAAGAGCCTTGGGTGATCCCTGGTATCATACATAAGAGTGTTAATTGTTAAATTAACAACAGGAGTCACTGTGTACTACCTACTCATGCAGAATCTATATCAAAAAGGGAGAGAACAATCCATCATGGGAAGTGGAACACACAGCAGACTCATAGAATGGCAGATGTCCTAAATAGCACTCTGGCCTCAGAATCAGCCCTTAACGCATTCGGATATGGCTGAAGAGCCCATGAGAGTATTTCAGGCATGGAAAGCCAAGACACTCTGTCAAAAAAAAAAAGAAGACCTAAATGAAAAATCTCTGCGAGTGAGATCCCAGTGGAAAGAACAGGCCATCAAAGAAGGAGGTACCTTTCTCTGAAGGGAGGAGAGAACTTCCACTTTGACTATGACCCTGTCGGAATAAGATCGAAGTCGGCGAACTCAAAAGGCTTCCATAGCCCTGGCAACTCATGACTAGAGCCTAGGGAGATTACTGATGCCATAAACAAGAGTGTCAAATTGTTAAGTCAACAACAGGAGTCACTGTGTACTTACTTCTCATGTGGAATCTGTCCTTAGTGTGTTGTCCAATGTCCTGGCCTCAGATCAGTGCAGCACCAGCTGTGGCGGCTATTTGGGGAGTGAACCAATGGAAGGAAGACCTTTCTCTCTGTCTCTCTCTCACTGTCTGTAACTCTGTAGAATAAATAAATAAAAAAATTAAAAAAAAGAAACTATAATGCCTTAGCCTTTGTACCAGTTGTGTAAATCTGTTGAGAATAGGAGGCACACCTAATTCAATGATCTTACATAGCAGATGTTCTGGAAAGATAGTAGGAACATCCCTTCCAATCAGTATTCATTTTATGAAAGTACAAGTGTATTCTGTAACATAAAGTGAGCCTCTCCTAAGTAACTCATTCTTGGATGACTCTGGCATGTATCTTCCATCCCTAGATGCCCCAGAAGACCATAGCAGTCCCAGTCCCAGCTATATATAGGTAGACCTGCAACTTCAGGGGCTGCATCTGAATTTGTGTTTAACATCCCTGGGTTTCTCAGATTTGTCATTAGTGATGTTGTGGGCTGAATCATTCATTATCTTTCGCAGGAGTCTGTCCTGTGCATGATTGGATGTTTAACATTATCTCTGTTTTCTAACCACTGGAAGTCAGAAGTAGCCTTTTCTTTCTCATACACACTCCCCAGCCACTGAAAACCATAAACATGTTGATTTAACCTTTCTCTTTCTTGGTGTCATTATGTACAAGCTCTGCTATCAGTTTCTCCCACACAGCAGTCAGGAGCCTGGTACTTCTGAAATCTAAACCATTTCATCTTACATTAAATGCTCTATTGCTGTGTATTGCCCTTTGTACAGTCCTAGAAACTTATCATTTTGGGCAGGGATGCAGAAAATCGTATTGCCAAGGTCCATTTGAATCCTTATAACATCATTCACAATCCATATAAAAATAAGATAAAATATGGAATCATATTCTATATGAGGTGCCAGCATTGCAGGCAGAGGATTAACCTACTGCACTATAGCATTGGCCCCCAAGTAGGATTTTAAAATTTATCTTTTGTTAATAACTGAGAAGCAGAAAGGGGGAGAGGGAGACACACATCCTATCTGACTGTTCATGCCACAAATGCCTGCTGTAGCCCAGGCTGGACTTGGCAACAGTCCATCCAGGTCTCCCACATGCATGGCCCAGATACAAGTTCTTTTGCCATCACCTGCTGCATCCCAAAATCTGCATTAGTAGGAGGGTGAAGTCTGGTGTCAGAACTGGAGATGTAACTGAAGTAGCTTTCCACTTAGAGTTCAAGCCTCAGTGTGCCCATCAACATGAGGTCCTCATGTTGACCTGACCTCTGGAGCCCTGATTTAATCTGCTGTTGGACTGTACCTCACTCTCCTTCACCTTAACTTGTTTCTTTGCTGCTTCTGGAAATTATCAACATGCTCCTATCTGAAGGATCTTAATATTTGGTTTCTTCTACTTTGAATTCCTGCCTCCTGTTCTCCAAATGATCATCCCCTCTTCCCTTCAGGTATCATCAGATACCATCTTACCAAGGTCATCTTCCAAGATCCCTGGTAGTCATTGTTCAGTAGATATAGCTATGACCTCTCCACATGGCTTCAATCCTAGCCATCTTCCTACCCCATTCTACCTCTAAGCCTTCCTTACCATTTGTCATGCCAAGTCCTGAACTTTTTTGTGTGTATATCCTTTCTTTAACAGAGTGAGGGCAGTGAGTTTTTGCGTTCTTGTCAATGCTTGGAATCCATTCTGTCTAACATAATAGAAACACAATGTATGCTATATGAGAAACTAAATTACAGAAGAATGAAGAAAATGTATTTTAAATTATTGTGATAAATCTGTGACTTGCTCCAAATCTGTGACTAGTCTGGGTGTATATGCCAGCCATTTTCAACCATTGCTTTGTTTTTCTAACTTAAATATAATTTCCATCAAGGACTCCTTGGGGGAATATCTGTAGGGTTTATAAATTTGCAAAGTAAATAAGATATGGAAAGCTATATAAAGTAATTTATGAAGTATGCATACAAGTTGTGTTGGGGTTTGTTAAGACCTAGTTTTGTCACTGAGGAAGGAATGTATTTGAGGATTTGGCAAAAGCAATGACCAGTTGCATGATACAGTTTATTGACAGCAACATACACAGGAGGAACTGAATGTAAGTACACCAGAGAACTAGCAGCATTCCCAGTGCCTGAGTTAGATTCTTACATCAGATTTTTCAAGTTCAGTGGACCCTTTCCCATATTCATTGTGGGTCTCTGTCTGTATCATGCCAATTTGTGTAACAGCTCTGACACATATTGTATGTTTCCTTAGCACCTTAAGTATCCTCCCAGTTTTTCCCTTTCATAATGAAGCAAATTTGGTCAAGAGTTAAAATAACCAACTTGGTAAAATACAGTGTTTGCCCAACTCCCCAGTGCATGGAGCTGGTTGAAATCTGGCTGTGTAATCCTTTTTTACAAGGGCCCAGTTGATGTTATGCGATAGTTGTGACACTTAATATTTTCCAAAGAGCAGGTTGTAGTGGTTTAGAGGCTGGTGATGTAGCACATTATTCAAAGCTTCTACCTGCGGCATTGCATCCCATATGGGCACTGGTTCATGTCTCCACAGCTCCTCTTCCAATCCAGTTCTTTGCTATGGCCTAAGAAAGCAATAGAAGTTGGCCCAAGAGCTTGTGCCCCTACACCCATGTGGGATACCCAGAAGAAGCTCCTAGCTCCTGACTTGAGATCAGCCCAGCTCTGGCTTTGCAGCCATTTGAGGAGTGAACCAGCCAATAGAAGACCTTTTTCTCTGTCTCTTCCTCACTCTTTCTTTGTAATTCTACCTCTCAAATAAATAAATAAATAAATTCTTATTTCGATAAATAAAATAAACTGTAGTGGTTTCACTGTGGTGCTGTTATAAAGAGATTGTAGACACTTGGAATAATGGATTGGAAAGGTTGTAACTGAGAGTGCAGGTTCACTATCTCACTGTTCTACTTCCAATCCACCTCCCTGCTAATGCACACTCAAAAATGTCCAAAATCTTGGTCCACTGCCAGCCACATGGAAGATCTGAATGGAGTTTCAGACTCTTGGCTTTGTCCTGGCCCACGCTGACTGTTGCAGTCCATTGGTGAATGAGCCAGCAGGTAGAAAATATAGTCTCTCTGTCTCTTCCTTTCTCTGTGTCACTATGCTTTTCAAATAAATAAGAATGAAATAATGGAAAATAGAATGTATCTGTTCATATGTCTGTGTTACAGGTACAGACAGATTGTTCAGAAGGCGTAGTAGGAATAAGCACTTAATGATTAATGCTATTAAGAAATATCAAAAAGATCAGTACTTCTCCCTGCTAAGGATATATAGAAACAGGAGTATCATGTGCTTTAGAGTTAATTTAAAACCTAGTACTTTCATGCTTTATTAATTGCTTTGGAACTATTATACTTAAGATTTTGATTGGGTGTGCTGTGTAAGATGTGCCTTCTAAAATGAAGTTAGAAAATACCAACCTTATTTTGCATTTTAAACTTATTTTCAAAATGGGATTGAGCTGATCAAAGTCCTTCTTCACTCACAAGTTTCTCTGATAAACCTGGTTATTTCAAGAGTGATTAGAAATGCATCATGTGGGGGCATGAATGCAAGAGATAAAGTCCAGCAGATGAAGGAGGGATTAGTAGTGATTTTGTTTGGTTCTGTGAAGTGTAGTGGATCACCAGCTCATGGGTATGCTGGCGGTACTCCACTAGTGTAGTGGATCACCAGCTCATGGGTCTGCTGGTAGTACTCTACCAGGAGTAGAGAGAGTGCAGTGGCTGCCTGTGGTCAAGGCTTACAGTGCCAGATCATGAGTCTTTCCACACATATCAATCTTAGATGATTAAAATAAGGTAATTGAAATATCTGATACGCTGTGGGTTTTTAGTTATTGTGGAATTCTTACAGTATGATGATTAAGGGTATAGATCAATCTTCAAAACCAGTTTGCCTGTGCCCTCTGAACAGTAGGAGTTTCATCTACCAGAGGAAGGAAATATGTTTGCCTCTCAGATGACAATGATCAAAATGAGGAATGTTAAAAACAAATGAGGAATGTTGGCTCTTATTGTTCTTTTTCTGATTCTGTGAACTGATAATTTCTGTATAACATAGTAAGCTCCGTGTAGAAGACATTTAAGGAATAGTGCATAAACACATCGAGGAATAACTGACACATAGCAGGTTGACTACCTCAGGATGATTTCTCTGAATGTACTCTGAAGTTGAAGTAAGAATCAATCAGGGCCGGCACCGTGGCTCAATAGGCTAATTCTCCACCTGCGGCACCGGCATACCGGATTCTAGTCCCAGTCGGGGCACCGGATTCTGTCCCGGTTGCCTCTCTTCCAGGCCAGCTCTCTGCTGTGGGCTGGGAGTGCAGTGGAGGATGGCCCAAGTGCTTGGGCCCTGTACCTGCATGGGAGACCAGGAGAAGCACCTGGCTCCTGGCATTGGATCAGTGCGCTGCACCAGCCGCAGTGCACCGGCTGCGGTGGCCATTGGAGGGTGAACCAATGGCAAAGGAAGACCTTTCTCCCTGTCTCTCTCTCTCATTGTCCACTCTACCTGTCAAAAAAAAAAAGAATCAGAACAGGAAAGAAATCAATTTTAAGAACAAAGAAAGGAGCCAGTGTTGTAGCATAGTGAGTAAAGCTGCCGCTTGCAGTGCCAGCATCCCAAGTGGGCGCCACTTCTAGAGTCCCAGCTGTTCTACTTCAGATCGATCTCTCTGGTATGGCCTGGGAAAGCAGTAGAAGATGGCCCAAGACCTTGGGCCCCTGAACCCACATGGTAGACCTGGAAGAAGCTCATGGCTCCTGGCTTCGGATCGGCATCGCTCGGGTCATTGCACCCATCTGAGGAGTGAACCAGCAAATAGAAGACCTCTCTCTCTCTCTCAGAAAGAATTCAAGTGTGTTCTACCTCTCTTTCTCTCTCTGTAAATAAAAAGCTTACAACTTAAAAAAAAAAAAAAGGAAGAACTTGAGTGAGCCACGGCTGTAGATGTGAAATAGAAAGAGTGTGTGTGTGTGTGTGTATGTGCAACAGTAGGCATTTGGCATCCCTGGAAGTCCATTGAGGGCAAGTATGGTGAGATGTGGCTGAAGGTTCAGGATGTCTTCTACTTGAAAAGTTTTGGGTTTCTCCAGTGGCAGGAGAAGACACCCAGGGACTTTCTTCACAATAATGATCGGGTAGTGTTCATGTCTTTAAAGATGGTAGTGGAGCTTATGTAAATGATGGACTTGAGAGACACACAGTTACTGGATTGAAGACCCAGAAGTCTAGATGAGTAATGATGATGACCTAAGAATGCTAGTGGGTTGGGAAAATTAGACTGAGAAATATTTAAGAAGCTGAATGAGCAGGACTGGTTAGTGGAACTGGGTATAGGGAGTAAGAGAAGGGCAGACTCCAGCTGACACCCAGGTTTTAGTCAGAGTGACAAGTCAGAAGGTAATAAAGCACTGGCTAGGGGCTTTGCATGTGGGAACCCCAGTCTAGGAAATGATAGCATGTTTAATTTTGGATTTGCTGAGTTTTAGATTGTCTGTTGGAAAGAGTTTGAAAGTTTATTGCATTTGGATATGAATTGCATGTATGTATTCTTGTAAGGAATTCAGAAGCCATGGATTTTTAAATGAGACTTAAAGCTTCTAAAGGTAGTAGAAACCCTCAAGATACATAAAGATCATTTCCAGATTGTTGCTTTGTTTGCTTCCCTAGTGGTTCAAACCATAAATAGGTGAAATTTCCAGGAAGTGTCATGTGGGGGACGCTGAGTCCGGAGAGGCCTAGAGGAAACTTCCTGAGCCTGCCTCAAATTTGAAAACCTGACTTCAAGTTTCAAATCCCTGGTAGCAAACACCCCAGCCCCAGGGCGCTTCTGCCTAAGGATCATTAAGGTGGTATAATAGGAGTGGCTAAGACCCTTTTGCATCACAACACCCTACCCCTTGCCCACATCTGCTCATCTGTTCTGTACCATCCTCTGTACCTCAGCTATATATACACCTCCCTTTTACAATAAAGTGAGACCCTGCTTCGACTGGGCTCCACACCGCGCCTGATTGTCCCCCGGGTTTGGGGAAGGCTGAGTGGCAGGTGGCTCACTTTCCCCTCCTCGGTCAAGGCAAGCTGTGGGCAGCCTGCCTAATTCTCCGGCGGTGGCGAGGAACAGTCACCGCAGCATCAGACCATAGATTAGATTTGGGATGATTCAGTGTATATCTGTAATATCAGTTGTAATGTATCCCTTTTCATCACTGATTTTATTTGAGGCTTCTTTCTATATTACTCCATGATGTTTTGCCATTTTATTTGCCTTTTTATAGCCAGCTGTTTATTTCATTATCTTATTTCTCCTACTGATTTTGTGCTTGAAGTGTTCTTGTTTTCCACCTTTACTTACAGCAGTAAGTTGTTTATTGAAGATGTTTCTCTCTATTTCATATAGGCACTGGTTGTTATGGCTTTTCTGGTACTATGTTTGCTATTTCCCATCATCTGGGATATGTTGTGTTTGATTGTAATTAACAATTAACTTCTAGGTTTCTCCCTAGATCAACTATTTGCTAAGGAGTAAATGTTTTAATTTCAATTATCCATATGTATTTTAAAGTTGTGCTTGTTATTGATTTTCCTTTTTATTGAATTGATATCAGAGAGCATATTTTATATAATTTATACCATTTTTTAAGATTTATTTATTTTTTTATTTGAAAGAGTTACAGAGAGGCAAAGGCATAGATAAAGAGAGAGGTATCTTCCGGATATCCACGGCTTCACTCCCCAGATGGCCACATGGCTGGAGCTGTGCTGATCTGAAGCCAGGATCCAGGAGCTTCTTCCAGGTCTCCCATGCATGGACAAGGGCCTAAGAACTTCGGTCATTTTCCACTGCTTTCCCAGGCCATAGCAGAGAGCTGGATTGGAAGAGGAGAAGCCATGTCTTGAACCAGCATCCATCCATATGGGATGCCAGTACTGCAGGCTGCAGCTTTACACCACAGTACAGACCCCTATAATTTATATTGTTGGAAATGTATTGAGACATTTTTGGTGATATGCTGTCTCCTAGAAAAGTTTCCATGAACTGTTGAAAAGATGTGTATTCTGTAGCTGTTTGAAGGCATGTTTTGTAGATGTGTGTTATCTGTCCATTTATGAATCAAGATTTTAATATCCCCTACTAAAAAGGAGTTTAACGATTTATATATGTTAATGATTGCTTTACATACTTGTATATTCCAAATCATGGCAAATATTCAGTTACAAGAGTAATTTCCTTCATGTCCCGGCTGCTCCACATCCTATCCAGTTCTGTACTGTGGCCTGGGAAGGCAGTGGGAGATGGCCTACATCCTTGGGGCCCCCAGCTGCGTAGGAGACCTGGAGGAAGTTCCTGGCTCCTGGCTTCGGATCCATGCAGCTCCAGCCATGTGGCCATCTGGGAAGTGAATCAGCAGATGGAGGACACCCCCCTCCCTCCCTCCATCCCTCTGCTTCTTTATAACTCTGCCTTTCAAATAAGTAAATCTTTAAAAAATTCAAGTAATCTTTCAAACAATTTTTAAAAAGGAGTAATTTCCTCTGGTAAAGTGCTTTGAATTCTTGGTCATTATTTAATGACCCTCCTTGTTACTTCTGTGCTTTGTATTAAAATATTCTTTATAAAGCAGATAGCAATGAACTTCTACCTGGATCTGAACCCTCATCCCCTGTGGCATCACCTACTGTTCCAAGTCTCAGCTGACATCCTTAATTTAGCTATAAGGCTCCATTCCATGTAACACCTTACTTCCTTCTATTGTGCTCTATTAGTCTGCTTATTTCTCTGATCCTTCATGATGCGATATGACCATACAATCCCCAATTCCCATCCATCTTCCTATATAGACCCTATATCCTTCCTCCACCAAACGCTACTCTAAGACAGTAGAGAAGAAGAAGGAGTGCTTTTCAGGAAACACATCTTCTTCCCTCATTCTCGATGCAGTCTCCTCCCCAATTCTGGTGTTGCTATAGATCATACCTTTCCATGTAACTTACCTGATGTGCTGTGCCTCATCCTGTGTGTTCATCTCATACAAGATGTCCCAAAACTCTCTGCTTCCTGACTTAGGCACCTGTTTTCTATGCTGTTCCCAGAATTATCCTACATTTTCTTTACTTTCCTGTTTACTACTTGTTGTTTTTTTTTTCTTGCAGAATTGTGGAGCATTCTCCCATCTAGGCATATCATTAGTGATTATCACATAGTAATATAATAACTGACAATTTACTGAACATCTTGTACCAGATATTGTTCTAACCACTTCTGTTAGTTTAGTTCTCATAGTAACTCTTAGTCACAGTGATGTTAAAAAGTCTGCTCAAAATCACAAGTTAATGAGTGGTTGGACTAGAATGTGAACTCAAGTAGTGTGACTCCAGAAACTCTGCTCATAACATCAACATCTAGATGTTTGTTGACTGAATGAATGCCATGTTATGGCTGTTACAGACATGTTTGTCTATATGACAGTTAATAAATTGGCATTGTAGTTGAATACGTCCATCTGTGTCACCCTGGTTACTATGGATACATTTTCCAGCATCAGAGTAAAGAAATCTAATGCTTGTTCCAAGGTCACACTACACCAAGGGACCCCTCTCCTCTGTCTTTTTCTCTCTAAGTGGGATTCTCAAATGTGAGTAGAATTCTCAATCCATATTCCTACAGCTTATCATGCCAAGACATGAATTTTACAGTGTTTGGGTGAATTAAAGGAAAACAACATCACTGTCCATGGTCAGAGACTAATTCTCTTCCTTCCTGAAGGTCCCCCTGAATTTAAGTAACATTAAATCCTTACTATCTGCCCCATGCCAGGTCTTGTGCTGTGGTACCAGGAAGCAGTTAAACAAGGGCATCTGAACCCCCAGTCTAGAATGGAACTCTCCAGGATGGTGCCTGCAAGGCATTTTTCAGTGGTCCCATTGGACTACATTTCAGCAGAAATGAACATTTATAGTTGTTTCCCTGAATTTAGTGGTCATTAGCCCTTACTAAAATGAGTTTATAAGCAAAGTGAATTGATAAAGAGTTTCTGTCTATAGCCAGCCTAATGTAGATTATAGTTGAAAAGGCACAGAAGGTTGGCAGTAAATTCAGGAAAAAGGAACAGTGTTTATGGAGATAAAGCAATGGAAAAAGGCGTTATATACTAAGGATTTCTATATACTTGGAAAGGCTGCAGATAAAGATGCACACGTGTGTGGAGGTCTTAGCTGTGTCTGGCACACAGTATGCACTAGAATCTCTATGAAGTGCATATGTGTGGAGTTGGGAGAGGGAAGTATCTTGGATCTGGATAGGAAGCAGAACTTGACCCAATGGGCCTTTTACTGTATACTCATGGCTCACAATTTCAGCTCAGAAATGTTGAAGTGACTGCAATGTTTGACAGAGGATTGATATGATCAACTTGTTCTCTTAGCCTAGCTGTAGCTACAGATGGTGACAAGAAGAGTGGGAAGTACCAGTTTGTATGAAGGAGAGTAGCCAAGAACCTATCATTCCCACAGAGAAGCAGTAATTTACTGAGATGTAGATTTAGGCACTATTGAGACAGTGGAATCACTGTTGAATAAGGGTAGTGATCCTGCCTCATGTGTGATGGTGTCTTTAAAAGGGAAGAAACCTAAAAAGGGTGATTTTTGAGTGTGTAAGGGGTGAGGGAGAGAATCATTGGGGACAACTTCATGTCTTATCACAGGGAGTGTAAATGACTGGCCCTGTTGCCTAGAGGATGTTCTAGAACAGGAGTGCATGTGAAACGGGGTGCAGAATGAGCCTGATTTCAGTTCCTGAAGGGGAGGGGCCTTCTGCAAGTCATCCAAGGTTGTCCTGCGGTGGTTCTGGAGTTCCATCTGATGCCTAGTGGCATTTCTGGGGCCACTGATATATCAGGACTATATAGTACAGTCAGGAGAATTGGGTGTACCATGGACTTGTAATCCACTAACCACTCTACCTGGGGTTCAGGAAAAAGAAAATGGAGAGGGAAAACATTAGTTTATTTAAAAGAAACAAGAATCCAGTAAAGAGCAACCCTAAATTTTTTTTTAAAAAAATGAAAAATAGAATTATAAAAGCTTCAATGTTTACAATGCCCATTTATGGGGCAAGGCTGCATGTCCATGTATCTAATATATGTGCTGTGTTGTAGCCTCAGAGATTCCTGAAGTATCAACAAAATCTGAGGACAGAAGAGATGTTTTCTAAATGGGTAACTGCAATTCCCGCATTCCTCCTTCCCTGGCGCCTTCTGGAGTTTCTGCAACATTGAGATGAGCTTCCTTCTGAAAATATTCTTGAGCTAATCACGTCCAAGGCCTTCTACTGCACCTTGGCACTAGCATCTCTCTGCCATGTCTGGGCAGTGGCGTGTCAATGCCCGATCTAGGTAGCAGCATTCCATGCTGCCTCCAGGCAGTGGTATCCACGTGGCACAGCACTGCCCTTCTGGGCTCTGTGTCCCATTTCAATAACAATCTCATGTGTACAGCTTCTCTGGTTTTAGCATGGTGCTGAAGCTGTTAGAGATACCATAAGAAAAGGGTCTACCACCATATGGCAGGCATACCAGACCCATGTAGCTGAATCCCAGGCCTTCTGCCACTTCTAGGCAGTGACTTCTTTCTGCTGTTTCTGGCGAGTGGCATGTCGGTGCCATCTCTAGGAAGCAGCATTCCATATCTCTAGGCAATGACATCCACATGGCACTCCACTTCCCATTTGGATCACTCTGTGTCTTTGGACACTCATCCATGTTCCCAGCTTCTCTAAGAACTATCCTGCTACTGATGCTGGCTAAGTGTCGCTCCCCCTCTTCATGGAGGAACGACACTAAACCCTGCCTAGGCTTCATATCCGAGTCACGGCACCATTATGTCGCTCCCCCTCTTCGTGGAGGAACGACACAGGACCCTGCGCTGTTCTTTCGTCTGCTCGGCCCTCCCCAGGTTTGCCGCTGGTTCTTCCCGGGTTGGCTACCGTCCCTTCCACCTCCGTGGAAGGGCGGTTCCCCCTGCCACATTCCCCACTTCCGCGGGGGAGCGGCACACTGCCGGCCGGCTCTCTCGGGGGCTGCACAGGTGTTCCTTCAGATAGATGTTCCCCTTAGATGTTCCTGGTGCATGTTGTCTCTCTCCTCCTTTATAGTCCTCTTCCACCAATCCCAACTCTGCTACCCACACGCCGAGTATGCTGCTCTCCTCCAATCAGGAGCAGGTCCTACAGTTTCTTGGTTGAACTGGAGGCAGCTGCGTAGAAGCTGTTACTCCCTTCTCAGCGCCATATTGTGGGAGAGCAGATGCATAGAATAAGCCTTAATTCCAGTAACTCAGTCCAGTCCGGGTTGCTCCCCACAGATCCCCCTTTCTTTTTATTTTTTGGCGTTGATACGCGCCTGTCTTCGGTGTCCCGCGGCACACACTCTGCTCTGCTTGCTAGAGTTGCCCACAGGTGCTTACAAGTCCTATCAATCAGGCAAACCGAATCCGGGTCCTCTCTTTGCCATGTTGTGAGGAGGTTTTTAGGCGCTGATGTGTGCCTGTGTTCGGTGCCCTGCAGCGCATGCTCTGCTCTGCTAGAACTGCCTGCAGGTGCTTACAAGCCCTAGCAATCAGGCAAACCGAATCCAAACCTTCTCATTGCCGTATTGTGGGGAGACTTATTGGTGTTGATAACGTGCCTGTCTTCGGTGACCTGCGGCGCATAAGCTGCTAGCCGCCCGCAGGTGCTCACCACCTCCTTAATCAGGCAGACCGAATCCAAGCTCTCTCATTGCCATGTTGAGGGGAGGCCTTATTTTTGTCTATTTCTCTATCTCCGGGCATTCCTATCTTTCCCATTTTACTTCTATCTGCCAGCATTCCTATTTCTCTCATTTTACTTCTAAATTTCTGTTTCTCTTATCCCTGCGGCTTCCCGGCACCCGCCCTGCGGCGGGCTCCCGGCTCTGCGCGGCTCTGTTTCGCGCGCACACTCCGTGGTCTCCACGCCCTTCGCGCCCGCACCACGGCCTCGCGCCAGCCCCGCGTTCCCTATCTATTCACGCCCCGTGCTCTCTCTGCACGCGGCGGCTTCCGCGAATCACACAGCGTAGCTCACGTCTCCGCCGCTGGCATTCAATCTAAGTTCCCCGGGCTAACCTGGCGAATTCAACCTAGCTTACGCGTCTCCGCCTTATGGTTTGGCTTCCCGTCCTTTGCTCCCCGGGCTAATCTGACGGATTCCAACCTGGCGGCCCACGTCTCTGCCTCTGGTTCCAGATTTTCGCCTTTTGCCCCCCGGGCTGACTTAAAGAATTCCAAGCTGGCTTACGTCTCCGCCTCGGCCTGCACTCGTGGCTTCATCCTCCCTAACATTTTTCTCTACCCGGTATGTTTCCCTAAGTTTTCTTCCAACAATATTCCTCCCTCATTTCTCCTGGCCTCTCCCCACAGTCCGTATCCAAGTCTAAGTTTCTTATAGGTTTCACTTTCACTTTCAACCTGCAGTCCGTATCTGAGTCTAAGTTTCTTCTTGCTTTCACTTTAAATCCTAACTTCTTTCCCACAGTCCATATCCGAGTCTATGCCTAGGCTTTCAATAGCTTCTTCCGGCACCTTTTCTGTCCGGCTTTTCCCTAGGCTCTTTGCTAGTCTCTCTCTCCGGTATTTTCCACTTCTTCCCGTTTCTTCCCTCCTAGGTCTCCTAATCCGAGTCACGGCACCATTATGTCGCTCCCCGTCTTCGTGGAGGAACGACACAGGACCCTGCGCTGTTCTTTTGTCTGCTCGGCCCTCCCCAGGTTTGCTGCTGGTTCTTCCCGGGTTGGCTACCGTCCCTTCCACCTCCGTGGAAGGGCGGTTCCCCCTGCCACATTCCCCACTTCCACGGGGGAGCGGCACACTGCCGGCCGGCTCTCTCGGGGGCTGCACAGGTGTTCCTTCAGATAGATGTTCCCCTTAGATGTTCCTGGTGCATGTTGTCTCTCTCCTCCTTTATAGTCCTCTTCCACCAATCCCAACTCTGCTACCCACATGCCGAGTACGCTGCTCTCCTCCAATCAGGAGCAGGTCCTACAGTTTCTTGGTTGAACTGGAGGCAGCTGCGTAGAAGCTGTTACTCCCTTCTCAGCGCCATATTGTGGGAGAGCAGATGCATAGAATAAGCCTTAATTCCAGTAACTCAGTCCAGTCCGGGTTGCTCCCCACAGCTAAGCAGTGCCCTGGATATAGTTTACCATCATGTGGCAGACCTAGGGAGTAAATGACTGATGAGTGGCTTCATCATGAGTAATCATCTTCTGAAATGATTGTGGACTGAGTCAGATGCTGCTCCACCTTAAAGCACATGCCACAGTCAAAACCCTCTGATATCTGTCTCATTCACATACAAATTCATTCATTTCTGTTGAAGTGCTTGAAAACAAGAAATGTATCTGAGCCATCTCTGCATTAATAGTAAGCCTGGGAGAGTAGGGACAGATGCATATTTGTTCAGGCTTGCTTGCTGACAAAAATCTGACCTGTTAAGCCCTATGGTTTCTCCTACTAATGCCCTTACATCATCCAGACACATGAACAGAAGCCATCTCTTATTGTCTGAGCCACAAAAACACCTGTAATGCTGATCTTTTTGAGACTTTCCCTGGTCTGTGTACCAAGGCTTAGACTGCCTTCTGCACTCTTCACAGTTTCCTAGGGCTAAAAAGAAACTATGTTCTTATTCTACAGAGAAGCCACATTGTTAGCTGGGGAACAGTTGGAAAAACTGTGCCCTGCCACCTGAGCTATCTGACAGCCCCTCGCCCTAGAGAGTGGTAGAGCAGACCTCACTACATATAGGGAGGCTATAGATAGGGGCTGAGGCTCAGACATAATGCAGGATCAGAATCTCTGTAGACACATTTTCTTTGGCTCCACATTCATAATTCCAAGGTTATTGATAGGAACATTTCACACAGGAGGTGAACTCACGAAGTACTATGAAAAGGGAATTAAAACCTTAGTTTAATTGGCAGAAAAACTTTTGGAAATCAGTATTGTTTCTCATAATATCTGTACTTTTCATTAACTTTTGGAAGACTTCTCATATGCATTAAAATAATCATTTCTGCACAAGAACATCTTTAAATTTTTCCAGGAGTGCCTAAAATATAATGCATTGGAGTGAACTAGTGAACTTGACATTTTGAGACTCAATGATTGCTTATAGCCCTTACCTCTTCTGTTGAGGAAAAGTCTTTTTTGCCTTCATACTATTTGTTGAACACTTACTTAGTGTGCAGTTAACCTTATGATCATTAAGTAAACTGAAAGTAGATCTATGTAAAAATTAAGAATGGGAATGGGGCAGGGAGGAGGAATGGTTGGGGTGGGGGGGAGGGGAGGAAGTAATGTTATGTTCCTATATCTGTATACATGAATACATGAAACTTTTATAACTGAAATAAAGTTCCAGGAATATTTGATATAACATCAATTATATCCTCACAACTCGTCTGCCCTACAAACTCTCAACTTTAGAGAGGAAATTTGACAATGGAATGAACCTTATATTTGAAGTCAGGTGTTCCTTGTCCTTCCACTTCTACCAGCTGAAGTGGCAGAATTTCTCTTGGCTTATTTAACTCATATGAAAAATTGGGGGACTCTATCTTAACAGCATGGTGGAGAATATATTAAAATAATGTATAGGGCTTTGTATACAGCTCACCACGTCCTTAACAAAAGGAAAATAGCACTACTGCTTGGCTTTGAAAATCCTCATCACCTGTGACCTCTCTCATTGTTCCATGTCACAGAAGGTATCATTACTCTACCCAGGAGTGTCCCCTCAAGATAACACCTTCCTTCCTTTGATCACCCTCTATTACTCTGTTGTGTGCTTTTGCAGGGTGCTGTGTGACCCTCTTCCCATGTTCCACCCCACACTCCACACAGACACAACATCCTTCCTCCATTAGATTCTCCTCTTAGATAGTAGAGGGGAGAAAGAAGGACTTTCCAGGCAAGACATCACTCTTCCCTCATTTCTAGATGTGGCCCCTTCTCCCTGTGTACTGTGGCCCTACTGGAAGACTCCCAGTACTCCCATACTGATGTTGTCCCTCATTGTGCTTTTCTGTATAAATCACCTGTATAAATTACTCAACCTGTGATCACCTCCACCAAGAAAGTTCCTAAAACTGTCACCTGAGTTAAGGGACAAATCCTATGATGTAGCCACACCAACTCTATTCCCTACTTCCTTATCTGTTTACATAGAAAGGTACATACTTCTTGTTGTCTTCTCCATTAAGGTTCAATAATACACCAGGCTCCATAACTGCATCGTAGATTTGGACACATGGTAATAATGAAAAAAAAAACACATGTACCAGAGGCTTTTGCAAATACTTTCATTATTGGAATCCTCAAAATGAATCTCATGGGTACAAGGATTTTAAAGAGTTGTGCCCAAAACCTGCAATTGAATTACTAATCTTTGACTAGATGTGCCACCAGAAAACAGGGTAATAGCATCAAACATCTAAATGTTCTCTGAATGGGTTAAATCTTGAGGAAAATAGTAATATGTTCACATGGAGTAATAAATTGGCATTAGGTTTGACTATATAAGAATTTTGTGAGTTTGGGTAGTGATTACAATTTCTGAGATGCAGAATACTCTGAAACTTACCCCTGAGAGGTTTCATAGTCCTCTTCTCTGTGAGACCTGTGTCATCCTGTGTGCTGTATCTCAGTGTGTCTCAACCCCAGGACTACCAGCTGCATGTTCCTCCATGTTACCATCTAATGACATGGAGCCTTCAGGCATTCCTGGGCTGTAGGCTCACCACTTTATGCTGTAGGAATGTGTTTCCCTGCTTTTTATTCCAATTTCTTGCACCTTATGAGAAATAATTCACATCAGTGAATAAGCACAATAATTAGAGCAGTTTAAGTGAGAGTGAGTATACATACAGGCATAAGTGTGCTAACACACAAGGAGAAACACTGCTCATGGAGGGCCATAAAAAGAGAGCTGACCATGAGGAGAGAGCATGACAGATGGCTGAGAATGTGCTGTGTCCAGTAACCCGCTACATGGAGTAAGGGGTGAGTCTCTCCTTGAATATACAAGTGAGGTGGAGTGAGGGCAGAATTTAGTGTGCCTGAGGTCATCTGGGAAAGTGTCATGGTGTTTCCACCTGGAGCTCAGTGTTCAAGTGCTCAGGGTACCCCCTCCTCCTGGTTCTCAGTGAGGCTCAGGTGCAACATGGGAAAGTGGGTATGCTGTATTTGCATGTAAGGAGGTGGAGTTGTGTTGCAAACATGAGACTGAAACTGCAAAAAATATTCCATCTTTTCATTCCCTACTAACTCCCTGCTATCTGGGCCCACTCTCAATGTATTCTGTTTCGAAGAATTAGTTGCAGCTGATTTCCTCCTAGACACAAAATAAGGACATTCAACTGGTTTTTGTTTGTTTCTTCTTGGTAGTGGAGGTCAGATGTGGAGAGACGTTTGATCTTGGGTGACTTCTAAGAGGCTTCTCTCACTTCCCTCAGTTTCACTCACTAAACATCAGGGGCAAGAGAATCGCATACATCATTTCCACGATACATTTAAATGTTTCTCTTGGGGTTGGGTGATTGAGAAATTGAGGCTAAGAGAGGTGGAGGTCTCACAAATAGAAAAAAGTTGAACTCTGATAATAACTCAAGACTGTATGGCTCCAGAGCTACTAGGTCACGCAGAAGCCCTGATGATGAGTTAAGTTCTGTACAGCAAGGGGCACGAAGGGCTACATGTGTATGTAGCTGTGTAGCAGGAAGGGGATTGTCCATGCCTGTCTGGTGGTGTTTAGGGTAACAGAAGTCACTTTGTGGGATTCTTGGAGTCATGAGCTGGCCCAATGAATATGTGAGTTCTCCAGGGGTCCAGAAGTGATCAGAACAACAAGAAGTGTAGACATACAAGGTGTGCAGAATTGTGCTTGGAAGCTAATGAATTTCAAAGTCAGCTGAGTAACAGAGTCTCCACCTTGACATCACACACAAAATAACACCAAAACTCAACTGTGTGTGTGTGTGTGTGTATGTGTGTGTGTGTGTGTGTGTGAGAGAGAGAGAGAGAGAGAGAGGGAGGGAGGGAGAACAGCTGGAGGGAGGATTGGAAGGACACATTAAGGAAAACAGAAGATTAGTTTTCAGCTGTAGCTGGGAAGATTTTCCTAAGCAGCACTAAAAAACCACAAGCAATAATGAAAGAGTGGCATATTGGACAAGTTAAAAGGCAAAGCTTCTTGAATGATGACAACTACAAGCAGAGTTAAAAGAGAAGTGTGAGAGAAACTTGAAGTTGTGTATTTGCATTTCTTCCTTAATAACAGGAGTCTTGTGTTATATGGGATGATAATGGGCTGAAACTGCATTTCTGAGGCTCCCTTGTGGTTACTTGGGACCTTTTCTATGTAATCAAGGATAAGCAGCTGCTAACATTTGATTTTATGGATAAGGGAACAGAACTCAGGCATATTAAGTGACACCCAATCCCCCATCCTGCTCACTTGGAGATCTCACTAAGCAGAATATCTTCAGCCACCTTTTTGTGTGCCACACTCTGCTCTGAGCACATTACAAATACTCCCTCAAATAATCCTCATAGCATCCTTATGAAATAGGGTTCAGTGGTTTATATCACATATTTTCATTATTTAGTATGGAAACTGAGTCATGAAAGGATGTAATAACTCACCTGAGGTCACACAGCTAGTAGTCAGTAGCCAAAATTCAAACCCATACAAACCCATTCCCCTGCTCTATTCTGAGCCATTACCCATGTTGTTACCATGTATCCTGTTGTTTACCGAGTGAGGGCCATTGCTAACCATAGGCTCTGGGATCCATTCAGTTTTCTGACCTTGAAATGGTGTCTCTGGGATTTTCTTCCTTGGTCCTTGGGCAGCATGGTGAGTGAGATTCTAAAACCTATGTGGGAGTCAAGGCTTTCTATAGTGAAGAATCAGGCTTTGTGTCCCATAATTGCCTCTGTGCCCTTGACTCTGGCTACCTAGTTCGTTAGAGCAGAGCATCCTGTCCTCAGAGGCTTGCCCATGCCTTGAAATTAGAGTGGCTAATTCCTCCTCTCATTTGTCAACAAATATTTTTGAGCACAAAACTGTCTCAGGGTACATTCTGAGCCATAATATTAAAGCAATAAGTGAAAAGGACACAGTCTATGCTCTCTGGGCTCATGGTCTAGATAGAGTGAAAGTAACACAGTGTATTCAGGTGGAGAAGACACCCCAAGCATAACAGTGACTCCTGCTATGTGGAAATAAATAGAAAACAGGAAATAAAGAGCAGGGGAGTGACTGCAGCTAGGGAGTTTGGATGCCAAGTAGGAGCTATCCTTTGGAAGAAGAACACCCTACAGGAAGCAAGAGCAGAGGTCCTGGGGCATGAACAAGTTAGCAACACCTCAGCAGGAAGGTCATAAACAGCCTAGTAAAATACTTATAATTGAAATAAATATGGCTGCCAACACCTTGTATATTTGTAACCTACAAATAGTTGACCTACCAAGTCTTCATTTGAGAGAGGCACTTGAACAATAGAATGAACCTGGCTTTTGTAACTATATATTCTCTGCCACTGGTAGCTTCCCACAGGGCTTACGTTTTTTGACTCTTTTCCTTCACCTGTACTATGGGAGGAATATGTCATTTTAGCAGGATGAATGAGAATGGATTGAAGGAGTGAGAAGCAGGGTCTTGGTGTCAATGTGGGCATGTCATTGAAACCAGGCAAATGACAATGATACTGTCTGGCTCTGAAGCCTCATCTCCAGTATCTTTCCCCACTGCTGTAGTCCCAGCTGCCATCCTTACTCAAGCTGAGAGTTCCCCTACAAATACTGTGTATTTCCTTTGATAATCCTCTAATTCTTTCCCCATCATGATGGGATGGACCATAAATCCTCACATCCCACTGATTCTCCTACATAGATGCTACATACTTCCTCCACCAAATTCCACTCTAAGACAGTAGAGGTAAGGGAAGAGTGCTTTCCAGGAAAGATGTCTTTCCTCCCCCATTCCAGAAGTGCCATCCCTCTCTTTGTACTGAGATCACACTACACTACTCCCAGTCCTCAGACCATGCTGGTGTTTTTCTTTATTGTGACTTCACATAGAATTTACGTAATGTGCTTTGCTTCAACCTGTGATGAGCTCCTCCAAGAAGACTTCATGGGACTCTCTATTCTCAGATTTAGGATCTGTTTTCTATCCTGCCAAATTTTTTCACTCTCTGTTAACTTTCCTGTTTACTACTTGTTTTTCTTTCAAAATTGTACATCTTCCCATCCACCCCATCATACTGACTGTCTCAAGGTAATATACTGACATCCTGTATCCAAAGCTGTTTTAACACTACCATTACTTTGCTTCTAATGCCAACTCTTAATCTCATCAATATCAAAATGTTAGTTCAAACTCAGCAGTTATTTGTGGCAGGGCAAGAATGTGAACTCAGTGTGATTTGAGAACCTTTATTCATAACATCCACATCTAGATGTTTGGTGAATGAATGCCGTGGTATGGCCATTTAGAACATATTTGTTCATGTAAGAATTAATTTATTGGCAGTGTAGTTTAGCATGTCCATCTGTGTCAGTCTGGTTAGTATGGATCCATTATAAGCATCAATATAGAGAAATCTAATGCTCCTTCCAGGGCCACACTACCCATAGGAAAAATTTTCCTCTATTCTCTGTTTAGTCAGATGCCTTGATTTACCATCCACATGTTCCTACACATTATCATGCCATACCTGAGCTTTATAGTGTTTGCATCAATTACAGAAAAATCCCAACACAGTCCATGTTCAGACACTATCTCTCTTCCTTTTCTAAGGACTACCTTGTCAGGCACCATTAAATCCCTACTGCCTGTCCCCAGTCTGGGCAAGAGGAAACAATGTTGAAAAGGGCTTTCAATCCTCCCACTCCACAATAGCAGTTTCCAATATGCTGCCTGCAGGGATATTTTTAAATAATTCATTGGGCCAAATTTCAGCTAATTGGACATTCACTTGGTTTCCTGAAAACAGTGTTTTGGAAATCTGTTTACCTAGAATTGTCTGTAGAAAAAAAAAAGGGCTTGTGTGGATGTTTTAGCTGTGGCTGAAACACGGTATGCACTAGGATCTTTATTAAAGGCACACGAAGGGGCCAGCATTGTGGTGTATAGCTGCTAAGCTAGAGGCTATGACAGAGGCATCCATAATGGGACCTGGTTCATGTCCAGGCTATCCACTCCTGAAGAGTCCCCATGCCAATGACCTGGGAAAATCAGCTGAAGGTGCACTTGCCATCCAAATGGGAGGCCCTAAGGAAGCCCACAACTCCTAGATTCAGCCTGACTTATCCCTTGCTGTTGTGGCTATCCGGGGAGAATACCCGTGAATGGAAGATCTCTGTGTCTCTCCACCTCTCTCTAACGTTAAAATCAATGAAATAATTTTTTTAAAAAAAGTCACGTGGGTAGGATATGGGAGTAGAGCGGCCTAGAGCTCAGATGGAAGTAGAGTTTCACCCAGGGGCCCTGGCAGTGCATACTCATCTCGAGAACTTGTTCATTTCAGGAACACCAGGTTCAATGCTGTGGTTGACAGAAAGATTGAGGTGATCAAATTGGTCTCTTAGTGGTGCACATCAAGTTTGGAAAGGACCAGTTTGTGTGAAGGAGAGAAGAGCTGGGAATCCATGAGACCCATCAGACATGAGGCAGACTCAATTGAGAAGCAGATGAGGGCACTGTTGAGAGTGAGGAATTAAGTGAGTAACAGTTGGGAATCCCAGCTCCTGGCTGATGGTGTCTTTCAAAGTCAGGAAACTTGAAAAGGGAGACTCCTGAGTGGTGGAGTGAGGGAGAAAATCCTTGGTAACAACTCCAAAGCTTCTTGCATCTGAATCAGAATGGTCCTATAGCAGAGTGGTGGTGTTCTGAAACTGCAGAATGAGGCAGCTTCAGCTGATGAATGGGGCTCCAATGGGTCATTCCAAGGCAATGAGAATTGGGTCCTGAGTTTCAAAGCAGCTCAGTGGTACTTAGGGGCTGCTCATTTTTTCATGACTCTGGGAATGCAGAGCTGAGGAGAATTTGGAAACCCATGGGCTTGGAATCAACTAACCACCTCTCCCCAGAAACAGGCAAAAGTATAAAGTATGAGATAAAAACATTACTTATTAAAAACCAACATGAATCCAGTAAACACAACATGGCAATATATAAAAATTTGACAAAGAATATAAAATGTTAAACTTTGACAATGCCATCTTAGGCACATGGTTGTGCAGACAATAAGGACGGGTGGGTTGTTGGTCAGATCTGTTTGCAGAGTAAGAATCTGACCTGTTAGCCCAATGGTTTCACTTACTTTCATCATTACATAAACCTTAAATCATTTAGAAACATGAATAAAATCCATGCCTTTCTGGCTGAGCTACAGGATTACTGTAAATAGTTGTTACTGTGAACCTTTCCTGAGTACTTTGTCCTAGAAAGTTTCAAGTCCTCTCTTGAAATCTTCACAGCTTCCTAAGGCTATGAAGAAAATATACTATCATTCTAATGAAAAATGGTATTGTTAACAGAGGAAGAATGAGGAAGGCTGTGTCCTGCCACCTGAACTTTTCCCCAACCCCCCAGGCTTATGGGAGAGCAGCCCTCAATACACATGGGGTGGAGACAAGGGTGAGGTTGAGGCTGAGATATAACAAGGAGCTCAATTATCCATAGCCGCATTATCATTGGTTCCAGTTAAACATTCTATTAATTCCTGCGACATTTATAGGGGTATTTCACAGGAAATAACATCAATCCACTGCAAAGTTTTTGTGAAGATTTTCCCAGGAATATTGAAGTAACATAATTTATAACCTCACCTATTCTGTCCCCCTACCAACTCTCAACGTTAGAGAAGCATTTTGACAATTGAATGAACCTGGTCTTTGTAGTCAGCTGTACCTTGTCCTTCCACTACTACCAACTAAGTGGCAGAATTTCTCTTGGCCTTATTTAAGTTATCTATAAAATGAGATAAATCAGTTTAAACAGCATAAGGGAGAACGTAATAAAAAGTGAACCAAGGGCTTTGTATATAGCTAAGCATGGCCTTAACATAGGGAAAATAGCACTACTGCTTGGTTCTGAAAATCATCATCACCTGTGACATCTCTCAGCGTCCCATGTGTCAGAAGGTATCATTACTCTAGCTAGGAGTGTCCCCTAAATGTAACGACTTACTTCCGTTACTTCTGATCTATTACTCTGTACTCTGCTCTTCACAATCCTGTGACAGACACCCTCCTCTCCCCATTCTCACCCTACACTCCCACACAGACACAACTTTCTTCTTCCATCAAATTCTACTTAAAGGTAGTAGTGGACAAGAGGAAATATTTTCCAGCAAAGACATCCTTCTTCCTTCATTGCCAGACAGGTCCCCTGCTTTCCCTGCTGTGCTGTGGCCCTGGCAAACCGCTGCCAGTCCTCAGAGAGTACTCATGCTGCTCTTTATTTTGCTTTTCTATATAACTTCTCTGAAGTGCTGTGCCTCAACCTGTGATTACCTCTTCCAAGAAGACTTCCTAGAATTCTGTGCCTTGACTTGAGGCCCTGTTTATATGTTTCAGCACAACAATCCTATTCCCAACTTAGATAGAAATGTATTTATTGCTGGTAGTCCTCTCCATTATAGGACAAGAAATCCTATGTTCTGCATGTGTTATACCCAATAATAATGAAAATAATAACATTTACTGAGAACCTTGTGTCAGATACCTTTCAAAGTATTGGCATTACTGAGTAATAAGAATTTAAGACATATGCTTTAAACTTCTCCAATGAGAAGCTGCAATGGTAGACAATTACTCCTCTCTTCGGTACAATGAGAGATTAATACATGGATCAGTTGTAGAATAATTTACAATTAGGTAGCTCCTCATGGAACTTTGGGGGAAGAAAATTGCCTACATCTATTCCAAGGTACATTTAAATATTCCTCTTGGTGTTGGAGGTTGTGGCAGAAGATGTAAAGCTGCCGCTAGGAACATTAGCATTCCATATCACAGTGCCTGGGATCAAGTCCTGCCTTAGTCCTCTGATGCAGGTTCCTCCTAGAGCCCTTGGAGGCAGCACACAGTGCCCTAAGTCCTTGAGATCCTGCTGGACATGTGGGAGACCCAGAAGGAGTTCATGTTTCTTGGCTTTTACTTGGTCAAGCCCTGGTTGTTGCAGGCATTTGCAGTGTGAATCAGTAGATGGAAGATCTCTCTGTATCTCTGCCTTTCAAATGCATACTAATGAAAAACAACATTTGAAACTGTCAGGCCATGAATCATATTTGGGTGATCCATTTCATTTTAGTGTCACATGTAATGTGTCCCTTTTCATCTCTGATTTTTATTGAGCCTACTTTTGTTATTAGTCTTTAATGGCTAGTCATTTTATTTTGCCTTTTAAAATATCTAGCTGTTTGTTTCATTGTCTTTTCAAATATATACATATATAGGCTCTGAGTCTTATATCTTCCCTCCTACCAATTTTGTGTTTGAAGTGTTCTTATTCTTCTCCTTTCTTGAGTTACAGCTATACATTATCAAAGATCTTTCTGCCTATGTTGTATAGGCACTGATTGGTAAGGCTTTCCTCTTACTACTACCTTTGTTCTTCCCATCATCTCTGATGTATTGTGTTTGGTTTTCATTCACTTCAATGTTTAAATTTTCACTATGTTTAAAATTCCTGATTACTTCCTTGGTATACTGGCTGTTAAGGAGTAAATAGCTTTTGCAATATTCATATGTCTTTTTTTTTCATATTTGATAGCAGCTTTTTTTTATTGGTTACAAAACCTAAGTCCATATACAAAATTAGGAACACATTTAGATGCCTCTTTTGAAAGAACATTTTAGTCTTTTTTTAACTGAGTTTAAAAAAAATAAAAACAATGCAATTTTTTAAGCACTGTTTTGAAAACTTAAAAGTGCAGCAATATACTTAGTTTCCTTTATCTACGAAATGGTACAATTCCAATTCAAAACTGGTAAGGTCACAACAAATTGAATCAAGCAAATGCATACTCACGTCTGCACTACTTGATGCTAATGTTCACTAATAAATGTTAGTTTGCACTTAAACACAATATTCATATGTCTTTTAAAGTCTTGTTTGTTACTTCCAGTTTTACTTCATTTGATCAGAAACATGCTTGATATAATTTCTATTGATTAAAAAGTGGTGATAATTTTTTTGTAACCTACCATATACTTCCTATCCTGGAGAAGCTTCCAGGAGCCATGGAGAGGATGTATATTCTACAGTTTTTTGAGAAATGTTCAATGTTAGACCCCATTGATCTAGGGTACAATTTAACACTGCTGTTTCTTTGTTGATTTTCTGTATGAATGATGCATTCATTTCTGAAATTGGGATCTTAGCGCCCCTTACTGTTGTTGAAGTCTATCCCTATATGTGTGTTAATTCTTCCTTTACTTAATTGTATGCTGCAATTTACGGCATATGTATAGTTACAAGTGTTAATTCTTCTTGCTGCTTTGTGCTCTTGATCAATATATTATAATATTCATGTTAATTTTTAGTTATTTTATCTGAGGCAGAGGAATAGAAACATAAAGAGAGCTATCCTCTTGGTGTATCATCTTCAAATGCCCACGTAAACAGAGAGAAACCTGTAGAAAGTTGATAGCCAAAAACTCATTGGGTGTCCCCACCTCAGTGGCAGGACCCATATGCCCAACCCATCAGCTGCTGCCTTTCAAGGTGAGTGCCAGTTGGAACCTTGAAATAAGTGGAGCTGAGGCCTGAACTCAGCACAGCAATAAGGGATATGAACATCGCACCAGTGGTTCAAATATCATGTAGGTCACCTTGCTTATAGCAGGTGTTTATTTATTTATTTATTTATTTTTGACAGGTGGAGTTAGACAGTGAGAGAGAGACAGAGAGAAAGTCTTCCTTCCATTGGTTCACCCCCCAAATAGCCATTACGGCCAGCGCACTGCGGCCGGTGCGCTGCACTGATCCGAAGCCAGGAGCCAGGTGCTTCTTCCTGGTCTCCATGCGGGTACAGGGCCCAAGCACTTGGGCCATCCTCCACTGCACTCCCGGGCCACAGCAGAGAGCTGGACTGGAAGAGGAGCAACTGGGACAGAATCTGGCGCCCCAACTGGGACTAGAACCTGGAGTGCTGGTGCCGCAGGTGAAGGATTAGCCAAGTGAGCCGCGGCACCGGCCTAAGCACTTACTTTTATCTAGATACAGTATTGCTCAGTTTCCATACATTTTTACTTATTCCTCAAAACAAATATTGCTCCTTAGATGCTCTTATTATCCCCAATATAAGATTGAGAAACCAAGGACTGGCACTGTGACCTAGTAGGCTAAGCTACCATTGGTGGTAGCATCCCATATGAGCACCAGTTCATGTTCAGGCTGCTTCCTTTCCAATCCAGCTCTCTGCTAGGAACCTAGGAAAGCAGTGGAAGATGACCAAAATCCTTGGGCTTCTGCACCCTTGTGGGAGACTGAAAGAAGCTCCTCGCTCCTGGCTTTAAATCAGGCCAGTTATGGCTGTTGTGGTGATTTGGGGTATGAACCAGAGAAGGAAGACATTTTGCTTTGTCTCTCACTTTGTCTGTGACTCTGCCTCTCAAATTATATATTCCACAAAAAAAAAAACACACAAAGTACAGATGTAAATATGTTTAAAAATTAAGAAATTAAGGATAAGAGAGGTTGAGTTCTCACAAAGAGAAAAAGGTAGAGCTCTGATCTGAACTCAAGACTATTGCTCCAGAGTTACCAGGTCACAGTGGAGCTCTGATGATGAGGTAAGTGCTGCACCACAGGGAGCACACAAGGCTAAATACTTAGCAGGGAGAGTCCAACTCTGCCTGCCTGGTGGGTTTCAGGTGACACAAGTCACTTAGTGGGATTCTTTGGAAGAAGACTCTCCTGAGATGGGTCTCAGGATAACCCCGTGAATACAGGGGTTCTCCAGGGGTCAGAAAGTGAGCAGAGCAGCAGTAACTGCAGATGTACAGGGTTTGCACAATCTTGGTACCTTGGAGCTAATGAAGTTCAAAATCTGCTGAGGAACAGTCTCCAACTTGACACCACCCACAAAATACAACAAAATGGGTGAAACCCAAATATGTGCGAGAGAGAGAGAGAGGAGAAGAGAGGAGAGAAATGATGAGATGGAGAGAGGAATGGAGGGAAACACTAGGGAAAACTACAGAAGAATAGTTTGCAACTGTAACTGGGAAGATTTTTCTAATCAATGCACAAAACACAGAAGCAATCATGAAAAGCTTGGCATATTTCAAAAGTTAAAAGTTAAAGACTTCTGAGTGATGACAACCACAAGCAGAGTTGAAAGAGAAGTGTGAGAGTTGAAGTTATGTATCTAAATTCTGCATTACTTCCTTAGTAATAGGAGTCTTATATTATTTGGAAAGGTAAGGTGCTAAAAATTCATTTCCCATGCACCCTTGTGGTTACCTGTGACTCTTCAAAATAACCAAGATAAAATACCTACTAATAATCCTATTTAACAGATAAGAGAACAGAGGTATTAAGTAATATACCCAGTCCCCCTTCCTGCCCACTGGGAGAGCTCACTTGGGCAAACTGTCTTCATCCATGTTTTTAAAGTCAACACTTCCTACTTTCTATGTGTCACACTCTGTTCTGAGCACTTTACAAATACAGCCTCATATAATCCTCAGAGCATCCTTATTAAATAGGTGACAGAGTGTTAGTTGTAATATTTTCATTATGTAACAGGGAAACTGAGTCTTAGGAGAACTTACTGATTTACCGGAGGTCACACAGCTAGTAGGCAGTAGCCAGAATTCAAACTCAGACAAACCTGATCCCCTGCTCTATTCTCAGTCACTACCCATGTTGTCACCATGCATCCTGCTGTTTAATGAGTGAGGATCCTCACTTACCATAGCCTCTGGGATCCATTCAGCTTTCTGACATTGTGTTTCTGGGAGTTTCTTCCTTGGTCCCTGTGCAACGTGGTGAATGAGATTCTAAAACTCACCTGGGATACAAGGCTTTCTGTAGTGAGGAATCAGACTTAGGGTCCCATGAGTATCTGTGCCCTTGTCTCCAGCCACCTAGTTCATTAGAGCAGAATATCCTGGTCTCAGAGGCTTGCCTAGGCCTTGAGACTGGAGTGTCTGATTCTTCCAATCATTTGTCAACAAAGGAATGTTTAGCATAGAGCTGTCTCAGGGTACATTCTGAGCCCTGACATTAGAGCACTGAGTGAAAAGGACACAGCCCTTGCTCTCTGGAGCTCATGGTCTGGACAGAGTAAAAGAAACACAGTGTATGCAAGTGGAGAAGACACCCCAGCCATGACAGTGACTCCTGCTGTGTGGAAACAGGAAGAAAAACAAAATCAAGGAAAGAGCAGGGAAGTGATTGGAATAGGGAGATTGGGTCCCATCCAGAGCTATCCTTTGGAAGAAGCAGAACACAATACAAGAAGCAAGAACAAAACTCCTGGGGCATGAGCAAGTTAGCAGCACTTCAGGAGGAATATCATAGGCAGTCTAGTAAAATATGTTTATTTGAAATATCTATGGCTACCAACACCATGTGTATTTGTAACCTGCAGATATTTGACCCCACCAAGTCTTCACTTGAGAGAGACACGTGGACAATGGAATGAACCTGGCCTCCATAGCCATATATTCTCTGCCTGTAGCAGCTTCTCAATTTGGCTTATCTTTTTGGCCCTAAAATTATTTACCTGTACTGTGGAAAGAATATTGCCATTTTATCAGGATTGCAGAGAATGGATTGAAGGAGTGTGAGACAAGGGCTTGGCATCAGTGTGGGCATGTCCTTCAAACAAGGCTGATAGCCATGAACTGCCTGGCTCTGAACCCTCATCCACTGTGGCTTTCCCTGCTGGTGTCTGTCCCAGCTGCCATCTGTACTCAAGCTGAGAGAGTTCCCCTACAGTTAACACCTTACTTCCTTTGATTATGCTGTGTTAATTTAAGTTTTTCTTGCCCCCTCATGATGCTGTGAGACCGTCCACTCCCCAGTTCCCACAAATTCTCCTGCATAGGCGCTACATACTTCCTCCACCAAAATTCCACTCTTAAACTGTAGAGGGAAAGAAAGAATGTTTTCCAGGAAAGATATCTTTACTCTCTCATTCCAGAAGTGCCCCCCCTTTGTACTGTGATGACACTGCACACTCCCAGTCTTCAGGACATACTGGTGTTCTTCTTTGTGATACCTTTACATATAATTTACCTAGTGTTCTTTGCCTCAACCTGTGATCACTTTGTTCAAGAAGACTTCATGGAACTCTCTCTTCCCTGACTCAGGATCTATCTTCTATACTATGGGGAGCAACTCGGACTAGACTGTTACTCGAATTAAGACTTATTCTATGCATCTGCTCTCCCACAATATGGCGCTGGGAGAGGAGTAAACAGCTTCTACACAGCTGCCTCCAGTTCAACCAAGAAACTGTAGGACCTGCTCCTGATTGGAAGAGAGCAGCGTACTCGGTGTGTGGGTAGCAGAGTTGGGATTGGTGGAAGAGGACTATAAAGGAGGAGAGAGACAACATGCACCAGGAACATCTATCTGAAGGAACACCTGTGCAGCCCCCGAGAGAGCCGGCCGGCGGTGTGCCGCTCCCCCGCGGAAGTGGGGAAAGTGGCAGGGGGAACTGCCCTTCCACGGAGGTGGAAGGGACGGTAGCCAACCCGGGAAGAACCAGCAGCAAACCCGGGGAGGGCCGAGCAGACAAAAGAACAGCGCAGGGTCTAGTGTCGTTCCTCCACGAAGAGGGGGAGCGACACTATACTATTGCCAAATGTTTTCTATTCTTTATTTACTTTCCTGTTTACTACTTACAACATCCTCCCATCAAGCCCTATCATACTTTTTTGACTGTCACATGGGATATATTAACTGATATTTAATGAACTCATGTATCCATTGCTGTGGTGGCTCCATTTCCATTGTTGTCCTTCTCATACTAACTCTTAATCTTAGCAGTATTAAAGGGTTAGTTCAAAGTCACAAGTTTATGTGTGGCTGGACAAGAATGTGAACTCAGTGTGATTCTAGAACTTCTGTTGATAGCATCCAGATTTAGACATTCAGTGAATGAATGAATGCCAGATTAGGGCCATTTGGAACACATTTGTTTGTTGGAGAGTTAATTAATTTGCAGTGTAGTTGAGCATGTCCATCTCTGTCAGCCTGGTTAGTTGGGTCCATTTTCTAGCATCAATGTAGAGAAATCCAGTGCTTGCTCTAAGACCATACTACCCATATGGAAATTTTTCCTCTTTTCTTTATCTGCATGTTCCTGTGTTTTATCATGCCTAACCTGAGCTTTATAGTATTTGTGTGAATTAAAGAAAAAATACATCACAGTCCACTTCCAGACAGTAGCTCTCTTCCTTTTCTAAGGCTTACCTTAAGTCGGGTACAGTTAATTCCTTACTGTCTATCCTGTGCCAGATCTTGTGCTGGACAGCAGGAAATGGAGTAGAAAAGGGCCTTCCAAACCTACCACTCTACCACAGCATTTTCTAGTATGGTGCTTGCAAAGATATTTTAGAATGGTTCATTGGGTCAACTTTCAGCAGATTTGGACATTCACTTTTTATTTCCTTAAAATAGTATTTGGGAAATGTGTTTACTTTAAAATGGCTGGAGAATAGATGACATGTATGGAGTTTTTGTTGTAGCTGGAACTCAGTATACACTAAAATATTTATTAAAGGCATATGGAGGGACCAGCATTGTGTTGTAGCAGCTGAATCTAATGCCTGTTACAAAGGCATCCATAATGTGAGCCAGCTCATGTCCAGGCTATTCTGTTTCTGAGCCATCTCCATGCTAATGGTCTGGGAAAAGCAGCTGAACATTCCCCAATGTTTGTGCCCCTGCTATTCAAGTATGAGATCCTGATAAAGCTCCCAGCTCCTGGATTTGGCCTGGCATAGCACATGCTGGCGTGGCCAACTGGGGAGTATAGCAGTGGATAGAACATTTCTGTGGCTCTCCACCTCTGTCTCTAACTCTGACTTCCAAATCAATAAAATAATCTTTTTTAAAAATGCAATTGAGTGGGTTTGGTGAAAAGAGTTGCATAGATCTGGGATGGAAGTGGAGCTAGATCCAGGGGGCCTTGTACTGCAAACTCATGGTTCCCAACTTAATCTCAGAACACTGCTGTGCATCACAGAAAGATTGATGTGATCAAATTAGCATTTTAGTGTAGCTCTAGTGACCAGTGGTGCACATTAAGAGTAGAAGGGACTAGTTTGTATGATGAAGAGTAGCTGAGAACCCGTCAGAGCCTGAGGGAGACTCAATTGAGAAACAGTTTTAGCCACTGTTGATCTGGTGGATTTAAGTGAGTAGCAGTGGGGAATCCCTGCTCCTGGGTGATGGTGTCTTTCAAAATCAGGAAACTTGAAAATGCAGACTCCTGAATATGTGGAGTGAGGGAGAGAAGCCTTGGTAACAACTCCAAGGCTTCTTGCATCTGAATCAGAATGGTCCTATGGCAGAGTGGGGGTGTTCAGGAACTAGAATGAGGCTGATTCAGCAGGTGAAGGTGCTCCTGAGGGTCATACAAGGTGGTTGGAAAGTGGATTGAGTTTCAAGCAAACTCAGTGACATTTAGGGGCTGTTGAATTTTTATGACTTGGAGTACACAGTTGAGGGGAACTGTGAGAACCATAGGCTTGGATTCAACTAACCAACCTTTACCCAAAGCTTAAGCAAAAGTAAAAAGTATGAGGAAAAGACATTGCTTTATTAAAAAGAAAGAAGAATCCAGTAAACACAACATGGTAAAATATAAAAATTTGAAAAACAGAATTATAAAATATTAAACTTTGCAATGCCCATTTTACGTGAAATGGTGGCATTTCCATGCATCTAATATATGTACATTGATATGAACTCATGGGTTCCTGAAGTATCCATAATTGCTGCAGTCAGAAGAGGCATTTTCTCTTTGGAAAACTGCAATTATGAGCATTCCTTGTTCTTTGGGGGGGGGGGGGCTTTCCAGAGCACCTCTTATCCTTGTGGAGAAACAGTAAATGCAGATGTAGAGTTTCTGCAATGTTGAGATGTGTCTCTGAAAATATTCTGGAGCAAATCAGGTCCCACACCTTCTATAAGTATCTTGGCACTGGCATCCTCTGCCATGTCTGGGCAGTGGCACATCAGTGCCCTGTCTGGTAGCAGCATCCCATGCTGCCTCCAGGCAATGGTGTCTGCATGGCATAGCAAATGCCCTTCTGGGTTCTGTGTCCAAACTCAAGTTCTGGCTCATGTGCACAGCTTCTCAGGTTTTAGCCTGGTATTGAAGCTGTCTGAAAACAGTAAGAAAAAATTCATTGCTAGTCCTATGAGAGTACTGTCTAAGGTAAAGTTAGATGTCTCTAACCCTTCTCCAAGAATCATTCATTCCCTCCAAGCCTATATTGACTGATAGAATGCCAGTGGTGAGAACAGCTCTGGGGCTGAGGCTCTGGGATCTGGGGCAGGGCCTCATTGTTACATTGTAACCCTGTAAGCACTGCTGCATTCCCTCAGTTGACACTGGTTCTCAGAGAATCCTGTGGAGTTCCTTACCTAGGTGTAGAAGCTCACTGTGAAGTTAGTTTCTTTCTTAGTCTCCACTGTTCAGTACACAATGCTCCTTGAGGAGAATGATATTGGTAATTCATCAGTGTTCCCTGACATTCTTGAAACACACTTATGTTTATTCTTACCTTCATTGCATTCCACCTGTTACAATATGATGCTGTCCTTCTTTGGATTAGGCTCAAACTGCAAACATTTTTCTTTCATTTTCTCACTTATTTTAAGGCTCACAGGATGTAGATTTTGGTCAGTGTCTGGGAAGATACTCACAAGTGTAGGAACCAAGGTCACATTTCAGATTCAGCTCCCAGGGCACATTGAATACCACATCTCAGTCCACCAGAAACACAGAGAAATCTGGGATGCAGGGAATTCAGAGAAGTAGAATAGGATCCTCAATGTCTTGATGAAGAAACAGAGACCAAGAAAAATAAGAAATTTTCCTGAGCTTAGTTGACATTGTGGCACAGACAGGCTGAGCTGCTATCTGTGACACTGACATTACAGATGGGTGTAAATTTGTGTCCTGATTGCTCCACTTCCTATCCAGCTCCCTGGTAATGAAAATCTAGGGAACTAGCAGCTGATTACCCGAGTGCTTGGGTCCTTGCCACACTTTGGGAGACCTACGTGACTCCTGGTTGTCCTGGCTCAGTGTCAGCCATTGTAGCCATTTGGAAAATGAACCTGCAGGTTGAACATCCCTCTTCTCGCTCCTCTCTGTCTCCCCTCTCCCCCTTTCTCTCTCTCTCCTCCCCCATGCCTCACTCTCTCTCTCTGCAACTGGCTTTCAAAAAATACATAAATCATAAAAAAGATGTCCCTATCTCTAAAAACAGTTGAACAGATGAGTCACTGCACAAGCCTTGGCCTCACCCTTCCTTCTCCAAAGTACAGAACTCACCCTCTAGGTCCTATACATCAGGATTTTAGGGATGTTTGGGTCAAATATAGTTATTTCAACTGTTAGAAGAAAAACATGTGCATATGTTCTGAAACAAACATTTTGCCATGGTTCTATAGTTCTATTATATTCAGTCATTTTGGATCACTGGGTGATAAAATAGGACCAAAGAACACTAAAATCGTCAAGTAGTGCTCACAGTCATCCATAGAATGAATTATTGTGACTACCTCGAGAACATAATGCTCCTATGCCAGTAAATGAGCTTCCTGAGAGCAGGGGCTCTATCTATCTTGTGCACACTCTCTCCCCAGAATTTCTGCAAGTGACTTGGATAAAGAAATCGCCCAGATACAGACTGGATGAGTGGATAAAAACCAAATTGCCTACAAGAAATTGGCCAGTAAAGACAGAGACTGAAAGGGAAAAGATGGGAAAAGATATTTTCTGCAAATGGATACTAGATTGAGCAAGAGTAGCTATAGCTGGATCAGAAAAAATAGATTTTAAGGTAAAAACTGGGATAATAGATGAGGGCTACTTTATGATGATCAAGGGATTAATTCAACAAGATGATGCAACAATAGTAAATGTATATGCTCAATCCTGGAGCATACAAATATATAAAACAGACATTATTGCATTCAAAAAGAGAGATGAAGTCTAATGCAGTAACAGTGTGGGACTTCCATCCTGGATCTTAATCAATAGAGAGAGATCACCTGGACAATAAAGTTAACAAGTAAACATCAAGATGCAATACACTATAGACAAAATGGACACAACAGATGACTACAAAATATTTCACCCAGCACCTGCAGAATACATACTTTTCATCTACACATGGAACAGTTTACAAGATAGATGATACATACAACCATAAAGCAAGTCTTAATGAATTCAAAAATAAAAATTATACTTTGGGGCCGGTGCTGTGGTGCAGTAGATTTATCCTCTGCCTGCGGCGCCGGCATCCCATATGGGCTCTGGTTGTAGTCCTGGCTGCTCCTCCTCCAATCCAGCTCTCTGCTATGGCCTGGGAAAGCCGTAGTAGGTGGCCCAAGTGCTTGGACCCAGCACCCACGTGGAAGACCGAGAGGAAGTTCCTGGCTCCTAGCTTTGGATTGGCACAGCTCCAGCCATTGCGGCTATTTGGGGAGTGAACCAATGGAAGGAAGACCTTTCTCTGTCTCACTGTCTGTAACTCTACCTCTCAAATAAATAAATAAAATCTTTTAAAAAATATATTTTATCTTTTCTGATCACTATGCAAGAATAGTAGAAATTAACTACAAAAGAACCAAAATATATACAAATATATGAAGGCTCAATAACATACCAATAGGAAAATTTTTAAATTCATTGAAACCAATGAAAATAGAAAGACAGCACACTGAAACTGATGGGAAATACCAAAAGCACTACTCATAGAAACATTTATAGGAATAAGTGCCTACAACAAATAACTAGAAAGACTTCAAATAACCTAACAAAGTATCTCAAGAACCTAGACGGGCCAGAGCTGTGACATACTAGATGAAAGCACCAGCCTGCAGTGCCGGCATCCCACATGGGCACTGGTCCGAGTCCTGGCTGCTTTTTTTCCAATCCAGCTCTCTGGTATTGCCTGGGAAAGCAGTGGAAGATGGCCCAAGTGCTTGGGCCCCTGCACCCGCATGGGTGACCTGAAGGAAGCTCCTGGCTCCTGGCTTCAGATCAGCTCAGCTCTGGCCATTGCAGTCATTTGGGGAGTGAACCAGCATAATGGAAGACCTCACTCTCTCTGGCTCTACCTCTCTGTAACTCTGTCTTTCAAAGAAATGAAGTAATTCTTAAAAAATAAAGAACCTAGAAAAAAAGGAAGAGACTAATCCCAAGGTCAAGGGAAAGAAAGAATAAAGACTAAATAATGAAATAATGAAATGGGCAAGAAGGAAATCAGACCCTCAACACAATTTCCATAACACTGCATGCAGCATGTCCACCAAGAAAGAGTGGTGTGTTTGCATTGCTGCTGTCTCAGCTTATTTGAGAATAGAACAGTCATCAAATACAAGAGAACAATGACACTGATTTTGCTTTTCCAACCAATTGAGTGTAACCTGATTTGAGAAACCTCTCACAATAAGGAGTTATATGTTGGTAAAAGTAAGCAGAAGGTATAGGGTTTGTCAAGTTTCAGCAAAGGAATGTTGAAAAGAACATTCTCATCGGTGGCTAGGAATGTCAACTGGAAAATCTTTGCCAAGCAACAGGGCAGGAACAACATCAGGAATGTACAGAGACTCATCCAACAGTCCCTTTAACAGGAATATGACCTGGAGAAGTACTTCGTAGTTAATAACAGATATACAGAATATATATGTATATGATTTCCCTTGAAACATTTTTATAATAATAAACATTTGAGTCATTTAAGCAACATTTATAAGTGAGAAGTGTGATCTAGTATTCCATGAAAAATTGCACATGTGTCTAAGAGAATGAGGCAGATTTTGAAAAAGCAGATGATAATAGACTGCTAAGAACTAATGTTACTAGTAGGGTGGGGAGAGGGAGTGCAAGACATGTGTGCACCCTCTCCTTCCTCCACCACTGTCACCTCCTTCTTCTGCCACTCCTGGTGCTGCTTGTGTGCTCCATTGGTGTGGACCTGGTGCCTCTTTTGTGAAGCGACAGCTGAAGAGACTCCAGCACTATCCATGGCTGGCGAAAAGCCCAAGGAAGGAGTCAAGATTGAGAGCAAATACCATATTAATTTGAAGGTGACGGGGCAGGGTGGTTCTATGGTGCAGTTTAAGATTAAGACCACTTAGTAAACTAACGAAAGCCTATTGTGAACGACAGTGTTTGTCAGTGAGGCAGATCAGATTCTGATTTGATGAGCAGCCAATGAATAAATCAGACACACCTGCACAGTTGGAAATGGAGGAAGAAGATACGATTGATGTGTTCCAGCAGCAGATGGGTGGGGTCTACTGAAAAGGAGACCTGCTGCTTTACTCCAGAACTCTGTCCTTACAGACCAAGAACATATTCTCAGCTAGAAAACTGCGATTGGGTTCCATCACATCCTGACTACTACAGCATAGTTTTCTCTATTCTTTCATTTCCCCTCCCCATTCCTTTATTGTACATAAAGTAACTGGTGTATGTGCACAAGCATATTGCATTTTTTCTTTTCTTTCTCTCTCCTTTTTTTTTTTTTAACTAAATGGCCAATGGTATGTTTTGATTGACATCAAATGGAGATGGAATGGGGAAAAATAAGGGGCCAGCGCTGTGGCATAGCGAGTAAAGCCACCACATGTAGTGCCGGCATCCCATATGGGCGCTGGTTCAATTCCCGGCTGCTCCAATTCCAATCAAGCTCTCTGCTATGACCTGGGAAAGCAGTAGATGGCCCAAGTCCTTGGGTCCCTGCACCCATGTGGGAGACCTGGAGGAAGCTCCTAGATCCTGGCTTCAGATTGGTACAGCCCTGGCTGTTGCGGCCCATTGGGGAATGAACAACGGATGGAAGACTCTGTGTGTGTGTGTGCATGTGTGCGTGTGTGTAACTATGCCTTTCACATAAATAAGTAAATAAACATTTTAAAAAAGCACATATGCTATCCCATGTAGAAAGGATTCCTACTTGGCCATGGTTTCCCTACAATGAATATTACAAAACATCAATGAGAGAAACTCAAGTAGGCAGAATTAGCAGAAAGACTGCCAATGTTCATAGATTACAAATTAATATTATTAAAATATCTATCCAAAGTAATTTATAAATTCCAGGCAATCCACATCATAATATGAGCCACATTATTCACACAACTAGAAAAACAATCCATTCAAAAGACACCAAACTTGCTTTTACTCCTATAGGAGGTGGGATTCTTTTCTTCAAATCCCTTTAATATTTTATTAATGTGAGTTGCGGGAATTCAGGCAAGATTTATCCACATCTGATTTAAAGTAGAGGGCTGAGGATAAGAATGTAATCTGTACCCCAAATTAAAAACCAAGGGTCCCTAGCTGGCTTCAACCACCAACCTTTCAGTTAAGACCTGAGTGAACTGGGGCCAATGCTTCTGCTCAGCACATTAAGCTGCCTTCTGCAGTGCTGGCATCCCATATGCATTCAGGTTCCAGTCCCAGCTCCCCACTTCCAATCCAGCTCCCTGCTAATGTTCCTGGGAAAGTAGCAGAAGATGGCCCAGGTACTCGGGCCACTGCACCCACTTGGGAGACCCAGATGAAACTCCTGGCTCTTGGCTTCTGCCTGGCCCAGCCCCTGCTAAAATGGCCACTTGCGAGAGTAACCAGTGAATGGAAGATCTTTCTTTTTGTCTCTCCTCTCTCTCTAATAATGCCTTTCAAATAAAATAAATAATTCAAAAAAAGAAATGAGTGAGCTAATGATGATACAACAGGAACAGACACTGCCTTCTGTGCACGCCCTCTCGCCCCCATGCTGCAGCACCTGGGATCCTCTCCTTAGTGTCACTGTGCCAGCTCCAGAAGCCTCTGAGAAAAAGAACAGTGTGGGACAACCTGCAGCTACCCTAATGTCACTTTAAAACCTCAGAAATTTCTGCCAGTAACAAAATTATAAACTGTAAAAGGCAGCATGTAGAAGGAGGTGCTTCCTTTCTTTAAGAGACCAAAACAACATGATTATGTCACCCTTTATATGGGGGTTGTTTTCAAGTTCTCTGGACAGCACTGGAAAGGCTATGATACGGACCAGCACTGTGGCTGAGGCTGTGGCTGTGACCTAGCAGGCTAAGCCTTCACCTATAGCACCAGCAATCCATAAGGGCACCAGTTCTTGTTCCAGCTGATCTTCCTCAGATTCAGCTCTCTGCTAGTGGCCTGGGAAAGCAGTGAAAAATGGTGAAAGAGGCTGGGGCCTTGCACCTGCATGGGAGACCCTGAAGGAAGACCCTGGCTCCTGGCTTCAGATCAGCTCAGCTCTGGCCATTGTGGCCATTTAGGGAGTGAATCAGCTGATGGAAGAAGTTTTTCTCTATAATTCTCCCTCTCTTTGTAATTCTCCCAAATAAAAAAAAAATAAAAACCACATTGAGTTAAAAAAAAAAGTCTCTGGCACCTGGAGTGCTCCCTCTCCCAGCCGGGCAGGTGCCCTGAGGGCTTGGCAACTCCATTTTCTACAGCTCTTTTTCTTAAGCGGGATCCGCATCAGGAGTCCTCCGGGGGGGCAGCAGGCCACCCTAGCCCTCTGAAGCCTGCAAGCCAGGCTGAGGGTCATTACTGGTGCCCTTGGTGCACAGGGGCCTCGGCTTCTCCAGAGGGTAAAGGTGAGGGCTGGGCGGGGCTTGGGAAAGAGCCCCTGACTCGAGGTGGTGGGCGTGGCTTGTGTGAACAAGGTTGTTCAGAAGGGCTGAGGGCTGCTTTGGAGGCCCTGTTGTGTGCGCTCTGGGCCATCTGGTCCCTGGGAAGGAGCTCACTGGTGCTGGCTGAATGGAGCACGGATTGGTTCTTCGCAGAGGGCCTGTGACTCAGGGGAGGGGGTGCTGGGCACGCTGGGTGTGGAAGGTGGGGAAGGCAGGGCTGTGCTGGGCATGAGGGTGACTTCTGTGCTCCCGCGCAAGGATGGACCCTAAGAAGTGAAGGTGGCTTCCCAAGGTCAGGGGGAAGTAGGCAGGCATACAGGCTAAAATTGATTAGATTTGTGAAACTGGAAGACCACGCCTTTGCCACTCCCCTGTGTGACCTCATGCCCTTACCTGATGCCTTTGCCACGCCCCTGTTTGGCCTCACTCCCCTACCTGGCCACACCTGGGTACCCACCAGCCAATCAGGTTAATTAACCACTCCCCTTTGGAAGTGGGTTAAAAGCCGGGACGTGGTGTGGCCTGGCCTGCTCTTCTTTCCTGGCCTCTTGTCAGGAGGGGGCTTGCTGTAGCCCTGCACCTCCATGGCCTTTGTGCCATGTGCTCTAGGCTTCCTGGCCCAGATACTGGTCTAGATGCTCTTCCACGTGGCTGGTTCCTGGTGCTCGGTATGAACCCCTATTTACCTCTCTCTCAAATAAGCTCTCACTTGCCTATGCATCTTTCACTAAATAAAAGCTTAAAACGTACCATACTGCCTCGTTTATCTGTGCCGGTATTTAGAATTCTTCTCTAAATATTAGGCAAGAACCCTCTTGGGCTTACTAATATTGGGGATTCATTAGTAAGCACGTGGAGAAATTATATGGCACCCCCGGTTCCGGTAGCATATGTGGCACCCAGATAGCACTTCTGGGGAACTTTAAGGGGCCACATTTTAGTGTAAATTTTAGGGGGTCATCTCCGTTTTCACATGGTGACCATGAAGGGACTTAAAATATGAAAAGGGATTTATAAATTTTTAAGAAGGGATTGATTGTTAAGAAATTTTAAAACTGGGCAGCATGGTGGTAGCAAACTTCATATGGCTTCTGACCCTATCTATCTGCCTGCACCCTCTCTCTCCTCCATCTGGATTGATGCTTTCCCTGTGTGCCTGTTACCGATGAATGGCAGGGTTCTTGTCTTGATGCAAGAAAGAATTCAGGCGTGAGACAGAGAGTAGTGGAAAGTAAAAGTAGTAAAGTTTATTAGGGAAGGGACAACGGATGCATACCTCTCCAGACAGAGAGTGCCCAGTCGCTCGGACTTGGGGAGGAGTGAGGTTACGAGGTTGAGTGGAGAGATTACACCTGAGCAGGCAGGCCATCTGCTCAGCATAGAGGCAGATGGCTGAGCGCGCCGTCTTAGTAGAGGCCGGGGGTTTTTTAAGGAAATGGGTCTTTGTCCTCACACATCTCATGAAACAAAGGATTTTATGGATGTAAATATCGAGAAGCTCCTATCTGAGTTTTCCCCTGAAGGTATCAGACAGGAGGAAGCCTAGCTGGCGCCATCCTAACCCAGGATCGGAGCAGGGTATGCAGATACTGAGCTGCATCTGGAAGATTATCAGGCAAAAGGGGCGGGGACCCCCCCACCTAGCAGGGCAGGATGCAGATGCATATGTTGGACATAGATGTCTTCCTCTTTAGGCCTTTGTCACTCACACATAAGCTCATATCTGACTTCCTACCTAACATGCCCAGCCATGGGAACGCAGTGCTCCAAAGCTCACGTGTTGCCCTCACGAACTTCGCTGGGAGAGGAGTGCGTCTTTTTCTTCCGCCTTGGTGCTGGTCACAAGGCAGGTGGTCAAAGGCCAGGCCCGTGGCCCGAGGTTGCCCCAGGCTCAGGGCACCCTTTGCGACTTTCCCTTGCTTCGGTCTCAAGGGCGTTTTGTGCCTAGCTCCCAGGGGGCCTTGCCAGCCCGGGGTGTGTGGGGGGGATGCGCGATCCCTGTAAGCCCTTCAGAACATGGCCAACTCACAGGGCTTTCCCACTCCGGGGCTCCAAATACAGAGACCCGCAGCAGCTCGGCGGGAATGTGTGCAGGTTGCACAGAGCTCCCAGGGAAGCCTGGCGGATTCACAACAGGTTCCTGGGGCCGCGCCCAGCTAGTCCCAAAAGCAGAGGCAGCTCTGGAGAGCACATGACCCAGCCCTGAGGCTGGCCGCAGCAGCTCAGCTGAGGCAGGCTGGCCCTGCCTCACATGGTCGTTTGGCTAGCTTGCCTGGAGTGTGGGGGCTCAAGGCGGGCACATGTTGGTGCAGGGAGGGGAACCTAGTGGGCCTGTGGATCATGTGGCTCAAGGCTGGAGACGCCCGAGGGGATGGAGCAGCTCGCCCACACAGAGGGCAAGCAGGATTTTTTTTTTTGTTTCTTTTCTCTTTGGTTCTGCTGGATTGGATTTCTTTGTGTGGTTTTGGTCCAGTTATCAGCAGCTAGAAAGTTCTGAAACTTCATGTCCCTGGGCTATAGCATATAAGCTTTCAATTGTTAATTTCAAGTTGGAAGATTGATTTGGTTTTTGGAAACCTGGGCTTTCAAATGCTAATTTCAAGTTGGATTGATTTGGTAGCTTAGAAATGCCTTAGCCTCAGGGAGGATGAACAGATTCTACCCCAAGATGGCAGCCCCCATGGCTCACCACGTGCTATGTGCCTGATTAATAGAGCTGTGTCTTTTAAGCTGCTTTATTATATAATTTATGTTGTAACAGCTCAGGAAAGAACACGCAGCCCGCTGCAGCTCATTTGGAGCAGGCCGCGTTCCCTGGGGTCCTGCCCGCAGGTGGCGACCCACCACAGCTCCTGGGAGCGCAGGACCCATGCTGAGCTCCCTAAGGCTGGTTTGGCCAGCAGCAGCTCTGCAGAGGTGCAAACTAGCCCTGTTTTTGCTGGTAGTTTCAAGAAGGGAAGATGCTGATTGGTTTCTTTGGCAGTTTTGGCTTTAAGGATTTTTTTTTTCTTTTTTTCTTTGGTGATGTTGTAGTGCAAAGAAGATTAGTGTGTTTCAAAGACAATTTACCTGCTTTCTAGGGCTAAGTCTTAACCAGTATCAGTGGCTAAAAAGTTCTGACACTTCTGGGCGGTAGCATATAAGCTTTCAATTGTTAATTTCAAGTTGGAGAATTGATTTTGGTTGCTTAGAAACATGTTAGCGTCCTGCCAGAGGGTGAAAGTCCCATCCCAAGATGGCAGCCTACTATGGGAACTTCCACCCTCACAGGAAGAAGGGCAACAGACTCTGCCCCAAGATGGTGGCCCCCATTGCCCACTACATGCTATATGCCTGGTTAATAGAGCTGTATATTTTAAGCCATTTTATACTGTATTATATATATGTATGGCATAGGTGTGATACATATAACATATTTACATATATATATATATATATATATACACTGCATGCCTGGTTAATAGAGCTGCATATTTTAAGTCATTTTCCTATTATGATTTATATTGTATTATATATATAGTGTATATATATATGGCATAGGTGTGATACATATATATATATGTGCGGCATGCCTGGTTAACAGAGCTGTTGTCTTTTAAGCCATTTTATTATATGATTTGTAGTGTATTTTAAAGCATAAGTGTGGTATGTGTATATATATATGTATATGTATAAAAATAGGAACCGCATGCCTGGTTAATAGAGCTGCATATTTTAAGTCATTTTTATTATATGATTTACACTGTAGTACATATATAGTATGTATATATACAGCATATGTGTTGTATATATGTATATACATATGCTATAATGCCTGGTCAATAGAACTACATATTTCAGATCATTATTATGATTTATATTGTATTGTATGTATATATATATAGTATATATATACAGCATAGGTGTGGTTTGTATATGTATATACACATGCTACAATGCCTGGTTGATGGAGATATATATTTCAGATCATATTATGGTTATATTGTGATAGCTATATAATATGTATATATATAGCATATGTGTGGGGTATGTTTGTGTATATGCATGGTACATGCAAAGATAATATAGTTAATAAAGCTAGTTAATATAGCTATGTATTCTAGATTACATTATGATTTATATTATGTTGTGCGTATGTATTAGGTATATACATCCAGGGTTACATGTCAGAGCTCCTAATCACTGTATTTTCTGTGAACATCCTCCCAATTTTTCTAGTTTGACATCTTCACAAATCTCATCTAGAACCTGGGACATCCGGGTTCTGATGTGGCGAGGGACCATCCCTACTCTCACCCCTCACTGCCCAAGGAGTACTAACTAGCCTGAGCTTCATTTCATTTGGGAGATTCTTGGGATTTGTGTTACAAAACAAGAGAAAGGTTTGGGAATAAAATCCTAGAGAGGTGTGAGGTGAGAGGGTGCAGCCTTGCTTCTGCTAAGGGACTTGGGCTTAGCCTGGGTGAACCAGTAGAAAGCAGTGGACTAACCAGGTGTTCAAGCCTGTTAGGTCCCCTACACACTGCACCTTGCTCATTCACTTATTGAGAGGGGTTTGTAAACCTCTGACCATAATGTGCTTTTATCTGTTCCTTCCAGGAGTTTTGAAATTTCTTTAAAAGTGAGGATTGTTTTGTTCCCTTGATGCACTATCTTCTTTGTTATTATGAAAGAACCCTTTGTATCCCTGGTATTGTGCTTTGGTCTGAAATCTCCATGGATATCAATGCAGTCAGTCCCTTCAGCTTTCTTTCCACCACTGTTAGCTTAGCTTACATTTTATTTACACATCTGCATCTCCATTTTTTACAGTGAATTTCTTATAAGCAGCATATAGGTAGGTCTTGTTTCTATCCAATCTAACAACCTCTGTCTTTTAATTGGTGTATATAGGCTATTTATATTCATATAGGTTGTAAAAGGGCTCTATCTTCTATTTTTTAAATATTTATTTATTTGAAAGAGTTACACAGAGACAAGGAGAGGCAGAGAGAGAGGTCTTCCTTCTACTGGTTCACTCCCTAATTGGCTGCAATGGCTGCAGCTGCACCAATCTGAAGCCAAGAGCCAGGGGTTTCCTCTAGGACACCAACATGGGTTCAGGGGCCCAAGCACTTGGACCATCTTCTACTGCTTCCCCAAGCCACAACAGAGAGCTGGATTAGAAGTGGAGCAATCAGAACTAGAACTGGTGCCCATACGGGATGCTGGCACAGCAGGCTGCATCTTTACCCTCTGCCACAGCCTTGGCCCCCTCTATCTTCTATTGATATCACGCCACTTCCCATGTTGTATAAGAATATAAGAATATTATTAGAATATTAGACCTCCATAATTCCCTTCATGGTCTTAAGCTATCATTACATGTACCTTACTTTTACATATCATAAACCCTATGATCAACTGTTATTGTTTTTAGCACTTGATTTTCTTTTAAAGAGAAATAATAGGAAGAAAAACAAGTGTCTAAATTTGCCCATGTAGTTACCATTACTACTGCTGTGAGTGCTTTGTGGACACCCAGATTTCCATCTGATGTTGTATTCCATCTGCCTGAAGAAGGTCCTTTGTTATTTGTTGTAGCACATGTCTACTGGATATGAATCCCTTCACATTTTATACATTTGAACATGTCTGTGTTCACCTTTGCTTTTGGAAGATAATATTGCAAGGCATCCCATTCTGTGTAGATATTGTTTGTCTTGGTATAAAACTAGAATTTTATCTTTGTTAAAATGAGGTTTTTGGGGACTGGCCTCATGGCTCACTTGGTTAATCCTCCGCCTGCGGCACCAGCATCCCATATGGGTTGCTCCTCTTCCAGTCCAGCTCTCTGCTGTGGCCCGGGAAGGCCGTGGAGGATGGTCCAAGTGCTTGGGTCCCTGCACCTGCATGGGAGACCAGGAGGAAACACCTGGTTCCTGGCTTCCATCGGCGTAGTTCCAGCCGTAGCAGCCATTTGGGGGGTGAACCAATTGAAGGAAGACCTTTCTCTCTGTCTCTCTTACTGTCTAACTCTGTCAAAATAAATTTGAAAAAAAATGAGGTTTTCATGTAATACTGTTCTTCCATGAGTAGGAAATAATGAGTTTTTCTTTATCTTTAGCTAAGCAGCCTAAGAAATAAAGATTCTGTTATATCAAGATAATTCCTCCTGCTTCATGTTGTCTTTATCAAGTATTTAATTAGTTTAAAAAACAGTCCTCTCTATTAAACAATTACATTTTTTCTACAGCTATGTAAATTTATTTGCTTTTTAAGTTGTAATTTTCACTCTGTTTTAAAGAATTACTATTATTACACATTGATCTATAAGCCTATGTTGATCAAGTGTCTTAAACTTTAGATTTTGTTTTTTTTACACACTTGCCAAAATCAAATTCTAAATTTCTTCTTTCTCTTGACCTCAAATAAACCTTGTGATTTTCTAGTTGGGCTCCTAGAAGCCTGGAAGGATATGTTTCTCTCCTGTGAAAGAGATATTAAATTCATTTAGGCTTATTTTGTGGCATTGTCAAATGAGAAATGAAGCTCAACTGTCTTTAAGTTGTATTTATTGGTATATAATTGATACATATGTTCTAAAATTATATCAACTTCTTAGAAATCTAACATTGTCAATAATAATTTTGATTATATTCGATGTTGAACCTCAGAAAAAATCAAATAGCTTTATCAATTGCTGTTTATGATGAACTTGCAACAGATTTTGACCATGGCCAATCTAAGTCTTTGTCATCCACACACAGTGGTTTTGATTCTTCTCTAAAAGCATTTGCAATCAGCTATGGTCCAAAATTTCTTCTTCATGGAGGCTCATTAAAGAAAGAATGGCAAGGATTTCAATAAATGTAAGATTCTGACAATATTAAAATCATACCATTGGACTGGTAGGAATTCCCAGAAATCTAGTGGAGTTACCAACTGGATAGTAAAACTGCTAATCCAGGGTGGTTATTTGGCCTAGTGATGAAAACACTGCTCGGAATGTCCACATCCCGTATCGAAGCGGCTGGTTTAAGTTTCCAGCTCTGCTCCTGTTCTGGCTTCTTGCTAATGTACCCCTTGGGAAGTGCTGGCTCAAATAGTTGGATTGCTTCCATGTAGAAGACCTGAATTGGGGTCTTAGCTCCTGGTTTTGGCCTGCCCAGCCCCAGCTGCTACAGGCATTTGGGGACTGGACTAGTGGATAGGAATGCTTTTCTCTCTCTCATAAATGAAAATAAATTTTAAAACACTAAAAAAAAAAAAATCCCAGCTACCACAACACCAAGCAGAACAGAAGTAATTCAAAGATAAATATATTGGTAGATATTCATGTCAAGTCTACCAGTACTGAAATTATTAACATATATACTTCGAATGAATTCTATCATCCAAGTCAGATTACCTGTGATGATCTATTTAATAAATGGTACTATTCATCTGAATTGCAGATACAAAATTTGGATTTAAGAAGATATAAATCCAAGGTTAAATATGAATTCAGGGAATGCCTAGATGGCTTTCAACCTGATTCTTTAAATGCCCCATTATTAAAGTTTTGCCCTTGGGACAGGCATTTGGAAAAACAATTAAGATTCTACTTTGGACACTCATCCTATATCAAAGTGCTTGGGTTCGAGTCCTGGCTTTTCTTCTAATTCCAGGTACCTGCTAATGTGCACCATGGAAGGGCAGTTGATAGCCCAAGTACTTGAATTGTAGCCATCTCTGAAGGAGACCTGGATTGAGCTCCTGCTTTCTGGCTTTGGGCTAGCAGAGCCCCAGGTGTCAGATGCATTTAGGGATTGAACCAGCATGTGGAAAATCTCCTTGTCCTATCTTTGTTACTATGTGTGTGTGTCTTTCAAAAAATTATTTAAAAAACTATTCACTCCATGATTCATCATGGAAGAGAAAATAATCCATATTCTGAAAATTTATTCTTGTGACTATTCTAAAATTGCTAAAATTGGGCAGGCATTTGGTATAGCACTTAAGATGCTTGTAGGGACACCCATATCTCCCATCAGAGTGCCTGAGTTCATTCCTAGCTCTGCTCCCTGCTCTCACTTCCTGCTAATAATGTACCCTTGGATATAACAGATGAAGACTCAAGTACTTGGATCCCTGGTGCCCACCTAGGAGCTCCTGGCTCCTGGCTTTGGCCTGGTCCAGCCCTAGCTCTTGTGGGTACTTGGAGAATGAACAAATAGATGTCTCTCTCTTTCCATTTTTTAGAGAAATTAATAAATTGAAACTTAAAATGAATAAGTAAAATGATTAAAGTGGTTAATGAACAATGCTCAGCTTGTCAAATCATAATCTTGGGGGATTGATCAAAACTTCAGATTTTGCTACATAAAGGGCCACTGGAATACTTGTAGAGGGATTTCACTCAATTGCTATTTGCTATCTTTAAGAAAAAGATTTGTTTATTTACTTGGAAGCCAGAGTTACAGAGAGAGAGAAAGAAGGAGAGACAGAGATGGATCTAACATCCACGGGTTCACTACCTGAAAGGCTACAATGAATGCTGGGGCAAGTAGGAGCCAGGAGTTTCTTCCCAGTCTCCCACCTGGGTACAGGGAGCCAAGACTTGGATCATCCTCTACTACTTTCCCAGGTGCATTAGCAGGAAGCTGGATTGGAGGTGGAGTAGCCAGGACACAAATTGGCACCCATATTGGATGCCGGTGGTACAGGCTGTGGCTTTTATCCTCTGTACCATCATGCCAGTCCCTTAATTGCTATTTTCAAGGCATGTTTTCTGGTGGCCTATAAGCTTTGCTTTTCCATCCAAGAAGGTTGCAGCTAAAAGGTAATTAGGACATTCTGTATGTTTCCTTCAGGGATATCTTTGGAGAAATCACCAATGGTAAAGGTACTCATTTCACTGGGCAAATGGTGAAATAGTTAAAATATTATAAATAAAGCCAGTGCTGCAGCTCACTAGGCTAATCCTCCACCTGCGGCGCCAGAACCCTGGGTTGTAGTCCTGGTTGGGGCTCTAGATTCTGTCCTGGTTGCTCCTCTTCCAGTCCAGCTCTCTGCTGTGGCCCAGGAAGGCAGTGGAGGATGGCCCAAGTGTTTGGGCCCTGCACCCACATGGGAGACCAGGAGGAAGCATCTGGCTCCTGGCTTCGAATCAGCACAGTGTGCCGGCTGCAGTGGCCATTGAGGGGTGAAACAACAGAAGGAAGACCTTTCTGTCTCTCTCTCACTGTCTAACTCTGCCTGTCAAAAAGCAATATTATAAATAAAGTGCCATTAGTCAAAGATAACCACATCATCTCATGTGTTGGGTGTGGCAGATTGATGGTAATCAGATATGTTTCTACTGGAAAACTTAAGTTGACCCCTTATAAAATAGTCACTAGAAGGCTTGTGCTTATAGTAATAGAATCTCATGTATTTTCCCCTCTTCTAAATTCTGGAATGACTAAATCATGCAAGATCTGGTACATTATGCCAAAGTGTGTTGTCCGAGATCAGACGAGATTGGAAAGCTCAGGATGGTATGGCTATAGATCAATGTGTGTTTCCACAAGGTATCTTAGTCTGTTTTCTATTCATATAAAACTGAATTCTGTAGTATTAGTAAATTTTAAAGACTGTGTTTTTTATTTGAGAGGTGGAGTTACAGAGAGAGGGATAGACAGAAGAGAGTTATCTTCCATTCGCTGGTTCACTCCCCAAATGGCCACATTGGCTGGAGCTGGGCCAATTCAAAGCCAGGAGCCAGGATCCTCTCTTGGGTCTCTCACATCAATACAAGGGCCCAAGTACTTGGGGCATCTTCTACTGCTTTCCCAGGCCAAACAGAGAGCTGGATTGGAAGAAGGGCAGCTGGTGCAGGAACCAGTGCCCATATCTGATTCCAGTGTCACGGGCAGAGGCTTGGACCACTACACCACAGCACTAGGCTGGGTATTTTTTTAAATTATTTTTTATTTTTTCCTAAAGAAAATTTTTATCTAATTTATCTAAGAAATACAGTCTTCATGCATTTCTTAAGTACAGCTTTGAGAATAGTGATTTTTCCCACCATACCCGCCCTCCTACCCACACTCATACCCCCACTCTTCCATCCCCAGTCCCATTCTCTACTAAGGTCCATTTTCAATTAACTTTATACAAAGAAGACCAACTTTATACTAAGAGTTCAACAATTTGCACACACACACAAAATGATAAAATGGTTCCACAATAGTCAAGACAAGGGCTGTTAAAAGTCATTGCATCTCAAAGTTCATTTCACTTTTTTTGTGGAAATTTAATTGAAGAAGCACCAAAGAATAATACATCTTTTGTAAGCACTTAGGCATTGTGGGGAGCAATCCAGACTGGACTAAGTTACTGGAATTAAGACTTATTCTATGCATCTGCTCTCCCACAATATGGCGCTGGGAGAGAAGTAAACAGCTTCCGCACAGCTGCCTCCAGTTCAACCAATAAACTGTAGGACTTGCTCCTGATTGGAGAGCAGCGTACTCGGCGTGTGGGCAGCCGAGTTGGGATTGGCGGAGGAGGACTATAAAGGAGGAGAGAGACGGCATGCACCAGGAACATCTATGGGGAACATCTATGGAAAACATCTAAGGGGAACATCTGAGGGAACACCTGTGCAGCCCCCAGAGAGCCGGCCGGCGGTGTGCTGCTCCCCTGCGGAAGTGGGGAATGTGGCCAGGGGGAACTGCCCTTCCACGGAGGTGGAAGGGATAGTAGCCAACCCGGGAAGAACCAGCAGCAAACCCGGGGAGGGCCGAGCAGACGAAAGAACAGCGCAGGGTCCTGTGTCGTTCCTCCACGAAGAGGGGGAGCGACAAGGCATAATTATAACTTGTGAGACATAATAATATCTTCCACTTAATACATTAAAAGAAAGTCCTTAAGAATGAGTTTTATCATTAATTAAGGAAGCACCTAAGAAAACAAGCAATAGAGTTGACACTTAGGCATAACTAAAACTTAATAGACATAAGAATATGAGAGTTAACAGTAAAACTTGTTCTAAGTCTTTTTTTAAAAAATAAGATTTATGTATTTATTAATTTGAAAGTCAGAGTTACACAGAGAGAGAGAGAGAGTTTTCCATCTGTGGGTTCACTCCCTAATCGGCTGCAATGGCTGGAGCTGCTCCAATCCGAAGCCAGAAGCCAGGAGAGTCTGCTGGATCTCCCATGCAGCTTCAGGGCCCATAGACTTGGGCTGTCTTCTACTGCTTTCCCAGCGCATCAGAAGTGGAGCAGCCGGGACTTGAACCGGTGTCTATGGAATGCCAGCCTGCAGGCAGAGGCTCTACCTGTTAAGCCACAGCGTCAGCACCCAGAGTAAGTTTATTAAAAGAGGTTTATTCATGTCAGTTGTGGAGGTTGGGAAGTCCAAGGACACGGTGCCAGCATATGCTCAGCATCTGCAGAGGGCCTTCCTGCTGAGTCATGATCAGGTAGAGGGCATCACACAGCCAGTAGGGAGAGAACTCACGTTTAAGGTAAAGCCACTCCCATTTTAACCCATCAACCTATTCCTGAGGGCTTGGCAATCACCTCAAAGAGGACCCACCTCTCAAACGTCAGCTAGGACTTTGGGCATTAAGTTTCCAACACGTGAAATTTTAAGGACACATTCAACCCAGAGCACCAGCTGAAAGTAGCTTTATGTGATCCACCAACCAAGGACAGTGAAACTTGTCTTAGTCTAGAACCTGGAGACTGGTGTTCTAAAAATCACAACTTGGATGCCAGGGTACTATCACAATCATTTTTTTCTTTGCCTGTGGTAACTATCTCTGATCCTTGACTAGAAACTGCTAATTTCACCATTTTGGCAATATATTCATGAACAATAGAACTGGAAAGAGGAGCATAAGTATACTTAAGCTGTTAATAATAGTATTTGTGGAGAATTTTCAAGCCACTCTCATGCATAGGCTGCCTAATGCCTTAATGAATGGAAGATGGATTAATGTGTGCTATAAGTTTTACTCATTTTTAAAAGAATCATTTATTTATATGAAATGTGGGAGGTAAACACAGGGAGAGAGAGGGAAAGAGAGGATGGGGGAAGAGAGAGAGAGAGGAAAGACACACACAGAGAGAGACAGAGAGATTTTTCATCTGATGCTTCACTCATCAACTACTTGAGCCATTACTGGGTACTTCTTTGGTACATGAGAAGGAAGCTGTAGTAGAAGCAGAGGTGGTACTTCATCCCAGGCATTCCAGTATGGTATGCATTTGTCCCAGATGGCAAGTTAACCTGCCACACCACAATGTCTGCCTGTGGGCTGGGAATTTTAATGGCACTTTTTTGCTCCATAATCAGTCAAAAACAGAACACTGGTTCACTTCCCTTAGCCTATAACACAGGCTAAGCAGCTAATAGGAGGCATCAACCCTTCTGGGTCAGCATGATGTGTTGGGTCCTTTTCACCCCTCATGCGTTGGAGTAAATATAAATGAGGCAATTATTAGAAGTTTATCTTGCACAATAGGGTATATAGCAGTTGATACTATTCGTTGCAAAATAGACTTCTTTAAGTTCTCTTGCTAACAATGCACTAAATAATAAAATCACTCTAGATTACTTACTGGCTGTACAGAGACAAATCTGTTTTAATACATTGGGTATTTTAGCCTAATTTGCATGGGATTAAAACAGGTAGACATTTCATCTGGCTCACTCCTTGATCTAAATTTTGACTTGTTTGGTTCATTGAATCCTTGACTAAGGAGAGCATTTTCCAAACTCTTGGTTTTATCCTTCTGACAGTCATAATAATAGTCTCCCTGGTGTGCTTTATTTTTTCAAATGTTTTAAGTGTTTTCATACATACATCTACTGAATGTTGAGTGGTCTCTCTTTGACTAACCTGACCAAAAACCCAGAGATATAGCATCCTGAGGACACCATTAACCTACATTGAGACTGGAACCCTGAAATGGTGCTGACAGTAGCAGATATACCTTAAGTTTTGGCTGCTTTCTCAGCTAGGTGAGAGTGTGACAAAAAAGGAACTTTTTAGAAGTATTTTATTTAATGAATATAAATTTCGAAAGTATAACCTTTGGATTATAGCATTTTTTCCCCCCATAACCACTTTGCCACCCACATACCATCCCATCTCCTCCTCCCTCTCCTATCACATTCTAAAAGAAGGGGTTTTTAAACCTAAATATGAGAAGCCAGTGTTTTGGACTGAGCTCCTGTACCAGGCCTTAACAGATCAGAACACACCAGACCAAAATGGAGTCATTCTTGCCAAATGACACATAACCAAATAGATCTCAAAATAGACCAAGTTTATCTCCTGAATATAGGATCTTCTAGTCTACCTGTGTCAGCAAGATAAGGAAGTCCCCTCTGCTTCAATCCTTGCAGGGAATTGATCTTAGGTAGACTGATGTTGATCTAACAGGTTATTTTTCTATTGTTCCGTCTCCTTGTTTCCACCTTACAAACCATACTGTTACACCACTGTCTAAAGAAGATTTCTGAATTCTATACTAAGGCCAAATGAGTCCATTTATGATAGTGACTGAAAATGACATCAATACTCAATGTTTTAGTTAATCTCTCAAGATTGAGAGAATGTTTCAAAGGCAGGAAATATTAAGTCAAACTAAATTTGGGTTTTGGAAGCCTCAATAAGATTTCTACATAACATACTACAATCTAAGAGTGTGTTAGGAAACTAAAAACCTAATTTAAGAACTTGCTTTTTTAACACACTTGAGCATGAGCTGATTACAGCAGGTGACGAGCCAACTAGAAATCTTTGCCCCTAACTCCCATTTTCTGTCTGTCACTTCCCTGGGTCTGCCCAGGTGTAAGTCACCTTTTCATCACTACAAATAAAGTCCCGGAGAAGAGATAACTTCTAAAGAAAAAGATTTATCTTTGCTCACAGTTTTGAAGTTCAAGATTGGTCAACCCCATTGGGCCTGATGTCGAATGAGGGCAGAGGATGTGTTGAGGAAGGATCACATGATGAACCAGGAAGCAGAGAGACAAGAAGCATGCTAATCCTCTCCTTATAAAGTCACCATGATTTATTACAGGGACACCACCCTGACAACTGAATCCAATCTAATCACTCTCCAAGGCCCCAACCTCACACACTATAATTGGCTTAAGTTCCAGGCAGCGGGAAGCAGAAAAGTGCCACGTGCTTGTCAGCAGCAGCAAAGGCATTTCGTAGAACTGTAAACCATGATGGCATTGTTCCTAATCATTCTAGGCTTCTGCTCACTCATCTGCCCTCCAGCCTGTGAAAATCAGAGCGCAGATTAAGCAGAGCAGCCACTCAGACCCTGTGCACGGTGTGCAGGTTGATGCTGCCAGCCTTTTGCTGGCTGAAGTGGAGAATAGACCTTGGGGCCCACACATGTAGTGGGTTACAGCCACAAGGCTGGTAACAAACTTGTTTTCCTGTTTCCTGCCTTGTGGCTGTAACTACCACGAACAGAGAGAAGGCAGGAAAAGAGGTCATCGAATACATTGCAGATGTGGATAGCCCTATTTTCACGATATCTTAGAATTTTAGGGTGTGAATTTTCTATTTTACACTTGATCTTAGCCAAAAGGGTGAAAAGAAATTGTTTTTTCTATTTTATATATTCATAAAGAGTTTCTTCTTGGAAGTAGATTTCTGCAACACTTGTCTAGTTTATGTGCTTCCTTTGGCTCTTAGTCCTATCATTATGATCAATTGTGAACAGAAATTGATCATTGGGACTAGGGAGATGGCATTGGTACATGCCACCTTGATGGGATTGAATTGGAATCCCTTGGTATGTTTCTAACTCTACTGATTGGGGTAAGTCAGCTTGAGCATGTCCCGAATTACACATCTCTTCCCTCTCTTATTCCCACTCTTACATTTAACAGCGATCACTTTTCAGTTAATTTTCAACACTTAAGAATAACTGTGTATTGATTACAGTATTCAACCAAAAGTATTAAGTAGAACAAACAAACAAAAATACTAAGAAGGATAACGTATTAAGTTGTTCATCAACAGTCAGGGCAAGGGCTGATCAAGTCACCGTTTCTCATAGTGTTCATTTCACTTTAACAGGTTTCCTTTTTGGTGCTCAGTTAGTTGTCACCGATCAGGGAGAACATATATTTGTCCCTTTGGAACTGGCTTATTTCACTCGGTATAATGTTTTCCAAATTCCTAACAGGGATCACTTTTCAGTTAACACTAAACACCTAAGAATAATTGTGTGTTAATTACAGAGTTCAACCAATAGTACTAGAACAAAAAAAATACTAAAATGGATAAAGTATTACATTGTACATCAACAGTCAGGACAAGAGCTGATCAATTCACTGTTTCTCATAGTGTCTATTTCACTTCAACAAGTTTCCCCTTTGGTGCTCAGTTAGTTGTCGCTGATCAGGGACAACATATGATATTTGTCCCTTTAGGACTGGCTCAATTCACTCAGCATGATGCTTTCTAAATCCCTCCATCTTGTTGCAAATGATCGGGTTTCATTGTTTTTGACTGCTGTATAGTATTCGATAGAGTACATGTCCCATAATTTCTTTATCCAGTCTACTGTTGATGGGCATTTAGGTTGGTTCCAGGTCTTAGCTATTGTGAATTGAGCTACAATAAACATTAATGTGCAGACAGCTTTTTTGTTTCTCAATTTCATTTCCTTTGGGTAAATTCCAAGGAGTGAGATGGCTGGGTTGAATGGTAGGGTTATCTTCAGGTTTCTGAGGAATCTCCAGACTGACTTCCATAGTGGCTTAACCAGTTTGCATTCCCACCAGCAGTGGGTTAGTGTCCCTTTTTCCCCACATCCTCGCCAGCATCTGTTGTTGGTAGATTTCTGAATGTGAGCCCTTCTAACTGGTATGAGGTAAAACTTCATTGTGGTTTTGATTTGCATTTCCCTGATTGCTAGTGATCTTTGGAGAGGTCCTCCATCCATTTGTTCACTCCACAAATGGCTCCAATGGCCAGTGCTGGGCTAGGCTAAAGCCAGGATCCAGGAGCCTCTTCCAGGTCTCCCATGTGTGTGGCAGGGGCAGGGACCAAAATGCTTGGGCTAACTTCTGCTGCTTTCTTAGGCCATTAGCAGGGAGCTGGATAGGAAGTACAGCAGTCAGGACATGAACCGCCGCCCATATAGGAAGCCAGCATTGCGAGCTGCAGCTTTACCTGCACTGCAGTTCCACCCCTCATTAACTCCATTTTAAAAGTAGGGCACACTCCCATATACCAGGACGTTTGGTGACTGCTTTATGGTAACAAGAGTATTCTCTAATAAATGTAGATGTAAACAGCATATAAGAAAATATTGTTTTCTGTAGCATTGCTTGGGTTCATGGCTGAGGTCTCTATAAAAACAAAAAAGATTCACAACAGAAAGGAATAAAAATTCAACTCAAGTAAGTTTCATGTTATAAAAAAGCTGTCATAAGAGAAAGAAAACCTGAAAAAATGGATTGAATTTAATCAATCACTGTGTTCTGGGGTTAGGTTTGCTGAATGACTGAATAGAGGGAATGAGACTGGATGAGAAAGGAAGATCTGGGGTGACAATCTGAGTGGAAGTCAGTGTGGCCAGTTTGTTCACATCCCTCTGTGTGACTGCATCTTCAGAGAGAGGAGGGTCCTTTCTGGGTGCAGGGAGGGCACTGCTCACTGAAGTCCTTTTTCCTACTCAAGAGAAGATTAGAAACCCCTTCCTAAATTTCATGATCCAATTCAGAGGAGAAAGGTGAGGGGAACATAAGTGTGATCTGATTCTGTGTTCTCTAAGGTCAAGGTACTAATGTTGGGGATAGCATGTCCTAAACTCCTCTAACACCAAACTTTTCCCCTTCCAATGGGATTCGGCACATTCATGGGGTTGCACATGGTATACCTAAGTGGCTACAACACATGTGACAGCAGTTGTGATTCCTCACAAAGTTCCCATTACCCCACCATCCTCCTCCCCATGCAAATCAACGTTAACCCAAAAAGTCAATTGACCCAGGAAATCACAAATAGTTCCAAGTCATTACTGTGGATTCTGGACAGGATATGCTGCTAAATGCTAAAATTCTTCCTGCTTTGCCTTTTAAATTAAAAAAAAAAAAGTTAGATGATTTCGAAATGATTCTAAACACAAAACTTGTGTGAGAAGGCTTAAAAAACTCATGGAAATTATCATTTCATTTTCCCACTAACTTCAGGTATGATTTTCTGTGAGAAGAACCTGGAGTTACTCTTTACCTCCTAGCATCTACCTCAACCACTGGCTTCCAAAATATATATAAACCTAAGGATCTGACAGGCACTTTGAGAGGGTAGGCTGTGGGGCTCTGCACTGTCGGGCACCTCTCAGCTCTCTCAGGATGAGCAGGGTGTGCACTGGGCTGTCAGAACATCCTCCTGCCTTGCTGGCCAACACTGCACCATTCTCCAGTTTCGAGGGAACTATGCACCTTTCCCTATTTCTGCTGTGTCGGTCCAGCCAGGTCTGTCAGGAATTCCAAACACAGAGGGACACCTCCAACTTCAATCCGATTTTGCATACCACAGAGGCCTGCTTCCATCCTAATTGAGAAAAGTTGAGTTTAATAGTTGGAGTCTAAATTAGGACTCACTCATTACATGATTAATGTACTTTAAATAGTGAGTGGATTGTAATTCCTGAATTTGTTGGCACTACTCCTCCCCATTTAAGCTTTGTGAAGAAGAAAATAAAACTATATAGTAACAAACTATGTGATTCATGAAATCTTACAGTAATCATTTCCATATTTTAACCATATCAGATTCATTTTTGGTCCCTTGAAATGAAGAACACATTCTAAGTCCCTGAACTTGGTTCATACTCCCCACAGCCCTCTCCAACAAACTCAGAATCTCTTAACTCCAAATCATGAACTAGGACATTGTTAAAAATTGTGACAAAGCAAACATGACATAAAATCTAACTATTTTAACCATTTTCAAGCATAACTTTTGGTGACACTGACTACATATGATGTGGCATGTGTATTTTAATTTTTATTCCAGGCTCTTGTCTTGCACAGAGGCAAGCATTCTATGTGCAGACATGTATAAGTTGCCAGTGATAAATTTTATTCAAAATGGCAAGAAAGTCAACACACATACATGCATGAGTGTGGGTTGCCCAATATGGAGAAATACCTACCATGAGTGGGTAGTTGGCCAGAGGACTGCCCAAAGGGAGGAAGCCTTGAGGAGGGGAGACAGAGCACCTGGAAGCACTCCCAGCCATGGTCACTGTTGAAACAGAGAGCCCCTCTCTGTTTTTGGCCTCTTTTATGAGGAAGGGTGTGGTTCTTCCATATTTATGAAGCCACCTGGGAATTACATGGCACCTCTACAAGTTGCATGTGGAACTTCAATTGGTCTTTTCATTTTCATGTAGGTCCTGGATAAAGCAAATACAACCTGGGAAAGAGAGATTTTTGATTCATAAGTAAGAATTACGCATGGGGGCCTGTGACTTCCAGCTCAGCAGACCTAAACTAGCAACCTGCCTCCTTATTCCACATTAGATTCACTTCATTATCATATAAATGATTTTAGTCCAATCTTTGAAAAAGAAATTCCAGAATCAAAGAATCACAATTTGCCAAATAAGAGCCCCTAATCTTGATTAATTTTGCTACAATTCTTTGAGTGTTGCGATTGCAGGTTTCTTTCATGTTTGTCCATCTTCACTTTTTTACCAGAAAAAGTCACATGATTCATATACTCAAGATCACATGAAGCATATTATCAATGCAGTTCAGGTTGAAAAGGCTCTGTCATAGTATGGTAACAAAATTCTCTCAGTATCAGACTCTAGAAGTCATGTATAGATGGACTCATGAGATCCAGTTTTGGCAAAACTTGGAAGGATTCCCTTTTGACCTTCAGCATAAACATAAAGGCTCTAACCAGGTGCTACTTACCACTGTTAGTGTGTCAAATATATGGTAGTCTAACTTGCGTACCTTTGTCAAGAATTAACCTTTTACCTCTTGAGTCTTCACAGGTGCAAACAGAGGATAAATCTTCCTACTCATGTGAGCCAATTAAAGACCTCATGTACCTCTTCAAAAAGTAAATAAGTAAAGCCTTTGCTTTTTCCCCAAGAAGAGTGTTGCACTTTATGGCAGACATGTTTTTCCTACCTCTTCCAATTCTCTCAGAAAGATGCTGTTGGCACGAAAACTTCCTGGTGAGTAAATAAGAGCTTTCTGCACCCCCATGTTTATTGCAGCTCAATTCACAATAGCTAAGACATGGAATTAGCCTAAATGCATATCAACCAAAGACTAGATAAAAACTATGGGATATGTGCACTATGGGGTACTACACAGTGGTAAAAATGAAATCTGGTCATTTGCATCAAAATGGAAGAATACTTAGTGATGTAAGCCAGTCCTGATGGGACAAATAGCATATGTTCTCACTGATTTATGAGAAGTAATAGAGCACCTAAAATGAAATCTGTATAAGTGAAATTGACACTTAAAAAAGAAGCTGCCCTTATCTTGACTTATAAGGAATAGTTTTTTGTTTGTTTTATCATTTTTTTCTTCATACTATTTGTTGAACTCTTTTCATACTATTTATTGAATTTAATATATGTGTATAAATTCAATTAAGGTTGGATCTCTTAAAAAATAGGAGTGGGAAGCAGTCCACATAGCAGACCCATAGAATGACAATCACTTTAAGTAACACTCTGACTTCAGAATCAGCCCTTAAGTCATCCTGGTCTAGCTGAAAACTCATGAACATTTCTGGCATGGAAAGCCAAGACGCTGTGGCAAAAATATTCTACATAAAGGATATCTGTGAGTGAGACCCCAGCAAAAGTAAGTGGCCATCAAAGAAGGATGTACTTTTAAGGGAAGAGAGAACTTAGGATTTGTATACAGCCTTATCTAAATACTGACAGAATTTTTGATTTCGAGAGGCTTGCATAGCCAAGGTAACTAATGTCAAGAGCCTTGGGTGGTCACTGACATACATAAGAATACTAACTCCCCATGCATGACCTCTACCTCAATAAGTGTATTATGAGAGTTAACTGTAAAACTAATTCTCAAACAGTTGTTTTGTGTGTGTGTGTGTTTGCAAATTGTTGAAATATTTACTTAGTATAAAAATTGTTCTTCTGTATACAAAGTTAATTGAAAATGAATCTTAATGGGGCTGGAACTCGGAAGGGGAGAGGCAGGAGTAGGTAGGGTGGAGTGTGGGTGGGTGGGCAGGTATGGTGGGAAGAATAACTATATACCTAAAGTTGTACTTAGGAAATTTGTTAAAATATTAATTAACAAAATATAAAACATTTATTTATTTATTTGAAAGGTAGAATTACAGAGAAGCAGAGGCAGAAAGAGAGAGAACTCTTCTATCTGCTTGTTCATTCCCCAGGTGGCCACAATGCCCGGAGCTGTGCTGATCTGAAGCCAGGAGCCAGGAGCTTTTTCTGGGTCTCCTGTGTGGGTGCAGGGGCCCAAGGACTTGGGCCATCTTCAACTGCTTTCCCAGGCCATAGAAGAGAGCTGGATGAGAAGTGGAGCATATGGGACTTAAACTGGTGCCCATATGGGATGCCAGCACTGCAGTTGGGGGCTCTACCTGCTAGGCCACAACACCAGCACCACTCTAACTTTTCTCAGGTTATTCCTCTAAGTGGATTGGCATCAGATGTGTGTCTGAGGTAGAACTCAAAGTGACCCTCCGGAGCACCATGTGATCAAGGTACCAGGCAAGGGCCCACTGTGCCCACTGACTTGTAGTTAATGGGCATGAGTTGTTCAGATTATGACCTCCAAAATTTTGTGTTCTGAGACCCCTGAGTTTATTGAGCAATTTTTCCTTCTGCTTACTTTACTGAGTTAGGTCCTGTAGAAGGCCTCAGGTAACTTAACTGGGTGAGATAGAAACTGGACTTGGTCAAGGTCAATTTAGATTTGATCATTAATAGCCCTAGATCCAGTTAGGAGAGCTCAAGTATTTTTACTCTTTTCTTTTTAAAAAGACATTTATTTACTTGTTTGAAACGAAGAGTTACAGAGATACGGAGACACAAAGAGAAAGATCTTCCAGCTGCTGGTTCACTCCCCAGATGGCCACAGTGGCCAGGACTGGGCCAGGCTGAAGACAGAGCCAGGGGCTGCTTCCAGGTCTCCCACATGGGTAGCAGGGGCCTAAGCTTTGGCTACCTTCTGCAGCCCTTCCCAGGCCATTATCAGGGAGCTGAATCAGAAGTAGAACAGCCAACACAGGAACAGGCACCCATATCTGATGTCACCATTGCAGGTGGCAACCTCACCTGCTACACCACAACACTAATGTATAACTTTTCTTTTGGTAAAGGGTTTGCTCTAATTCAAGGAACTGGAATTCCAGTTAGTTGTATATACCAAAATTATAAGACTAGAATGTTTGCATTTTTGGAAGAATTGGCTAACCTTAGTAGAAGTCATGAAAATTTAAATGTATATGAGGGAAATTTTCATTTGGATAAAACTGTTCACTTATCAGGCCCATTAGAAAGGAAGGAATAAAAACCACACAAAAACAAAGGGGTGCATTTTCTTTTTTAATATTTTAGTTTTTTATTTATTTGACAGGCTGTATTACAGACAGTGAGAGGGAGAGACAGAGAGAAAGGTCTTCCATCCGCTGGTTAACTCCCAAAACGGCGGCAATGGCTGGAACTGGGCCGATCCAAAGCCAGGAGCCAGGGGCTTCCTCCAGATCTCCCATGAGGGTGCAGGGGCCCAAGGACTTGGGCCATCTTCTCATTCTTTCCCAGGCCATAGCAGAGAGCTGGACTGGAAGTGGAGCAGCCAGGACTTGAACTGGTGCCCATGTGGCATGCTGGTGCTACAGGTGGATTATTAACCTCCTGCACCACAGCGCTGGCACCTGGATGCATTTTCAATTGCTATGTGGAGGTATCTCAATCTAGTGATGGTCAAATGTGCCTTTCTATAAACTCTTTACCACAGGTGAATGAAAAGATTAAGTGACGGACTAAGGGTATCACAAAACAATACTGTACTCTGACTGAACTGACTCTGGCTGCTCTTTCTATCCATGAGTACTGAGCCCAGTACTCAGAGCCCACTACTCTTTTTGCTCAGTTCCCTTTTCACCCAGAGGATAATGAAAAGGGGGAGATAGACAAAGGACCCAAGCACTTAGGCCATCTTCCACTGCTCTTCCAGGCCATGAGCAGAGAGCTGGGTCAGAAGAGGAGCAGCCAGAACATGAACTGGCATCCACAGGATATCAGTGCTGCAGGCAAGGCTTAGCCTAGTAAGCCACAGCCCCCCTGTACTCTTTATTGTTTAACTTCACCTTCTATAGATGCTTAATACCTGCTGTACTGTAGCAAACTCTCACTTGTGACTCACATCAGTCCTGCCCACCCCAATCCAATAATATTTTCTAAGATCAGTCTTGCAAAATAACATTTCATGGTGACCTGTGCCTGCTGAAGCACACAAGATACACTGCACAATGTGGGAAAGAGCAAGGGGTGCTTAGAGATGTAGAGGCAGAAGGAACAGGAAGGGGCAAAGTTTACATTACACATTCAGCCATGCTACCCTGGTGATTTTAATGCTGACCATCAGTGGACTGTGGGTGTCTGTGTGGGAGGCATCTTGTCTTTTCTCAATAAGAGAGATTGTTAGAAAAACTCTCAACCTAAGGCAGTCACCAAAATCCCCACCATGCTTTATATGTCTCTGTAGACTTCCTATGTGATACCTGGTTACTGTCCTATCAACATTCCCCACCTCCCTTCTGCTATTATCTTGTGTCCATTTCCCAAGTTAATTAGGCTGGGAAATATGTGACAGCCCAGCTTCATCACTTGTCTTCAAATGGTGTGTTAATTCCAGGGGGATGATTCTGGTAACTTGCAACTGAGCTCCCCGCGCCTTTGCAGTCCTGAAATTTTTTTATACAGGCAGAGTGGACAGTGAGAGAGAGAGTGAGAAAGGTCTTCCTTTGCCGTTGGTTCACCCTCCAATGGCCGCTGCGGCCGGCGTGCTGCAGCTGGCGCACCGCACTGATCCGAAGGCAAGAGCCACATGCTTCTCCTGGTCTCCCATGGGGTGTAGGGTCCAAGCACTTAGGCCATCCTCCACTGCACTCCTGGGCCATAGCAGAGAGCTGGCCTGGAAGGGGGGCAACCAGGACAGAATCCAGCACCCCGACCGGGACTAGAACCCGGTGTGCTGGCGCCGCTAGATGGAAGATTAGCCTATTGAGCTGCGGTGCCCACCTGCAGTCCTGAAAATCTTTAAAAATCTCAGCTGCAACACTGAGTACTCAAGTTTCTGTACAGCTGGAACCTCTAAATCCCACAGTCTGAGACCTGTGCTCTCCTCATAGCTGCCTCCGTGTTTTCTACGGATGAGCATCCTACTTTGGTTGGATATCTGATATTCACAGTTACCAAAAGCTTGGTCCCTGTCCCACTGTGCCAAATCAAAATAATGATCATGAGGGTTGGGCATGAAAGAAAGAGAACATTTAATTTGTTGACAGATGAGGAGTGGAGCAGACTTTCACCTCAAGAGCTATCTCCCTGTTCAATGAGAGTGTTTTAGGATTCTTGAAGGGGCTACAAGGAAGTGGAGGCTGGACTGTGAAATTGTGAAGGCACTCACAAGTCTCTGGTGCCAGAGTCCATGCCTTATACATGCCTTGCGTGCTTCACCCTTGGTATAAACAGGTAGTGAGATTACACTAGACCTAGATTAGAACACAAGTACGCAGGAAGCCAGAAGTCTAGCCACAAAGGACCTCATATTTAACTTTGGACAGGCTCACTCTATTTGAGAGACAGTGCTTTCATTTGCATATAAATATTGTAGGAATGTCCATGATTAGCCTTCCCACAATATCTGCTATCTAAATATAAAAAATGAGACATGGCTCCTGCTCTCAGGGACTTACACATGTGGCATGACTGCCTAGTCCTCATAGTTTAAAAACATTTTCATGGTCACAATTTGGAGTACTTAATGAAACAACAAAAGAGCTCAAAATAGAAATCTAAAATTGTATGAAATGCATAACACAAAAAACATCAGGAAATGATACGTGATCTATTTGAGCTCTGGTAAGAGCAGAGGAGACATAAAATTGTTCACAGGAAGGGGCCGGCATCAGGTTCTAGTCCCAGTTGCTCCTCTTCCATTCTAGCTCTCTGCTGTGGCCCAGGATGGCAGTGGAGGATGGCCCAAGTGCTTGGGCCCCTGCACCCACATGGGAGACAAGGAAGAAGCACTTGGCTCATGGCTTCGGATCGGCACAACGCCGGCAGTAGCGGCCATCTGGGGAGTGAACCAATGGAAGGAAGACCTTTCTGTCTCTCTCTCACTGTCGATGACTCTACCTGTCAAATAAAAAAAAAATGTTCACAGGAAAGTATACTAGAAACGCTGAAACCACATGAAAGGACAAGAAGTCAGAATAAAGAATTAATCTTGAAATGTAGATGGCTAAAGAATTTAAAAGAATAAGAAATGAGAGCTACCTAAACCAAATAAAGGCTACCATATACAATTTGGAGACTAAACCAAATTCATGTATAGAAACTAAAACATGTATAGAAGCAGATATGTATAGAAACAAAATTTCATGAACGAACGTTTAAAAAGAATAATCTTTTGACTTAATTATAGGAGATCAAGTGAGTGCATGATCCAGATACATTCAGTGGACACTCATGAGTGGGCAGAAATCCATAACATGGGTGCTATGTTGTTGGTTTCAGCTCAGAGTCAGGCAACAAACCAAGGGTCCACAAGCGTGAAGCTCTGCTGTGATGCAGCAGTGAAAGACCTGCCCAGGAGCACAGGAGAGGCCTGGCTGCTTTCCAGTGCTCTGGGCCAATCTGCCCTTCTGCCAATCTGCACAGGATTCATTCGCACCACTTTGTCACCAGCAGCAGACTTGTCTTCCAAGCCCCAACCTCCTAACTTTATCCTAGCCCTTAGAAAAGAGTGTATCTGGACAAAAGCACATCCAGTCCCAAGGGCAGAGGATGGCATTACAGTCTCATTTCTTCTCTTTGCTATCTGCCATGATCACTCTTCCACCTAGCCCCTGGGTTTGTGTCCCTGGTGGGAGAGGGGCTCCCCACTGCATCAAAGGCGAGGGGCACACACACACATCATAAGGGGCATTCTGTGATGCAATAACCTGGGGGGGTGGTGTAGGAGATAAAAGTGGGCGTAGTCTTAGGCATGTGTCCAGTTACTCATTTTGACGCTCTTTGGCCAGATGAGTAACTAGAAGCATTTTCGCAGAAAATGACAAAAAAGCTACCTCCGATTCTCCCGCGTCACCCCCAGCCTCACAGTCCTGCTCCTTCAGATTCCCGTTTTCCAACCTGCCTGCCTCACCTGGCTCCTCCCTCTGGCAAACCTAAGCCTGTCCTCCAGCACAAGAAGTCTTCAGCTGCCTACCCTGCCCGTCTCCCTGCTCTGACCAACAGCTCTTCCCACAAGATCATTCCTACCTCCAAGACCTCCCAGACCTCCAAGCGCACCCTGGCCTCTGTTCCCTCCAAGTCACCCACTCACCGCTCTGTTCGTCTGGCTCCCCTTTCCTGCTTCTCCTCTGTCTGGGCCCCGACTCCTCCTCCCAGCCCCTCTTATTAGGCCTCTGGACTCTGTTCTCCACTGATATTCACCCCAGCGCAGATCTTACCTTCTTGATGGGCCAGGACAGTTTGGAACCAATCTAGACAAGAGAGGTCAGTGACGTCTCAGGAACATGGCCTGATGGGGAAAGGGAGTGTAACATGAAGGCAAACTGAGATCCCTGTAGGACCCTTTCCATGGTGACAAGATCTCAGTAATCCTCCTGCTAACTGTATATCTCCTTCATCTTCAAATGCTCATTCTTTTCAGAATGAGAGGTACCAATAATGATGTCTTTTTTTCCTATCAGGCACTTCACATCCTCTCTGTCTATAAGAAGCCTTCAATCAGCTTCCACACCTGCAAGTGCCTTCCCTTGGGAACACAACCTGGGAACTCAGAGCTGACAGCAGGACTAGTGGCCCCTAAGGTAAGAGTGTGCAAGAGAATACCTTCAATCTGCTCACAGGAGAGAAAGCTGGTCTGACCTGGGTTTCTGTAGACAACTCTCAGGGTACCAGGTTGCTGTTATACACAGACAGCCAGGGTTTATTCTTTTTTCCCTCCACAAAAGAAGTTCACTGTGTTCTGATCTCAGCCTTTGAGGTTGAGTTCCCCTGTCGGCCACTTATAACCCGGCATGTGATAGGTACCACAGTCTAAATGGCAAGAGCTCACATTTCATTTAGTTGTATATGAATTTTTGGGCTATTCAACTCATAGCTTCCAGGTATTCCTTTTCCACACCCATGGAGCTTCACCACGTCCACAATCCTCTAGGATCGAGGAACAGACTCAGTCACACTCCATGCAGGTTTCTGGGCTCACGCTTTCTCCTCTCTGGTAGGTATACTGTGGCATAATGTTTCACTTTCCTCAGACTCTGTTATTCTCAACGTATGTCTCCAGAACACAGAAATGGTTCCATTCTCATACAAACTGCAGCCAATACATGTGCCTAGTGAACACTTGATGTGGCTAGAATGGCTGTGGAACTAAAGTCTAATTCATATTTGATTCATTTATTCATGTAGCTACCTCTGGCTGGCACACACTATTCTGGACTGTGCCACTCTAGACTGTGATGTTCTTCTTTGTAAGTGCCAAATGGGTGCCTGGCCTATGATGGGCAGGCAGCTACACACCAACATGAACTACAAGGCTGTTTTTCTCTAGTTCACAGGAATGCCTGAAGGCTCCAAGTCACGAGATGATACATGGAGGAACGTGCAGGTGGTGAGTCCTGGGGTCCTCAGTCTCACTGGGAGACTGCACAGAGGATGACACGGGCTTTACAGAGGACTGGGAAGCCTCTAAGGTTAGTAACACTGTGGGGTAAGTGTCAGAGTTCTCTGATTACATCCCCGAAACAAGAATCACCACACAGACTCAGAATATACTAACATAGTTACCCTAATGCCAGTTTATTAACTCATGTCAATATGACACTCTTATCCTCAACAATGAATTCACTCAGCAAACATTTAGATGTTTGATGCTATTGCCACATTGTCTTGGGTCACACTTAGATTAATGGTTAGTTACTAGCTCAATATATAAAGTTCAGTTTCATTAGTTTAAAACATATGTCTTAAATTCTTTTTACACATGAGGCTTAATTTTGAGGTTTCAATAATGTAAGTATTTAGAGAAGCATCTGGTACATGGAGCTCAGTAAATGTTATTATTTTCATTATTATTATTAGGGTATAATGATTGTAGATCACGGAGCTTCTGTCCTATAATAGAGAAGACTGAGTAATAAACACATTTTCATATAAGTAAGGTATAGGATTGTTGTGGCTGCAGCGCACAAACTGGGCATCAAGTCAGGGTGCAGAATTCTAGGAAGTCTTCCTGGTAGAGGTGATCACAAACAAGGCACAGCACTTCAGGTAAGTTACATAGAAAAACAATATAAAGAGCAACATGAGTGCTATCTGACGATGGGCAGCAATCTGCCAGGCCACAGTACAGTAGGGAGAGAAGGAGGCCTGTTTGGCAATGAAGGAAGAAGGATGTCTTTCCTGTGATTCCCTTCTTCTTGACCCCCACTACCATCAAGTAGAATCTGATGGAAGTAGAATGTTGTGTGTGGGTGGGAATGGGGAGAGGAGGGAGTCACAGGGTTGTGAAGGAGCAGCGTACAGAGGAGCAGATCAGGAGCAAAGGAAGTGAGGTGTTATCATGAGGGGACGCACTAGCTAGAGTAATGATACCACCTTCTGGGACACGGGGCACTAAGCGATGTCACAGGTGATGAGGATTTTCAGAACCAAGCAGTAATACTATTTAGCTTGGTTCACTTTCTTTTATTATATTCTCACTTATGCTGTTTAGACCTATTTCTCACATGTTATAGATGACTTAAATAAGATCAAGAGACATTCTGCCACCTAGTTGGTAGTAGAAGAAGGACAGGAACCTCTGACTACAAAGACCAGGTTCATTCAATTGTCACATTGCCCCCCCTAAAGCTGAGAGTTGATAGGGTAGAAGAGTTGCAAAGTCATAAGTTAAGTGACTTGAATATTCCTGGAAAATTTTTCACAAAAAACCTTGTAGTGCATTGAGGCTATCTCCTGTGTGAGATGCCCTTATCAATAACCTGGGAAATAAGAGAATGTGTAACTGGAACCAGAGTTAATATTGCTATGCATAATTGAACTCCTTGTTATGTCTCAGCCTCAACCTCACCCTTGTCCCCACCACATGTATATTGACAGCCGCTCTCCCACAAGACTGGGGAGCTGCTGGAGAACTCAGCTGGCAGGACGCAGTCTTGCTCATTGTTCCCCAGCTAACAACACTGTTTCTCAGCAGAATGATAGTAAATTCTCCTCTTAGCCTTAGGAAGCTGTGATGATTTCAGAAGGGTGCTTGAGCCTTGCTAGTGCAAAGGCACTCAGGAAAGGCTCAGAATGATACCTGTTAAAGGTCATCCTGTAGCTCAGCCAGAAAGGGAAGGACTCCATCTGTGTATCTGGGTGATGGAAGGGTGTATGCAATGGTGCAAGTAGGAGAAACCACAGGGCTAACAGGTCAGGTTTTCACTCCACCAGCAGACCAGACCAAACACCCACCTCTCTCCCCCAGGTTTACTGTTAACGCAGAGATAGGTCAGATACACTTCTTGTTTTCAAGTACTTCAGTGGAAATGAATGCACTTGTATGTGCACGAGATAGGTAACAGAGGGTATTGACTGTGGCGTGTGCTTTAAGGTGGAGCAGCATGTAACTCAGCCCACAGTCATTTCAGAAGATGATTACTCAGGGGGAACCCACTCATCAGTCTTTTACCTCCTAGGTCTGACACATGCTGTGGAACTCTTCCCTGGCACTGCTCAGGCAGCTTCAGTACCAGGAGAGTTCCTGAGCTGGGCACACGGCTGAGTTCCTGAAGACACGGAGAGTTCCAGGCAGGTATTGGAGCACCGGTGGATGTCATTACCAGGATTCAGCATGCAATGCTGCTTCCCAGAGATGGCACTGACACACCACTGGCCAGGGACAGTAGAGAGAAGCCTCTGTCAAGAAATGGCAGAGAGATGCCAGTGCCAAGATGCTATAGGAGGACTGGGACCTGATCTGCTCTAGAATATTTTCAGAGGGAGGCACATCTCAACATTGCAGAAACTCTACTGCATTTGCTGAGTTTCTCCACTAGGAGCAGAGGTCTCTGGAAGGCCCCAAGGAAGAAGGAAAGCTCTGAACTGCACTTTCCCTGAGAGAAAACGTCTCTCCGACCCAGCCATTGTGGATGCCTCAGGAACCCCTGAGGCCACATCAGAGCACGTATATTAGATGCATGGGCATGCAGCCATGTGCTTAAGATGGCATTGTGAAAGATGAGTGTTCTATAATTCCATTCTTCCAAGTTTGAAATTTCCTTATTTTTTAAATGGATTTTTTCTGCTTTTTAATAAAATAATGTGTTTATCTCATACTTTCTACTTTTGCCTGAGCCCTGGTAGGAGGCTGTTCAATTGACTCCAAACCCAAGGTTCTCCGACTTTGCCTCATCTGTGCACCCAAGAGACATGAAACAGCTCCTAAACACCACGGAGCCTCTTTGAAACTCAGGATCCACTCTCCACCCCCTTGGCTGACCCACAGGAACCCCACTCACCAGCTGCTCAGCCTCATTCTGTGGCTCCAGAACTCCCTGCTCTGCCATAGCACTGTGGTTTCAGATTAAGAAACCTTAGAGTTGTTCTCAAGGCTTCTCTCCCTCACTGAGGAGGATCCTTTTCCAGGATTCCTGCCTTTGAAAGACAGCATCGCCTGGGAGCAGGGATTCCCCACTGCTACACACTGAAATCTACCGCCTGAATTGTGCCTAAATCTGCTTCCCAAAAGAGCCTCCCTCATGCTCTGATGGATCTGATGGGTTCCCAGCTACTCTATCTTTTGTACAAACTGGTCCTTTGCACACTGAATGGCACCACTTTGATCACATCAACCTTTCTGTCAATCATAGCAGTCAACCTGGAGTTCCTGAGATGAACATGTTCCTGACATGAGCAGGCACTACTAGAGCCTCTGGATCCAGCTCCAGTTCCATTCCAGCCTAGGCTGCTCTACTCCCCTATCCCACACCTATGCTTTTTTAAAAAATTATTTTATTGATTTGATTGTGACAGTTTGAGAGAAGTTGAGAGACACAGAGGTCTTCCATATTCTGGTACTCTCCCCAGATGGCTAAAACAATGAGGTCTAGGCTAATTCAAAGCTTTCACTGGGAGTTTCCTTAGGGTTTCATATTTGGATTGCAGGGGACAAACATTAGGGAATCTTCACCTGCTTTTCCAAGGCCGTTAGCATGGAGTTGGTTCAGAAATGGAGTACCCTCGACATGAAACAGGTCCCATTTATGGGATGCCACTGCCATAAGTGGTAGCTTTAGCTGCTAACCCACAATGCTGGCCCCTTCATGTGAATTTAATAAAGATGTTAGTGCATACTGTGTGCCAGCCACAGTTTAAACCTGCACACATGTCCTTTTCTCGCCAGTCTTTTCTAAGTAAACACATTTTCCAACCACTATTTTCCAGAAATTAAGTGAATATCTAATTCTGTTGAATGTTTCAAAAAAATTTTTGCAGGCAACACACTGGAGTGCTGCTGTGGAGTAGGACTGTCATTGAAATTAATTAACTTCCACTCAAACATGTTCCAAGTGGCCATAACATGGCATTCATTCAATTACCAAGTGTCTAGATGTGGATGTTTTGAACAGAGGTTCTGGAATCACAGTACCTGAGTTCACATTCTTGTCCTGTCACACATAAACTTGTGACTTTCAGCTAACCTTTTAATATCCCTGAGATTAACAGTTGGTATCAGAAGTGATGTAATAGGAATACCACAACAGCGTTGGATACATGATATCATGTGACAGTCAGTATGATAGGGCTGGATGGGAGGATTTGTACAATTTTGAAAGAAATACAAGTAGTAACCAATAATATAGATAGAGTAGTAAACATTTGGCAATCCTATAAAAAACAGTTGCTATGTCAGGGAATAGAGAACTCTACATGTAGTCTTCTTGGAGAGGCAATCACAGGTTGAGGCAAAGCACATTAGGGCAAATATATGGGAGCCATATAAGTCAGTGCCTATACAACATAAGCAGTTAAGATCTTCAATAAATAGTACGTTGCAGTAACTCAAGGAAGGAGAAAAATAAGAGTATTTCAAACACAAAATTAGTAGGAGGAAGATACAAGACTGAGATTTTCCACATAAGGCAAATAAAATGACAAACCATTAAAGACTAATAAAGAAAACAGGCTAAATAAAATCATAGATGAAAAGGAATACATTATATCTAACCTTAGAGAAATGCAAGGGATTACCCCAAGTCTGATCCATAGCCTAACAGTTTCAAATGTTAAGTTTTCATTAGTATGTATCTGAATTGCGGAGATACAGAGAGATAGATCTTCCATTTGCTGATTAACACTGCAAATGCCTATAACAGCCAGGGCTTGGCCAGGTAAAAGCCAAGAACCATGAGCTCCTACTGGGTCTCCCACATGTCCAGGAGGATCTCAAGGACTTAGGGCACTGTGTGCTGCCTCCCAGGGCTCTAGGAGGAACCTGCATCAGAGGACTAAGGCAGGACTTGATCCCAGGCACTGTGATATGGAATGCTAATGTTCCTAGCGGCAGCTTTACATCTTCTGCCACAACCTCCAATACCAAGAGGAATATTTAAATGTACCTTGGAATAGATGTAGGCAATTTTCTTCCCCCAAAGTTCCATGAGGAGCTACCTAATTGTAAATTATTCTACAACTGAACCATGTATTTATCCCCCATGTATTTATCCCCCATCTTCTCACTGGAGATGGCAGGACAACAAACAGTGCTATGTCCTTACACACCATACCATGTCTATGCCAGCTGAGGCCAGCTGAGAAATACAAAGTCCATCCCTCCCTCAGGGACATACTTAGGCGACACATATTCTTACTCCCCATAAGAGCTTACATTTAGGAAATGGTAATCTTGTAAATTTAATTGGTGGGGATGGCAGATTCTGAAGAAAACAATCCCCACACCTGCCCTGTGACTGCCAGCTCCTCATCCGTATGTGTGTATCCGCCTGTGACACCTGACAGGACGTCCACCAGCTGAACACACTTAGAAAACCCCTGGATTCCAGAGGAAAGCTTTCCCCATGAGTACCTTTTGTTTGCGTTCTTCTGTGCAAAGCAGCCAGCGGACCTCTTAGTAGGGACTTGGGACTTGGGCCATCCTCCACTGCCCTCCTGGGCCACAGCAGAGAGCTGGACTGGAAGAGGAGCAACCAGGACAAGAACCCAGCGCCCATATGGGATGCCGGCACCGCAGGTGGAGGATTAACCAAGTTAGCCATGGCGCCGGCCCCCATATTTCTCTTTTGATTCTATTTATGTTTGTCACTTTCAAAAGGATTTACCTTTTAACTTGTAAGATATGCAGATCTTTTCATTATTGTTTCTAGTTTTTGATCACTATTTAAGAAAATCTTCACAGCAGTAGTTGAAATATAATCTTCTGTAGTTTTCCCTAGTGTTTGCTTCTAATCTTCCTTCCATCTGTCCTTTCACTCTTTCTAGCATGCGCTTTCTCTCTCTCTTTCTCACACACACACACACACACACATACATACACACACACACATTTGCGTTTTCCTGTTTTTGTGTATTTTGTGTGTGGTGTAAAGAGGGACACCCTGTTCCTCAGCTGACTTTGAAATTCATTAGCTCCAAGGCACCACAATTGTGCACACCCTGTATGTCTGCACTTACTGTCACTCTGATCACTTCCTGACCTTGGAGTAGTCCTATATTCACTGGGGATGTCCATCAGGACCCAGCTCAGGACTCTGAGAATCCCACAAAGTGACTTCCTGTTACTCAAAACCCCAGCAGGCAGACATGGGCTCTCCCCTTCCTGCTGTGTATGCAGCCTGGAGTGCCTCCTGTTCACAGAACTTATCATCCGATCCTCAGTGTGACCTGGTAGCTTGGAAGAAATACAGTCTTGAATTCAGATCAGAGGTCAACCTTTTTCTTTTTGTGAGATCTCCACCTCAGTCTCAATTTCTCATTTTTTAAAATATTTTCAACTCTACTTTCTTTTTAAAGATAATTTTGTTCATTTATTTGAGAGGCAGAGTCACATACAATAAGAATGGTCCTCTTTCTGCTTGTTCACTTCCCAATGGCCACAACTGCTGGAGCTGCGCCGAATCAACTTCAGGAGCAAGAACCTTTTCCATGACTCCCCTGAGGGTGCATGGGCCGAAGGACTTGGGCAATGTCCTGGTTTTCTCTGCCATTAGCAGACACCTGCATTGAACAGGAGCAGCTGGGACATGAACCAGTGGTCATATGGGATGTTGGCACTGCAGGTAGAGGATTAGCCTGCTACGCCATAGCACTAGTCCCCAATTTATCAATCATATAATGGGGATAAAAAGAGCATCTAAACAGCAAGGTTTGTTTTGAGGATTAAACAAAAAATGTATGGAAATTGAGCAGTACTATACCTAGATAACAGTTAGTGCTTAATAAATGCCTGTTATTGGTAAGATAATCTACAATATGTTGGGGCCACTGGTGTGATATCCATATCCTATATTGTTGTGTTGAGTTCAGGCCTCAACTCCACTTATTTCAAGGTTCCAACTGGTACTCACCTTTGAAAATTAGCAGGTGATGGCTTGGGTCTTTGGGTCCTGCCACTCAGGTGGGAACACCCACATTAAGTTCATAGCTCTCAACATTCTACAGGTTCATCTTGTGTATGTAGGCCTTTGAGTATGAAACTCCAGGAAGAGATCTCTCTTTCTGTATTTGTCCTACCTCAATAAAAATGAAGATAACTAAAATTAACATAAATATCAAGCATAATATAAAGTATAAACAGTGGTAAGGAAGGTAGTTAAATATTGGTCAGGAATTCAAATCAGCAAGAGGAATTAACACTTTTATCTATACAGGTGCTTTGAATTACAGCATACAATTAAGCAATCATTAACGCACATACAGGGATGACTTCAACAACTGTAGGTGGTGCTAAGATTCCAATTTAAGAAATGAACGCATCATTCATACAGAAAATGAACAAAGAAATGTCAGTGTTAAATTGTACCCTATTCAATGGGATCTAATATGCATCTATAGAAAATTTCTTCAAAAAACTGCAGAGTCTACATTCTCTTACAGCTCTTCTCCAGGATAGCATATGGTAGGTCAAAAAAACATGTGACACTTTGGAAACAATAGGAATCAGGCCAGTGCCATGGCTCACTAAGCTAATCCTCCACCTTGCGGCGCTGGCACCCTGGGTTCTAGTCCCGGTCAGGGCGCCAAATTCTGTCCTGGTTGCCGCTCTTCCAGGCCAGCTCTCTGCTGTGGCCAGGGAGTGCAGTGGAGGATGGCCCAAGTGCTTGGGCCCTGCACCCCATGGGAGACCAGGATAAATACCTGGCTCCTGGCTTTGGATCAGTGCGCTGCACTGGCTGCAGCGTGCTGGCCACAGCGGCCACTGGAGGGTGAACCAACGGCAAAGGAAGACCTTTCTCTCTGTCTCTCTCTCACTGTCCACTTTGTCAAAAAAAAAATAAAAAATAAATCAACGTAATAAACGTATTAACAAACTGCAGAAGAAAAACCATATGATTATCTCAATAGATGAAGAGAAAGCATGTGATAAAGTACAACACCCTTTCATTATGAAAACTCTAAGGAAATTGGGTATAAAAGGACCATTCTTCAACACAATCAAGGCAATTTATGACAAACCCATGGCCAGCATCCTATTGAGTAGGGGAAAGTTGGAAGCATTTCCACTGAGATCTGGTACCAGAGAGGGATGCCCACTCTCACCATTTCTTTTCAATATACTAGAAATTTTAGCCAGAGCCATTAGGTTGTCAGCAATAGATTTATTTTATGTAAGGTATCTGCATGAAAGAATACCTTTAATATGTCCTGACTATGATAGAAATGTAGCTGACCCCATAGGAAAGCTTACTTAACTATCCGGTATTTCCTGAGCTCTTTTTACACAAGTAACAGTAAGAGTTGGAGACACATAACATGCAACAAGTCTCTGACATAACAAGGTTCACAATCTAGTTCTAAAGAGAAACTAACTATGTAATGAGATGTAATATTCATACTAAATGAAATGAAAAAACATTAATACAGCACAATGGAAAACTGGTGTGCAAAAATATGACACGGGGAATGCTAACAGGTGGGGGCTCTACCAGAAAGGGGTGAAGGATAAGAAATTAAACAAAAGAAATGGAAAATTTTAAGTAGAGTAATATGGTAAAGTAGCCTTAAATAAATGAGTTTGGGAGCCAGCATTGTGGCATAGCAGATTAAGCTGCCACTTGCAATGCTGGCACCTCATATAGGCACTGGTTCAGGTCCCAGCTGCTCCATTTCCAATCCAGCTCCCTGCTACTGCACCTGGGAAAGCAGTGGAGAATGGCCCAACTCCTTGGGCCCCTGCACCCATGTGGGAGACCCAGAAGAAGCTCTGGCTTCCTGGCTTTGGATAAGCTACCACCAGCATTGCTGCCATGTGGGGAGTGAAGCAGTGGATGGAAGACCTCTTTCCCTCTTTCTCTGTAACTCTGATTTTCAAATAAATAAAATAAATCTTAAAAAAAGAAAAGATTTCTCTCCATCTCTCTCACTGTCTAACTCTGCCTGTCAAAACAAAACAAAAAAAGAAAGAAATGAGCTTGTAATATGGCTAAGTTAACTAGTATTCTTATCCATCTGCCTCTAAAAGTACTGCCTAACAGCAATTCTCTGGCAAATACATACTGGAGTCCTATCTGAAATCCCCTTCTTGTTGCAAAGACCAAGAAGGCTCTCGCAGTTCATGAACAGGGTGAGGCTCACACCCAACAGAGGGCAGAGAAAGGGAAGCACTATAAACCTGGGAGCTTATCTCCTGGCAAAGAGCAAGCTCCACATAAGGCTAAGTGATCTACCCTTCTGCTCCTATTGAGGATGTTCTTTCCTGAACCTTTGTAAAACACCAGTAAACATAGTCAAGGCAGACATCCAAGAATAAGAGGCTAAGAAAAGGAACATGAACATAGTCGTGATCACACTGATGAGATACAACCACACAAGCATTCTTAGTGTATGGTTTTAATTATTTTTTGTAATAAATAAATATAAAATGTAAAGGGAGGAACCATATTACCACAACATGCAAAAACTTTATACTGTGCTTTGTTCACTTAAAATACCATGAACTGGAGCCAGCGCCATGGCGCACTAGGTTAATCCTCCACCTGCAGCGCCAGCATCCCATAAGGGTGCCGGTTTCTAGTCCTGGTTGCTCTTCTTCCAGTACAGCTCTCTGCTGTGGCCCAGAAGGCAGTGGAGGATGGCCCAGGTGCTTGGGCTCCTGCACCCACATGGGAGACCAGAAAGAAGCACCTGGCTCCTAGCTTCGGATTGGCATAGCTCCGGCTGTAGTGGCCATTTAGGGGGTGAACCAATGGAAGGAAGACCTTTCTTTTTGTCTCTCACTATCTAACTCTGTCAAATAAAAAAATTAAAATACCATGACCCATCTCCTTCTGTTTTAATTTATATATATTTATGCTGGTACTTTTGTTTTTAATTTTTTCAAAAAGTCCAAAGTAGAGAGATCAGTTTATCCCCATCCTATCATGGAGCTCCAATCACTGCAGTCTTTTGTAAATTTGGCTTCATCTATCTCCTCCCTGGCTTTGTTGTTTTGTTATTGTTAAACTATTTTTTCTTTATTCCATTTGTGGTATTCAAAGCACTTATATAACCTTTCTTTTTATATATTTTAAAGGGAGAGATATATCTTCCATCTTCTGGCTCACTCCCCTGGGGCTGTGCCAGGCCAAAGTCAGGAGCCTAGAACTCAGAAAGGTTCTCTCATGTGGAAGCCAGAGACCCAGGCACTTTAGCCATCATCTGCTGCCTATCCTGATGCACATTAGAAGGAAGCTGGATTGTAAGTGGAGCCAGGATTCTGACAGGAGATGCTGGCATCCCAAGGAGATGCTGGCATCCCAATCAGCTACTGTGTCACTATCCCAAAGATCCCCTGTTTTGTTTATGTATCTTGGATAGATTTTTTTTAAACCACCAGTAAACTACCCATTTAAACCACCTCTGATCATATCCAGTAAAATTAACAACAGTTCATCTCATGCCCAGGCCATATTCAGACCTCTCCAAGAGCCTCAAAAATCCTAGTTGCACACAGTAGTTTTAAAGTAAGGATGTTTATTACCTCGAGTTGTATAATTTAGTCATCCCTCTGTGTCACTTAGTTATTTGTAGTGTTTTGCTATTATGAAAAACTAGTGTTAAAATTTACAACAAAGTCCTGGGCTCTGGTGTTTAGGTTTGAAAAGTAACACAGATTTAAGACCTACCTATGACACTTCTCCCAACCCCCCCCCCCAAAATAATGCTATACCAATTTATATTTCTACCAGCCATGTCAGTGTTACCAATTCACCTACATTTTGATGAAAAGTTATTTCTTATCCCCAAAGTCATGTCATTCTTAAATATTTACATAAAATGCTAGATTACCACAATAAATACAGATGAAAAATTTCTAGAGCAGACTGAAGATTTTTTTCTGGACTATCCATACCCCCCAAAAAACTAGGAAAACATGGGAGTCCAGATATGCACCACACTACTTAGAAACTGTTGTATAATACAATTATGCCATATGGTCTGATAACAATATATTTAATATAGCTTACAGATTTTTCTAAGGAACATATTTGTTGAAATAAGAAATCAATAAAGTAATTTTTTATTCTGTTAATACTAAAAATAATTGCCACAATGAGCCTCTGAAAAGGCCAGGGTCTTAAGCAGTAGTAGTCTCCTGAGTGCCTACTTGTGTAGGATGCTGGTATTTCACATGCCAGGAATAACTTGACTATTCCTCTGCAAATTAAGTAAAACACTTAAGTAAGCTGCCTTATCACGTTTCACTCGTTTTCTCTCAGTTTTCACAAATAGCTAATCTTACTGAAAGAACCACCATTTAAACAAAAAATTAAGAACAAAGAATATGTCAATGCCTTTGCCTCAATCTACCAGCTAAGTTATTCAAACTCTTTATTTCTTAAAATGCCAGCTTACTATGTGTGAGTCACAGTACAGTCTGAGGGTCCAGTGTGAGCAGAGGCTGCAGGAACCTGAGTGTGCACATCTCCTCCTACCTTCGCCTTGGGCACCAGCAGGTCAGTGGCTTAGAAATCTGCATATGGGGCCAGTTCTGTGGCACAGTGGGTTAACACCCTGGCCTGAAGCACCGGCATCCCACATGGGCACCGGTTCTAGATTCTAGTCCCAGCTGCTCCACTTCCCATCCAGCTCTCTGCTGTGGCCTGGGAAAGCAGTAGAAGATGGCCCAAGTCCTTGGGCCCCTGCACTGCGTGAGAGACCTGGAAGAAGCTCCTGGCTTCGGATCAGTGCAGCTCCAGTCATTGTGACCAATTAGGGAGAGAACCATCGGATGGAAGACCTCTCACTCTGCCTCTCCTCTCTCTGTGTAACTCTGACTTGCAATAAATAAATGAATCTTAAAAAAAAGAAAAGAAATCTGCAAAGGCTACACACCATCCTCCTCACAGTAACCAATATTCGTATTTCTAGTGATTTTCAGTTACAAACCCTGCCCGAGAAGTCAGGTGTAATGGAGCCATTTAAACCTCAAGAATATAAAATATGGTCAGATAACAATATATTTAACATAGTTTACAGATTTTTCTAAGGAACATATTTGTTTAAATAAGAAATCAATAAAATAATTTTTATTCTGTCAATATCAAAAATAACTGTCACAATGAGTCACTGAAAATTGTAATTTCTATAAGTTTTCTCTATGCATTCATAAAAAATACAAAAGTATTATTTTTTGCCAGGCAGAGTGGACAGTGAGAGAGAGAGGGAGACAGAGAGAAAGGTCTTCCTTTTTGCCGTTGGTTCACCCGCCAATGGCCGCTGCGGACAGCGCGCTGCGACCGGCACACCGCGCTGATCTGATGGCAGGAGCCAGGTACTTATCCTGGTCTCCTATGGGGTGCAGGGCCCAAGTACTTGGGCCATCCTCCACTGCACTCCCTGGCCACAGCAGAGAGCTGGCCTGGAAGAGGGGCAACCGGGACAGAATCCAGCGCCCTGATCGGGACTAGAACCCGGTGTGCCGGCCGGCGCTGCAAGACGGAGGATTAGCCTAGTGAGCTGCGGCGCTGGCCAAAAATATTATTTTACTTTAGAAAGAAATGTCATCTGTGAGTAGTCAGTTTCTATTTAGTACTCACACAAACTATAAATTAAAAACTTTTTTTTTATTTGAAAGACAGAGTTAAAGAGAAAGCAAGGGAGAAAAGAGATCTTCCATTTGCTGGTTCACTCCTCAAATGGTAATAATGGATTGGGCTGGGCCAGACCCATGCAGGGAGTCAAGAGCTTCATCCCGTCTCCCCAGTGAGTAGCAGGGGCCCAAGCACCTGGGTCATCTGCTGCTGCTTTCCCAGCGCATTATCAGGGAGCTGGATAAGAAGTGGAGAAGCCATGACTGCAACCAGTGCACCCAAGGTATGTTAACCTTACAGGAGCCAGTTTTAAACCACTGCACCACAATGCCAGGCCCAAACACTTTTAAATTCATCCTTAAATTTTAAAATTTATGTCTGAACAGATTATAAAATATTTATTAATAAGAAGAAATGCTCAAATGTCAGTGTTTTGGCTATTATTTCAAATATTGGATATATTTAATTATGTAAACCACAGATAGAAGCAGGAATCAAGAACATAACTGGTAATTATAATCTGTTACCTTTTTAAAAAAGATTTATTTTATTTTATTTTATTTTGAAAGACAGAGTTACAAAGAGAGGTAGAGCCAGAGAGAGAGGTCTTCCATCCGGTGGTTCACTCCCCCAAATGGCCACAACGGCCAGAGCTGAGCTGATCCAAAGCCAGGAGCCAGGAGCTTCTTCCAGGTCTCCCATGTGGGTGCAGAGGTCCATGGACTTGGGCCATCTTCTACTACTTTCCCAGGCCACAGCAGAGAGCTGGATCAGAAGTGCAGCAGATGGGACTTGAACTGGTGCCCATATGGGATGCCAGCACTACAGGCTGGGGCTCTAACCCTCTGTGCCACAGCACCAGCCCCAATCTATGTTAACTTAAAACCATTTTGGTTTTATAAACCAGTTCATCTAATAGACTACAGTTTCTCCACCTCCAGGACATGAAATATGAAGAAATGGGAAAGAGGCGAGCTGAAGTGGGAATGGCAAGTCCATGAACTGACTACAGGAGGGTGCACAGTCTATCGTGATCCAACAGAAACATGACAATGTTGCCTTAGACACAGTAGACAGTCAAGGTACAAATGCCAACTCTATCACTTTTTGTTTCTGTAATCTGGCTAAAACTGCTTTACTCAGTGATACTAAAAAGGAGCTGTTACCACTGCCTAGAGTGTTGAAAATACATGCTCTTTTTTTCTTTGACACCAAAGCTGTTGGGAAAGAGGGGATGCCAGAGAATGTGAGAATTTGGAAGACAATACTACACAGCTGAATTAAACTCAAAAAAGGAATCCCAAAGATACAGCACCAAATATTCACGTAGAAATGGTGATATATGTGCTAATTTTTGAGGCAAGCCGATACCAAGGAAAAAAAAGGATAATTATTTCTTACTCAAAAACCTACTACAATTTTGCCATTCATTTTTTAAACTGAATTTTATTGGTAAATCATGTTACTAAGGGTAATATCACTTATGGTTTTTATGTCATAATTTCAACAGACACATGACATTAGTAACATATTCATGATGATTCCACTAACATATAAGCATATATGCTGATACATATGTCGTACATACGAAAATATCTTACTAGTTCACTGTCTTCTAAAGTAGATGTGCTTGGGCATTCAAAATCCTATGTATTTTTCATTAAAATTACTTTATTTTTATTTGTTGATTTTACACATGGGCATTATAACTTCATAAAAATTATTCAGTAGTTGTAGTGGGTGCTGTGGTATAGTGGGTTAAGCAACTATATGCAGTGACAGCATACCATATGGGCACCTGTTTGAGTTCTGGGTGCTATAGTTCCAATCCAGCTGCCTTCTATGGCCTGGGAAAGCAGTGGAATATGGCCCAAGTCCTTGGGCCCCTGCACTCACATGGGAGACTGGGAAGAAGCTCCTTGGTCCTGGCTTTGGATTAGCCCAGCTCCACCCATCACTGCCATTTGCAGAATGATTCAACAGTTGGAAAATTTCTCTCTCTTTATGCCTCTGCCTCTCCCTCTCTGTAATTCTGCCTTTCGTGTAAAACAAATAAATATTTTTAAAAAATTATCCAACAGTATAATACTCCTGTAGATAAGAGTAATTCAGTACCAACAGGGGTGATAGGTTTCTATGTTTGCTTCTTCCTGGTGTCAGAAGTACTTATTTCATAGCATGCTATGAACTGAGACACTGGAATTTCCTAAGTACTCAGTCATAGTGCCTATTACTGCTAGTTTTATTATCAGTAAATACAAAGTCTGCTTTTAAAAATATTTATCATTGATGAAGAAATGCAACAGGACTAAAATAGTAATTCTCTTTTCTCTATATTGAATTTGTCCTTTGAAAATTGGGAAAATAAAATTAGAAAAGAAAAAAATTACATATCTTTCTTCCCTCATCTATAAATAAAGTCAAAAATAATGAGTAAATGAAATGCATGAGACAATATTAAACCATTTCATTGGCGCTGGCATTATGGCAAGGTGAGTTAAGCCTCACTTACAAGCCAGAATCCCATATGAGCACTTGTTCAAGTCTCTGCTGCTCCACTTCAGATCCATGTTATATGCCTGGGATCATAGCAGAAGATGGCCCAAGTATCTGGGCCCCTGCCATATACTTGGGAAAGCCATATGGAGTTCCAGGCTCCTGGCTTGGCCTGGCTCAGCCCTGGCCATTGTGACCATTTGGGAAGTGGAACAGAGGACAGAAGACCTCTCTCTGTCTCTCCTCTCTGTAACTCTGCCTTACAAATAAATTAAAAACATCTAAAAAAAATAAACCATTATTTTGTCAAATTGAAAATAACTACTGTACACATACACAGTGCCTATATAATATCTTATTTAACACTGTTTTTAAAAAACATCAAGTATTAGCTTTTTCTAAAAATAATTATGTAACATATTTGTCATCTTATTCACAAGCACATTTTAGCCAAATAAAATTACTTAAGTGCCTTTTTGATTAAATAAAGCCAAATTAAAATACTTACTGACTTAACATGGGTTTCCCTAAATCACTTTTTAAAATATTTCATTTTAGTTATACACTTAAAAATCTGGCCTTAAGTCAGTATACTTTAAATATATATTTGATACTGAAATCCAAAGAGTTATCAATATTTTGTCAACAAAATATTGTCAGAGGGAAAACAAACCTTGAATTAAAGCTCCAGAACTAAGGAGTCTAATCACAATGTACAGCTTTGACGAGCCTAGACTACTCACGTACCACTTCTCACATTAAAATTTTGATTTCTCAGAAATATTTACCCAAAAGTTGTAACATTTCACTTTTTTTTCAACCAGTTTATATAAAATTAAGTGATTTAATTGAACTATAAATCAATGTTGATATAAATAGAAACTTTATATTATTTAACCAAAGCATATTATTTATCTCTGAAATTGCTATGAACCAAACAAATTTTTCACTTAATTTTAAGAATCACATTGTAAGTTTTCACAGAAAAGTTTTCTTCCTGGACAGTGCAGCAAGCTAATTCTAAGTTATAACTAAATTCATCAGCTCAACATTTATTTTGCCTGGAAACCAGCATGCTGAACAGCATGCATTTATGGATCACTTTTGATTAGTTTCAGAGATTCTATAAATGGGCCGGCGCCATGGCTCACTTGGCTAATCCTCCACCTGCGGTGCTGGCACCCCGGGTTCTAGTCCTGGTTGGGTGCCGGCATATGTCCTGGTTGCTCCTCTTCCAGGCCAGCTTTCTGCTGTGGCCCAGGAGTGCAGTGGAGGATGGCCTAGGTGCTTGAGCCTTGCACCTGCATGGGAGACCAGGAGGAAGCACCTAGCTCCTGGCTTTGGATTGGCGCAGTGCCAGCCATGGCGGCTATTTGCAGGGTGAACCAATGGAAGGAAGACCTTTCTCTCTGTCTCTCTCTCTCTCTCACTGTCTAACTCTGCCTGTCCAAAAAAAAAAAAAAAGATTCTATAAATGGAATACTCTTGTCCAGGCAAGGTTTGCATCAGCTTTCTGCTCCATACCTTACTCCAGTGCCTCTGACATCAACTGCACACTCCTGTCTTCCACATCGTGTATTAGTGCTCTCAAATAAAATGACAGTATTGACTCAGACTGAAAGCAATTAAAATATGAAGGAAATTACTGGAAAAAAAAACTGAAGTCCTTCTACCACAAATATAGTGAACTTGATGTTCAAAGTTATTTAAAAAATCATTTATTGGAAAAATTGTTCATTAGAGGAAAAAAAAATCTTACTTTGGAACAGTAGTTCTCAAACTTAATTTTGCCTTGGAATCACCCAGAGGGCTCCCCTCCCACACCAAGCTTCTGATTTAGTAAATCTGGGAAGAGGCTGGACAATTTGCATTTGCAACAAGACCTAGGGGATCTCACCTGTGGAACTCAAATTCCTCTGGCTACACTAAAGCTTGGAGTCAGAGCCCTGTGCTTTCTCAAAACAAACATAGTTTTTATATGTCATAGGTTACTAATACAGAAACATATCAAAAACTTCATGAAATGCATGTCTACAAGGTCTCTTTTTTAAAAATTTGTTTACTTGAAAGGCAAAGTTACAGAGAGGCAGAGAGAGAAAAAGAAAAGTTTTCTATCCACTGGTTCACTCCCCAAATGGCCACAACAGCAGGAGCTGGGCTGATGGGAAGCCAGGAGCTTGAAACTTCTTCCAGGTCTCCCACTCCAGAGCAGGGACCCATGGACTTGGGCAACTTCCACTGCTTTCCCAGGCCATAGTAGAGAACTGGATTGGAAGTGGAGCAGCTGGGACTCGAACTGGTGCCCATAGGGGATGACAGCACTGCAATAGCAGCTTTACCCATTAGACACAGCGCCAGTCCCTACAAGGTCTTTTAAAAAGTTATGAACCATGTTGTGATGTAGCAGATAAGGCCAATGCCTGGGACGCTGGCATCCCCGATGGGTGCTTCTTCCAGTCCTAGCTGCTCTACTTCCATTCCAGCTCCTTGCTAATGTGCCTGGGAAAGCAGTGTAAGATGGCCCAAGCCCTTGGGCCTTTGTACCCACGTGGAGACCTGGAAGAAGCTCTGGACTTGTGGTTATTAGGGGAGAGAGCCAGTGGATAGAACATCTCTCTCTCTGTTTACCTCTGCCTTTCAAATAAATAAATAATCTTTAAATAAATAAACATCTTTCCCAGTCTGTAAATACAGTCAAGGGTGAGCAGTCAGCCAAAGTTGGGGTGCAGAGGTTAAGCTGTGCTTGTGATGCTGGAATCTCATTCTGAGGGCTAGTCCAAGTCCTGGCTGTTCTGCTTCTGATCCAACTCCTTGCTAATAAGTTGGGAAAGCAGCAGATAATGGCTGGAACACTTGGGTCCCTGAATCCCACATGGGAGACCCAAATAAGAGTTCCTGGCCCTTGGCTTCGGCCTGACTCTGGCTGTTGTTGCCATTTAGAGAGTAAACTAGTAGGTCTCTCTCTCTCCCTCTCCCCTTCCCCTCCCCCTCTCCCTCTCTCCCTTTCTGCCTTTTGAATAAATAAATCTTAAAAAAATAGTGAACAAGACAAAAATATACTTTTTCACAAATAAAAATGCATCTCAAATACTGGCATTTATTATTCCTACCAGTCAAAACACCTGTGTCCCACATCAAATGGCTCCAGCTCCTGACTCCAGGTTCCTGTCAACGCATACCCTAGGAAGCAGCAGTGAATGGGTTCCTGACACCTCTGTGGGAGACCAGGATTGAGTTCTCAAATCCATAAGCCCCAGACAAGAGTCACTGTGTACACCATGTTGGCTAATAAAGCTTTGATATCTCCTCAGTGCTCTAAGGCTAAACTCCAGAAACCACAACACAGTGCCAAGGCCCTTCCTGGTCTGTGTGGCTCCTGTTCATTAGTGCTACTGCCATGTGCACCTTGAACTCTAGCGATATTTAAATTCATTCCTCAAACCCTCCAAGCTTTCCCCATGCCCAGACCTCCCCACCACCTGACAACTCCTCCTCAAGATTCAATTCAGGAATCATCCGCACCATACCCCCCAGCAAACTGTACAGAAATCTAAACACCTACCCACTCTAGAACTACATGCCAACTGGGCTTCCTCCCAACCCGCATGCTACCAGTAACTAGGACCAGAGGACCAGAATTTGTTTTCTGTTCCCCCAGGAATAAATGCTTCCCTTTAAGCCAGTCAGGAACAGCCCTCCTCTCATTAAGGTCTCACCAACCCCATAAGACATTTTCTTGATTCTAGCTTGTAGCAGGATTTTCTCCTTGACCAGTTTTGGTTACAAATTATACCAATACTTATTAAAGACGATAGCCTTACATAAGAATTATATCCTAAACTTCTTTGGTATCTTTCACAGTACCTAGAACAGTGCAAGGCACATGGGTAGGCAGTCAAGAAATATTTGTTGATTGAGATACAGAATGGAAAGGACTTTCCATTGTGTGCAAGTGTGTGTGCGCACAGGTGTTGCAGGGTACAGAAAAGATGCAGATACCTCCAAGTCTCCAATCAGTGCAGAGACTAATCATCACGAAAGCCCCCTCCTGTTTCTGTAGCTGGTACCCACTTTCATTTTTGCACATTACAACATACCATATTTATTCACATCTGTCTCCTAACCTGTGTGTTTACTGAGGGAGAGATTGTACCTTAATTAATTTGTATGCCTGTGCATTGCTCCTGTCCCAAAGGATGCACTCATCAAGGATTTGTTGAACAAAGTCACTTGGCTGCACATTCAACATATTTAATTTGTCGTAAAACCAAAATTAACACTTTTCAGCAACAGCAATGTACTTTTCTTAAAGTAAAATTTCCAGGGTTTTTTCCTGAGAGCTACTTTCAAATAGTCTTCCCATTCATATTTGAGTAATCTTTCTGAACTTAAAGAAGGGCCTTTTATTTTAGCCTATGACACACTGGGATTTCTATTCATCACAGTAAGTGATGAGCTGTGATACTAAGTATAGTGAGTAACCCACAAAGACCATACCGATTCTAGATTCTGATTTTTCTTACCTAACATACTTGCTACAAGGATGTAAAATACTGCAAAGATCCTGATAAATTCACCTTTTGTCCACCATACACCCAGAATCTACTTAGGCCCGTTTGCCTGTGTGATGCTCAGCCTTTTTTCTTCTACTCCAAGATCAAGGTATAGGACTGAGGAAACATGAAACTCCACCCAACTATCTGAAAATCTGTTTTAAACTTTTACCTGGGACAATGTTATTTCCTAGCAATAAAAGTAAAAATGATGGGCCAGTGGTGTGGCACAGCATGTTAAGTCTCCACCTGCAGCAGGCTAAGTCCTCGCCTCCAGCACCTGCATACCATATGAGCACTGGTTCAAGTCCCAGTTGCTCCACTTCTGCTCCAGCTCTTTGCTAATGTGCCTGGGAAAGCAGTGGAAGCTGCCCAAGTGCTTGGGTCCCTGTGCCCACATGGGAGACCCAGATGTTGCTGCAGGCTCCAAGCTCTGGCCTGGCCTTGCCCTGGCATTGCAGCCATCTGGAGTAGTGAACCAGTGGATGGAAGATTTCCCCCCCCCTCTCTCTGTCTCTCTCTCTTTCTCCCTGTAACTCTGCCTTTCAAATGAATAAAATTTCTGAAAAAAAAAAATGATTAGGCCTGACTTCATTCTTGGTTTCTGAAATTAATATCCAACTCTTCCAGTTTCATCTCCATTTCTCTAGTTTCAAGCCCCTCCTGCTTGCAAATCTCTTTACTTATGTATGCCACCCAAGGCTCTATTCTTGGTTATTTGTATCTCTCTACTATGCTCTAAAGGAATTTCCTTCAACCCACATTATCTTCAAGTTCCCTCATCAACACCCCAAACAGTGTTTCAAACCATTATCTTCTTCCCTCACAAATCAAGCTCCCCTCCAGGTCCCACTCCTATCAGTGTTGCTCCCACTTTACTGGCATTCCTAATCAAGCCACAACCGATCTCTGGCCTCATATCCAGGGGCAGGCATGCACCCTGGGACCTGTCACAGAGGGGAGCACATGGCGTGCTGGCTTCAAGTCAGTAGTTCCATACTGAGTAGTTCCATGTCATATCTGCTAACCTGAATACAAATCTTCATCTCACATCTCGAAGATGGCAACTATGCAGCATGCCAAAGTTCCAGTCTCTACCCTGCCCTAAGATGATACTGCTTTACTTCAAACACTTACAAATGTCTAATTTTTTTGTTTTCCAAATTTCTAGTTATACAATCCCAAATTAAACATGTAAGGAAAAAGCATCCTACTGCCTAAAGACAACTTTAAAAATTATAATGTAAATATACATTTGCAATAGATTTTTCTAAAACACTGAAAAATATAAATACTGACAAAATTCCTGCTAAAACAAAAGATTAACCAGTTTTCCTTTTTTAAATGTCTCCATCAAACTGACAGAAAAAATAAAAAGAAAAAAAAACAGGGTTTTATAATTTTAAAGAAGGTCCAAAATTTACAAGACACAGAAACAAAACACAGTAACCACAGATCACCTACTTACTTAATGTTGGACAAGAGGGAAGCAAATTCGGACTGGCAATATCATGTGTACCAAAAGTTGGGTCTGGCCATCAGTCTAACAATGTGAAACCAAGTATTCCCACTTCCCTAACCCTCTATCCCAAAGGTGTGAGGAGAAAATGAGACAGTAAACTCTTTTCGATCTCACTTTGTGTCTTTGATATGCCTCCTTAAAGTCTTGTGTAGCAATAGAAGACTGAGTATTTTCTCAAAGCACCACTACCTCAGAGCCCCAAAATGACCAAATAGGTCTTGGCCGATCAGGTCAAATGAAATAGGTGCAACCTCCATTATACCTTTTCCTATCTAATGACCAATCACGCTAAACAAATTATTCCATGTAATTTTAAAACAAGTTTAAGTAATAACGATTTGGTTTTTTATAAGAATTTTTAATATGGTTTTGAGTTTTTCTTAGCTAGAGGGTACAAGACTAAAATACAACAAAGAAATATTATTCATTTATCTCACTCTCCCAAATTAATCACTGCTAATATTATAGTCCCACATTTTAGATATACCCTAACATGTTTGGTTGTATAATACTGTAAATATATCCTGCTTTTTTCTACTTAAAACGTTTCCAGTCTTTACATATTTTCACAAAACAATTAAAAATGGCTGTGTAGCTAGACTATTGTATATGTATATAAGTATATTAAACATTTCCTAACGGTGGATGATCTCATGGTTTCCAATTTTATCCTTTTACAGTAATGCTGAGAACACCTTTATGCATCAATATTTCTTATTTCTTATCAACTTAGTATAAATTTACAAACATAAGACAACTGTAAGTGAAAACAGAATGAGTATTTTAAGGTTCCTGATACTGCAAAACTTTTCTAGAAAACTGTTAAACTGACTTACACACCTGCAAGAAATGAGCATGAAAGTTTGTCTCCAGGAACTCCTCCAGCATTCAACACAGTGGTATAAATCTGCTGAGCCAAAAATCCCTATCTCACTGCTATTAAAATATTCATATCTCTGATTATAAAATGTATCAAGTGTTATTTGTAAATCCTCTTTATGAGTTATAAATTCATTTCTCTGCCTTACCTGTTAAAGCTCCCTTTTTTCTTATTGCTCGGTAAGAACCCTTTATTTATTTATTTATTTTAGTTTTTAAAATTTATTTTAAAAGAAATTTACATGCCACAGAAAATCACTTACATACTTCCACTTCCCTCTGAAGCAGTCTCACTAAATTACATTTCCTGAACCTCCAAAAGAAAGCATTCTCTTCATTCAGAGTGGGAGTAAGGTGTTTCGTGGGAAGTAAGTAGTTCATCAGTGACCAAAATCTGGAAATATCCTCTTTTATAGTCTCTGCAATACTTTGAAATGCCTGGAAAACAGTAGGCATTTGTCAGGTGAATATTAGATTGAGAAGGGGGGTGATGTGACCAGATGATGGCATGCCTGAGACAGTGCTTTTGAGTATGGAGCTGTGTAAAGCTGTGGAAATAGAACACTGCCCAAGGAAAAGGAACACTTAAAACAATAAATTAAGGTTTCAGTACACTGCAAAATTACCAATGCCATCTACTTTTAGGGTTTTCTTTTAGCAAAAGGAGATTGTATTTTTTGCTATGATTCAGTAACCTCTTTAATTACATCAGCAACATATATGGTTTCTACAGACAAGCCTAGGCAACTAGTTATTATTTACATCATCTTAATGAGGGTATCCAAACCCAAGTAATCAAATTTTGGAAAATCATCTGATAACTTCTTGTATTCAAGACCTCAACTCACAATTTTTAAAATTCTTATTAGATGTAAGGAATACTATAGGATGTATATTATAGGTACTGCTTTACTAGCCATTATTTACAAGATACAAAATATTTGAATTACAAAGCAAATTTCATGTTATATACTATACAGGTAAGGTTTTTAAGTAAATTGATTTTCAGCACCATATATAGAAAATCAACACTAATTAATTCAGCTTTTCAAACTTAAAAAGATATTTCCCATTAATCATGATGGTATCTCCTCTCTTCACACTTATGCTGTTCTATGGGTTGGGTTGTGGGGTAATAGTGTATCATTCAGTAATTAATCACACAAAATGATCTTAAGTGTAGGCTATATTTTAAAAAATGTAGACATCCAAGGTTAAATGGCTACACTCAATCACAAATGACCTCAGATATAAGCAGCCAAGGGCCTCCATTCTCCTGGGAATTTCAAGAACGGAATGCTAACTAAACTGGCCTGAAGATATGGAAGTAAATTACTTAAACCCCAAAGTGGAAGACCACTTTGACTTAAATTTTGAGTCTTTTACATTTTTAAGTGGTATTTATGTTAACAAGAATTATGTGAAAGGAAGTACATCTTAGATTACCAAAGCTAATATTCAGTATGCATGTGTAAAACACTGCTCAAACTAACTTAAATCTGGAAATATTAAGTAGCAAATGTGGAAACTGAGGTTAAGAATTTGTATAACCACTAATATGGAAGTGAGCTTTAAACAAAATCAAGGCCTTTCTCTACTATACCGTTCCTCTTCAGTATACAATTGATTCAAAAGTATCTATCCCCTTAAAAATAAAGTTTATAATAAACAAAAGTGCTTTTACTATTTAACAGTGATCACTATCCTAACAAGTTTTGCTAACAAACCTACTAAAATGTTGACTTCATTTAACTCATTTGTAAAAAAAAAAAAAAAAAAAAAAAAAAAAGAGGACACACTTTACATCCAATGGCATTTTTTTTATCTTTTATTTAATGAATATAAATTTCCAAAGTACGTCTCATGGGTTACAATGGCTTTCCCCCCCATACCGTCCCTCCCACCCACCACCCTCCCCTTTCCCACTCCCTCTCCCCTTCCATTCACATCAAGATTCATTTTCGATTATCTTAGTATACAGAAGATCAGCTTAGTATACCTTAAGTAAGGATTTCAACAGTTTGTTCCCACACAGAAACATAAAGTAAAAAATAATAGATGATTTTTTTTTAAATGATGATGAAATCAGATCAGACCTATTGTCATGTTTAATCCCAGTGAGAGTCAAGTTGGGAATTGATAGTTTCTTTTCTTTTTTTTTTTTTTTTTTTAACAGAAGATCAGTTTAGTGTACATTAAGTAAAGATTTCAAGTTTGCACCCCCATAGAAACACAAAGTGAAATATACTGTTTGAGTACTCGTTATAGCATTAAGCCTCAGTGTACAGCACATTAAGGACAGAGATCCTACATGAGGAGTAAGTGCACAGTGACTCCTGTTGTTGACTTTACAAATTGACACTCCTGTTTATGGCATCAGTAATCTCCCTATGCACCAGTCATGAGTTTCCAAGGCTATGGAAGCCCCTTGAGTTCTCCGACTCTTATCTTGTTTAGACAAGGTCATAGTCAAAGTGGAGGTTCTCTCCTCCCTTCAGAGAAAGGCACCTCCCTCTTTGAAGACCTGTTCTTTCCACTGGGATCTCACTCACAGAGATCTTTTTGCCAGAGTGTCTTGGCTTTCCATGCCTGAAATACTCTCATGGGCTTTTCAGCCAGATCCGAGTGCCTTTAGGGCTGATTCTGAGGCCAGAGTGCTATTTAGGACACCTGCCATTCTATGAGTCTGCTGAGTATCTCACTTCCCATGTTGGATCACTCTCCCCTTTATTTATTCTATCGGTTAGTGTTAGCAGATACTAGACTTGTTTATGTGCTCCCTTTGACTCTTAGTCCTTTCATTATGATCAATTGTGAACTGAAATTGATCACTTGGAATAGTGAGATGGCATTGGTACATGCCACCTTGATGGGATTGAATTGGAATCCCCTAGTATGTTTCCAACTCTACCAATTGGGGCAAGTCAGCCCGAGCATGCCCCAAATTATACATCTCTTCCCTCTCTTATTCCCACTTTTATGTTTAACAGGGATCACATTTCAGTTAATTTTCAACACTTAAGAATAACTGTGTGATAATTACAGAATTAAACCAGTCATATTAAGTAGAACAGACAAAAAAAAAATACTATGAGGGATAATGTATTAAGTTGTCCATTAGCAGTCAGGGCTATGCTGATCAAGTCACCATTTCTCATAGTGTCCATTTCACTTCAGGAGGTTTCCTTTTTGGTGTTCAGTCAGTTGTCACCGATCAGGGAGAACATATGGTATTTGTCCCTTTGGGACTGGCTTACTTCACTCAGCATGATGTGTTCCAGATTCCTCCATTTTGTTGCAAATGACTGGATTTCATTGTTTCTTACTGCGGTATAGTATTCTAAAGAATACATATCCCATAATTTCTTTATCCAGTCTACCATTGATGGGCATTTAGGTTGGTTCCAGGTCTTGGCTATTGTGAATTGTGCTGCAATAAACATTAGGGTGCAGACCGCTTTTTTCTTTATCAATTTAAACTCCTTTGGGTAAATTCCAAGGAGTGGGATGGCTGGGTCGAACGGTAGGGTTATCTTCAGGTTTCTGAGGAATCTCCAGACTGATTTCCATAGTGGCTTAACCAGTTTGCATTCCCACCAACAGTGGGTTAGTGTCCCTTTTTCCCTACATCCTCGCCAGCATCTGTTGTTGGTAGATTTCTGTATGTGAGCCATTCTAACCGGGGTGAGGTGAAACCTCATTGTGCTTTTGATTTGCATTTCCCTGATTGCTAGTGACCTTGAACATTTTTTCATGTGCCTGTTGGCCATTTGGATTTCCTCTTTTGAAAAATGTCTATTGAAGTCCTTGGCCCATCTCTTAAGTGGGTTGTTGGTTTTGTTTTTGTGGAGTTTCTTGATCTCTTTGTAGATTCTGGTTATTAACCCTTTATCTGTTGCATAGTTTGCAAATATTTTTTCCCATTCTGTCGGTTGTCTCTTCACTCTCCTGACTGTTTCTTTCGCAGTAAAGAAACTTCTCAATTTCATGCAATCCCAATAGTTGATTTTGGCTTTGACTGCCTGTGCCTCCCGGGTCTTTTCCAGAAATTCTTTGCCTGTGCCAATATCTTGAAGGGTTTCTCCAATGTTCTCTAATAACTTAATGGTGTCAGGACGTAGATTTAGGTCTTTAATCCACGTTGAGTGGATTTTTGTGTAAGGTGTAAGGTAGGGGTCTTGCTTCATGCTTCTGCACGTGGAAATCCAATTTTCCCAGCACCATTTATTGAATAGACTGTCCTTGCTCCAGGAATTAGTTTTAGATCCTTGATCAAATATAAGTTGGCTGTAGATGTTTGGGTTGATTTCTGGTGTTTCAATTCTGTTCCATTGGTCTATCCATCTGTTTCTGTACCAGTACCATGCTGTTTTGATTACAACTGCCCTGTAGTATGTCCTGAAATCTGGTATTGTGATGCCTCCGGCTTTGTTTTTGTTGTACAAGATTGCTTTAGCTATTCGAGGTCTCTTGTGCCTCCATATGAATTTCAGCATCATTTTTTCTAGATCTGCGAAGAATGTCTTTGGTATCTTGATTGGTATTGCATTGAATCTATAAATTGCTTTTGGGAGAATGGACATTTTGATGATGTTGATTCTTCCAATCCATGAGCATGGAAGATTTTTCCATTTTTTGGTATCCTCTTCTATTTCTTTCTTTAAGGTTTTGTAATTTTCATCGTAGAGATCTTTAACGTCCTTGGTTAAGTTTATTCCAAGGTATTTGATTGTTTTTGTAGCTATTGTGAATGGGATTGATCTTAGCAGTTCTTTCTCAGTCATGGCATTACTTGTGTATACAAAGGCTGTTGATTTTTGTGCATTGATTTTATATCCTGCCACTTTGCCAAACTCCTCTATGAGTTCCAATAGTCTCTTAGTAGAGTTCTTTGGATCCTCTAAGTACAGAATCATATCGTCTGCAAAGAGGGATAGTTTGACTTCTTCCTTCTTGATTTGTATTCCTTTGATTTCTTTTTCTTGTCTGATGGCTCTGGCTAAAACTTCCAGAACTATGTTAAATAGAAGTGGTGAGAGTGGGCATCCCTGCCTGGTGCCAGATTTCAGTGGAAATGCTTCCAACTTTTCCCCATTCAATAGGATGCTGGCTGTGGGTTTTTTATAAATTGCTTTGATTATATTGAGGAATGTTCCTTCTATACCCAATTTGCTTAGAGTTTTCATCATGAAAGGGTGTTGAATTTTATCAAATGCTTTCTCTGCATCAATTGAGATAATCATATGGTTTTTCTTCTGCAGTCTGTTAATGTGGTGAATCACATTGATTGATTTGCGAATGTTGAACCATCCCTGCATACCAGGGATGAATCCCACTTGGTCTGGGTGGATGATTTTCCTGATGTGTTGTTGTATTCTGTTGGCCAGAATTTTATTGAGGATTTTTGCGTCTATGTTCATCAGGGATATTGGTCTGTAATTTTCTTTCAGTGCTGCATCTTTCTCTGGCTTAGGGATTAAGGTGATGCTGGCTTCATAGAAAGAATTTGGGAGGATTCCCTCTTCTTCGATTGTTCTGAATAGTTTGAGAAGAAATGGGATTAGTTCTTCTTTAAATGTCTGGTAGAATTCAGCAGTGAATCCATCTGGTCCTGGGCTTTTCTTTGTTGGGAGGGCCTTTATTACTGTTTCAATTTCTGTTTCAGTTATGGGTCTATTTAGGTTTTCGATGTCTTCATGGTTCAATTTTGGTAGATTGCATGTGTCCAGGAATCTATCCATTTCTGATAGGTTTTCCTGTTTGCTGGCATACAGGTCCTTGTAGTAATTTCTGATGATTCTTTTTATTTCTGTGGTGTCTGTTGTTACGTTTCCTTTTTCATCTCTGATTTTATTGATTTGGGTCTTTTCTCTTCTTTTTTTAGTTAGTTGGGCCAATGGGGTGTCAATTTTGTTTATTTTTTCAAAAAACCAGCTTCTCGCTTGGCTGATTTTTTGTAATGTTTTTTTGGATTCAATCCTGTTAATTTCTTCTCTGGTTTTAATTATTTCTCTTCTCCTACTAGATTTGGGTTTGGTTTGCTGCAGTTTTTCTAGGTCCTTGAGGTGCGCTGAAAGCTCATTTATTTGGTACCTTTCCAATTTCTTGATATAGGCACCTATTGCTATAAATTTGCCTCTCAATACTGCTTTTGCTGTATCCCATAAGTTTTGATATGTTGTGTTGTTGTCTTCATTTACTTCCAGAAAGTTTTTGATTTCTCTTTTGATTTCTTGAATGACCCAGTGTTCATTCAGGAGCATGTTGTTCAGTCTCCATGTGTTTGCATACTTTCTGGGGTTTCCTGAGTTGCTAATTTCCAGCTTCATCCCGCTGTGGTCTGAGAAGCTGCATGGTATGATTCTAATTCTTTTAAATTTGCTGAGATTTGCTTTATGTCCTAGTATGTGATCAATCCTAGAGAAGGTTCCATGCGCTGCTGAGAAGAATGTGAAGTCTGTAGATGTAGGGTTGAAAGTTCTGTAGATATCTGTTAGATCCATTTGGGCAATAGTGTCAATTAAATCTGCTGTTTCCTTGTTGATCTTCTGTCCGGATGATCTGTCTATTTCTGAGAGTGGAGTATTGAAGTCCCCCAGTACTATTGTATTGGAATCTAAATCTCCCTTTAAGTCCCTTAACATATCTTTTAAATAGACCGGTGCCCTGTAATTAGGTGCATATACATTTACAATAGTTACATCTTCCTGTTGAATTGAACCCTTAATCATTATATAGTGTCCCTCTTTGTCTCTCTTAACAGTTTTTGTATTAAAGTTTATTTTGTCTGATATTAATATGGCTACACCTGCTTTTTTTTGGTTTCTGTTGGCATGGAATATCTTTTTCCAACCTTTCACTTTCAGTCTGCATGCCTCTTTGTTAGAGAGATGTGTTTCTTGTAGGCAACAAATAGTTGGGTTGTGTTCTGTGAGCCAGTCAGCTAAACGGTGTCTTTTAACTGAAGAATTCAGACCATTAATGTTCAATGTGACAATTGATACGTAGTGACTTTGCCCTGCCATTTTCCCGGAAATATTTTCTAGTATATGCTTTGAGCTTCCCATGCTCTTTTACTGGTAGGTGTTCTTCCTTTCCCTTCTTTCATATTGATGGCCGTGTTTCTGTGTTTCTGAGTGTAGCACATCTTTAAGTATCTTTTGCAGGGCCGGACGAGTGGCCACAAAGTCTTTCAATTTCTGTTTGCTATGAAAGGTCTTTATTTCACCTTCATTCACAAATGAGAGCTTGGCAGGATATAATATTCTGGGCTGGCAATTTTTCTCTCTTAGCACCTGTGCTATGTCTCGCCATTCCCTCCTAGCTTGTAGGGTTTCTGATGAGAAGTCAGCTGTGAGTCTGATTGGAGTTCCTCTGAGAGTAATCTGACGTTTCTCTCTTGCACATTTTAGGATCTTTTCTTTATGTTTCACTGTGGTAAGTTTAATTACCACGTGTCGTGGTGAGGATCTCTTTTGGTCATGTTTATTGGGGGTTCTATGAGCTTCCTGTACTAGGATATCTCTGTCCTTCTCCAAACCTGGAAAGTTCTCTGCTAGTATCTCACTAAAAAGGCCTTCCAATCCTTTCTCTCTCTCCATGCCTTCAGGAACTCCTAGAACTCGAATGTTGGTTTTTTTAATAGTATCCTGTAGATTCCCAACAATATTTTTCAGGTTTCTAATTTCCTCTTCTTTTCTTTGGTTTGACTGTATGTTTTCCTGTGCTCTATCTTCTAAGTCCGATATTCTCTCTTCTGCTTCACCCATTCTGTTTTTAAGGCTTTCTAATGTGTTTGTCATTTGATCTATTGAGCTCTTCATTTCATTTTGATTTCTCTTGACTATTACACTTTCCTGTTCTACTAGTTTCTGAGTTTCATTTTGACTCTTCCTTAAAATTTCACTTTCACGAGAAAGATTTTCAATCTTGTCCATTAAGGATTTCTGTAGTTCAAGGATTTGCTTTTGAAAACTTCTAAATGTTCTTATCATAAATTTTTTGAAATCCGTATCTTGCATTTCTTCTATCTCGTCATCTTCATACTCTTGGCTTGGGGTGTTTTGCTTATTTGGAGGCATCATAGTGTCATCGTTGATCTTGCTCCCTCTATTTCTGTGTTTGTTACTCGGCATAGTTAATTCTTCTTGCGTCACTGTGCGCTTTTTTTTTTCTTTTTTTTTTTTTTTATACTGTGTCCGTGTTAAGTGGACTGCCTGCTGTTGGAGGAGCCTTGGAGGCTTGAGATGGGTGGGGCCTGAGAGCTCTGCCTGGTTCTTCCAGGTTAAGGGTGTGCAAAGGTGACACCCTCAGGTTATGCGTGGTAAATCTCTCTCTTTTTATTTATTTATTTATTTTATTTATTCAGGGGGTAAGTAACACTGCAGGGCAGGGCTGTGCAGAATTGATGGTATTTAGCTTCCAGTCTTTGGCTCCTCTGGACTCCCACTGGGTTGCCTAGGCTACTGAATTGTAGTGACTCAGTTCCTTAACTCTCCCCCACTGATATGTAAATCCAAAGAGGAGGCCTGCTCTTTGTCTCTTGGGAATTCTTCAAGTCTTGCAGGCTTGTAACCTTTGCAAGTTTAGGGGGAAGAGAAACCCCGAAGCTTTTTTTTTTCCTTCTTTCCGGTAGTGAGTTTGCTGCACTTTCCGGCCCCCCTCTAGATTCTGACCCCCATTTCCCCACCAATGTCTCGGGTTATTGAGCTCACCTCCCCTTCCAGCGCCAATGTGTGGACTCGGAGCCCTGAGCGTCTCAAGTCTCCCCGCTGTTTTCTGTGTGGCGTGCACTCTCCTTGGAGCACTGTCGCGCAGACCCTGGGGCTTCTGCGGCTGGGTCCCGCGGCTCGGCTTTCGCGCGGTGGGCGACCTTGTTCTCCCAGTAGGTCGTCCGATTCACGCCTGCTCCATTCAGAAGGGTTTCCCCTGCAATTTTTGTTTGGTTCTATTTTCTGCGGCTACCGTAACTCCCCTTTTATTAAACTAAATTTTCCCGGACTATCGGTGCGCGCCCTCACTATTCCGCCATCTTGGCTCAGCCCCCATCCAATGGCATTAAGCAAAGTGCAATTCATTTTGTTTTCTGCAAAATAAGTTATGTTTAAGCAAAAAAATTTCAGTGATGATAAATGCATTGCATTATTTATTTAGATGTTTAAGCTCTCGCACTAAGTTTTTACAAGCTGTTCAACACTGACAGATTATTCTCTGACAGAACTGTAACCACACATTCCCAGACAGTACAAATATATGGTTGAACTAACATTAATACACATCACCATTTTATCAATTACATAACAAAACAAATTATCAAGTATTCAAATATTAAGTTACATAGCTCAAAAGGCATATAAAATATTAGATGTCTGCTCATTTCATTAGCAGAAACCCACTTTTTTTTGCAAGAGGTTGAGAAGGAAAAAATCACACTTCAAACAAAAATAAGTTGGTAAACAACTTTTGATAAGTATGCAAAAAATCACAAGAATTTCAGTAATTTTATGATTAAGAATTTTAAGCTACAATAACAAAGCATCTCTACCTCTTAAAATATTTACTAAATTAAAGAGCATATTCTACATGTTATGTACAAAACAAAGGCAACATTTTACTAAAAATATTTAATAACCCCCTCCTTTTCTTTTCTCAGGCCCTCCCTGTCAAGCTGCACCTCAGAGTGCAAACATTAAGTTAACCGTAAGGCTTTTTTTTGTCTGAAGACATTAAAGACATGTGCTTCTGTACAACATAGATTTTCAAAATGGAGGTTTTATATTAACAACCAAAGATTTATAGAGACATTAAATAATCATAACACTTGGTTAAAAAAATCAATGGTTAAGCAAAACTGATGTGTACTGGTATGAATAGAGATGTAAACATAAAATGAGAAGGCAAATACCCATATAGTCCCTAGTTTTAATGTTTGAAATGACTGAAGGAATAAAAAATATAAGGTCTAGAGTGTTCATAGTTCCTGGGATTTTAATTCTGTATGCTATTAAAAACATACAAGTATTGTGCTGGGTATTTTGGCACCTAATCTTTCTAAATTTCTTATGTATTGATAAGATTCTGGCATGGGAATAGATTTAAGATACAACTCAATATTGCATGATTTCAGGAAAAGTCAATTGGTACAAAGCATAAGCACATTTTAAATACTAAACAGTTCTACTGCCAAGGCAATAACATTAGTCACCCCAGTTTTATTGAATGCAACAGTTGTTTCTATGACCATTGGAGTCTTTGAAGCACAGCCGCATCTTAGGACGATATTTTTCCAAATACAAAAGTTGTTTTCTGTTAAAAGCTCCTTGCCACTTTTGTCTTATGAACTGTACTGCATCTTCATATTTCATTCCACCTTCAATTAATGCTACAGCGACAAGCACTGGAGCTCTGCCAAGGCCTGCAATACAATGAACAGCAATACAACAACCAGGTTTTTCAGGAAACTTAATTTTTACAAGATTTAACCAGTCATCAACAATCTGGTTGGCTGGTGGTGCACCATCCTCAAAAGGCCAATCGAGAACATGGATGCCTTCTTTCTCCACAAGAGTAGTGTCATAAGGTGCTTCACATACTCTTACTATTGTGGTAATTCCATGTTTCTTGAGTTCCTCAAAATTTGTTTAATGTTGCATTGGTTGGATTATGTGTAATAAGAAATCTCATGTTCTTGTATGTGACTTCCACAGGAGCTGGGCAGTTCATTGGGCCATGTTAATTTACTTAAAAAACACTTAATCGGATTATGAAAGAATTTTAAAAAACTGAATACAAAAATTATGCAAAGAAACTGAAGTCTACATCACTACCTTCCACTTGCAATTCTCAGTGCTTTAAGTATGAAGTGGGGAGTAATGGGAAATGAAATGACCCTCCTAACGAGAAGCAGCAATTCTTCAGTCCAGTAATACTGAGGCAATAGAAAGGAAGTGCACTGAGGTTTACCCCATCCAGGTCAGAACTCCAGAAAAATGCTCTGTGGGTTTCAATTCCACACTTCTGTGTCCAGGTTAACCACTTTTATGGGGGCTTCTTGGTGGAGTAGTAAGGGATCTCTCCAGTTCACTTGTCTGCATAGAGGTCGTGCTGTGCCTGGCAGTGGTCCCCACTGCCCTTCAGAAACCCGATAAATGTGTGACCAAGAACACCACAGAACTGAGGAATATGTTTACTCATTGAAGATTGTGGCCTAATCATACAGCCGGTCCCGAGGGGACGACGACACAGGCGGTAGCAGCAGACGCAGGACAAGGGGCGGAGGTGGTCGTCGTGGGGCGGTGGCAGCAATGCAGGTGGCAGAGGGGGCACCGCACTCTGCTAGGAACTCTATTTATTAAGAAAATTATTTGAATACAGATTTGACTGAGTTTCTTTTGTCATCTTTCAATTTCATTTTTAATATTTTTTCATATTCAAGCTTTAAATCTCCATAATTTCTTTAAACTATAAAGACCATTTGCAAGCTTAAAAATTTAAATCTTAAAAGCATAGATTTTTAAATTATTATTTTTCTTTTGCATGCGGCGAAAGCGGAAATTCGGAAACTAAGGCTTTTGCAGGTGTTTTTGCAGGTGCTGGGGTTCCCGCGCGGCGACAGGAGCCAAATGGACATGCCCGCGGCGGTGGTTGAGGGTCCGGATGGCCTCCGGGAGCGACGAGGCTTGGGGGAGGCTGGGAGGCAGCAGCAGAACCACCATGTGCGGCCTCAGTCTGGGGCAAACGGGCTTCCCAGACACCCCTACTGGTTGGGTCTCTGGCTCTTCATCCTTCTAGATGTGGCGTTGTTTTTCTTCATGTATCTTTTGCCCTGACTGGTTTGCTGATACCTAGGATTAACAAGTTGACACCTGGAGTGGAATCTGAAAATGACTACAGACTTCTTGAATAAAGAAGACAGGAATTGTGCTGCAGCAGAATTTCAGACCTCTAAGGGAACTTCCTTTCGTTTTACACATCTGTTAAATCTGTTGGAAAACTACATTAAATGAATAGTAATCTCACTTACTCATAGCTAAGTTCTTAAACTAGACTCTTCAGTTCATGTTTAAAAATTTTCGAACATCTGATGGTTTTACAAGAGCTGAATATAAAAATGTTCATAAAATAAAAATGTCATTCCTGGAAGATTTTAAGTGTTGATTAGTGTTTAATATGATACAGATAATATGAATAGTAAGGTGAGGTATTTACAAGTTCAAAAGTAAATTATTGAAGAGGGAGGGAAAGATTTTGAGAGAAGGAACAAAATGCACTTGGAATGCATGGACTCTATAAATAACACAAAAACTATACAGAAAATGTAAGCCCATAATGTTGGCCCTAAATACTCTTTAATTATAGATGAAGTTGGACTGTTATGAAATGATGTCATGACTGGTAGGTTGACAGAGTCTTAAAGTAGATAACAAATATTAGAAATTTAGCATGCATGGGCCGGCGCAACGGCTCAATAGGCTAATCCTCCGCCTGCGGTGCCAGCACCCCAGGTTCTAGCCCCGGTTGGGGCACCGGTTCTGTCCTGGTTGCCCCTCTTCCAGGCCAGCTCTCTGCTATGGCCCGGGAGTGCAGCGGAGGATGGCCCAAGTGCTTAGGCCCTGCACCCCATGGGAGACCAGGAGAAGCACCTGGCTTCTGGCTTCGGATCAGCACAATGCGCTGGCTGCAGCGCACTGGCCGCAGCAGCCATTGGAAGGTGAACCAACAGCAAGAGAGGACCTTTCTCTCTGTCTCTCTCTCTTTCACTGTCCACTCTGCCTGTCAAAAAAAAAAATTTAAAAAATAAAAAAATAAAAGATGTCCACTCTGCCTGTCAAATATAGAAAAAGAAAACAAAAAGAAATTTAGCATGCATGTTCTTTTGTAAACTGAATGTCCTCCTTAATTCCTTTTAAACTCTAGCACTCCCTGAAATAGGATTCTGCATTTCAAACCTCTTTTTTATTGCTGTTGCTTCGTGTTTGTGGCCAAACATAATATTTTTATAATGTCTGTAACTTTAACTTCCAGAAATCAGCATGATATTTACTCATTCAATAGTTGCTTGAGCCTTCTATTGAACAAGCATTTTATTTATTTTTAATTTAAGAGGCACAGTGACACAAAGAGCAGAGTGCCCCTATCCACTCCCATCACTCCTCAGATGCCCCCAACAGCTGCTACTGGGTTAGGCAGAAACTCAGTTCAGGTCTCCCGTGGAGGTGGCAGAAACCCGATTACTTGAGCCATGACTGCTGCTTCTGAGAGTGTGCACTAGTGAAAAGCTGAAGTCAGGAGTGGGTATCAAACCAGGCACTCTATCAGGGCATGTGGGTTTCCTAGCTGCTAAACCAAATACATGCTTCTATTTTTTTTTAAGATTTATTCATTTATTTAAAAGGCAGAGTTACAGAGAGGCAGAGAGAGAGGTCTTCCAGCTGCTGGTTCACTCCCCGAATGGCCGCAATAGTTCTGGAACTGTGCCAATCCGAAGCCAGGAGCTTGGAGCTTCTTCCAGGTCTCCCACAGAGTGCAGGGGCCCAAAGACCTGGGCCATAGCAAGAGAGGTGGATTGGGAGTGAAGCAGCCAGGACTCAAACTGACACCCATATGGATGCTGGCACTACAGGCAGCAGCTTTACCAACTATTGCCATAGCACTGGCCCCGCTTCTATTGTTTTTAAGTCTATGTTATTTAGGAAAACTTTACATTCTAGGGGCAATCAGCTAACATTTAATCAGAAAGGCTCCACTCACAAAGCACTCTAAGTATCTAAGAAGCTACTCCTAATAACCCTAAAGGGTTTATAGAAAAGGGCTCTTAGCGCTGATATGAGTGGCAATCAGTATGTGTGAACTGTTTGAAATATTTGGGGATTAGATAAACTCTATGTCATCTACCTTTCATAATGATTCTTGGAGCAAAGTCTGGAATTGATTTTGGAGGTTTTATTGCCTAATGACTGAAGTTAACAGTTACACCTTCTATGTAGTGTCACATCTAAAGAGAACCTTTTATGGAAGGCACAATGGAAACATCTGAACACTGAGTTTATCAAACAGACTATGAACTATTTTTGCACTGCTTACTAATAATTTTGTCTAATAAATGTTTATGTGGCTGAAAAATATATAAATTATTGTAAGTGTGTCATAAGTAATATTGAATACAGTCACTTTAGTAACTAGCTTCTCTAAAACTGGTTAATACATCATAAATCCAATCTGAGTGTAAACAACTAACTATAACCATGCTTACCTGGGAAAGGCAGGCAGTGATTCCAAAAAAAATCTGACATGACTCTGGAGAAAAACCATTTACACTGTTTCATAGTTATTAAGATTACAAGGAAATAAGATTAGTGCAACCTGTACTTCATTACACACACACTCTATTTGCCTGCTTGGATACCACCCGAACCCCCTTTAGGAGAGAGACAGACTTAAGACAACCAAAGAAGAGGGCAGGGAAGACTGGACTAGAGAGACATGGAAAATACAGAAAGAACTGAGTAATTTTTTGTAAAGCACATTTAATAGTCAGTTAATTATATACACTTAGGTAAACTCATACATGCATATACACATAGAGTACATCAACTATTTTAACATCAAATTTAAAATGTCTTATCTGTTTTAGAATGAAAATTAATGTAATTAACTCCAAAAATTCTTCATAGAAGAGCTGGAACACTAGTTTTATTATCACCATTAACTTTGTGAACTCAGGCAACATAATTCTGAGCCTCAGTTTCCTTTTTTAAAACAAGGCTTGGGGGCCGGCACCGGGGCTCACTTGGTTAATCCTCCATCTGCGGTGCCGGCATCCCATATAGGCTCTGGGTTCTAGTCCCAGTTGTTCCTCTTCCAGTCCAGCTCTCTGCTGTGGCCCAGGAGGGCAGTGGAGGATGGCCCAAGTGCTTGGGCCCTGCACCCACATGGGAGACCAGGAGGAAGCACCTGGCTTCGGATCAGTGCAGCACTACCCATAGCAGCCATTAGGGGAGTGAACCAATGGAAGGAAGACCTTTCTTTCTGTCTCTCTCTCAGTCTATAACTCTACCTGTCAAATAATAATAATAAAAAAAACAAGGCTTGGAATATATGATTTCCAAGATCATCCTTCCTAGTTCTAAAGCTCTGATTTCTAAAATTCAAAGTAATACTGGGAGCTTCCTGTATGCCCAACACTGAGCTTGTGGCTAACCATGAGGTAGACATGATTTTGATGTGTCCTTATTTGATAATCTATCCAAATCAAACACAATGGACTTTTTTTTAAAGAAAAGTTAGAGCGTCCAGAATTCAAAATTGGTTCAAGTATTAATTCTCTTTCCCTATAGGATAATAGTATAATTACTGAGAATGTTAAGAAAAATACCAGATTGAAACTACCATAATTCTAAAGTCTACAAGTAGACAGACTTATCTCAGAAATACTGGCTCCTTCCTTGGCTGTAATAAACTCTATAGACCCTCAAGATCTGCCATCATCTTCCTACTTAGCTCAGAGATTTTCTGCTTCCAAAAACTTGGGGAAACATTTGCACATGCCAAGCTCAGCATGTATGGTCTACCAGAGGTTTCGGGTTCTCTTTTCTGGTCCTTTAGGCTTCTTTGATAGGCAAGTAAGAACTCAGAGGACAGCTTAAGGAAGGCTGCTGTGCTTAGTAAACCATCCCAGAGGGGATAACAGGCCTCTTAGCTTCAGAAATCCCCATCTCTCTCCCCTACTCCAGTAATGTGTTTATAAAGAACCAAAGCCAAATTTAAAAAAACAACTAAAAAGTAGGAATTGATTTTTTTTTCATTTTTTAGACAGTGAATGAGAATCTAAGGGAGCTGCTGAAGTGCTGCACATTCTCCAGAAAAGGATGCTTTCTCTGCTTATGTGAAGTCCTCTAACATACTTCATTATATAAGAGTCCTTCCTGGCCAGCACCGTGGCTCACTAGGCTAATCCTACTCCTGCGGTGCCAGCACCCCAGGTTCTAGTCCTGGTTGGGGCACTGGTTCTGTCCTGGTTGCTCCTCTTCCAGTCCAGCTCTCTGCTGTGGCCCAGGAAGGCAGTGGAGGATGGCCCAAGTGCTTGGGCCCTGCACCCGCATGGGAGAATAGGAGAAGCACCTGGCTCCTGGCTTCAGATGGGCACAGCATGCCAGCCGTAGCAGCCATTTGGGGGGTAAACCAATGGAAGGAAGACCTTTCTCTCTGTCTCTCTCTCTCTCACTAACTCTGCCTGTCAAAAAAAAAAAAAACAAAAACAAAAAACAGTCCTTCCATCTGTATTGGCTTAATAAGAAGTGCATTCAAAGGAACTGCCTGGCATCACTGTAAAATAAAATAGGTGAATGACATAACCTCTTGCTGATGCCTCAAACTGTATTTTAACTGTATGACACCAGGTACTGTTAAAAATATACAAGCAGATCATTGCTTGGAATCAACCTCCAGTGCCATTTCATCCTGTGAGGGTGAAGCAGTGCCACCAGGCTGGGAGAGTAAACAGCCACCCTGTACCAGATGCAGCCCCTCTGTTCTAACACTTTCCATCACACGCAATGCTGCATGACAAATGCAGGCATCAAGGAAGTTCCCTCAGGGCACAGTGATGTCTTCCTCACTGCTCAACTTCCAGTCCCCAGCCCACAGCCACTGCTGAAATGTACACTGAATAAACTTCCTATCCAGTGTAATTTAAAAACATTCACAATGCATGTCATAAAATGAAGACATTTCTCCTCAGAATCTCTTCTATTCTTCAAATAATTTGTGATCTGGTTCACACAGACCCAGAATTTTAGAAATATTCTTCATCTAGCTACACATCACACAAATTGAAAAGAACCAGAATTCAGGCCTCCAACTCATTCCCCTTTTCACATGGGTAATGACAAGGATCACACTGTGTAACACCTGAAACAGGGTGGAAAGTAGTAGGGATCGACAGTGTAGACAAAATCATTTGCTTTAATGAGTGAATCCACTTTTCACTCAAAACTATGTTAATCCAAAACCCAGTTAGCCTTTCCCTCCTTCCCACCCCAACAAAAGGATACTGCAGAAGAGCTCCACACTGAACGGACAAAATCTCCCAAGAAGACTAAAAAAGAAAAGATTAACTCAAATTAAAAACTATTTTCCATTTATAATCAAAATGACATTATTTTACTAGTGTTGCTTCCAGAAATGAAGACTCGGTTATAAATGATTACAGAACATGCAGATTGCAAGTATGAGTATTCAGGTAAGAGAAATATTATAATCAAACATTGGTTATTAATGTTCAAGCTGAAAAACCAGATTAACTTCTACTGTATGTTTTTAAAATTAGGTATATAGCTGATAGAATCAAAAAGGGAGAGAACGATCCATCATGGGAAGTGGGATACACAGTAGATTCATAGAATGGCAGATGTCCTAAATAGCACTCTGGCCTCAGAATTAGCTCTTAAGGCATTCAGATATGGCTGAAGAGCCCATGAGAGTATTTTAGGCATGGAAAGCCAAGACACCCTGGGGGAAAAAAAAAGGAAGACCTAAATGGAAGATCTCTGCGAGTGAGATCCCAGTGGAAAGAACAGGGCCATCAGAGAAGGAGGTACCTTTCTCTCTAAAGGGAGGAGAGAACTTCCACTTTGACTATGACCCTGTCAGAATAAGACTGAAGTTGGCGAACTCAAAAGGCTTCCATAGCCTTGGCAACTCATGACTAGAGCCTAGGGAGATTTCTGACACCATAAACAAGAGTGTCAAATTGTTAAGTCAACAACAGGAGTCACTGTGCACTTACTTCTCATGTGGGATCTGTCCTTAATGTGTTGTCCAATGTGAAGTAATGCTATAACTAGTACTGAAACAGTATTTTACACTTTGTGTTTCTTTGTGGGTGCAAACTGATGAAATCTTTACTTAATATATACTGAATTGATCTTCTGTATATAAAGAGAATTGAAAATGAATCTTGATGTGAATGGAATGGGAGAGGGAGCGGGAGATGGGAGGGGTGTGAGTGGGAGGGAAATTATGGAGGGGGAGCCATTGTAATCCATTAACTGTACTTTGAAAATTTATATTTACTAAATAAAAAATAAAAAAAAATAGGTATAGGCATTTAAGTTCCAAGTTACACACTGAACAACTTGTTAATTCCCAACTAGAGGGGTGGGGAACTGATATCTATTCTGCCGCCCACTGCCACCCCATCAGAGTGTAATCAGCCCCTCACCTGTTCTCTTCTGGAGCTCTGCTTCAAATCGAAATCCGTGAGTTTATTCTTTAGTGAAACCAAAAAAAAATTAATAATGACACAATGTCTGTAACCTTAACAACTACTTCTAACTGGTAGTCTTTTTATGAATTCTAAAACTCAGGTTAATCAATTACTACCTATCTAGATAACATTTATTTTTGAAAAATATCTCATTTTCCATACTTTATTTTCATAACTCTAATCTCTATCCTGATAGTTCTAGTTCACAAAACAACTCTAAAAATACAATAATGCTCCCATTTAGCCCACTGACTTCCACAAATTTCAGTTACCTGAAATACTCATTATTCAACCATCAACTCATTCATCAAATATCTATTGAGAATTTATTTTGTGGGGGCCAGCACAGTGGCATAGTGGGTAAAGCTGCTGCGTGCAGTGCTAGTATCCTATATGAGAGCAGGTTTGAGTCCCAGCTGCTCCACTTCTCTTCCAGCCCCCTGCAAACGCTCCTGCAAAAGCAGTGGAAGATGGTTCAAGTGCTTGGGCCCCTGCACCCACATGGGAGACCTGGAAGAAGCTCGTGGTTCCTGGTTTCAGCCTGGCCCAGCCCCAGCTGTTGCAGCCATCTGGGGAGTGAACCAATGGATGGAAGATTCTCTCTCTCTCTGCCTCTCCCTCTCTGTAACTCTGCCTTTCAAATAAATAAATGAATTCTTAAAACAAAAATAATCTATTTTGCACCAAGATGGTGTAAGGGGTTGGGGATATAACAATGAACAAAATTTGCACAGTTTTTGTTCTCATACAACTTATATTCCAAGCAATGAGTTTCAAACTATTTTGTCACATACACCATACTGGACAACCAAGTGCTCCCCTTATCATTTGTTTATGATATCAGCATAAGTTTAAATAAGCATATTTTCTACAAAAGAATAGAAATATTGAACACTACAAGATAAAATAGAATGGCTTTTCCTGGGATAATTATTTCACAATGATTTTATACTTTTACCAAAGGTTTTAACTGTTATTGAATAAAGTGTACCAAACCTTCAGGAAAGCACTTAATGTTTATGTTCATGTACTTCATCACATTTTTTTGATGGTCCTGGTTAAACTCCAGCTAAATCTAAAGAATGTAATCTGCATTAGCTTTGTCTCTTCTAAATTCTGAACTTCTTCACGTGGGCCAAGCTTTATTCTTTACAGTGATACTCAGCAGCCCCTCAGAGCCCCAGGTTCTCTGAGCACTAAGGGAGGATTCCCTGAAACCAGCATTTCCAGTTGTGCTTTTGTCCCATGTCCAGGAAGACGGCCCCAGAGCCAGGGGTAATGCACAGAGAAACCAGAATGAGTAAAGGCATGACTCTGCTGATTTCAAATGGGAGAGGGCTATCATGACCACAGCTGGGTGGTCAGGCAGAGCTTCAAGAAGGACCGATCAGGACAGGCAGCACCTTACACAAACTCAGGCAGTATATACCCTGGACAGTCTTCCTTTCTGGAGCGTGGTAGCAGATTTCAGTTTAAAGACTGCTAGTGTGGGGCTGGCGCTGTGGCGTAGCAGGTAAAGCTGCCACCTGCAGTGCCGGCATCCCATATGGGCACCAGTTCAAGACCTGGCTGCTCTACTTCCGATCCAGCTCTCTGCTATGGCCTGGGAAAGCAGTCCAAGATGGCCCAAGTCCTTGGACCCCCTGCACCTGCGTGGGAGACCTGGAAGAAGCTCCTGGCTCCTGGCTCCTGACTTTGGATTGGCACAGCTCTGACCATTGCGGCCATCTGGGGAGTGAGCCAGCAGATGGAAGACCTCTCTCTCTCTGCCTCTCTTTCTCTCTCTGTGTAACACTGACTTTCAACTAAATATTAAATAAATCTTAAAAAAAGACTGCTAGTTTAATTGTCATAAAGTCCAGTCCAAACATAACAGAATCACCCTAAAGCCCTCATTCAGTAATTCTAGGTAAAATAATATAAAGTTTAGAATTAGGATGAACTAATGAAGTAGAATAGAGAACTATAAAAGCAAAGCAATAAGGATTTCTTTTTCTCACAGGCAAAGAACAATATATACAAATAAACTCACTACAAGTCAGCATAATTAGCATTTCAAATGATGCCCTAAGGCCACTGAGAAAAATCCTCCCATTAAAAATTATTTTGAAAGTTTTAGTGCCTAAAGAAGCAAGTCTTAAATATCTACAATATGCAACTATATGAATTATTGGTAAACAGTCACCGTGCACAAGGATGCCTTCTTTTTAAAATACACTGTTAAGTTTAGTATTAATGTAAAGTCCAAGAGATATGACCCTAGGGAACCATGGTTCAGCTGAACTCAGACTCAGCTACTAGTAGACTCAACTCCAAAATAATACAGACCTGTGAGGTTCAGACTAAGATATTAGGGTCGACCATATCTCAAGAATAAATACAGAAATTGATCACTTGGACTAGTGAGATGGAATTGGTACATGCCACCTTGATGGGATTGAATTGGAGTCCCCTGGTATGTTTCTAACTCTACCATTTGGGGCAAGTCAGCCTGAGCATGTCCCAAATTGTACATCTCTTCCCTCTCCTTTTCCCACTCTTATGTTTAACAGCAACCACTTTTCAGTTAAATTTCAACACTTAAGAATAACTGTGTATTAATTACAGAATTAAACCAGTCATATTAAGTAGAACAGACAAAAAAAACTGCTAAGAGGGATAATGAATTAAGTTGTTCATTAACAGTCAGGGCTATGCTGATCAAGTCACCATTTCTCATAGTGCCCATTTCACTTCAGGAGGTTTCCTTTTTGGTGTTCAGTCAGTTGTCACCGATCAGGGAGAACATATGGTATTTGTCCCTTTGGGACTGGCTTATTTCACTCAGCATGATGTGTTCCAGATTCCTCCATTTTGTTGCAAATGGCTGGATTTCATTGTTTCTTACTGCGGTATAGTATTGTAAAGAGTACATATCCCATAATTTCTTTATCCAGTCTACCGTTGAAGGGCATTTAGGTTGGTTCCAGGTCTTGGCTATTGTGAATTGTGCTGCGATAAACATTAGGGTGCAGACTGCTTTTTTGTTTGCTAATTTAAATTCCTTTGGGTAAATTCCAAGGAGTGGGATGGTTGGGTCGAACGGTAGGGTTATCTTCAGGTTTCTGAGGAATCTCCAGACTGACTTCCACAGTGGCTTGACCAGTTTGCATTCCCACCAACAGCGGGTTAGTGTCCCTTTTCCCCCACATCCTTGCCAGCATCTGTTGTTTGTAGATTTCTGTATGTGAGCCATTCTAACCGGGGTGAGGTGAAACCTCATTGTGGTTTTGATTTGCATTTCCCTGATTGCTAGTGACCTTGAACATTTTTTCATGTGCCTGTTGGCCATTTGGATTTCCTCTTTTGAAAAATGTCTATTGAGGTCCTTGGCCCATCTCTTAAGTGGGTTGTTTGTTTTGTTGTTGTGGAGTTTCTTGATCTCTTTGTAGATTCTGGTTATTAACCCTTTATCTGTTGCATAGTTTGCAAATATTTTTTCCCATTCTGTTGGTTGTCTCTTCACTCTCCTGTTTCTTTTGCAGTACAGAAATTTCTCAATTTGATGCAATCCCAGTAGTTGATTTTGGCTTTGACTGCCTGTGCCTCCCAGGTCTTTTCCAGAAACTCTTTGCCTGTGCCAATATCTTGAAGGGTTTCTCCAATGTTCTCTAATAACTTGATGGTGTCAGGACGTAGATTTAAGTCTTTAATCCATGTTGAGTGAATTTTTGTGTAAGGTGTAAGGTAGGGGTCTTGCTTCATGCTTCTGCGCGTGGAAATCCAGTTTTCACAGCACCAATAATTGAATAGACTGTCCTTGCTCCAGGAATTGGTTTTAGATCCTTGGTCAAATATAAGTTGGCTGTAGATGTTTGGGTTGATTTCTGGTGTTTCAATTCTGTTCCATTGGTCTATCCATCTGTTTCTGTACCAGTACCATGCTGTTTTGATTACAACTGCCCTGTAGTATGTCCTGAAATCTGGTATTGTAATGCCTCCAGCTTTGTTTTTGTTGTACAAGATTGCTTTAGCTATTTGAGGTCTCTTGTGCCTCCATATGAATTTCAGCATCATTTTTTCTAGATCTGAGAAGAATGTCTTTGGTATCTTGATTGGTATTGCATTGAATCTATAAATTGCTTTTGGGAGAATGGACATTTTGATGATGTTGATTCTTCCAATCCATGAGCATGGCAGATTTTCCCATTTTTTGGTATCCTCTTCTATTTCTTTCTTTAAGATTTTGTAATTCTCATTGTAGAGATCTTTAACGTCCTTGGTTAAGTTTATTCCAAGGTATTTGATTGTTTTTGCAGCTATTGTGAATGGGATTGATCTTAGAAGTTCTTTCTCAGCCATGGCCACTTTGCCAAACTCCTCTATGAGTTCCAATAGTCTCTTAGTAGAGTTCTTTGGATCCTCTAAGTCAAGAATCATATCGTCTACAAAGAGGGATAGTTTGATTCTTCCTTCTCAATTTGTATTCCTTTAATTTCTTTTTCTTGTCTGATGGCTCTGGCTAAAACTTCCAGAACTATGTTAAATAGCAGTGGTGAGAGTGGGCATCCCTGTCTGGTACCAGATCTCAGTGGAAATGCTTCCAACTTTTCCCCATTCAATAGGATGCTGGCCATGGGTTTTTTCATTAATTTCTTTGATTATATTGAGGAATGTTCCTTCTATACCCAATTTGCTTAGAGTTTTCATCATGAAAGGGTGTTGAATTTTATTGAATGCTTTCTCGGAGTCTATTGAGATAATCATATGGTTTTTCTTGTGCAGTCTGTTAATGTGGTGAATCACATTGATTGATTTGCGAATGTTGAACCATCCCTGCATACCAGGGATGAATCCCACTTGGTCTGGGTGGATGATTTTCCTGATGTGTTGTTGTACTCTATTGGCCAGAATTTTATTGAGGATTTTTGCATCTATGTTCATCAGGGATATTGGTCTATAATTTTCTTTCAGTGCTGCATCTTTTTCTGGCTTAGGGATTAAGGTAATGCTGGCTTCATAGAAAGAAGTTGGGAGGATTCCCTCTTTTTTGATTGTTCTGAATAGTTTGAGAAGAAATGGGATTAGTTCTTCTTTAAATGTCTGGTAGAATTCAGCAGTGAATCCATCTGGTCCTGGGCTTTTCTTTGTTGGGAGGGCCTTTATTACTGTTTCAATTTCTGTTTCAGTTATGGGTCTATTTAGGTTTTCGATGTCTTCATGGTTCAATTTTGGTAGATTGCATGTGTCCAGGAATCTATCCATTTCTGATAGATTTTCTTGTTTGCTGGCATACAAGTCCTTGTAGTAATTTCTGATGATTCTTTTTATTTCTGTGGTGTCTGTTGTTATGTTTCCTTTTTCATCTCTGATTTTATTGATTTGGGTCTTTTCTCTTCTTTTTTTTCGTTAGTTGGGCCAATGGGGTGTCAATTTTGTTTATTTTTTCAAAAAACCAGCTCCTAGTTTGGCTGATTTTTTGTAATGTTTTTTTTTTGATTCAATCCTGTTGATTTCTTCTTGATTTTAATTATTTCTCTTCTGCTACTAGATTTGGGTTTGGTTTGCTGCAGTTTTTCTAGGTCCTTGAGATGCGCTGAAAGCTCATTTATTTGGTGTCTTTCCAATTTCTTGGTATAGGCCCCTATTGCTATAAACTTGCCTCTCAATACTGCTTTTGCTGTATCCCATAAGTTTTGATATGTTGTGTTGTTATCCTCATTTACTTCTTGAAAGTTTCTGATTTCTCTTTTGATTTCTTGAATGACCCAGTGTTCATTCAGGAGCATGTTGTTCAGTCTCCATGTGTTTGCATACTTTCTGGGGTTTCCTGAGTTGCTAATTTCCAGCTTCATCCCGCTGTGGTCTGAGAAGTTGCATGGTATGATTCTAATTCTTTTGAATTTGCTGAGACTTGCTTTATGTCCTAGTACGTGATCAATCCTAGAGAAGGTTCCATGCACTGCTGAGAAGAATGTAAAGTCTTTAGAAGCAGGATTGAAAGTTCTGTAGATATCTGTTAGATCCATTTGGGCAATAGTGTCAATTAACTCTGCTGTTTCCTTGTTGATCTTGTGTCCGGATGATCTATTTATTTCTGAGAGTGGAGTATTGAAGTCCCCCAGCACTATTGTATTGGGATCTAAGTCTCCCTTTAAGTCCCTTAACATATCTTTTATATAGACCGGTGCCCTGTAATTAGGTGCATATACATTTACAATAGTTACATCTTCCTGTTGAATTGAACCCTTAGTCATTATATAGTGCCCCTCTTTGTCTCTCTTAACAGTTTTTGTATTAAAGTTTATTTTGTCTGATATTAATATGGCTACCCCTGCTTTTTTTTGGTTTCTGTTGGCATGGAATATCTTTTTCCAACCTTTCACTTTCAGTCTGCATGCCTCTTTGTTAGAGAGATGTGTTTCTTGTAGGCAACAAATAGTTGGGTGTTGTTCCTTAAGCCTGTCAGCCAATCGGTGTCTTTTAACTGAAGAGTTAAGTCCATTCACGTTTAATGTGACTATTGATACATAGTGACTTTGCCCTGCCATTTGCCAAAGATAAGTTCTAATATATGCTTTGAGCTTCCCATGCTCTTTTACTGGTAGGTGTTCTTCCTTTCCCTTCTTTCATATTGATGGCCATGTTTCTGTGTTTCTGAGTGTAGCACATCTTTAAGTATCTTTTGCAGGGCCGGACGAGTGGCCACAAAGTCTTTCAATTTCTGTTTGCTATGAAAGGCCTTTATTTCACCTTCATTCATAAATGAGAGCTTGGCAGGATATAATATTCTGGGCTGGCAATTTTTCTCTCTTAGCACCTGTGCTATGTCTCGCCATTCCCTCCTAGCCTGTAGTGTTTCTGATGAGAAGTCTGTAGCACAGTGTATTAACCTTTTGCTTAGGCTACTCATGTCCCATATTGGAGTACTCCCTCTGCTTCCAATCCTGCTTCCTGTTAATGTTCCTAGGAGGCAGCAGATTATGGCCAAAGGACTTGGGTTCTGGCCACCCTTGTGGGAGACCCTGATGGAGTTCCTGGCTCCTGGTTTCACCCTGACCAGTTGAAATTGTAGACATTTAGAGAATGAACCAGCAGATGGAATATTTTCTCTTGAGTTAATCTGCCTTCCAAAAAGAAGGAAGGAAGGAAGGAAGGAAGGAAGGAAGGAAGGAAGGAAGGAAGGAAGGAGAGAAGTGAGGGAGGGAGGGGGAGGAAGGGAGAGATGGAGGGAAGAAGGAAGGGAGGGAGGGAGGGAAGAAGGAAGGGAGGGAGGGAGGGAGGGAGGGAGGAACTGAAAAGAAGAATGAAGCCCAGATAATTTAAGTGTTTATGGTCAGAGATACTAGCAGAATTTGGGTTAAATCCATCCTTTTGGACTTAGATTCTAATTCATTCTTTTAAAAAAGTAAAAGGATAAAGTTTTATTTTTGATATATAATAGAAGTAAAAAAGAAGTTAACTTTCTATGAATAAATTTAAAGTATGGAAAATCTTACTTGATTTAGGTTGAACATAGCCCACTAATGACTTTTGTAAGTAAAAGACAAGAGGATAGGGCCGGCATTGTGGTGTAGTAGGTTAAGCCTCTGCCTGTGGCACTGGCATCTCCTATGGGCATTGGTTTGTGTCCTGGCTGCTCTTCTTTCAATCCAACTCTCTGCTATGGTCTGGGAAAGCAGTAGAAGATGGCCTAAGTGCTTAGGCTCCTGCACCTGTGGGAGACATGAAAGTAGCTCCTGGCTCTTGGCCTCTGCTCAGCCCAGCTCCAGCCACTGTGGCCATTTGAGGAGTGAACTAGCGGGTGGAAGACCTCTCTCTCTCTTTCCCTCTCTATCTGTAACTCTACCTCTCAAATAAATAAAAAATTAAATCTTTAAGAAAATTAAAAAAGAAAAACAATGTGACTTCAAAATGTTCATGAAAAAGTGGGATAAAATGATAAATTTATTAGGTTCAGTGTTGTGGTGTGATTAAGCTGCTTCTTGTGATGGCAGCTTCCCGCATGAGCAGTCATTCACTTCAGGGTTGTTCCACTTCTAATCCAGCTCCCTGCAAATGAGCCTGGAAAAGCAGTGGATGATGGTCCAGTTACTTGGGCCCTTGCCACACATGTGAGAGACCAAAATGGAGTTCTAGACTTCTGGCTTTGGCCTAGCCCAGCCCCTGTAATTGCAGCCATTTGGGGAGTGAACCAGCTTTATCTTTCCCTCTCCATCTGTAACATTGCCTTTCAAGTAAATAAGTCTTCTTTAAAAAGTTTATTTTGGTGAAAACAATTTTTAGAATCCATGAATAGTTTTCTTCATGATGCATATTTTCAATGACTTTCTTAAAGATCATTCATGTGCATGAACTCCAAAACTTTTGCACCAAAATAATGTTTTAATTCCATTTTCCATGAACTATTGAAAGTACCCTCATAAATTCCTCTTTTGGAATTGTTTGAAGCAGAAGACACAATTGTTAGATCTAAATTCAGAACTTAACCAGAACTTAACCCCTGGGCCACAACACCAGTCTCTATTATACAGATTTAAAACTTACCTCTTCTAAGGAAGTTGTTTTGTTATTGACTATTTCATTTTAATTTATAGCTGGGGAATCAAAGTCAGAGAGGTGAGGTCAGGGACCAGCCACACATTTTGTTGTCAATATCCAGATAGAAAATATTTCAGCCTCTGTTGTGACTTCTCAATACTGCAATATGAAAACAGCCATAGACACTATGTGTACAAATGAGTAAGGCTGCATTCTAATAAAACTTTATGTGCAAAAACATGCAGCGGGCCAGACTGAGCCTGTGGGCATTGATTTGCCAACTCTGGGTTGAAGCTCCCATGGTCATGAACCAGCAAATAGAAGAAATGAAGAGAAACAGCCAGCACGTCTTCATGAACTAGCCTGCCTCCTGACCCCTAGTACAGCTTGCTTTCTACTTCACTGTGAAGACTTTGCTGTCTCCAGAGGTCTGTCTGAACGCTTAACCATCAGGAAAACATGGGAGTTAAGGCTAATTCATTAGTCAAGACTTTGAAATCCATAGAGAAAAGGGCCTCATATTAAGTGCAAACTATAATCCTAAGTAATATATTTGTGGCACTTTCTTTAAATTTTCTCTCAAATCTCAAAAATTATGTATCTCCTGGCTGCCAAGATTTTCATCTTAGTATAAATATGAAGGCTCCCCAAATAATCATTTTCCAGTTTGTGATACTCAGTGGGGTACAATGCCAGCTGCTGGGACTTGAGGGAGCTGTTTAATTTGAAATTTATTAGCACAGGCTTGAAAATGAGTAAGTCTTAGTGAAATTTGTTCCTAGTGCATCAAATATAAATGCCTATTGTTTTTGTAAAGCTCATAGAGAAAAACAACAGCACCACTCTAAACAAAGTTAATTCAGTGTTCATCAAGATAAAAATAGAGATAGAGACAATTTCGGTGAGTATTAATAAAGGTCATTTTCACTATCAAAAATCAGACATTTCCATACGTGATAACTTTTTATGAAAACATTCACACAGAGAAAAGGGTAAAAAGCTAAATATGTGATTCATGAAATACATATATATTTATGTATTTATAAAATAAATAGAATTTTTTTTAGTCTTTTGACGTGAACAAAAGTATTTGAGCTTTATGCTTAGAACAAATTTAGGAACTATGAATTTAAAAGGGTGTTGATGAGTCATTCCTTATTTATGAACATTTTATTCCCAGTTAATTCTCAAGACACATTTTTAAAGGTATTAAAAACCCAACTACATAGAAGTTCTAATACTGTACTACATTTCATCAGTAGGGTTCACTAGGAATTCTCATCTGTTGTATAACAGTCCATTTTCTTCAGTTAAAAATGTTTACTCAGAAACACAAAACTAAGTAAGAGTATTACCAGCTGGGTGGCTATTTTAAGTCACTGGTTGAGATGGGCATATCTCCATCAAAGCATACCTTCTGTTTCTTTCCTGTGACTTTCTTTTTTAAATATACCTCTTATAGCTTCCATACTTCTAGCTAATCATATTTACTTATTTATTTACTTGGGAGACAGATACACAAAGAGAGAGCTCCTAATCACTGATTCATTCTCCAAACACCTGCAACAGCTGAGGTTGAGCCAAGCTGTAGCTGGGAAGCAGGAACTCAGTCCAGGTTGATTCAAGGGCACAAGCACCTGAGCCATCACTGGCTGCCTCCCAGAGTGTGTCATCAGCAGGAGGCTGGAATCAGAATTGGAGCTGGGAACTTGGACCCAGGAATTCTGACATGGGATGAGGATATCCCAATTGGCCTCTTAACCACTGCACCAAATACCTGTCCCAATAATTCCTATTCTATTGCACTTTAACTTCCCACTATTTTAAAAAAAAAGAATTCTGGGTTTCTTTCTTGTGTGTTTTCCTTTTGTAAAATAGCATTCTATTCTTATTTGCATGGATACAATATTTTCTCTTACTTGAAAACAGCCAAAGCGTTTTTGTTAACTTTTCCTTTCCCTCCATTATCTCTGTTTTCCCCTTTATTTTCCTGTTTGTGTTTATCTCTTAGATGTTAGAGATTTTCTCCAGATAATCAGTTCCCTCTGCCTACAAGGAGTGCAGCTCCTGTGGGAATTCTCCAGCTACTCACATATTGTCATTGGAAGAATAAGCAGTGATGACTTCAGAGGTCCCGCTGGAGCCTAATTTGAGGTAGATCCTGTAGGAAACTCCACTTACCGTGTGATCCCCCCTTGTGTAGCTCAGCTCCCAACAGTGAATCATCAGGTCCCTAGGAATTCCACTAGCTCACGAGTAGCATCCCAAGCTGTGGTCAGTTCTTCCCTTTTCCTTTAGGGAAAGAGTCCCAGAGTTCTCTCCAAATGTACCTGATTGCTCTTTGATTAGGGCTTCTTGGCAAGTTCAGTAACTTCTGAGCCCTAGGTGAGGGACCTTGGCTCCAGAAATAGCTCAGATCAAGTCTATTCACTAGAAAAAAAAAATGGTAATTAGACATGAGCGACTGGAGAGGGCCACAAAACCTTATTCCCCAAGGGTGAAACTCTTAGGGAGCAAGGTAGACACTATTGTGTGAGAGGTGGAAGTTTGCGCAGTTGGATGAAGAAATGTGGAAGGAAGGAGGCTGTGTTTATGGCTGCGCTGGAGGACGAGGTGCTGGACGCTTACAGGTACCCGGCGTGCGCCCCCTACTCACCCCTACCGCTCACATTGAAAGGCTGGGGCGCTGGGGCCTGGGATGGCCGGCGGCTCCGAGGCGGGAGCTACCTTCCTGCCACCGCCTTGTCGTCTGTCCTGAGCTGTGGGCAGCTGAGGGCCTCTAAGTACTTCGACAGCTCCCAGCGGGCATAGCTCATGGCCCTGCTGTCGCAAGTGAGTCCTGGCCTTGGCCCGCGGCCTCGCAGGCCCAGCAGCCGCCACGTGGCCGTGCAGGTGAACCCACGCCGCGACGCCTCAGCACAGTGCTTGCTGGGGCTGTGCTCGCTGGGGCACAGGGCCCGCGACCCTGAGCCCCGGCTTCCCCGCAGTGGCTCCCCGCGGCCCGTGCGCTTCCTGCGCACCATCACCATGTACTGGTCTGCGGTCTCCCGCAGCCTCGCAGCCTTGCTGGAGGGGACCGAGGTGGACAGCGAGCAGAGGCCCCAGGGCGCAGGAGGGAGAGTGAGGGCCGCCGCCTGCCAGGCCCCAAGGCTCCGAGGACGGAGAAGCTTCGGCGGCGAAGAAGGCGTCCCAGCCGCCTGGGTCTCAGGAGGAGGACCACGCCCAGGCCGTGGTGCAGGTGAGCTGGGAGCAGCCCGGCGGATCCGCCCAGGCTGCCGCCGCGGGAGGCCCAGAGAGGTCAGGCGGCCCCCAACAGCCCAGAGCAGGCGCTGGCGATGGGGAGGGCCCTGGACGGCGGTGACCAAGGCCAGAGGGGTCCTTGCCATGGAGCGTGGAGCCGGGCAAGGAGCGCCTGCGCTTCCAGTTCCTAGAGCAGAATATGGCCATTATCACTGCAAGGGCTGTAACATCCGCTGGGAGAGTGCCTGTGTGCGGTGTGTGCAGGGCACTAACAAGGCTTACTGCAAACAGTTTTGCAGAACTTGTCAGAGGTCTTAACAATCCTTGCCGCGTGGAGGACATCACCCGCTGAAGCTGTAAAGGTACTAGATGTTCCTGCCCCGTGAAACTTCGCCACGTGGACCCTAATCGGTCCCATCGTCAAGACTTGTGTGGGAGATGCAAAGGCAAATGCCGATCCTGTGACAGCACATTCAGCTTCAAGTACATCATCTGAGCGTCTGAGCGAGCGCAGAGCGCAGAGCAGGGCCGACTGCGGTGTGCTGTGGTGCAGGCCCGGGGCGTCCTCTGGGGCCCTCCCCTCCCTCACACTACTTCCAAAGGCAGTATGTTTTGACAGAGCCTCCAAATAAAGCTATTGCCAAAAAAAAAAAAAAAAAAAAAAAAAAAAAAAGAAAGAAAGAAAGAAAGAAAGAAAGAAAAAAAGAGAGAAATGCGGAAGGAAACCCTGGGAGCATACCAGCATTTGCACACCAAAGCCTTCCTTAACCTTGTTAAATGAGTCTCAGCCCTCTCCTCAGGGCAGTGTAAGGGAGTCCTCCCTGCCCTGGGCCAAGGGGACAATTAGGTCTAACAACACAGTGCTGATCAAGTCCTGGGAGGACTTCCACAAACCCCAGCCCAGAAAGCCCTCCACCCAGCAGTATTTTAGCAGCGGGGAGGGGAGAGGAGAAACAAGTCTGCAAAAATGCCAGTCTGAATGCAGACTGGGTGCTCAGTTCTCAGCTGAGATGCCCGCCTGGTCGGTCAGGTCTATTTTCCTCATTAACTTTTTTAAAATTTTTTTATAGAGAGAGATAGAGCCAGAGAGAGAGAGAGGCATCCCTAAATGACCACAACAACCAGAGCTGAGCTGATCAGGAGCCAGGAGCTTCTTCTGGGTCTCCCACATGGGTGCAGGGGCCCAAGGACTTGGGCCACCTTCAACTGCTTTCCCAGGCCACAGCAGAGAGCTGGATTCGAAATGGAGCAGCTAGGGTTCGAATTGGAACCCATATGAGATGCCAGCACTGCAGGCAGCAGCTTTACACACTACACCACAGCACAGGCCCCTGTAATTAATTATTCCATCCATGAAAAAAGAATGGAGGCAAGCTGGATGCTGCTGGTGACAACTGTAGAACTCACGTAAGACCCCATGGAATGCCTGCTGTGGTGGGCTGTGTTTCTAATTCCCTGGACCCAGTGTCCCTTCCTGTAGAGTGACCACACATCCCCATCCTATTCACTGCAGGTCCAGCTCCCTGACCTTCTCTGGCAAATGGAAAAGGGGAGAAATTGACATTTGTCCTTGCTGGAGCCTCTTTAACAACCAGTGCATAGGCTGCCACTGTGATTGGTTATGTAAGTGCAAGGTGAAATGAAGCCTCTGTCAGCCTGGATCCCTGGGTGACTGCAAGGAGCAGCACAATTGGAATGGATGGTGTCAGAAACAGTGATAAGCCATGGAGACTTCAAGCTGTTGCTGCAGCATAATCTAACCATAAAGTGCAAGACTGTAGATACAAGCGTGAAAATGAATGGGGAAATGCCAGCTCTCGGTGGTGAGGAAAATGACCTTGGGACACCTCCTGCCAGCATCAAGCAGTACTAGAGGCAACTGAACTAAATAAAAGACAACCATTTCTTACATGTTCACACCATTCTCTCAAGATTCAAAGTCACTGGAGAAAACATCTAATTTCATCAAACCTAGGTCACCTACCTGTCCTCCCACTGTACTGCAGGAGTAAGAGAGGGCACTGAGCCTTTCAGGCATCCCCATTTACTTCTCCTCTGGAAACCATCTAAAGTACAGAAGGGCAATTACCTCCAAATAATCGAGATTTTCTCTTAGGAGGAGGAAATGGATTTATGTGCAAAAAGCAGCAAGAAATATTGTGTCTCCTGTACCATTCTCTCTGCTTTGCAGACATGAAAAACATAAATACAAAAGATTTCTGACTCCCTTTATTTTTTATTGTTTTTAATTTTTATTCATTTATTTAGAAAAAAGAGAAAAAACTCCCATCTGCTGAGTCACTCCTCAAATGTCCATAATGGCCCCCAACGCCAAGAGCTTGGAACTCAGTCTAGATCTCAACATATGGGTGGCTGGGACCCAATCATTTGAGCCATCACTACTGCCTTCAGGGAGTGCATTAGCAGGAAGCTGGACTCAGGAGGCAGAGCTGGTATAGAACTAGGGCACTCTGCTATGCGATGCAGGCATCTAAACTGCTGGACCAAATGCCCACCTCCTCCTTTATTTTGAAAATGTTATTATATAACTGGTTTCCATTTAATATAATAATAGGGTTTGGGACACTCCTTCCCAAAATATGAATCTAGGTGACCAGAATGTGCCATCCCTCAAGTACCTTTCTGGTGGAAGGATTATTTTGAGTTGATTATTTCAGGAAACTGTAGACAGGAGCTTTTTTTTAAAAAAAATTATTTATTTGAGTTACAGAGAGACAGAGATCTTGTATCTGCTGGTTCACTCCCCAGATGGCCACAACAGCTGGTCCTGGGGCAGGCTGAATCCAGGAGCCAGGAGGTTTATCCAAGTCCCCCATGTGGGTGACAGGGGTCCAAGCACCTGGGTCATCTTCCACTGCTTTTCCCAGGCCATATGAGAAGCCAGTGTTGAAGGCAGTGGTTTTACCAACTATACCACAATGCCAGCCCTGACAAAAGAAAAGCTTTGAAAATAGAAGTTAGTTTTTTATAAGAGAAATTTACATCTGTAAAGAAGTCTCCATTCATAAAGCTGTTGCCTCTCTGCAGCAGGCAGAGAGGGATGATTCTGAATCACTAGAGGCACCCATGGTGTGTGGCACAGTGGGCTGGGTTCCAGGCTCCTGGTTTGGCCTGGCCCAGCCCCCATCACTGCGGTCATTTGGAGAGTAAACCACAAATGGAGAAGTTTGTATCTCCCTCTCTCTCTGTAACTCTGCCTTCCAGTGATTAAATAAATCTCAAAAAAAGAGAAAAAGAATCACTAGAGACTTCTATCAATGGAGAAGGTACCAGCTAAAGTTTACATAACACACTTCGCCCCCTTTTTATGTTGTGCTTCCTGGTCATCTATTTTAACTGGGTCTTTTCCCATATCCTTCTTACTTTGTTTCCAAGAATGATTGACTTTAAGCATAAAATCAAAGTCATTTTTTGGGCGTAGACTCTAAAGATTTACTTATTTCAGTGGGCTATTTCCCATCTATAGAAAAGGGATACACGCTGTTAAACTTGGGCTTTTCTCTCATAAATTTGCCTTAGGTTACAGGGAGTTCCAGCCACAATAAGTGGAGGAGAAAATGTTTTTCCTCCTTTCAATGTTATGACATAACTCCAGGATAGTATGGATCTATCTAATATTTTCTTTTTCTTTTTTTTAAGATTTATTTATTTATTTGAAAGGCAGAGTTACAGATGCAGAGAGTGAGAGAGAGAGGTCTTCCATCCTCCAGTCCACTCCCCAGATGGCCTTAATGGCCGAAGTTGGGTCAATCCGAAGCCAGGAGCCAGGAGCCAGGAGCATCTTCTGGATCTCCTTTATGGGTGCAGGGGCCCAAGGACTTGGACCACCTTCTACTGCTTTCCCAGGCCATAGCAGAGAGCTGGAGCAGTAGAGGTGCAGCCGGGACTAGAACTGGCACCCATATGGAATGCCGGCACTACAGGAAGCAGCCTCACCTGCTATACCAACCATAAAGGATATAGCTAATTTAAGCCAATCCTTTTATTCATTTCATATCATTGCTCTGTGATAGTTAACTAAACTAAAACCTGAATGCCCCTAAAGAGGAATATCTAAGTTTATTTCTATTTTAAGCAAAACAGGAAAAAAAAATCTGCAATGTATCAAACAGCAAAACTACAATTTAACAATATTTATTTTATTTTATATTTTTAATTAAATGCTTATTTATTTTTACTTGAAAGGCAAAGAGACAGAGATATAGAGACATAGAGAGACATTCCATTTGCTAATTGACTCTCCAGATGCACTCAACAACTAGAGCTCAGCCAGGCTGAAACTGGGAGCTTGAATTCAATCCAAGTCTCCCACATGGGTGGCAGGGACTCAAGTTCTTGAGTCATCACTGTCTCCTAGGGTACACATTAGAAGGATGCTAGAATTGGGAGACAAGCCAGGACTACAACTTAACCATTCAGGATATGAGCATCTTAATGACTGAGCCAAATGCATGCCCTGTAAAGTTATTTAGGCAATGAGTGGAGCAAGGGGAAATATGAGTTTATATGGCAAGGGAATTGCTAGGTTGTAAGGTACGCATATATTCACTTTGATAGATGCTGCAAACAGTTTTCCAAAGTATTATTAGATTTTTACAGTCCCACCAGAATTATATCATCAGTGTTTTTCATTTCAGTCATTCTGGGGGATGAACAGTGAGATTGCTTTGTAGTTCTAATGCATTGCCTTGATTTATGAGATTGAGGTCTTTCATATATAAACTATATGCCATATATGAAATATGTTATATATTTTATTTTTAAAATGAACTTATTTATTCAGCATATTTTTAAAAAAAGATTTATGTTAGGACGGCGCCGCGGCTCAATAGGCTAATCCTCCGCCTTGTGGCACCGGCACCCCGGGTTCTAGTCCCGGTCGGGGCGCCGGATTCTGTCCCGGTTGCCCCTCTTCCAGGCCAGCTCTCTGCTGTGGCCAGGGAGTGCAGTGGAGGCTGGCCCAAGTGCTTGGGCCCTGCACCCCATGGGAGACCAGGATAAGCACCTGGCTCCTGCCATCAGATCAGCACGGTGAACCAATGGCAAAGGAAGACCTTTCTCTCTGTCTCTCTCTCACTGTCCACTCTGCCTGTAAAAAAAAAAAAAAAAATTATGTTGTTTATCTGAAAGAAAGCGTTAGTGAGGGAGAGAGATCCTCCATCCACTAGTTCACCCCTGAAACGGCTACAATGGCTGGCACACTAGCAGGGAACTTGGTGCTGGCATTGCTGGCAGTGCCCTCTGTGCCACGATGCCAGCCCCTATTTATTCAATATCTTCATGGTATATGAACACTAGTTCAAATCCCAGTTCTTCCACTTCTGATCCTGCTCCCTGCTAATGTACCTGGGAAAGCAGTGGAAGACAGCCCAAGTGCTTGGGCCCTACCACTCAGGTGAGAGACCTGCATGGAGTTCTGGACTCCTGGCTTCCAGAGTCCCAGCTTTGTCCTGGCCCAGACCCAGCCACTGTGGCCATTTTATAAAAAGGAACTAGAAAAGAAGGGAGCATTTTTAGGTGAAAAATAAGGAGCTTATTAAGGCAATCATCCACCACCTTTTCTTGGCCTATGAGTCAGAACTCATGCATTTAATAATGAAGGGTCAAGGGTGCTCCTATTAAGGATGAGGACTGGAAATGGAAATAGACATGGGACTTTCAGTTAATTGTCATCAGATAAAGGGATTGGTTACATGTTGACAAATAGATTTCTATCTATTGCCTTAGCTATCTTAGCTACTTTCTTACTTACTTATTTAAAGGTTATTTATTTATTTATTTGACAGGTAGAGTTATAGTGAGAGGGAGAGACAGAGAGAGAGGTCTTCCATCCACTGGTTCACTCCCCAAATGGCCACAACGGCTGGAGCTGGGCCTCCTCTGGGTCTCCCATACTGGTGCAGGGGCCCAACCACTTGGACCATTCTCCAGTGCTCTCCCAGGCCACGGCAGAGAGCTGGACCAGAAGAGGAGCAGCCAGGACTGGAACCAGTGCCCACATGGGATGCCTATGCTGCAGGCGGAGGGTTAACCTACTTAGCCACAGCACCAGCCCCTATCTACTTTCACTTATGTGTACGCCAAAGCCTCATGGGGCAATATTTTTAGCATTGTCTGTCGCTCCCCCTCTTCATGGAGGAACGACACTAAGCCCTGCCTAGGCTTCATATCCGAGTCACGGCACCATTATGTTGCTCCCCCTCTTTGTGGAGGAACGACACTAAACCCTGCCTAGGCTTCATATCCGAGTCACGGCACCATTATGTCGCTCCCCCTCTTCATGGAGGAGCGACACTGAACCCTGGGCTGTTCTTTCGTCTGCTCGGCCCTCCCCGGGTTTGCTGCTGGTTCTTCCCGGGTTGGCTACTATCCCTTCCACCTCCGTGGAAGGGCGGTTCCCCCTGGCCACTTTCCCCACTTCCGCAGGGGAGCGGCACACCGCCGGCCGGCTCTCTTGGGGGCTGCACAGGTGTTCCCTCAGATGTTCCCCTTAGATGTTCCTGGTGCATGCCGTCTCTCTCCTCCTATATAGTCCTCTTCCACCAATCCCAACTCGGCTGCCCACACGCCGAGCACGCTGCTCTCCTCCAATCAGGAGCAAGTCCTACAGTTTATTGGCTGAACTGGAGGCAGCTGTGTAGAAGCTGTTTTCTTCTCTCCCAGCGCCATATTGTGGGAGAGCAGATGCATAGAATAAGTCTTAATTCCAGTAACTTAGTCTAGTCCGAGTTGCTCCCCACATTGTCTAACATAGGCATAGCACTGATGAATGTTTATATTTTGTCATTTTAATGCACATTTTTCAAACCAATTCTAAAAAGCAGTACCAGCATCACTTTTGGTAGTAGATGCTTGTTTTTCCCTTATCTGTAGATAAGTGTCCATTTCCACCATTTCCACCGAACAGTGATTCCCAGTGTGGCAATGGCTGCTCAAGGGTGCTACTACTCTAGGGGAGGAAAGATTTATTTTTCTCATAGACTGTTAAGTTATGGCTGAGTTACCTACCACAAAAGATAAATTGACAAGAAAAACACACATTTATTTATTCTAAGTTTCACATGATATAGGAGAACTCATAATGAAATGACAATCCAAAGTAACAAAGAAATTTGTATAGTTTGGTAAAAGGTTTATTTATTTGAAAAGTAGAGAGAGAGAGAGAGAGAGAGAGAGAGAGAGAGAGAGAAGGAGAGATATCTTCTATCCACTGGTTAACTCCCCAGTTGGTTGCAACAGCCGGGCCTGGGCCAGGAGCCAGGAGCTTCCTCTGGATCTCCCATATGGGTGCAGGAGCCCAAGCACTTGGGCCATCTTCAGCTGGTTTTCCCAGGTGCATTAGTGGGAAGCTGGATTGGAAGTGGAGTAGCTAGAACCATACAGGATCCCAGCACTGCAGGCAGAGGTCCAACCCTCTATGCCACAGAGCTGCACTCTCTCACAGTGTATATTTTGCGCTTATAACATTTCATTTAGGACTAGCTACATTTCAAGTGCTCAATAGCTAGAAACTTAGAGAGAGAGAGAAAATATTTATTGCACATTTACTGTATTAATTATGCTTAAAAGTAGCTACATAGCTGATAAGAAAGGTTTTATAAAAAATATTACAGCCACTGTTTTAAGAAGGAATGATATACCATTATTTTGCAACTATAAATGAAATAGTATATCTAGAAAAAGATTGTTAACCATTAAGTAAACATCAGAAGAGGATGATACTAATAGATTAATTAGGCTGACAACACTGAACTCTGATTAATCTTGTCCCACTTTACTATGTGTCTCCAATTCGATGGAAACACCATCAAGAGAGTATTCCTGATATTGGAATTGGACCCTCTAAAATACATGCAAAATGTGGTCCCTTAAAGTTCCCTAGTAGTCCCATCTGGGATGCCACATGTTATTGGGATTTAGGGTGACATACGGTATTGAAGTAGACAGGCATACAGGCTAAAACTGATTAGATTTGTGAAACTGGAAGACCACGCCTTCACCACACCCACTGTGTGACTTCACACCCTACCTGATACCTTCACCACGCCCCTGTGTGACCTCATCCCCCTACCTGGCCACACTTGGGTGCCAACCAGCCAATCAGGTTAATTAACCACTCCCCTTTGGAAGTGGGTTAAAAGCCTAGGACAAGATGTATCTAGGCCCGCCTTCTCTTCTTCCCTGGCCTCTTGCCAGGATGGGGCTTGCTGTAGGCACAGGGCCTTCAGGCCATGTGCTCTAGGTTTTCTGGCCTAGATGCTCATGCATGTGGCTGGTTCCTGGTACTCGATATGAACCCTGATTTACCTCTCTCTCTTAATAAAGTTCTCACCCTCCTATGCATCTTTCTCACTAAATAAAGCTTTAAACGTACCATGCTGCCTTGTTTATCTGTGCTGGTATTTAGAATTCTCTAAATATTAGGCAAGAACCCTCTTGGGCTTACTAATATTGGGGATAAGTAAGCATATGGTGAAATAGTATGGCACCCCAAATTCCGATAGCACATGTGGAATCCCGGATAGCAATTCTGGGGAACTTTAAGGGGCCACATTTTTGTATAAATTTTAGGGGGTCATGTCTGATTTCAATATCATCATATGCTTATTAATAAATCCCCAATATTAATAAACCCGAGTAGGTTCTTGCCTAATATTTAGAGAAAAATTCTAAATACCGGCATAGATAAACGAGGCAGCATGGTACATTTTAAGCTTTTATTTAGTGACAGAAATCATAGGAGAGTGAGGGCTTTATCTAAGAGAGAGAGGTAAATCTGGGTTCATACCCAGCACCAGGAACTAGCCACGTGCAAGAGCATCTAGGCCAGAAGCATGGGGGTGGGGGGTGGCCCAAAGATCAAAGGCCCTGGAGGCACAGGGCTGCAGCCAGCCCACTCCTGGCAAGAGGCCAGGGCAAGGGAACTGGAGGAAAGAGGGGACACACCCTGTTCCAGGCTTTTAATCTACTTTCAAAGGGGAGTGGTTAATTCACCTGATTGGCCAGTGGGTGCATAGGTGTGGCCAGCTAGGGGCACGAGATGACACAGAGGCATGGTGAAGGCGTGGTCTTCCAGATCACAAACCTAATCAATTTTAGCCTGTATGCCTGACTACTTCAGCTGGGTTCAGACTCTGTGGACTGGGTCTCCTGAGACCACAAACGCCTCAGGCGCTAACCAGACCCCTGGACACCAGCTCGGGCATGTCAGCTCAGCAGAGGACACCATGGCCTCCATGGGCCCTGCTCCTCCCAGCACTCCTTTCCAGGCCCTTCCAGTGACAGGCAGTTTGCCCAGAACTTAATCTCCGAAGGAGGAGGCACCCCAGAGTCCCTGTTGCTCTGCCCCCTCAGGCTTCTGCCCTGGAGAATGAGCTTGGATCCACTGTGCAGGAATGGAGAAGAGCTTTTCAGCTTCCCTGATGTCCACCTGGGCAGTCTGGGTTGCTGGTTTCTGGCCCACAGGTAAAGTTCTTGCCCTACCCTGCATAGTGCTCCCTTACTTTTTCTTTGCAATTGTTCCCTCCCCCTGCCTAGTGGGGCTCTATGAGTTTTGAAACATTTGTGATTCAGGAACTCCCCTCCTCCACTGCCTCCTCCCTCAATCTTCCTGGTCTTCCTGCATTTCTTCCTTCTTCCTCTTGTCATTTCAAAAAAAAAAAAAGAAAAGAAAAGAAAAGAAAAGAAAAGAAAAGAAAAGAAAAGAAAAGAAAAGAAAAGAAAAAAACATTTATCTGAGAGGCAGAGTTAGAGGATACAGAGAGAGAGACAGAGAGAGAGCTGGAGAGATCTTCCATCTGCTGATGAGAGAAAGAGAAAGGGGGATGGAGAGATCTTCCACCTGCTGATTCACTCTCTAAATGGCCAGGAGCCTGGAACTCTGCCCGGATGGCCCATGTCACTCTCCACTGCTGTTCCAGGGAGCTGGAATGGAAGAGTCCCAGCTGAGACTTGAACTGCTGCTCTTATGAGGTCCCATATAGGATGCCTGCCTCACTGGTGACTGAATAAACTACTCTGCCACAACACGGGCCTCTCCTCACTCATTCCACTCTGTTCAGCTCCCCAGCACTTCACCTCAACCACTTCCTCCTGTGTCTCCTTGGATGCAGTTCCTCTTCCCTCTCCTCAGTCTCTTCCCACCTGCCCACCCCCTCTTCCCATGGCAGGAAGGGGCTGCCACATTTTGAGAAGAAGAGGAGGAGTGCATTTCTCTCAGGGAAGAAGCCCTTGGGTCTTTGCTGGGGAGGCTGAGTGAGATGGCAGCATCCACAGGTGCTAGACTTCCAGGCTGAGTGGCTGAGGCTCCTGAGACAGACCTCAGACCTGGGCTGGTTTGGCTAATCCAAGACAGTTCCATACCCGGGCTCACCAAAATAGGCAAGTTCCAGTTCCAGCAAGTGGAAATGCCCGGTGACAGCCAAATGAAAGGGGACACTTTGCTTTGCCACCCAGTGCCAGGGGAAGATCACAGCCCCTCCTTGTGGTGACTGGGGAGACACCACCTAGGAGGTTACAGACACCCAGGCCTCCTGGCTGGGGCAGGAGCAAAAAAACCAAGGAAGCATCACTTTCAGACTTAGGTTCACCAGGACCTAAGTGCCCAGGAGGAGATGGCCCTTTCCTGTCTTCCTGGCAGCTTGGAAAACCTCAGTACCTTGGGCTCTGGTTCTCCATCCTAGAGACACTGTTGCTTCCTGTGCTTAAGGACCTCTGGAGGAGTCTCTCTGCCTCTCAGTGCTGAATTGTCCTCATGCAGTGTACTAAGAACCACCTCAGCCAAAGTAGGCAGGTGTGGAGAGCTGCTAGGTCCAAAGGGGCTCAGCCACATGACATTCTCAGTGTCCATCAGGGACAGAGTCCTGTATTGTGATTCAGGTCTGAACTGATCCTGCCATGACCCTGTGCTTCCTGCCATGCCCATGGTGTGACTATGCCTCATGACTCTTGGCCTTAAAAGGTATGCTCAGGAGTAGGTTATTTTCCTGAAAGAGACCACAGAGTTCTCTATGGACTTGACCACAGTGGCCAGGTGTGCAGGTCTTGGTCTCCAGCAGTGCACCTGCAGCCACCAATGAGTATAGGATGGGGAGCCTGCTCTAAGTTCAGGATGATGGTTTGAATTACAGTCACTGCTGAAAACCTTTCCCATGCTCCTAAAGGTATGTCCTAGTGTCCTCTGAGCAGTTCCTTCTTCCACTGAGCATTTCTTAGGTGCTGGCTGTGACCAAGAATTGCATCATGAGAAAACCCAGGGTCCCTCCCCCATGACACCCACCCCTGCAGGCTTGAAGAGAGGGCCTTGAAGGGGCATTGGCTGACTCCCAGGTCCTGGGAGAGAGCAGGTGGGTGCATGGAGTGAAGGGCAGTGTAGAATGGCAACTAGCTCACTTCAGTCCCAGGGCCTTCAGCCCAAACCTGCAACCAGGTGTGGCTGAAGCCGTGAGGAGCAGGAAAGAGGGTCTACTGGAGCCTTCAGGAATTTAGCATCTTTATCTCAACTTTGGGTAGCAACCCCAGAGCTGGCTTAAAGAAAATATTTGATGTAGGCGGAGCCAAGATGGCGGAATAGTGAGGGCGCGCACCGATAGTCCGGGAAAATTTAGTTTAATAAAAGGGGAGTTACGGTAGCCTCAGAAAAAAAGAACCAGGAAAGTATTGCAGAGGAAGCTCTTCTGGATCGAGTGGCTGTGAATCGGAGGACCTACTGGGAGAACAAGGTCGCCCACCGCGCGGAAGCCGAGCCGCGGGACCGAGCCGCGGAAGCCGCAGGGTCTGCGCGCCAGTGCTCTAAGGGGAGTGCATGCCACACAGACAACAGCGGGGAGACTTGGGACGTCCAGGGCTCCGAGTCCACACATCGGCGCTGGAAGGGGAGGTGAGCTCAATAACCCGAGACATTGGTGGGGAAATGGGGGTCAGAATCTAGAGGGGGGCCGGAAAGTGCAGCAAACTCACTACCTGAAAGAAGGAAAAAAAAAAAAGCTTCGGGGTTTCTCTTCCCCCTAACCTTGCAAAGGTTGCAGGGCTGCAAGGCTTGAAGAATTCCCAAGAGACAAAGAGCAGGCCCCCTCTCTGGATTTACATATCAACAGCGGAGAGCTAAGGAACTGAGTCACTACAATTCAGTAGCCTAGGCAACCCAGTGGGAGTCCAGAGGAGCCTAAATGGACTCTGGGGGTAGAAGCCAGAGACTAGAAGCTAAATACCATCAATTCTGCACAGCCGTGAGGTGCGGTGTTACTTACCCCCTGAGTAAATAAAATAAATAAATAAATAAAAAGAGAGAGATTTACCATGCATAACCTGAGGGTGTCACCTTTGCATACCCTTAACCAGGAAGAACCAAGCAGAGCTCTCAGCCGGCACCCATCTCAGGCCTCCAAGGCTCCTCCAACAGCAGGCAGTCCACTTAACACGGACATAGTAAAAATAATAAAAAAAAACGCACAGTGACGCAAGAAGAATTAACTATGCCAAGTAACAAACACAGAAATCGAGGGAACAAGATCAACGATGACACTATGATGCCTCCAAATAAACAAAACACCCCAAACCAAGATTATGAAGATGATGAGATAGAAGAAATACAAGATACGGATTTCAAAAAATTTATGATAAGAACGTTTAGAAGTTTTCAAAAGCAAATCCTTGAACTACAGAAATCCTTATTGGACAAGATTGAAAATCTCTCTCGTGAAAATGAAATTTTAAGGAAGAATCAAAATGAAACTCAGAAACTAGTAGAACAGGAAAGTGTAATAGTCAAGAGAAATCAAAATGAAATGAAGAGCTCAATAGATCAAATGACAAACACATTAGAAAGCCGTAAAAACAGAATGGGTGAAGCAGAAGAGAGAATATCGGAATTAGAAGATAGACCACAGGAAAACATACAGTCAAACCAAAGAAAAGAAGAGGAAATTACAAATCTAAAAAATATTGTTGGGAATCTACAGGATACTATTAAAAAAACCAACATTCGAGTTCTAGGAGTTCCTGAAGGCATGGAGAGAGAGAAAGGATTAGAAGGCCTTTTTAGTGAGATACTAGCAGAGAACTTTCCAGGTTTGGAGAAGGACAGAGACATCCTAGTACAGGAAGCTCATAGAACCCCCAATAAACATGACCAAAAGAGATCCTCACCACGATACGTGGTAATTAAACTTACCACAGTGAAACATAAAGAAAAGATCCCAAAATGTGCAAGAGAGAAACGTCAGATTACTCTCAGAGGATCTCCAATCAGACTCACAGCAGACTTCTCATCAGAAACACTACAGGCTAGGAGGGAATGGCGAGACATAGCACAGGTGCTAAGAGAGAAAAATTGCCAGCCCAGAATATTATATCCTGCCAAGCTCTCATTTGTGAATGAAGGTGAAATAAAGACCTTTCATAGCAAACAGAAATTGAAAGACTTTGTGGCCACTCGTCCGGCCCTGCAAAAGATACTTAAAGATGTGCTACACTCAGAAACACAGAAACATGGCCATCAATATGAAAGAAGGGAAAGGAAGAACACCTACCAGTAAGAGAGCATGGGAAGCTCAAAGCATATACTAGAAAATATTTCCGGGAAAATGGCAGGGCAAAGTCACTGCATACCAATAGTCACATTAAACATTAATGGTCTGAATTCTTCAGTTAAAAGACACCGTTTGGCTGACAGGCTTAAGGAACAACACCCAACTATTTGTTGCCTACAAGAAACACATCTCTCTAACAAAGATGCATGCAGACTGAAAGTGAAAGGTTGGAAAAAGATATTCCATGCAAACAGAAACCAAAAAAAGGCAGGTATAGCCATATTAATATCAGACAAAATAAACTTTAATACAAAAACTGTTAAGAGAGACAAAGAGGGACACTATATAATGATTAAGGGTTCAATTCAACAGGAAGATGTAACTATTATAAATGTATATGCACCTAATTACAGGGCACCGGTCTATTTAAAAGATATGTTAAGGGACTTAAAGGGAGACTTAGATTCCAATACAATAGTACTGGGGGATTTCAATACTCCACTCTCAGAAATAGACAGATCATCTGGACAGAAGATCAACAAGGAAACAGCAGATTTAATTGACACTATTGCCCAAATGGATCTAACAGATATCTACAGAACTTTCAACCCTACATCTACAGACTTCACATTCTTCTCAACAGTACATGGAACCTTCTCTAGGATTGATCACATACTAGGCCATAAAGCAAGTCTCAGCAAATTTAAAAGAATTAGAATCATACCATGCAGCTTCTCAGACCACAGCGGAATGAAGCTGGAAATTAGCAACTCAGGAAACCCCAGAAAGTATGCAAACACATGGAGACTGAACAACATGCTCCTGAATGAACACTGGGTCATTCAAGAAATCAAAAGAGAAATCAAAAACTTTCTGGAAGTAAATGAAGACAACAACACAACATATCAAAACTTATGGGATACAGCAAAAGCAGTATTGAGAGGCAAATTTATAGCAATAGGTGCCTATATCAAGAAATTGGAAAGACACCAAATAAATGAGCTTTCAGCGCATCTCAAGGACCTAGAAAAACTGCAGCAAACCAAACCCAAATCTAGTAGGAGAAGAGAAATAATTAAAACCAGAGAAGAAATTAACAGGATTGAATAAAAAAAAAAAAACACTACAAAAAATCAGCCAAGTGAGAAGCTGGTTTTTTGAAAAAATAAACAAAATTGACACCCCATTGGCCCAACTAACGAAAAAAAAGAAAAGACCCAAATCAATAAAATCAGAGATGAAAAAGGAAACGTAACAACAGACACCACAGAAATAAAAAGAATCATCAGAAATTACTACAAGGACCTGTATGCCAGCAAACAGGAAAAACTATCAGAAATGGATAGATTCCTGGACACATGCAAGGTACCAAAATTGAACCATGAAGACATAGAAAACCTAAATAGACCCATAACTGAAACAGAAATTGAAACAGTAATAAAGGCCCTCCCAAGAAAGAAAAGCCCAGGACCAGATGGATTCACTGCTGAATTCTACCAGACATTTAAAGAAGAACTAATCCCATTTCTTCTCAAACTATTCAGAACAATCAAAAAAGAGGGAATCCTCCCAAATTCTTTCTATGAAGCCAGCATCACCTTAATCCCTAAGCCAGAAAAAGATGCAGCACTGAAAGAAAATTATAGACCAATATCCCTGATGAACATAGATGCAAAAATCCTCAATAAAATTCTGGCCAATAGAGTACAACAACACATCAGGAAAATCATCCACCCAGACCAAGTGGGATTCATCCCTGGTATGCAGGGATGGTTCAACATTCGCAAATCAATCAATGTGATTCACCACATTAACAGACTGCAAAAGAAAAACCATATGATTATCTCAATTGATGCAGAGAAAGCATTTGATAAAATTCAACACCCCTTCATGATGAAAACTCTAAGCAAATTGGGTATAGAAGGAACATTCCTCAATATAATCAAAGCAATTTATAAAAAACCCACAGCCAGCATCCTATTGAATGGGGAAAAGTTGGAAGCATTTCCACTGAAATCTGGCACCAGGCAGGGATGCCCACTCTCACCACTGCTATTTAACATAGTTCTGGAAGTTTTAGTCAGAGCCATCAGACAAGAAAAAGAAATCAAAGGAATACAAACCGAGAAGGAAGAAGCCAAACTATCCCTCTTTGCAGACGATATGATTCTGTACTTAGAGGATCCAAAGAACTCTACTAAGAGACTATTGGAACTCATAGAGGAGTTTGGCAAAGTGGCAGGATATGAAATCAATGCACAAAAATCAACAGCCTTTGTATACACAAGCAACGCCATGAATGAGAAAGAACTGCTAAGATCAATCCCATTCACAATAGCTACAAAAACAATCAAATACCTTGGAATAAACTTAACCAAGGACATTAAAGATCTCTATGATGAGAATTACAAAACCTTAAAGAAAGAAATAGAAGAGAATACCAAAAAATGGAAAAATCTTTCATGCTCATGCATTGGAAGAATCAACATCATCAAAATGTCCATTTTCCCAAAAGCAATTTATAGATTCAATGCAATCCCAATCAAGATACCAAAGACATTCTTCTCAGATCTAGAAAAAATGATGCTGAAATTCATATGGAGGCAAAAGAGACCTCGAATAGCTAAAGCAATCTTGTACAACAAAAACAAAGCCGGAGGCATCACAATACCAGATTTCAGGACATACTACAGGGCAGTTGTAATCAAAACAGCATGGTACTGGTACAGAAATGGATAGACCAATGGAACAGAATTGAAACACCAGAAATCAACCCAAACATCTACAGCCAACTTATATTTGACCAAGGATCTAAAAACCAATTCCTGGATCAAGGACAGTCTATTCAATAAACGGTGCTGGGAAAACTGGATTTCCATGTGCAGAAGCATGAAGCAAGACCCCTACCTTACACCTTACACAAAAATCCACTCAACATGGATTAAAGACCTAAATCTATGACCTGACACCATCAAGTTATTAGAGAACATTGGAGAAACCCTTCAAGATATTGGCACAGGCAAAGAGTTTCTGGAAAAGACCTGGGAGGCACAGGCAGTCAAAGCCAAAATCAACTATTGGTATTGCATCAAATTGAGAAGTTTCTGTACTGCAAAAGAAACAGTCAGGAGAGTGAAGAGACAACCGACAGAATGGGAAAAAATATTTGCAAACTATGCAACAGATAAAGGGTTAATAACCAGAATCCAAAAAGAGATCAAGAAACTCCACAACAACAAAACAAACAACCCACTTAAGAGATGGGCCAAGGACCTCAATAGACATTTTTCAAAAGAGGAAATCCAAATGGCCAACAGGCACATGAAAAAATGTTCAAGGTCACTAGCAATCAGGGAAATGCAAATCAAAACCACAATGAGGTTTCACCTCACCCCGGTTAGAATGGCTCACATACAGAATTCTACGAACAACAGATGCTGGCAAGGATGTGGGGAAAAAGGGACACTAACCCACTGTTGGTGGGAATGCAAACTGGTCAAGCCACTATGGAAGTCAGTCTGGAGATTCCTCAGAAACCTGAAGATAACCCTACCGTTCGACCCAGCCATCCCACTCCTTGGAATTTACCCAAAGGAATTTAAACTGATAAACAAAAAAGCGGTCTGCACCCTAATGTTTATTGCAGCACAATTCACAATAGCCAAGACCTGGAACCAACATAAATGCCCATCAACGGTAGACTGGATAAAGAAATTATGGGATATGTACTCTTTAGAATACTATACTGCAGTAAGAAACAACGAAATCCAGTCATTTGCAACAAAATGGAGGAATCTGGAACACATCATGCTGAGTGAAGTAAGCCAGTCCCAAAGGGACCAATACCATATGTTCTCCCTGATCGGTGACAACTGACTGAACACCAAAAAGGAAACCTCCTGAAGTGAAATGGACACTATGAGAAATGGTGACTTGATCAGCATAGCCCTGACTGTTAATGAACAACTTAATTCATTATCCCTCTTAGTATTTTTTTTTTGTCTGTTCTACTTAATATGACAGGTTTAATTCTGTAATTATCACACAGTTATTCTTAAGTGTTGAAAATTAACTGAAATGTGATCCCTGTTAAACATAAGAGTGGGAATAAGAGAGGGAAGAGATGTATAATTTGGGACATGCTCAAGCTGACTTGCCCCAAATGGTAGAGTTAGAAACATACCAGGGGATTCCAATTCAATCCCATCAAGGTGGCATGTACCAATGCCATCTCACTATTCCAAGTGATCAATTTCAGTTCACAATTGATCATAATGAAAGGACTAAGAGTCAAAGGGAGCATATAAACACGTCTAGTACCTGCTAACACTAACCGATAGAATAAATAAAGGGGAGAGTCATCCAACATGGGAAGTGAGATACTCAGCAGACTCATAGAATGGCGGATGTCCTAAATAGCACTCTGGCCTCAGAATCAGCCCTAAAGGCACTCGGATCTGGCTGAAAAGCCCATGAGAGTATTTCAGGCATGGAAAGCCAAGACTCTGGCAAAAAAAAAAAAATCTCTGTGAGTGAGATCCCAGTGGAAAGAACAGGTCTTCAAAGAAGGAGGTACCTTTCTCTGAAGGGAGGAGAGAACCTCCACTTTGACTATGACCTTGTCTAAACAAGATAAGAGTCGGAGAACTCAAGGGGCTTCCATAGCCTTGGAAACTCATGACTGGAGCATAGGGAGATTACTGATGCCATAAACAGGAGTGTCAATTTGTAAAGTCAACAACAGGAGTCACGGTGCACTTATTCCTCATGTAGGATCTCTGTCCTTAATGTGCTGTACATTGAGGCTTAATGCTATAATGAGTACTCAAACAGTATATTTCACTTTGTGTTTCTATGGGGGTGCAAACGGTTGAAATCTTTACTTAATGTATACTAAACTGATCTTCTGTAAAAAAAAAAAAAAAAGAAATTATCAATTCCCAACTTGACTCTCACTGGGATTAAACATGAAAATAGGTCTGATCTGATTTCATCATCATTTAAAAAAATCATCTATTATTTTTCACTTTATGTTTCTGTGTGGGAGCAAACTGTTGAAATCCTTACTTAACGTATACTAAGCTGATCTTCTGTATATTAAGATAATCGAAAATGAATCTTGATATGAATGGAAGGGGAGAGGGAGTGGGAAAGGGGAGGGTTGTGGGTGGGAGGGACGGTATGGGGGGGAAGCCATTGTAACCCATGAGTCGTACTTTGGAAATTTATATTCATTAAATAAAAGATAAAAAGAAAATATTTGATGTCTAGCACCAGTGGATTTGAATGTGTTTTCAGTGGAAGCTGCAGGGGTCTGAAGTCATCTTCAGACCTCATAGTTGATAACTAATAGTTGATAACTTGATGGTATTTCTTCTCTGCACTGCAGTCAGTCAGCATATGGTGATTTTGCAAATGTTTGGTAGCTCAAGGCCACTGCAGGATTCCTGGTCTTTTTCTGTCTTCTCGTTTACCGAATCAGGGTGGGCATTTAGGCTAGTGATTAACTCACTAAATCTATGTGTGCTTGGAGACTTCTTTATCCTTATTTGCACTGCTTGAAGTCATTTTAAAGTAAACAGGCAAACAGAATTATCATCTTCTTGGAGAAAGAGTATTAGGTTTGTGGTGATAGGTGAGTAGCAGAGAGATTGAAAGGGACATGGAGACAGAGACAGTGACATAGACAGAAGCAGAGAGAAACAGAGGATTTCCTCTGTGATGAGGTCATGTGGAACTCATGCAGGAGAAATGACTCTCAGTTGGTCATGGGTACTAGTGAGTACCCATGAGTATATGGAAAACAGAAACTGGCTTCAACAGATTTATCTAAAATCTGTAAAATTTTACATACAGAATCAATGAATTCACCTTTTGAGATACTGGAGACTATCACCGTGTTAGCCATCAGTCTTATTCTCAGTGTTGAGGCAGTAGTTTCTGCCTGGTGGTTTCACGTAGTTAATGGGGTGCAGATAAGCTCATGAGGAGAGGAGACCTATGCACAGCACCCTGCCTTTCACTGCATGCGAGATGCAATGATGGCAAGGAATCCCTGGAGAGGCTCCTTCATGGAGTCAGCCTGCTGCAGGAAATTATGTGGAAAAGGTAGGGATAAGTGGAAACCCAGACTAGTACCCAAATGATAGCAGACAGCAGTGCAGACGGGGCTACCGCATGGTTGGCTCAGTGGATGGAAGATGCTCATTTGCATGTGCTCTTCTTCTCTGGACCTGGAGTCTGCCAGTGTCAGCACTAAGCTCGCTGCCCAGGGTTCCTAAGACTCACCTGGTATGTGACAGGTCTTATGTTTCCTCTTCCACTTCATCATTGTCGTTTTCATTTTCTGCAAATAAATTCAAATAGGGACAGTCATCTAGGATGATCCCCTCAAAAATTGTACAATGCATTGTCCAAAGTTAACCCAGCACATCAGTATCCTCATTGTCACTGCTGACTCCTCAGACAGGAATAGTCCAGAGGGTTGAGGTCATTTCTGAGGGAACTAGCTTGGTCATCTTTCCTGACACGAGGCAAATCTCCCTATTCCTCTGAGTCGTCACACCAATAATCACTGACCTGATTCCCTTCACAAAGTGAAATATAAATTTTCCCTAGTGTGGGTGCTGCGGCATGGCGGGTAAAGCAGCTGCCTTTAAACCCAGCATACCATATCAGTGCTGCTTCAAGTCCTGGCTGTTCCACTTCTGATCCAGATACTTCTAATGCACCTGGGAAAGCAGCAGATGATGGTCCAGTACTTTGGCCCTGCACCCACATAGCAGACCTGGAGGAAAATCCTAGTTCCTGCCTTGGGCTGGTCCAGTCCAAGCCATTGTGGCCATTTAGGGAGTAGATCAGAGTATGCGAGCTCCCTCTGCATCTCTCCCTGTTTCGCTAACTCTGCCTTTCATAAGATAAAATCGAATCTAAAAAAATGTTCTCTGGAAACCCCTGGTTACAAGTGTGACTCCTTTCCATGAGAGGATGTACAGTGCCCATGGTTATCAAATGAGTATCTTTGTGGTTTACCATATTTTGTACACTGAGGATAAGATAACAGGTGTAACAGGTGAATTTTCAGTTCTGGGAATCAGAGTGAGTGTGCGCAGCACAAGAGAAAACTTGGTTACTCATGGAATCTCTGAAGGACAGGTCTCAGACTTGCAGCCTGGGAACATATAACTAAGGGACTGGGAGAACATTCTGTATGTCTGATAGGTTAAATGATGCCAACTTTGAAGGGACAGACAACGTGCTTAGGTTCAATGAAACAGGGGGACACTCTTGACTGAAATGGAGACAGGCATGATGCTGGTTCTGACAGGAAACAATGTCCAATGACACGGATGGGGGATGAATCTTGTGAACAACACTGCAGGGGGTAAAGGGGTCTGCTTCAAATTAGAATGCATGGCAGACACGGACTTGGGATGTGCTGCTTAGGTTGGTGTGAATCTGTCACATTTTTTCTGGGTAATGACTGAGCACTGGAACCTGAGTGACCTGAGTGAGGAATGGGAAGACAGCAAGGCTGGATGTGCCAACCACAGCAGAGCAACAAACTGGAATGAAGAAGAGCAGATGATGAAAATGTCTCAGAACATCCATGTCCAGGACCCCTCTCAGTCAGCTGGGAGTGATGAGTGAAAGGATAGAGCTGGTTCCTTGGCAATCAGAGGGGATTTTATCACCTTCACCATGGGGAACTCACCATCTACGTCAGGAGCAGAGCACAGGTCCTGATCCTCCAGTGAGGACCAGCTGCTCCTAGAGGAATGGTAAAGCTCACATATGACTGGAGAAATAGGAGTGAGGTAGCACTCATCCAGTGGGTCTTCTGGGTCTTCACGTTCTTCCTCCTCTGGCAGCTCCCTGCTGAGACAGGAGGGCAGGCACTGAAGACACACATCACAGGTACAGAAATGACTTTGCCATCAGACTATAGGTTAAAAATTGTGAAGAATCTTAAAGGTGGGAAATATAGAGGGAAACAATAGAAAAGGGAACATTATTAATAGAGCCATTTCATCGTTGGCTAAGTGTTCCAAATTGCTCTACCCAACAGTTTCTGTTTTAGCCAGCGTTTTGATTCTCTGGTAGTCATTCTACACTGTCTACTCTGCCTCAGGCTTACCTGGAAGAGTATGTGACATCTTGGTCTTCCTCCTCCATTTCATGATGTTGATTTTCCACAAATAAATTCAGAGAGATTAACCACATTAAGCAGGTTTTGGGTCAGATATGGGTAATCCAATGGCCACTACTAGCAAGGGAACATATTGTTCTGGTGTGAGAACAGGAAACTGTAAGGGAAATATACGAGGAGGCCTAAGACACATCAGGAGATGGGCTTGGTAAACTGTCCTGGGCCAGGGGTCAAATCTCCCTGTTTACTGTTGGATCACCATCCCAATAACCTCTGTCCTGAACCCTTAGAAAAAGCCTGCAATAATCCTCAGAGATTCTTAGCTAACAGCCCAAGAACTTTCTAGGAGGCAAACTGCAGTCATCAGTCTGCTCTCATTAAAGGATCCAGGTTTCTGATTGTTGGGAGGAGGTGCAGCACTGGGAGAGAGCTTGCATGGACTCTGCATGCCCTGGAACTGAAACCTGTTGAGCCACAGGTTGGCTATTCTAAGAGTTTCTCCTGACAAATCTACTTACTGTCTCTGGGAACAATACAAGCAATTCAAGAGCATATATTTCTGGATGAACTCTTCCCTGGTCAATTCAGGTTCAAATGGAAAAACCACTGAGAACATGAATGACAGAGATGTATATATGGATGTTGTGGTCTGGACAAGCTTGAATGTCAAAGGGCAGAGCTGGGGATTGGGATTTTAAAAAAGTAAGCCAGTGTTAACAGTCATCCTTCATGATTCTAACCAGGAGGGAACAAACACCACCTGGCCATAGACTGCAGAGCTTGCTGTGAAATGGTCACAACTCTTTCCCACAAAAAATAAAAAAAAATAATGAATTACATCTCTTGCTTCAACCTCAATTCAGGAGTTTGATTCTACAACCACAAGTCTCTAGGTCTGGCATGTAGCAATGACTTCACTCATCTGAATGGGATAGGAGTGTAAGGATACAGCTTTCATCAGGGACAGAAATGGAGGTTTACCAGACTCTCAATGGAGTACTCATTCTGTACATCAACTGCCACACCAAACTGCTGTGGCTTCATGAGCATAAACAGTTCCTGTCTGCTTGTAGTCAGACATCCGAGGCAGAACTGGAGCCCAGAAATATTCATCCAGGGAATTCTGCTCTGTGAAACAGCAACCTTTTTCAACAGAAATGAAAAATGAAGCTCTAACCCATTACTTATCAATAATAACTGTGAATGTCAACAGACAACATTACCCAATTACAGATACAGACAGGGCGACTGGATGAAAACCAAGATCTAACCAAAGTTTCCTACAAGAAACATACCAGTAAAGACAGAGATTGAAAGGTAAAGGATAGGAAAAGATGTTGCATGCTAATGGATACTAGATGTAAGCAAGAGTACCTACAGTTGGATCAGATAAAATCAGTTTTATGATAAAAACTGGAACAAGAGATGACAGTTGCTTTATAATGATCAAGGGTTTAATTCAACATGAAGATGTGACAATGGCAAGTGTATATGCATCCATTGCTGGAGCACCCAAATTTATAAAATAAACATTATTACATCTAAAGGACAGATGAAATCTAATGCAATAATAGTGGGAGACTTCAACACTCACCTTTCATCAATGGAAAGAGATCACATGGACAAAAAAGTTAACAAACAAACATCAAAGAAAAACTATACTACAAACCAAATGGACATAACAGATGACTGCAGAATATTTCACTCAACAGCTGCAGAATACACATTCTTTTCTTCTGCACATGGAACATTCTTCAAGCTAGATCAAATATTTGCCATAAAGCAAATCTTAACAAATCAAAAAAAATGTATTGTACCTTTTCTGAACACTATGCAACAATACTAGAAGCCAACAGCAAAAGAACCCCCAAAGATAAACAAATACATAAAGGCTGGATAAGAAACCAAGAGAGAAATTTAAAATTCCCTGAAACCAAATAAAATGGAAGCACAACACACTGAATCTGATGGAAAATTCTAAAAGCAGTACTCAGAGGAAAGTTTCTAGGAATAAGTTCCTACATTAAATAATTTGAAAGACTTCAAATAATCTAATAAAGTATCAAGAAATCCTAGAAAAACAGGAGCAGACCAATCCCAAGGTCAGTGGAAAGAAAGAATAAGGATGCAAGCAGAAATAAAGGAAATAGAAACAAGGAAACCAGGCCCTCACACACAAAATCCAGAACAGTGCATTTACCCAACATGCAGTGGCATCTACCATGCAAGACTGGTGTGTCTGCATTGCTGTTGTCTCAGATTATCTGAGAATAGAACAGTCATCAAATACAAGGGAACACAGACAATCCTACTGATCGCAGCCTTTGCAGGCCAACTGAGTGTAAACCTCAGTTGATAAAATCTCTCAATAAAGAGTTAAGTGTTGTTAAAAGTTAACCGAAGGTACATGGTCTGTCTAGTTTCTGCAAGAGGGTGTAGAAAAGAAAATCCTCATTAGTGGCTGGTAATGTGATCTGGAAAATCTTTGCTGGGCAATGAGGTCAGAACAGCATCATTAGGAATGTACCAAAACTTTTGTCTTACAATTCCTTTTACAGCATTACAGCCTGAAAAGTACTTTCACAATTAATAACACAAATATATGTATTTGACGCCCCTTGAGGCATTATTAATAATATGAAACATTTGAATCATTTGAAAAACATTTACATATGTGAGTAGAATGGTCCATTACACCATGAACAGTTATCCATGTGTCTAAGGCAATGAGGAAGATTCTGAAAAAGCAGATGGTGATGGACTGGTAAGAACTAATGTTACTGAGTAGTTACTGTGTCGTAGACAGAGCAGGCCTCGATGCTTTGCCCACACATCTCATTAAAACATGTGCCAAGCCATGTAGAAAGTACTCTTACTTGTCCATTTCTTTTTTTTTTTTTTTTTCTCTTTTTTTTTTTTTTTTTCTTTTTTTTTTTTTTTTTTTTGACAGGCAGAGTGGACAGTGAGAGAGAGAGACAGAGAGAAAGGTCTTCCTTTTTGCCGCTGGTTCACCCTCCAATGGCCGCCGCTGCAGCCGGCGCACCGCGCTGATCCTGGCAGGAGCCAGGAGCCAGGTGCTTTTCCTGGTCTCCCATGGGGTGCAGGGCCCAAGCACCTGGGCCATCCTCCACTGCACTCCCTGGCCATAGCAGAGAGCTGGCCTGGAAGAGGGGCAACCGGGACAGAATCCGGCGCCCCAACCGGGACTAGAACCCGGTGTGCCGGCGCCGCAAGGTGGAGGATTAGCCTATTGAGCCACGGCGCCGGCTACTTGTCCATTTCTTAATGTTTTCTCTACCGTGACTGTTACAAAACACTAATGAAAGAAAATTGAAGCAGACGCAAACTCTAGAAAGACATCCATGTTTATGGATTCTAAGAATTGACATGATTAAAATGGCCACTCCATCTAAAGCAATTTACAAATTCAAGGCAATCTCCACCAAAATATGAGGCACAATATTCACAGAACTGAAAAACTACCTAAGAATTCATGTGGAAAAAGAACAAATGACACAGATCTTGTTTTTACCCCTATTTCAGGAGAGATTCTTTTCCACACATCCCTTCAATATCTCATTAATGTGAGCCATGGGGGTTTAGGCAGGATTTCTCCACATCTGATTTAAAGTAGAAGGAGATGGGGCCAGTGCTGTTGCTCAGTAGGCGAAACCTCCGCCTTCAGGGCCAGGATTGTGTGTGGGAGCTGGTTCATGTCCCAGCTGCTCCTCTTCCAATTCAGCTCTCTGCTCATCGCTTAGGAGAGTGGTGGAAGATGGCACAAGTACTTGGGCCCCTGCACCCATGTGGGATACCCGGATAAGCTCCTGGCTTTAGATCAGCCCAGAGCCAGCCACTGTGGCCATTTGGGGGTGAACCAGCAGATGGAAGACCTTTTTCTCTGTCTTTCTCTCACTGTAGTGACCTTTTTCTCTGTATTTCTCTCACTGTAGTGCTAACTCTCAAATAAATAGATAAATAAATAAACCTCAAAAAGAGAGAGAGAGAGAGAGAGAGAGAGAGAGAGAGAGAATGAGGATAGAGATAAAATGTGCACACTCATTGAGTGAATCAAAACGCGGGATTCTGAGCCAGTATGAGCCCACCAACCTTTCAGGGAAGAGATGAGCAAACTAATGTGGCACAAGGGAAACAGACACTGTCCTTCTTCTTCTTCTTCTTTTTTTAAATAATTATTGTATTTTATTTGAAAGACAGAGTTACAGAGAGGTAGAGCCAGAGAGAGGTCTTCCATTCCTTTGGTTCACTCCCCAAATGACCACAATGGCCAGAGTTGAGCTGATCCAAAGCCAGGAGCCAGGAGCTTCTTCCAGGTCTCTCATGTGGGTATAGGAGACCAAGGAGTTGGACCATCTTCTACTGCTTTCCCAGGCCATAGCAGAGAGCTTCATAGCCAGTGGAGCAGCACACATGGATGCTGGCTCTACAGGCTGGGGCTTCAACCCGCTGTGCCACAGTGCCACCCTGACTCTGCCCTTCTGTTTACCTGCTGTTGCCCCCAGGCCGCAGCATCTGGTCTCCTCTCCTTAGTGTGACTGTGCCAGCCCCAGAAGTCTCTAAGCCCAAGAACAGTGTGGGATGACCTGCAGCTACCCTAACCTCACTTCCTAAACTGCACTTTAAAGCCTCAGAAATTTCTGCCAGCAACGAAGTTAAAAACTGAACAAGCCAGCATGCAGAAAGAAATGCTTCCTTTCTTTAAGACATCAAAAACAGCAAGATTCTCGCTCCTGGATACAGGTAATGTTTCAAATCAGTTTCTCTGGATAGTACCAGAAACACCATGGTCCTGGCCTGTGCTGTGGCATAGTGGACTAAGTTTTCGCCTGCAGTGCCAGCTTCCCCTAATGACACTGGTTCATGTCCCAGCTGCCCCTCTTCCATTCTGGCTCTCTCCTAATGGCCTGGGAAAGCTGTGGAAGATGGCCCAAAGGCTTAGGCCCCTGCATCTGTGTGGGAGACCCATTGTTGTGGCCATTTGGAGAGTGAGCATGGAAGACCTTTCTCTCTGTCTCTCCCCTTCTCTGTAATTCTCTCTCAAATAATTAAAATTGTAAAAATGAAATGCATTGAGTTAAAAAAAAAAAAGTCTAAGGCTCACTAGGCTAATCCTCCGCCTTGTGGTGCCGGCACACCAGGTTCTAGTGCCGGTCGGGGCACCGGATTCTGTCCCAGTTGCCCCTCTTCCAGGCTAGCTCTCTGCTGTGGCCAGGGAGTGCAGTGGAGGATGGCCCAAGTACTTGGGCCCTGCACCCCATGGGAGACCAGGATAAGTACCTGGCTCCTGGCTTTGGATCAGTGCGGTGCACCGGCCACAGCGCGCTGACCGTGGCAGCCACTGGAGGGTGAACCAATGGCAAAGGAAGACCTTTCTCTCTGTCTCTCTCTCTCACTGTCCACTCTGCCTGTCAAAAAAAAAAAAAAAAAAAAGTCTGTGGTTCCTGGAGTATGCCCCCTGCCACCGGGGCAGGTGTGTTGAGGGCTCAGCAGTTCCCGTGGGACTCCTCCCAGGGTGGGCTGGGCCCTTCCCACCTTTCCAGGGAGCTGCTGGGCACCACTCCCAGTGTCTTCCTCCTGAGGATCGGGTCCTGAGGGGATGGCGACTGTCCTGGGAATCCTCCCCTCAGCACTGAGATTCACACCTATGTCTGTGTCTCTTTCTTCTTTGGCTCCGGTTTCCAGAAGGCAGCCCTAAAGTGACCCTGCACCACTGTCCCCATTCTGGAGCCCTGGCACGGGTCTTCCATTTTCTACAGCTCTTTTTCCTTAATCGGGGCTGCATCAGTGTTCCTCTGAGGGGGCAGCAGGCCATCAAGGCCCTCTGCGGCCTCCAGGCCCAGCTGAGGGCCCTCACTGGTGCCCTCGGTGCACAGGGGCCTTGGCTTCCAGAGGGCCTTGAGGGCTGGGCGGGGCTTGGGAAGGGTGGGAAAGAGCCCCTGACTTGAGGTGGTGGGCGTGGCTTGTGTGAACCTGGCAGTTCTACAAGGTTAAATGCTGCTGTGGAGGTCCTGGTGTGTGTGCTCTGGACCCTCTGTTGTCCTGGGAAAGAGCTCACGGGTGCTGGCTGAATTGAGCACTCAGCGGAGATGCTGGGCGCCCTGGGTGTGGAAGGTGTGGAAGGCAGGGCTGTACCCGGAATGCGGGTGACTTCTGTGCTCCCGTGCAAGGACGGACCCTAAGAAGTGAAGGTGGCTGCCAAGGTCAGGCTGCAAGGCTGTCACGGGGGTCCTCTCACCTCCCCCTTGCCAGCTGTGTCAGAGCTGACTGAGTAACTGGTGCATTGTGCTGTAGCCTGCGGGATTTTCCCTCCTCTGGATTTAAGGATTTCTCTGCCACCCTTGAGCAGTCTTCCTTTTCTTCTTTCTGGTTATCCTGACCCTTCCTCCCTTGCCCATTTACCACTCTTCCTGGGGTCTCTCTGGCACAGATCCTGAGGGTGCAGCAGAGTCCAGAGGAGTGGATGTGGATGTGGATGGCCCTTTGTGTTTATTGCTCGTTGTTGCTTAACTGCGGTTGGTGTTCGATATTGCTTCTGCCTTTTTACTTGGCACTCATGCACTTCTCCAAGCTTGTTTTGTGCATGAACTGTAGATAGGCATTTGAGGCTTTCCCAGTCTGTGCAGGTGTCCTGCAGCTGGGAGCACTCTTGTCTTTGAGTTATACAGCAAAGAACAGAACTCCAGGATCCTGTGTTTTGCCAATTCAAGCCTTTATGAGTTAAAAACATTCAAAAACAAAATGTGCAGATTGTGCAATTCATGTGAAAAACATCAAACAAAAGCAAAGACACAGATGTATTAGTTATATACATCCAGGGTTACATGTCAGAGCTCCTAATCACTGTATTTTCTGTGAACATCCTCCCAATTTTTCCAGTTTGACATCTTCACAAATCTCATCTAGAACCTGGGACATCCGGGTTCTGATGTGACGAGGGACCATCCCTACTCACACCCCTCACTGCACAAGGAGTACTAGCCTGAGCTTCATTTCATTTGGGAGATTCTTGGGATTTGTGTTACAAAACAAGAGAAAGGTTTGGAAATAAAATCCTAGAGTGGTGTGAGGTGAGAGGGTGCAGCCTTGCTTCTGCTGAGGGACTTGGGCCTTAGCCTGGGTGAACCAGTAGAAAGCAGTGGACTCACCGTGTGTTCAAGCCTGTCAGGTTCCCTACACACTGCACCTTGTTCAGTCACTTATTGAGAGGGGTTTGTAAACCTCTGACCATAATGTGCTTTTTTTTTTTCTTTTTTGGACAGGCAGAGTGAACAGTGAGAGAGAGAGAGAGAGAGAGAGAGACAGACAGACAGACAGACTGAGAGAAAGGTCTTCCTTTTCTGTTGGTTCACCCCACAATGGCCACTGCGGCCAGCGCGCTGCGGCCAGTGCACCACAGTGATCCGAAGCCAGGAGCCAGGTGCTTCTCCTGGTCTCCCATGCGGGTGCAGGGCCCAAGGACTTGGGCCATCCTCCACTGCCATCCGGGGCCACAGCAGAGAGCTGGACAGGAAGAGGAGCAACTGGGACAGAATCCCATGCCCTGACCAGGACTAGAACCTGGGGTGCCAGCACCACAGTAGGAGGATTAGCCTATTGAGCCACAATGCTGGCCATAATGTGCTTTTATCTGTTTCTCCAGGGAGTTTTGAAATTTCTTTAAAAGTGAGGAGCAAAGTTTCCTTGCAGCCACTGAGCCTCCTCCTGCAACCCACTGTGAGGCCCCGAGGAAGTCTCCGGTCTTCACCCCGAGCCAGCCCAAGCTTGAAAGTCACCAATGGGAATCGGGTGTGGCTGCTTTTATGGCGGAAGAGTAGGTGGGCAGAAGGATGTGACTTGGGGCAGAGCCAAATGTTCCTAGTTCTTCCTCAAATGCAGCTCAGTGTTGATGGATGCAAAAATTACAATGTGTAGGGTTTGCTTTCAAACAAAGCAGAGTGGGAAAAGAGGGGATCTGAAGTGACCAGCTGTTGAGGCCGGGAGATGGGCATGTGGAGGTTGTTCTGTTCTCAGTATTGTGTATGCTGAAAAACATAATAAAAAATAAAACATAAGGCAAGCACCCAGAGCCTGTCTCCTCCATGATGCCTGCGCAGCGGTCCCGGGAGCAGTTGGCACGCCTTTCTCCAAGGACTTGCTGTGCTTTGAACATTACTCTGGCCAGAAACTCACTGTGATGACTTTATTCCTAGCTGTATGTTTATTGTCTCTTGGCACCCTCACAGGTGCCAAGCCCAGTGCTGGGCACACAGTGGTGCTCACTGAATGTCAGATGGAGGGAACTGTGACTATAGGTGCTTAATAAATTTTTTCTGAATCAATTATAAAAAAAAAGTGGAGTTACCAATTGGTTAATAAAACTGCTAATCCAGGGTGGTTATTTGGCCTAGTAATGAAGACACTGCTTGGAATGACCACATCCTGTATCGAAGTGGCTGCTTTGAGTTCTTTTTTTTTTTTTTTAATCTTTTATTTAATGAATATAAATTTCCAAAGTACGACTCATGTGTTACAATGGCTTCCCCCCCCATACCGTCCCTCCCACCCACAACCCTCCCCTTTCCCACTCCCTCTCCCCTTCCATTCACATCAAGATTCATTTTCGATTATCTTAATATACAGAAGATCAGCTTAGTATACCTTAAGTAAGTATTTCAACAGTTTGCTCCCACACAGAAACATAAAGTGAAAAAGAATAGATGATTTTTTTTAAATGATGATGAAATCAGATCAGACTTATTGTCATGTTTAATCCCAGTGAGAGTCAAGTTGGGAATTGATAATTTCTTTCAGTTTAGTGTACATTAAGTAAAGATTTCAGTCGTTTGCACCCCCATAGAAACACAAAGTGAAATATACTGTTTGAGTACTCGTTATAGCATTAAGCCTCAGTGTACAGCACGTTAAGGACAGAGATCCTACATGAGGAGTAAGTGCACAGTGACTCCTGTTGTTGACTTTACCAATTGACACTCCTGTTTATGGCATCAGTAATCTCCCTATGCACCAGTTATGAGTTTCCAAGGCTATGGAAGCCCCTTGAGTTCTCCGACTCTTATCTTGTTTAGACACGGTCATAGTCAAAGTGGAGGTTCTCTCCTCCCTTCAGAGAAAGGCACCTCCCTCTTTGAAGACCTGTTCTTTCCACTGGGATCTCACTCACAGAGATCTTTTTGCCAGAGTGTCTTGGCTTTCCATGCCTGAAATACTCTCATGGGCTTTTCAGCCAGATCCGAGTGCCTTTAGGGCTGATTCTGAGGCCAGAGTGCTATTTAGGACATCCGCCATTCTATGAGTCTGCTGAGTATCTCACTTCCCATGTTGGATCACTCTCCCCTTTATTTATTCTATCGGTTGGTGTTAGCAGATACTAGACTTGTTTATGTGCTCCCTTTGACTCTTAGTCCTTTCATTATGATCAATTGTGAACTGAAATTGATCACTTGGAGTAGTGAGATGGCATTGACAAATACCATATGTTCTCCCTGATCGGTGACAACTGACTGAACACCAAAAAGGAAACCTCCTGAAGTGAAATGGACACTATGAGAAATGGTGACTTGATCAGCATAGCCCTGACTGCTAATGGACAACTTAATACATTATCCCTCATAGTATTTTTTTTTGTCTGTTCTACTTAATATGACTGGTTTAATTCTGTAATTATCACACAGTTATTCTTAAGTGTTGAAAATTAACTGAAATGTGATCCCTGTTAAACATAAGAGTGGGAATAAGAGAGGGAAGAGATGTATAATTTGGGCATGCTCGGGCTGACTTGCCCCAATTGGTAGAGTTGGAAACATACCAGGGGATTCCAATTCAATCCCATCAAGGTGGCATGTGCCAATGCCATCTCACTACTCCAAGTGCTTTGAGTTCTGACTCTGCTCCTGTTCTGGCTTCTTGCTAATGTACACCTTGGGAAGCGGCTGGCTCAAATAGTTGAGTTCCTTCCACATGGAAGACCTGAATTGCCCTGGGCAATTAACGTATGGCAACAATACCCAAATTTATCTACAGATTCAACAAGATCTCAATCAAAATCCCAATTAGGTTGTTTTGCATACATTAATAAACTTATCCTAAAATTCACATGTAAATTTGGGGGACATGGAATACTCTAAAATAATTTTGTAAAAGGAGAACAAAGTTGGAGGACTCATACTTTCTACACTTCCCAATTTCAAAAGCTGCAAGGCTATCATAATCAACACTTGGGTACTGGTTTAAGAATAGATCAATGGAGCAGAATGGGAGTCGATAGACAAAATCTTCTATTTATGGTCAGTTGATTTCTAACAAGTATGCCAGGACAATTTGGGCAAGAATGGACTTCAAGAAAAGGTGCTGAGACAGCTTGATACTCACATCCAAAAGAATAAAGTTGGCTTTTCTGGTGCTGTGACACAGCGGGTTAACGCCCTGGCCTGAAACAGCGGCATTCCATATAGATGCCGGTTCAAGTGCCGGCTGCTCCACTTCCAATCCAGCTCTCTGCTATGGCCTGGGAAAGCAGTAGAAGATGGCCCAAGTCCTTGGGCCCCTGCACCTGTGTGGGAGACCCAGAGGAAGCTCCTGGCTCCTGGCTTCAGATAGGCACAGCTCCCACCATTGCGACCAATTGAGTGAACCAGAGGATGGAAGACCTCTTTCTCTCTACCTCTCCTCTCTCTGTGTAGCTCTGACTTTCAAGTATATAAATAAACCTTTAAAAAAAAGAATAAAGTTGCCTCCCTACCTAATGCCATATACAAAAATGAACTCAAAATACATAGATGATTCACTTATCCTGATTAAAGTTAATACTATAAACAATTCAGAAGAAAACATGAAAATATTCATGAACATTGATTAGGCAATGATTAATTAGATGTGGTTCCAAAAAGTACAAGGAACAAAGGGAAAAAACAGAAGCTGGTTCTGAGTTACCCTCAATGCAGGCCCTGGCCCTGCTTCTTCCTGGGCCCTCAGCTTCCTCCCTTGTAGAGCAGAACTGACACTGCTAGAGCCCAGAGCTGGGTGGTAATCAGAGACCATGGGTGCATTGTGCATATGTGGATGTGCAGGGAATCCCCAGTCATGCCAGGCAACAGTCATAACTCTAAGTAGTTACAGTTAGTATTAGTTAATGGGCCAAGTGGATCAACTGGTGTGTTTTCTAAGTGAGGGGCTGTTCTTAGCTTCTGGAGGTTCTGGTGCTGCTTCAGATCCTTTTGGTCTCCTGGGCTCTGCTTCTGCCTCCATGTACTGTCCACTTCTGCATTCCCGTTACACTCTAACTGATCTGATTCTTCTCAGCTCTACAACTCCTGTTTTCATTGCACAAGGTTGTGATGTGGTGTAACTATGGAGTTAGCTGGGTTTAGGTGAGCTGGAATTCTTGCAGCCCTGCCATGGAACTGCCAACTTGATAGACCCACCTTCCCAGGATGACCTGTGTCTTAGCCAGGACCTGAAGGAGGAGAGGGGGCACCATGATAGCCATATGGAGCCATGAAAACCATGTGGAGGTGTCATAAAAATTCCATAATGCTTCACACATGATGGGACCCATCCTGTTAGCTTATTCAGTTAAGGTGCCACCGCCTGCCTCCTGAAGGAGGCTGGGAGCAAGGAAGAGGGCTTTTTCACCAGGGACTATGCTCGGAGGTGCTGCTGGGGTTTTCTCTCCTTCTCATGGGCAACACTTGTGTCCACTCAGGATGGTGGGACAGCCCACACTCATGCATGAATGTCTACTCTCACACTTCTAAATGTATGTCTAACTACTACACTTTGCTATTCTCACATGCGCCTCTGTAGGAGACAAGAACCAGATTAAACATCAAGGTGTGCAGGCCCATATCAGTTGGAGGCATGGAAGAGAGCAGCCATCCTCTGTCCCACCTCAGCCCTGTGTGTTCAAGATCTCATCCAATCCCTGTAACAGGGCTACAGGGTAGCTGTGTCATTTTCTTGTTTTCCAGGTGATAAAACTGAGACTCAGAACTTGTTAGTGACTGGGTCAATATCACAGAGCCAGAGAGTGACTGATAAAGACTCCAACCAAGATGGGTCTGTGACTGGGCCCCACACCTGCCAAGTTCAGTTCTCACAGTGCACACAGCTGCTTGCCCCATCAGAGCTTGGCAATTGTCCTCATTTTTCCTTTTTGTGAAGTAGCTTTTGCAGATTTCTTTCATTGCCAAACTATTTTATACTTATTATAGCAGATATTGAAAATATTGATAAACTTGAAAAAAGAAATTTAAATACACCTGCAATCCCACCATCCAGAAAGTCTACCTATCAGACATCATTCTTCATTGTATTTTGGTATATTTCCTTTCCGTTTCAAATGTTTGCATGATATTAAAGGTACAATGTTTTGTTTTTCCAGATATTCATTTTTGAGTAATTAAGATTGTTTCTCATTTTTGAGTAAATATTCTTATAGTTAAAATGTACCCTGGGGTGGGTGTGGCACAGCTGATTAAGCCATATCTTAGGAAACCTCCATCCCATGCTGGACTGTCAGTTTGAGTCCTGGCTACTCCACTTCTGATCCAGTTCCTTGCTAATGTACCTGGAAAGCAGTAGAAGATGATCCAAGTACCTGAATTCCTGCCACCAATGTGTGAGACCCCAGTGGATTTCCAGGCTCCTGGCTTCAGCCTGGCCTAGCCCTGACTGTTACAGCTATCTGAGGAGTGAACCAGCAGATGGGAAATCTCTTTGTCTCTCTCTGTGCCTAGAACTTGCAAATAAATACATAAACCTTTTTATAAATGTACCCTTCTAATTATTTATTTGGGATAAATTCCAAGAAATTGAATTAACATTATTGGTTCTAGTAAATACTACTTCTAGTGTTTTTGTTCAAGCAGGCAGGATTTTAGCATAGCTGGACTTGCAGTGGATGAAAGCAACAGGCTTTCTTTACTGTGTGTGATATTCATCTAAGAATTTCTCCTCTCCTAATAGAAGAGAAAATAATATTTTGGTCTTAATTTGTTCAGATTTTTTTGCTATTTTCTCATAACCATATGTATTTTTATATGAAAATGTGCAACTTATGTATCTTGCCAATTTTCCTACTGTGATGTTCATTTTTGAATAAATGTAGGAACTATTTGTTAAGAATACCAGAATACTGCTAAATGTGCTACAAACAGCTTTCTGAGCTTGTAGCTTTCTTATTTATTTGAAATATAGGAGTACTTCAAAAATTCTTGAAAAATAGAATCAAAGGTTAAATTATTTCATCACAGAATTTTTTGAAAGCTATGCCTTTTTTCATAATATTCATTTTTCATGAACTTTTAAAATGTCTCTGTATGTATGGTGCTCAAGATGGATGAACAGGGTAATGAGAAGAAGAAGAAGAAATTGGAAAAACTGAAAATCATGTTCAAGATTTATGGTATACTGTGAAACAACCTAACATATGGGTCTCAGAAGTTCCAGAAAGTATGGAATGAGAGAATGGATTAGAAGGTCTATTCAATGAGATAATCCAGAAAAGTGCCCTTATTTGGGGTAAGAAAAGGACATCCAAGTACAGGAAGCACAAATAACTCCTAATAGACATGTCCAGAAATAGACATGTGCAGAAAAGATCTTCCCCACAACACATTGAGGTCAAACTTTCAGCAGTAAAACATAAATAAATGATTTTAAAAGGTACATGAGAGAAATTCCAGATTACCTTCAGAGGATTTCTGATTGGACTGACATCTGAATACTCATCAGGAACCTTACAGTCTAGGAGATAATGGAGAGATATAGTCCAAGTCCTAAAGGAAAAAAATATGCCAACTCAGAATACTGTACCCAGCAAAGCTCTCATTTATAAATGAAAGTGAAGGGTTGGCATTGTGGCACAGTGGGTTAATGCCCTGGCCTGAAGTGCTGGCATCCCATATGGGTGTCGGTTCTAGTCCCAGCTGTTCCTCTTCCAATCCAGCTCTCTGCTATGGCCTGGGACAGTAGTAGTAGATAGCTCAAGTCCTTGGGCCCCTGCACCCACATGAGGGACCCAGAAGAAGCTCCTGGCTCCTGGCTTCAGATTGACACAGCTCCAACTGTTGCAGCCAATTGGGGAGTGAACCAATGGATGGAAGACTTCTCTCTCTCTCTTGCCTCTCCTCTCTCTGTGTAACTCTGACTTTCAAATAAATAAATGAATCTTTAAAAAAATAAATAAATGAAAGTGAAATAATGACCTTCCAAAACCAACAGAAATTGAAAGAATTTGAAACCACTGATCCAGACTTACAAATGATACTAAAAGATGTGCTACACACAAAAATAGAAAATCCTCATTGTGAAAGAATGTGAAGAGAGTAAATCTCACAGTAAAAGTACAAAGGAAGTCCAAAGCAAACAAAAGATATATTTATGGGGAAATGGCAGAACCAAGTGATTACTTATCAATAATAATCTAGAATGTAAATGACCTAAGTTCTCCAATTGAAAGACACAGAATGGTTGAACAGATTAAGAAACAAGAGCCATCTATTTTGCTGCCTGCAAGAAACACACCTCATCAACAAAGATACACACAGACTAAAAGTGAAAAGATGGAACAAGATATTCCAGGCTTAAAAAAAATACAAAAATGAACAGATGTAACTATCTAACTATCTCAATTTCAGACAAAATAGACTTTAACACAAAAATTTTTTTAATTGCTAAAAGAGAAAAAGAAGGGCATTATGTAATTAAAAAGGATCAATTCACCAAGAAGGAGTGACTATGGTAATTGTTTATGCACACAATGCCAGGGCATCTGGTTATTTAAAAGAAATACTAATGGATCTAAGCGGAGCCATAGATTCCAATACAATAATAATGGGAACTTCAACATGCCACTTTCATCAGTGGACAGATAAATTAGACAAAAAAAAAATAAAAGAAACAATGGAGCTAAAATATACTATGGGCCAAATAGAACTAAGAGACATCTGCAAAACATTTGATCACAGAACTGCAGAATATATGTTATTTTCACCAGCACGTGGAACTTTTGCTAGGGTAAACCATATTCTAAGCAAATATCAGCAAATTAAAAAAAATGAAATCATGCCAGTATCTTTTATGACCACAATGAAATCAAGGTGGATATTAACAACTTAAGAAATTCAGGCCGGCGCCGCGGCTCACTAGGCTAATCCTCCACCTAGCGGCGCCAGCACACCGGGTTCTAGTCCCGGTCGGGGCACTGGATTCTGTCCCGGTTGCCCCTCTTCCAGGCCAGCTCTCTGCTGTGGCCAGGGAGTGCAGTGGAGGATGGCCCAAGTACTTGGGCCCTGCACCCCATGGGAGACCAGGATAAGCACCTGGCTCCTGCCATTGGATCAGCGCGGTGTGCCGGCCACAGGGCACCGGCCGTGGTGGCCATTGGAGGGTGAACCAACAGCAAAGGAGGACCTTTCTCTTTGTCTCTCTCTCTCACTGTCCACTCTGCCTGTCAAAAACAAAAAAGATTTATTTATTTGAAAGGCAGAGTTATAGGCAGAGGTAGAAAGAGGGAGAGAGAGAGGGAGGAGGAGGAGAGAGGGAAAGAGAATGAGAGAGGTCTTTCATCCACTGGTTCACTCCCCAAATGGTTGCAATGGCTGGAGCTCAGCTGATCCAAATCCAGGAGCTAGGAGCTTCCTCTGGGTCTCCTATGTGGGTGCTGGGGCCCAAGGAATTTACTCACTACTCCACAGCACTGGTCCCAAGATCAATTTATTTATTTGAAAGGCAGAGCAACACACAGGAGAAGATCTGCTGGTTTACTCCTCAAATGACCGCAACAGCCAGGTCTGGGCCAGGCTGAAAGCAGAAGCTAGAAAGTCCCTCATGGGCCATCTTCTGCTACTTCCCAGCAGCATTAGCAGGGAGCTGCACCTGAAGTGGAGCAGCCAGGACTCAAGCCAGCACTTGTATAAGATGCTGGCATCACAAACAGCAGTTTAAATCACTGTGCCACAATCCAGCACTGAAAGTTTTATATTTTTGTCCAACTGTAAACCAGTGGGTGGAAGATCTCTCTGTGTCTCTTCCTCTCCCTGTTGCTCTGCCTTTCACATAAATAAATCTTGATATATACAGATGGATATAAATATATTATATGTATAGATATTTATCTATATCTATATCTACCTAGATCAATCGATCAATCTATCTATCTAGAGGAAGAGAGAAAAACCAGAAATAATGCCTGCACCAGGGCTGGGCTGAGGCTGTTGAATGGAAACTGTTGAGATGGTTCCAGGTTGGGGCCATTCACTGGTTTACTCCCTAGATATTTGCATTTGAACTCCAGAGTAATTGTGAATGCAAGGCTGCAAAGATCCCAGTTGAGGGGAACAAACACACACAGGTTGCCAAATGTTTGTCATTTTTTGATATTATTTTCCCCAATCATTCAAGACATTTTCTTCTTGAAATAGTTAGCATTAAATTTATTGCAGTGTAGGTTCATAGTCTTGTATTGAGTGAATTCATCATAATGCTAATGAGGACATGTTTGACAACTAGGACTTGAAACACTGAATGGCAATGAAATCCTTCCCTTTGGGGTTGCCCTTAGGTTTCAGAGCAGCAGCCAAGAGTCTCAGAAGAAATCAAAAGCCAGGCTTCTAGAATCACACTTGACCAAAATGACTGATTGAAGCTATTAATCACATATTCTGCATTTCCTGACAGTGCAGCTGCTGTGTTTTGCTGTCAGAATACTGCTAGCTCTGATAAGGAGTGTAATCATGAAGTTTTAATAATAGCTTCAAGTGTGAAACATTGTCTCCAGTCTGATATAGTTCATGGTTCCAGAAGGCAAGAGCTATGCCTACATTATTACAAATATATGTATTATAAATCTGTAAAGTAGAAATCATCATTTTTATTTCATTAAAAGCCAATGATAACTACTTAAACTAAAATAATGTAATATTAAAAATTACGCTTGATTTTCAATCCTGCTTATATTTTCATCTGTGTTCCTGATAGCAGATGGGATTTAATTTTAAAAATCTAGTGTTATATATCTGGGTGCCTCTAGAGGCTTAGGGAGTAAAATACTTAATAAAGTCATTTCAATACAATGGGAATTTTGAAAAGCAGAGAAAACAGACTAAATTCCAAAGTTATAAAAAAATATATCATTTGATTTTGCTGCCCCAGTCTGGGAAGGGTAGTTTGATATACAGACACTGTGGCCAGTAGCCCTGTTCAGAATTTTGAAAAGTCTGGCTGAGCAAAATGACTTTAATACCCTGGACCTGGCTGCACATACTACTTTGAATCATTTCTGAAGGTTCTGAGAAAATTATAGAGATAAAATCTAATTTAGCTTAGAAAAGAGCTGCTTAGTATTAATATCTTCTGGCCCAAACTAGGAATGTTTCACTTTTTCCTTTTGTTTTCTTATTCCTGCTTTCCAACATTTCTTCCAGTAGTCTAGAGACAGGATAGTTCCAGAAAATGTACTTCATCCTGGATCCAGATCTTTCCATCCCACCACAACTGTGTTTGCTTTATCGATCAGGTACCCTCATGGTGTCAGTTGCCTACAAAATTCTTGGCATGTCCACCTGTGATAATGGTGTACAGAGACAGATGAGTGGCTGTCATATCAATGTCCCCCTAAGAGGAAACATGTGAGGCCAGTGTTGTGGCACAGTGGGTTAAGCTGCCACAGTGCAGGCATCCTATACTGTAGCAATGATCTGAGTCCCAGCTGCACTGTTTCCTATCCCGCTGCCTGCTAATGTGCCTGGGAAAGCAGCGGAAGATGGCCTAATTACTTGAGCACCAGCACCAACATGGGAGACCCATAATGGAGTTCTTGGCTCCTGGGTTTGGCTTGACCCAATGCTGAACATTGCAGCTATTTGTGGAGTAAACCAGGTGGTAGAAGATCAAGATCTGACTCTCTCTCTCTCTCTCTCTCTCTCTCTGATCTCTGTAGCTCTCTGCCTTTCAAATATCTTATATCTAAATGACATCTCAACTACATTCTCATCCATTCGATCTTCATCTCTGGTCCTATTCTCAGAGGTAAACTGCCAACAGTTTGGTGTATATGTTCCTACTCCTTTCTATGAATCTTCCACATCTATGTATATAACACACATAAGTGCATAAGGGTTGGATGCTGGCTGTAATTTTTTCTAAAACTGACTTATATATTGTTCTGTTTTACTCTGATTTATAAGAAATGAGTTACTCCTTTTGTTTCCAAGGATAAATCTTGCAACTGTCTTTGACCCTTTGCTTCTCATGCTATTGTCTGCTGCCATGGTACTTCACCCTGGTTAACTGCACTCTAATCACCTATGGACCATTAGAATAATCTACTTCTGGTCTCTTTGAAGTTACCTAAAATGTTACCTATGATTTAGAATTGGGTAACATAGATTAGGAAACTCTTATTTCACTGAGCTTTGATTTCAAAGGCTGCCCTGGGAATTTAAAGCTTTCAATATGAGCTCCAAGTTGTCAACTTCAACCTGCCCAAGAAGCAGGGATTTTTCTTGTCAATATTCTCTTTTAGAATAAAAGGAGACCAGAGGTTTCTTGGAGTATGGCACAGCAGGAAGCAACAGGAGTTTCTTTCCCCACTTAGATGACAATTGTATTGGCAGAGTCTGTCTGATGTAGCCGCTTTGTAATTCTAGTCTCTTGAAAACTTTTAACTTCTAGCAGAAGGTTTAGAATGCAAATTGCTATTAATTTCAGCTCTCTTAGAAGAGTAACACCCACTCATCCCTTACCTCCAGCTCATGCACCCGGAGCTGTGCACACGTTATTGGAGAAGGTTGTACACATCTTGCTGGAGCCATGGTGAGCAGAAAAGATCCTGCCCTCCAAATATCAGGAATTTGTTGTCTGAACCCTGATTGCTTCTGATCACATAGGTGCAGGCAAAGAGGCAGCGGCCATTGCTGATGTACCTCATTCTATTGTTATTTCAAACTTTCTTCCATTGGCTGAAGTGATTTTCAGTGGCATAAATGTCTGGTACCATTTTAATCATCCCTCCTTAATTTTTATTCTTTATGGAGAAAATAGAAAATGTCTGTTCAGACGCAGGCTCAGAAGAGACTTGAGAAGTCCCATGTGCATATCTCAGGATGAGAAAGAAACTACAAAAATTAAAAATAAGCACAATAGACAAAGTCAATAATAAAAAGTGCAAATCCTGTGGAAGGGAAGGCTGTGATTCTCAGAGCTACCACCAGGCTAGATCCAAATGTTTGATTTTCAAAAAAAAAAAAAATCACATGACATTCAATAAAAAGTATGGAAAGTATGGCTTCTATAACCAAAAAAACTCATCAGCAACTGCCTTGATGTTAATATCAACAGTTGGCCTGATGATAATAGATATACTAGCAATAGGCTTTCAAACAATTTTCTTAAATATACTCAAAGAACCAGAAGAAAATGTGAAGAAATAAAGAAAATTATGTATAGAAAATGTAAATTCAATGAAGAGCTAGAACAGCTAAAAAGAAACAAGAAAGAAAATTGTGGAGTTGAAAAACACAGTAATGGAGCTGAAAAATTCAACAGATTCAAAGGCAGATTTGAGCAGATAGAACAAAGAATCAGTGAATTAGAAAACAGGACAAGGGAAATTACCAAACCTGAGGAAAATTTAAAAAGAACTGAAGATAAATGCATAGAACTGAAGGCACCCATGGGAACACCATTAAGAGGACCAACATCTACCTATGGGAATGTTAGTAAGAGCAGACAGAGAAAAGGACAAAGAGACTACTTTAAGAAATAATGGCTAAAAACTCACCACATTTGTTCCAAGGCCTCAATTTGCGTATCCAAGAAGCTCAACAGCTCCAACTACACAAGTACTCCATAGTCAAACTTTTGAAAGATGAGACTTGAAACCAATAAGAGAGAAACAACTTCTCAAAAAGATTACCAGCAGATTATTCATTCAAAATTTTGTAGGTCTCAAGGCAACAGGCCTGTGTGTTCAAAGTGCTAAAAGAAAAAAAAAGGTGTCAACCAAGAATTCTATTTCTAAAAAAGGTGAACATCAAAAGTGAGGAATCAGGGCCAGCATTGCAGCGTAGTAAGTAAAAGCCATTGTCTGCAGTGCTGCATCTCATATGTGTACCGATTCAAGTCCCAGCTACTTCACTTCTGATCCAGCTTCCTACTAATGCACTTGGGAAAGCAACAGAGGATGGCACAATGGGTGTTCCTTCTTACTCTTTACTTACATAGACTTAATCTTCTCTGCATAAAGTTAATTGAAAATAGATTTTAGTATAAAATAAGACTGGGAATAGGAGAGGGAGGAAGAAGAGGGGTGGGAGGGGGGCTTGGTCTTGGTGGGAAGATACAGTGGTATCCTGAAGTTGTACTTAAGAAATGCATGAAGTTTGTATTCATTAAATAAAAGATTTATCTGGGGGAAAAAAAGTCCATGAGGCAAAGGCTACTGAAGGAGGTTGACTCAGATGCTCACAGTAGCTGCTCTGTGAACTGACATCTTCATTCTTGAACAAACTTGGCACTATTTTTAAAAGGCACATATGTAATTTTAATATAGTGTTTTTCTTCTATTTCATTTTCAAAACTATTTTGAAGCATCAGTTTATAAAATAATTTGTCAAACCTGCATATACAGTATGATGACAGTGCAGTGGATACACATACAAAAATATGGGTAGTATATATTTTAAAACAGTGGTTCTTATTTCCATGTAGTAGGATTCTGCAAGGTTTTTGTTTTCATTTTTGCTTATGTGAATTCCTTAATTTTTCTGCCATGAGCAGCATGTGATATCAAAAATAAAGTATAAAGGAACCAGCACATTGGCATAGTGAGCTAAGCCTCTGCCTGCGGCACTGGCAGAGTTTTGAGTCCTGGCTGACTGCTCTTCTTCTGATCCAGCTGTCTGCCTATGGCCTGGGAAAAGCAGTAGAAGATGGTCCAAATGCTTGGGCCCTGTACCCAGAAGAAGCTCTCGGTTCCTGGCTTCAGATTGGTGACGCTCTGGCTGTTGAGGCCACTGGGGACTGAATCAGTGGACAGAAGTCCTTTCTCTATGTCTCTCTCTCTCTCTCTCTGTAACTCTGCCTCTCAAATAAATAAATAAAACTTTAAAAAATGATAAAGTTGAAAACATATAGAACGGAGTATGTCTTGTCCTCCTGGTTTGCACAGCAATTTGTCCTAAAACATGCACTTCAATGTGCCTGCATGATTGCTCTCCATTGTTGCTAACATACATGTACACAGTGCCTTGAATAATAGAAAAACATTTTATCATATGAATTAAATGAATAAAAGAGGGAAGAATGATGAATTGTGGTAAACAGATGAGTAGAATAGAACCTGAGTAAGAAATTTTTTTGCTTATTTTATGTAAAGATGATCACGGATTTGAAAATTGGCCAAATTTTATATATTTGTTTATAAAATTAAAAGCAATACACTTTTCCATCTTGACTTTCTTGTTAAATGATGTTCAACTGATTTTTTTCAGCTAAAGTTCATTATTATTCTCTTTTATGTAAGAAGCAAAGTAAAAAACAGAAAATGCATGGTTTTGGTTGAATAATTCTAATTGTCTAAAAAGGTCTCATTTTGTTTCTTTCACAATTTTTTTGTGCCAAATTGCACATAAAGTGCTGTTAAGTACATTTGTATTGTTGTAGAAGCGTCATCTGTCATCTATCTGCAAGACTCTTTTCATCTTGTAAAACAGAACGTCTGTACACGTTAACAAACAACTTCCCTACTTTCCTTTGCTTCATCTCATTCTATTTCATGTCTATGATTTTCACAGTTCTAACTGCCTCATGGAAGTGGCATCATAAAGCATTTTTTTGTACTGGCTTAATTTCATTTAGCGTTAAGTCTTCAAGTGTTATCCATGTTTTACCACATATCAGAATTTCCTTCTTTTTTAAGATTATCTCATAAATCTACACACACAGTACCACATTTTGCTTCTCCAGTCATCCTTTGATGGGCACTTAGAGTGGCTTCCACTTGTTAATTTTTATGAATAACACTACCATGAATATGAATGCACAAGTATCCCTTCAAGATCTGACTTCTGAGTCTTTTTTTTTTTTGACAGGCAGAGTGGACAGTGAGAGAGAGAGACAGAGAGAAAGGTCTTCCTTTGCCGTTGGTTCACCCTCCAATGGCCGCTGCGGCCGGCGCGCTGCGGCTGGTGCACCTCGCTGATCCGAAGCCAGGAGCCAGGCGCTCATCCTGGTCTCCCATGGGGTTCAGGGCCCAAGTACTTGGGCCATCCTCCACTGCACTCCCGGGCCACAGCAGAGAGCTGGACTGGAAGAGGGGCAACCGGGACAGAATCCGGTGCCCCGACAGGGACTAGAACCCGGTGTGCCGGCGCTGCTAGGTGGAGGATTAGTCCAGTGAGCCACGGCGCTGGCCCACTTCTGAGTCTTTTGAATATATATCAATAAATGGAATTGCTGGCTTATATGATAATTCTATTTTTAAATTTTTGAGGGATCTCCATACTGTTTTCCATGGTGGCTAAACCCTTTTGCATTCAGTGGTGTATAATTGTTCCAATTTCTCCACGTCTGTGTCAATGTTTATCTTATTTTTATAGTAGCTATCCTAACAGATGTGAGGTGATATTTCACTGAAGTTTTGACTTGCATTTCCCTAATGATTAGGGATGTTAAGCATTCTTTTTATGTATCTCTTGTAGCCCATTCTGTGATCCCAAGTTTTCTCTGACATATCTTTTATACATAATATTTTAAAATTCTCATGAAGTCCAATTTATCTACTTACTCTTTTCTTGCCTGTGCGTTTAGTACACATCCAAGTCCTGGAGAACTATACCCCTAGAGGAGGTTGCAGTCATTGAGGGAGAGATGAATTTTTCTGTGAGATTTTCAATGAGACATGTATTTTTCTGTGGTGTCTGTGGTACAAGATCCAGTACCTGGTTCTTAGTAGCATGGGTGAGGCAGTAGCAGCAGTGGGGTTTTCAGTTTATTAAGAAAGAGGTCAGGCATTACTTCTAGCTGTATTTCTGCTCGATGAATAGCATCAAAGCATGGGTCTTTTGCATAAACAGAAATTAGATAAGCAACTAACAATACATAAGAGAGTTGTTTTGCTATAACTAATGAACTTAATCTACAATGTTTAACAGTGTTTTTCTTTTATTACTTTAACTTCTCTTTCCATTGGCTTCACGACAACCTTGAGGAAGAATTTGATGAAATTCTCTCCTTTGTTTCTGCTTTTTTTTTTTTTTCAGGCAGAGTGGACAGTGAGAGAGAGAGAGAGAGGTCTTCCTTTTGCCGTTGGTTCACCCTCCAATGGCCGCCGTGGCCAGCACGCTGCAGCCCGTGCACCGCACCAATCCGAAGGCAGGAGCCAGGAGCCAGGTGCTTCTGGTCTCCCATGGGGTGCAGGACCCAAGCACTTGGGCCATCCTCCACCGCACTCCCGGGCCACAGCAGAGAGCTGGCCTGGAATAGGGGCAACTGGGACAGAATCCGGTGCCCTGACCGGGACTAGAACCTGGTGTGCTGGCACCACTAGGCGGAGGATTAGCCTATTGAGCCACAGCACCAGCCTGTTTCTGTTTTTGTAATCTCACTTTTTTTCTCTGACTACTTCAAGATTTTCTTTGTCCTTGATTTCATTAAGTCCTGGTGGTGTGTGTGTGTGTGTGTGTGTGTGTGTCTTGCCTGGTATTCTCTAACATTTTTAGATGTTGGTTTGGCATCTATTAATTTTGAAAATTTCCATCAGCAACTCCTCAAATATTTCTTTTTTAAAAATTTATTTGACAGAGCTATAGACAGTGAGAGAGAGAGAGAGAGAGAGAGACAGAGAGAGACAGAGAGAGACAGAGAGAAAGGTGTTCCTTTCATTGCTTCACTCCCCAAATGGCTGCCTTGGCCGGTGTTGCACCGATCTGAAGCCAGGAACCAGGTGCCTCCTCCTGGTCTCCCACGCAGGTGCAGGGGCCCAAGCACCTAGGCCAATCTCCACCACCCTCCCGGGCCACAGCTGAGAGCTGGGCTGGAAGAGGAGTAACTGTGACTAGAACCGGCACCCACATGGGATGCTGGTGCCACAGGCGGATTAACCAAATGAGCCACAGTGCTGGCCCTCAAATATTTCTTTTACCCTGTTATCTCTCTTCTCATTCAATGATTCTTTTTTTAAGATTTATTTTGTTTATTTGAAATGCAGAATTACAGAGAGAGAGAGAGAGAGAGAGAGAGAGAGAGAAGACAGGAGATTCCTGAAGCCAGGAGCCAGGAGCCAGGAGATTCTTCTGAGTCTCTCACATGGGTGTTGGGGCCCAAGCACTTGGACCATCTTTCTCTGCTTTCCCAGGCCATTAACAGGGAGCTGGATCAGAACTGGAGCAGCTAGGACTCAAAATGGTGCCCATATTAGATGCTGTGTTACCTGCTATGGCATAGAGCCAGGCCCTCATTCAAGGATTCTAATGACATTTATTTTTCTTTCTTTTTTTTTTTTTTTAGCCACAGCACTGGCCCAGGATTTAAAATTTTTAAAGTGAGACTTACAGAGGAGACATGATTTAAAAAAAAAAAAAAAAGGTCTCTATCATTCTTTCATCAATTCGATAGACCCTGGTGGAAAACTGAAGTGGGGGCTCATTCTGTGAGCCTCCACACACACCCATGAAGGTGCCAGGCCCCACTTTGCTGTCATTTCCAAAACGGATTTTGGTCGATAGTTTCCCTCCACTGCTGGATAACACAGTAAGCACAAACATTCAGACTAAAAGCACAATGGATTATTCACGCTAACCTACAGGTGCATGACACCTGCTTGCCAACAAACATTACAGTAATCATAATCATACAGTGACAACCACGAGGGGTTCTGTGGTTTTCTTATCATGACCGATTTGCAGACATAAGTGTATGTACAACTTTTGCTAGTAACTCAAGAAGTCCTAAGTTTTCCATTCTGCAAATATTTCAACAGCACATTTATCTCCAAGCCACCTAGGTGGTATACAGATTGCTCAATTGAAGTCCTTTAATAGGACGGTAAGATGTAATGAGTTAAATCGGATCACAAAAAACACAAACGTGTTTACAAGACAAGACTTACACATGAAATTCCCTTAGAAATCAGCACATTTCCATTTTGTTGATTTCAATCACAAACTATCTCAGGGACTAAATGTTAATTACAAACCCAGGGGAGTCCACTTAATCTTATCTTCCAAGCACTCTTCAATACTTGAAAAGCCAGCAGTATAGGCCTTTGGAATTATTTTCCAAACTGCTCCTGAAAATCTCACACCTTCCCACATACACCCCTCACACCCCCCACCGTGTACCCCCTCCCCAGCTCACAAAGCAGTGAAGGTGCTAATTTGCCCACGTTTCACACCCACCTTCCAAGTCACTAATATTCAGGTTTTCAATTACAACTTTTCAGACTCTTCCCCAGCAAAGCAAAACAATTTTGCTTTTTTCCAAGTAGTAACTTAACAAGCATTAACAGTTTACTATTATTAACTTGTGTTTTCTAGGTTTGTGAGTGTTACTGAATTCCCTCCAACCCTCGTCCCCTACCACCCTTACCAAGTGCTGTACCCCTAACCCACCCCTCCATCCCTTTCTCACCCCCTCCCTCCCACACTACCCCAACTCAAGGTCCTCCTAGTGGGATGCACAGAGTTCCTTGAAATCTAAATCAGGAAAATTCAACTCAAAAAAAAAAAAAGTCAAGAACCAAGGATTAGGGGTTGGCCCCGTAGCATAGCTGGTTAAGCTGCTGCTTGGGACCCTGGCATCTCATATCAGGGTGCTGGTTTGAGTCCTGCTACCCTGGTTCTGAGCCAGCTCCCCCCCCCCTTTTTTTTTGACAGGCAGAGTGGACAGTGAGAGAGAGACAGAGAGAAAGGTCTTCCTTTAGCCTTGGTTCACCCTCCAGTGGCTGGCTGAGCCACAGGCAGGAGCCAGGTGCTTATCCTGGTCTCCCATGGGGTGCAGGGCCCAGGCAGTTGGGCCATCCTCCACTGCACTTCTGGGCCACAGCAGAGAACTGGCCTGGAAGAGGGGCAACCGGGACAGAATCTGGCGCCCCGACCAGGACTAGAACCCAGTGTGCCGGCGCTGCAAGTGGAGTATTAGCCTATTGATCCTCGGTGCTGGCCTAGAGCCAGCTCCCTTCTAATGTGCATGGCAAGGCAGCAGAGGATGGCCAAAGGGTGGGCAACCAGGATGGAGTTCCTGGCTTCAGCATGGCTGTTGTGGTCATTTGAGGAGTGAATCAGCAGATCAAAGATCTCTCCCCACCTACTTCCACTGCTCTGCCTTTCAAACACATGAATTTTGGAGAAAAAAAAAAAACAACAACAAAAACAAAGATCAGCCACCATCCCCTTCTTAGTCATCTGTAACGCCATCAAGATGCCCAAACCCGACCCGACCTGCACCTCCCATATACGGAATGTGGACCTAACCAACTTGTCCCCACCCCCAGATGTTAGCACAAGTGACCCTCATTTGACAATCTGCTTCATCGACTATATCCCCTGTGCCTAAGGCATTTGACATTCAACAGCTTTCCCCCAACGCAGGCTGTATCCTCACAGCACAAATTCCTCTGGCTAACACACAGGCAGTCAGGCACACAGGTGGGCGGGCGGGTGAGGTCACCAGGCTCCATCTACAAGGCATAACCGTGTTGTGGCATCAACCAGCGTTACCAAGTTCTATGGCACCCCCAGGTTCATCCGACGCCCTCATCTCCCGCTTCTGTCTCCTGAGGCCCTGACTGAACTGGCCACTTCTGCCAACTCTGGCTAGGCCTGGCGTGGGCCACCCCCTGTCACTAACTCCTTACATATACAGTAAAAAGAAAAGTAGGTCAAAGATGACCACTCCCCAAGTCCTGGTTCTATAGACTAGAAAGGAAGACACCATGTGCTGCTGGGAATCTCTTCTAGTCTGCAGGTTTAGGAGAGCAGGGTAAGAAGCCCTTAGCTCATCAGAACCAGGAGGCAGCAAGAAACTCTCATGACAGCCTCCAGAGAGATACGAAGGCATGGGGAGATGGTCTTGGCCTCCATTTCTTGTGTTCCAGGAACATAACAAAAACTCCTGCCAAGTGCGCAGCAGCCACTGCGGGGAAGACAAATAAAATCTATGATTCAGAAACATGTTGTTTTAGTTTCTATGTGTTTGCATATTTTCTAGAATTTCTTAAGTTGTTAATTTCAAACTTCATTACATTGTGGTGAGAAAAGACACATGATATGATTTCAGTTTTTCTCAAATTTGCTGAGCTTGCTTTATGGCTTGGCATATGGTCTATCCTAAAGAAAGTTCTATTCACTCCCCCCCCCATCTCTATCTCTGTCTCTGTCTCTCCCTCCCTCTCTCTCTCTCTCTCACACACACACATACTCTGCCTTTCAAATAAGTAAATTTTTCTAAAAACCTAGAAGATTGGCGCATGACACACATTTTAGAGTCTCTCAGCCTATCTGGAAAAGGGTGGGTATAAGCACTTGGTCTTGATGCTGAGGTGATAATGAAATCAGGCAGAATTCCCGATGATTCTTTTCCAGCAGGGACACCACTGGAGTTAAGAGGACAATGGTTAGAGCTTTAAGCAGAAAGGAATATTAACAGAGTGCGCAAGCCAGGAGCAAGGTGATTCCATGGCCAAAGACCTGCATCCCCGGGTAATGCAGAGTTACAAGTGTTTTAGCAGTCATTTTCAGGAAGTTACACAAATCCATTAGGTTTCAAGGTGGTTCTAGGAAGTGTGATATATATACATATATATATATATGCAAATGAAATGGACATATATGCCCACTGTCATCACATGTGTTCCAAGTTCAAATGGGGACAGCAAACTAATGGAACAAAGGGAGTGTTGGGTTTTCTGTAGAAAGGTGAGGTTGAGGATGCTCTTTGGCCTGTGTGCAGAATTCCTAACCTAACTTCAGCCAAGCCAAGGCCTTATCAAGGGGAGTTTGCCTTGGGAACTCAGCTGTGACTCCAGGCCCACCTACAAGGGAACCTGGATGATGATGACTTTTAGCTAGGATTAAAGCAGGGTTGGGTCATTTCCTTTAGAAGAGAGTGTTAATGTCCGTGTCAGTTGGCCCATAACCAACTCTTCCTGAAACCAAAAAAATTCCAGACATTTCTCTCTCCCTTTACTTGTCCAGCTGTCATGAGGCTCCCTCAACTCTGTCTCCTGTAGCTCTTCTCCATTTGGCCTTGGAATCCTCCCCACTCTTGTCCCTTGGTGATCCATGCCCTCCCGATCACCGGCTTGATCACAATGCCTAACTGGTATTCCCATACCCTCTGCCCAGCTCAAAATCCAGTGAGTGAAGAAGTGATTGATTTCCTCTCTTGCTGAAAAGATACTTCAATAAAGCTCAGTAACCTACAGATTAAAAGCTGAGCAGCATACAAAGCTCTTTATCATCAGCCCGTGCTTGCTTCTGCACCTATTCTCTAGGATTCTGACAGTTCCCTGCCTGCCTCTGCTCTCTCACCTTTCATCCCCCCTGCTCCTCCACCCTGCAGAGGAGCCCATGTGCTTCTTCCCCATCCTTCAAGACCCAGTTCAACACCACCATGTGCAGTGACGTAACCATCCTCACCTCCTGCCCCACACTGAGGCTGTTACCTGCAGTGTCTCAGTTTACCACTATAGTATCAGGTGATGCCTGCCTCCTCCCTCTCACACATTGATTCTGTCTGTCTGTGTAACCTGGAAAGGAGGGACTCCCTACCTCAGAGGTTCTCCATCCTGGCTACTTTGTGAAAATATAAATCAGATCCTACCCCAGCCCCACTATATCAGAATTTAATGAGTGTGGACAGGTGTTTGTGATGATCAGTGTTACATCCAAATTTTGGAGACCAAATAACCTCTGGCATGAGAAAGGTTTTATTGGACTGTTACAGATGCTAAACTAAATAAAAGGACTAGTCCTTGGACAAATTCCCTTAACCACCAGCAGCACAGCGGAAAGATAGCATTTGGAAAATGCCCACTGAATATAAAAAGCAAAGATGCTTTATAATGAATATTTGAGGGGAAGGAAATGTACATTTCTTCCATTGAGGATATCTTGCCCACAGATGGGGGTGGGGGTGAACAACAGGAAGCAGGCTGAGTCCTGGTAGGCCACACAATCCACAGGGAGAAGGGTGGGCTGCTTCCCAGTTGGTTGTTCCCCATGCAGAATGCAATGTGTTTTGAGGCTGGTCCTCAAAACTGTGGAGCAGTTCCTTTTCTTTGTTCAGCCTAATGATGAGAGTTTTGTATAAATTTCTCTTACCTCTTCCCTTCTTCCATCCACTGGCCTGTCACTTAATTTAGGACATCTCTGAATTTCTCTCCGGTCATCAGAAAGGGTTGAGGGGCTACTCACCTAATCGGCAATATGCATTCCCTTCCCAGAGGAAAGTGCTACTTATAGAAAGAATGAAGGAATGAGGGAAATTTTTTTTAAAGGAAACCCTTTGAATTGATATTTTTCTATTTAATCACCAGATACCAAATAAAGAAGTCAGAGATCACTCAAGGAAATAAAAAAATTTCCCCATTGGTAAAAGTACTCCTTCTGCTTCCAGTGAGATATTAGTTTTCATTAGGTTCTTAGATTGAAACTGTCTTTAACATTTTCCTGTTATGTGAAAGCAATTAGGTATTTAGACGATTATTACTTAGAGTTGCCTTATTTTGGAGACCTGAACTGCTCAGTAATGCATTGTAGATAAATAAAGCAGATTTTCTTTAAAATGCATATTCTGTGTCCTGGGATCAGGGCACAGAACCTTCTTGGAGGATCATGGCTCTTTGCTGTGGTGTCGTCGCTTCATGATCCTGAAGCTTGAGAACACTGCCCATAAAGAAGTCCACCAGCCACAGCTCTCCTCTAGTCCATCCTGATGAGTTCCCGGGCTCTGAGTCTGCAGGGGAGTTGGTGGGGGCTCCTAACCAGGCAGGGGAAGGGCAGAATACCAATGTTGCTGAGTCAGGAAGCCACTCAAGCTTTCGCCCCGGGGAAATAAGTTGCAATTGTTGCACTGCCATAAAGTACACATGGCTCCTTGTTGGGAGAAAATAGATCATAGATTGAACTTGATGTTGGGGAACTAGGCAAGAAGATTAAGTAGGAATAGTTGAGCTGGAAGATTTTCTCATAATCTCTGTACAGCCCTGCATTGTTATTCTACTCCCTTAGCTATCAATCCCATTCACCCACTTTCCCATGGTGCACCTGTGTCTCCTCCAGGACTAGGAAAGAGGAGATGCCATGATGGCCATGTGGGAGTTAAGCTTTATGCAGAAGTACCATGAAACTCCCAGAAAGCTTCACACACACTAAACTCCACCCTCTTTTGTATATTCAATTAGGGTACCGCCCCCTACCTCACTAACAGGGCTGACAGTATGGGAGCAGGGAAGCATGGGAAGCTTTTTTGGCTTCTGGACCTTGCTTATGGGTCCTTCTCTGACCTCTTCCCCCTTTCTCTCCTTATAGGCAGTTCTATGGCCCCCTCATGACAAGTATCTATGTGGGCTGACTCACTCTCACACTGTTAGAGTCGACTGCCCGAAAAACGTCACCAAGAGACATCTCTTATGCAAACAGCAAGGGGAAGCTTTATTGATTATCCAGCATGCTGGGGCTGTCTGACCATACATGAACAGAGCAGCCCCGAATAACCAAAGGTTAGGGTTTATAAAGGCAAAAACCGCAAAACCGGGAAGGGGGGAATACATGGTTGCTATGCACGGTTGCTATACACAGTTGCTAAAATCAAAAGAGAGTATATGGTTACTGGGGTCAACATAACCTAAAACCTAAGTGAAATTAATATTTATCATAATCTTGACAATACCAGTTACAATATTACAATCAGCAATTAGGACTTGACATTAATGTAAGACACAGACAAATCACATCTTCATTATTAGCCCAGGTAACCCAGGTGTAACCTTTCTACTTTTAAGCTTGAGCAATCATGCTAGGGGGTTTTTGTGTGTTGCCAAGGGTGATGTAGTGCACTGCTATTGTCCGACTATTTGAGATCATAGTTTCAGACCAGAGTCTCACGGTGGGGGGTGCTTTCTCAGAATGGAGTCTCAAGTGCTCCAAAATGGAGTCCCTACTGTCAAGGTGCTACTTCACTCTGTCTTATTTTTACAGCTGTACCAGGAAGGTTTAAACCTGTAAGCTTAAGCTTAACTTTTTACACCCGCACATATACAATTTTAACTCTTCAACACAGGGTGTATACTCTCTCTCTTTTTAAAATAAATTCTGCTGTCACTTGTGCACTGTATTATGTCTCTGCTTTAAATTCCGATCTCTGTGGGGGGGCAAGAACTTCAAATAAAAATTAAGATGCATATGCCCATCATCATAAGGGACCTGCTGTTTGCCTGGGCTGGGTTGACACTTGCTCCAGAGAACAGAGAGCTGCTGGCAGGCTCAGACAGAACTGTCTACTTCTCCCTCTTTCTTGGCAGAATGAAGTGAGGCTAAAAGCCATTAGACACAAATGTAATGTTCTAGGATTTTATCAGTAATGTGAAAAACAAAAATACTCATGGTCAAACTGATCTAGATAGATCAGTGCTATTTATAACCTGAGCTCAGTTTGTCAGAGCCCACCAAATGGCTGTTCATGTTAAGAATAGAATAAAGATATTGAGAACAAGTATATGAACGCCCTGGCTGATGCTCTTGAGAGCATCAACAAAGCCGAGAAGATAGGCAAATGCCAGATTTTTATCAGGCCGTGCTCTAACGTCATCGTCAGTTTTCTGACTGTGATGATGAAGCAGGGTTACATTGGTGAGTTTGAAATCATTGACCATCATAGAGCTGGGAAGATTGTTGTAAACCTCACTGGCAGGTTAAACAAGTGTGGAGTGATCAGCCCCAGATTTGACGTGCAGTTGAAAGATCTAGAAAAATGGCAGAATAATCTGCTTCCATCCCACCAGTTTGGTTTCACTGTACTGACAACCTCAGCTGCCATCATGGACCATGAAAAAGCACAACAAAAACACACAGGAGAGAAAATCCTGGGATTCTTTTTCTAGGGATGTGGCACAGACATACAAATAAAAGCTCAATGGACAAAAAAAAATAGAATAAAGTTAAAGGATCATTTAGCATGTCCTTGTGGACCAGAGGGAGACTGACAGCAGGTGTTGCTGAATGGGTGAAGCTTGGTGTCGGGTAAATCCAGGTGCCACAGTCTTCCTTGGTATGCCTCCTTCACCTGTTATTTCTCACTCCTTCCATGGCTCATGGAAGACACACAGCAATCATTTCTCAAGCACTTCTGTGTTGCAGGCATCTTGCCATTGGATTATACACACTATGATTGATAATAAGAAACACATACTTTGGTCTTTGTCATATTTCCTGGCATACAGCTCCTAAAACCCAAGGAATATTTGAAATGGTATAGTCTGGTATACTATAGTAATAGTATATGGCTATACTATGGCAAAGTATTGTAATGTGTTATCTGTAGGGGAACTCTCCCAACCTGAGGGAGGACCGCAGTTGGGACTGAGAGCAGTAAGGAGAACAATAGGGGATGAGGGTTCAGAACCAGGCAGTTCATGGCTATCTGTGTTGTTCCAAGAACACGCCCACACTGATGCCAAACCCTTGCCTCACTCTCCTTCAATCCATTCTCTGCCATCCTGCTAAAATGGCATATTTCTTTCAAGGAACAGGTGAATAAAGTGAGGACCAAAAAAAGGTAAGCCATGTGAGAAGCTACCAGTGGCAGAGAATGTATGGCTATGAAGGCCAGGTTCATTCCATTGTCCAAATACCTGTCTCCAGTGAAGACTTGGGGGGTCAAAGATCCGTTGTTACAAATATACATGATGTTGGCAGCCATATTTATTTCCATTATAAGGATTTTACTAGACTGCTTATGACCTTCCTCCTGAGGTGTTGCAAACTTGCTCATGCCCCAGCACTTTTGTTCTTGCTTCCTCTAGGGTGTTCTGCCTCCAGCATGGGGACCCAAATTACCTACTCCATTCACTCCCCTGCTCTTTCCCTGCCTGTTTTTCTACTGGTTCCCATACTGCAGGAGTCACTGTCATGGTTGGGGTGTCTTCTCCATGTGTGTACACTGTGTTACTTTGACTCTGTCCAGATCTCAAGCTCCAGAGAGCAAGGACTGTGTCCTTTTTACTCAGTCCTCTACTGCCAGGGCTCAGAATGTACAATGAGGCAGTTTTCTGCTCAAGACACATCTGTTGACAAATGACTCTATTCTCAAGGCCTAGGCAAGCCTCTGAGGCCAGGATGCTCTGCTCTAACAAACGAGGTTGCCAGAAAAAAGGGCACAGAGGCAGTAATGTGACCAAAAACCTGACTCCTCACTACAGAAAGCCTTGTATCCCAGGTGAGTTTTAGAATCTCACACACCATGCTGCACAGGAACCAAGAAAGAAACTCCCAGAGACACAAAGTCAGAAAGCTGAATGGATCCCAGAGCCTATGGTAAGCAAGTGTCCTCACTCATTAAATATAGGATGCATGGTTTCAACACGGGCAGTGCCTGAGAACAGAGCAGGGCGTCAGGCTTGTCTGGGTTTGAATTCTGGCTACTGCCTACTAGCTCTGTGTCCTCAGGTGAGTTAGGAAGTTCTTTTACGACTCAGCCCTGTTAAATAATGTAAACACTGCAATGTAACAAACTTTACCATATTTCATAAGGATGCTCTGAGGATTATATGAGGCAGCATTTGTAATGCGCTCAGAACAGAATGTGAAACTTAGAGTGCAGAAAGTGTTGATTTTAAAAAGGTGGCAGAACTCATCCAGCCCTGCAAAAGATGCTTAAAGATGTGTTACACACAGAAACACAGAAACACGGTCATCAATACGAAAGAAGGCAAACGAAGGAAACCTCACAGCAAAAGATCACAGCAAGTTCAAAACATATTAGAAAATATCTCTGGCAAATGGCAGGGCAAAGCTACTACTTATCAATAGTCACACTGAACGTTAATGGCCTGAAGTGTCCAGTTAAAAGACACCGATTGGCTGATTGGCTTAAGGAACAAAACCCATCTATTTGCTGCTTACAAGAAACACATCTTTCCAACAAAGATGCGTACAGACTGAAAGTGAAAGACTGGAAATAGATATATCATGCCAACAGAAATGAAAAAAGAGCAGGCATAGCCATCTTAATATCAAACAACATAAACTTTACCACAAAAACTGTTAGGAGAGACAAAGAGGGTACTGTATAATGATTAAGGGATCAATTCAACAAGAAGATGTAACAACTATCAATGTATACGCACCTAATTGCAGGGCATTGGTTTATTTAAAAGATTTGTTAAGGGCCTTAAAGGGAGACTTAGACTCCAATACAATAGTACTGGGGGACTTCAATACTCCACTCTCAGAAATAGACAGATCAACAGGGCAGAAGATCAACAAGGAGACAGTAGATTTAAACGACACTATAGCCCAAATGGATCTAACAGTTATCCACAGAACTTTTCATCCTACACAGAAAGCATTTACATTCTTCTCAGCAGTACATGGAATCTTCTCTAGGATTGACCACATACTAGGCCATAAAGCAAGTCTCAGCAAATTTAAAAGAATTAGAATCATACAATGCAGCTTCTCAGACCATAAAGGAATGAATCTGGAAATTAGCAACTCAGGAATCCCTAGAGCATATGCAAACACATGGAGATTGAACAACATGCTCCTGAACGAACAATGGGCCATAGAAGAAATTAAAAGAGAAATCAAAAATTTTCTGGAAGTAAATGAGGATAACAGCACAACATACCAAAACTTATGGGATACAGCAAAAGCAGTGTTAAGAGGAAAGTTTGTATCAATAGTTGCCTACACCAAGAAATTGGAAAGGTACCAAAGAGATGAGCTTTCAATGCATCTCAAGGATCTAGAAAAACTGCAGCAAACCAGACCCAAAACTAGTAGGAGAAGAGAAATAATTAAAATCAGAGAAGAAATCAACAGGATTGAATCAAGAAAAACATTACAAAAAATCAGCCAAGCGAGAAGCTGGTTTTTTGAAAAAAATAAACAAAATTGACACCCCATTGGCACAACTAACTAAAAAAAGAAAAGACTCAAATCAATAAAATCAGAGATGCAAAAGGAGACGTAACAACAGACACCACAGAAATAAAAAGAATCATCAGAAATTACTACAAGGACTTGTAGGCCAGCAAACAGGGTAACTGATCAGAAATGGATAGATTCCTGGACACATGCAACCTACCTAAATTGAACCAGGAAGACATCGAAAACCTAAACAGACCCATAACTGAGACAGAAATTGAAACAGTAATAAAGGCCCTCCCAACAAAGAAAAGCCCAGGACCAGATGGATTCACTGCTGAATTCTACTGGACATTTAGAGAAGAACTGACTCCAATTCTTCTCAAACTATTCCGAACAATCAAAAAAGAGGGAATCCTCCCAAATTCTTTCTATGAAGCCAACATCACCTTAATTCCTAAGCCGGAAAAAGATGCAGCATTGAAAGAGAATTACAGACCAATATCCCTGATGAACATAGATGCAAAAATCCTCAATAAAATTCTCGACAATAGAATGCAACAACACATCAGAAAGATCATCCACCCAGACCAAGTGGGATTCATCCCTGGTATGCAGGGATGGTTCAACATTCGCAAATCAATCAATGTGATACACCACATTAACAGACTGCACAAGAAAAACCATATGATTATCTCAATAGACGCTGAGAAAGCATTTGATAAAAAACAACACCCTTTCATGATAAAATCTCTAAGCAAACTGGGTATGGAAGGAACATTCCTCAATACAATCAAAGCAATTTATGAAAAACCCACAGGCAACATCCTATTGAATGGGGAAAAGTTGGAAGCATTTCCACTGAGATCTGGTAACAGACATGGATGCCCACTCTCACCACTGCTATTCAATATAGTTCTGGAAATTCTAGCCAGAGCTATTAGGCAAGAAAAAGAAATTAAAGGGATACAAATTGGGAAGGAAGAACTCAAACTATCCCTCTTTGCAGATGATATGATTCTTTATTTAGGGGACCCAAAGAACTCTAAGAGACTATTGGAACTCATAGAAGATTTTGGCAAAGTAGCAGGGTATAAAATCAATGCACAAAAATCAACAGCCTTTGTATACACAGGCAATACCACAGCTAAGGAAGAACTTCTAAGATCAATCCCATTCACAATAGCTACAAAAACAATCAAATACCTTGGAATAAACTTAACCAAGGACGTTAAAAATCTATATGATTAAAATTACAAAACCATAAAGAAAGAAATAGAAGAGGATACCAAAAAATGGAAAAATCTTCCATGCTCATGGATTGGAAGAATCAATATCATCAAAATGTCCATTCTCCCAAAAGCAATTTACAGATTCAATGAGATACCAATCAAGATACCGAAGACCTTCTTCTCAGATTTAGAAAAAATGATGCTGAAATTCATATGGAGACACAGGAGACCTCGAATAGCTAAAGCAATCTTGTACAACAAAAACAAAGCTGGAGGCATCACAATACCAGATTTCAGGACATACTACAGGGCAGTTGTTATCAAAACAGCATGGTACTGGTACAGAAACAGATGGATAGACCAATGGAACGGAATAGAAACGCCAGAAATCAATCCAAACATCTACAGCCAACTCATATTTGACCAAGGATCCAAAACCAATCCCTGGAGTAAGGACAGTCTATTCAATAAATGGTGCTGGGAAAATTGGATTTCCACATGCAGAATCATGAAGCAAGACCCCTACCTTTCACCTTACACAAAAATTCACTCAACATGGATAAAAGACTTAAATCTACGACCTGACACCATCAAATTTTAGGGAGGATTGGAAAAGCCCTGCAAGATACACGTACTGGCAAAGACTTCTTGGAAAATACCCCAGAAGCACAGGCAGTCAAAGCCAAAATTAACATTTGGGATTGCATCAAATTGAGAAGTTTCTGTACTGCAAAAGAAACAGTCAGGAAAGTGAAGAGGCAACTGACAGAATGGGAAAAAATATTTGCAAACTATGCAACAGATAAAGGTTTGATAACCAGAATCTACAAAATCAAGAAACTCCACAACATCAAAACAAACAACCCACTTAAGAGATGGGCCAAGGACCTCAATAGACATTTTTCAAAAGAGGAAATCCAAATGGCCAGCAGACACATGAAAAAATGTTCAGGATCATTAGCAATCAGGGAAATGCAAATCAAAACCACAATGAAGTTTTACCTCACACCAGTTAGAAGGACTCACATTAAGAAATCTACAAACAACAGATGCTGGAGAGGATGTGGGGAAAAAGGGACACTAACCCACTGTTGGTGGGAATGCAAACTGGTTAAGCCACTATGGAAGTCAGTCTGGAGATTCCTCAGAAACCTGAAGATAACCCTACCATTCAACCCAGCCATCCCACTCATTGGAATTTACCCAAATGAATTTAAATTGGCAAACAAAAAAGCTGTCTGCACATTAATGTTTATTGCGGCTCAATTCACAATAGCTAAGACCTGGAACCAACACAAATGCCCATCAACAGTAGACTGGATAAAGAAATTATGGGACATGTACTCTATAGAATACTATACAGCAGTGAAAAGCAATGAAACCCGGTCATTTGCAACAAGATGGATTAATCTGGAAAACATCATACTGAGTGAACTAAGCCAGTCCCAAAGGGATATATGTCATATGTTCGCCCTGATATGCGACAACTAACTGAGCACCAAAGGGGAAACCTGTTGAAGTGAAATGGACACTATGAGAAACAGTGACTTGATCAGGCCTTGTCCCGACGGTTGATGTACAATGTAATACTTTATACATTTTAGTATTTTTTGTTCTACTACTATTTGTTGAACTCTGTAATTAACACACAATTATTCTTAGGTGATTAAATTTTCACTGAAAAGTGATCCCTGTTAGGAATTTGGAAAACATGCTGAGTAAAATAAGCCAGTCCCAAAGGGACAAATATCATATGTTCTCCCTGATCGGGGACAACTAACTGAGCACCAAAAAGGAAACCTGTTAAAGTGAAATGAACACTAGGAGAAACGGTGACTTGATCAGCCCTCACCCTGACTGTTGATGAGCAGCTTAATAATGTTATTCCTCTTAGTATTTTTTTTGTTTGTTCTACTTAATACTTTTGGTTGAATACTGTAAGCAATACACAATTCTTCTTAAGTGCTGAAACTTAACTGAAAAGTGATCGCTGTTAAGTGTAAGAGTGGGAATAAGAGAGGGAAGAGATGTGCAACTCGGGACATGCTCAAGCTGACTTGCCTCAAATGGTAGAGTTAGAAACATACCAGGGGATTCCAATTCAATCCCATCAAGGTGGCATGTACCAATGCCATCTCACTAGTCCCAGTGATCAATTTCTGTTCACAACTGATCATAATGATAGGACTAAGAACCAAAGGGATAACATAAACAAGAATAGTGTCTGCAAATACTAACTGAAAGAATAAAAAAGGGAGAGAACGATCCAACATGGGAAGTGAGATACACAGCAGACCCATAGAATGGCAGATGTCCTAAACAGCACTCTGACCTCAGAATCAGCCCTTAAGGCATGCGGAAACGGCTGAAAAGCCCTTGAGAGTATTTTAGGCATGGAAAACCAAGATACTCTGGCAAAAAAAAATGACCTAAATGAAAGATCTCCACGAGTGAGATCCCAGTGGAAAGAACAGGTCATCAAAGAAGGAGGTACCTTTCTCTGAATGGAGGAGAGAACTTCCACCCTGACTACGACCTTGTCTAAATATGATCAGAGTCGGTGAACTCAAAAGGCTTCCATATCCTTGGCAGCTCATGACAAGATTCTAGGGTGATTACTGACACCATAAACAAGAGTGTCTATTTGTTAAGTCAACAACAGGAGTCACTGTGCACTTACTCTTCATGGAGGATCTCTGTCCTTAATGTGCTGTACATTGTGATTTAATGCTATAACTAGTACTCAAACAGTTTTGTTCACTTTGTGTTTCTATGTGGGTGCAAACTGTTAAAATCTTTACTTAATATATGCTAAACTGATCTTCTGTATTTAAAGAGAATTGAAAATGATTCTTGATGTTAATGGAAGGGGAGAGGGAGAGGGAAAGGGGAGGGTGGCAGGTGGCAGGGAAGTTATGGGGGGGGAAGCCATTGTAATCCATAAGCTGTACTTTGGAAATTTATATTCATTAAATAAAAGTTAAAAAAAAGGTGGCAGAAGACAGGCTCCCCAAGTGTGCTCTCCCTGTGAGCAGGATGGTGGAATGGGTGTGTCACTTAATATCCTTGACTTCGGTTCCCTTATATGTAAATGGGAATTTGAGCAGCTTGCCTTCCCTTGATTACACTAAATGGTCTCACATAACCACAAGGGATCTGGGAAATGTACTTGTAGTACATTACCATCCATTCAACACACAACTCACTAGTATTAAGGAAGAAATGCAAATACACAATTCAAGATCTCACACACTTCTCTTTTCACTCCGCTTGTGGCTGTCGTCACTCTAAAGGTTTTACCAATCTTTTCATTATCACTTCTTCTTTTTGAGCATTGCTTAGGAAATCTTCCCAGCTATATTTGAAAACTGGTTTTCTGTAGTTTTCCCTAATGTTTCTTCCACTATACTCATTCTTCAATCTGTTCTCTCTCTCTTTCAATGAAAGGAGGATCTGGGACATGAACCGGTGCTCGTATGGGAAGCTGCTGCTTCAGGTGGAGGCTTAGCCTATTATGCCACTGCACTGGTCTTCGGTTTCTCAATCTAATAATTGTGAAAATAAGAGCATCTAAAGAGCAACTTTCGTTTTGATGATTAAATAAAAATGTATGGAACCTAAGCTGTACTGTACCTTGATAAGGATAAGTGCTTGATAAATTCCTTATGTATGAACCATGGTGTGATGTCCATTACCCAATTGCTGTGCTGAGTTCAGGCCTCAGCTCAATTTAAAATTCAAGATTCCTACAGGTACCCACCTTAACCGGCGGCAAGCGATGTCTCAGGCATTTGGGTCCCTTCCACTCATGTGGGAAACCCACACAGATTCATGGTTCTCAGCATTCTACAGGTTCATGTCAGTTTATGTGGGCATTTGAAGATGAAACACCAGGAAGAGATCTCTCTTTCTGTCTCTTTACCTCTGCCTCAAAAAATGAATAACTAAAATTAAATTGCATAATATAAGATAAAGCAGAAACAGTGACAAGGAAAGTAATTAAATGATGATCAAAACTTCAAAACAGCAAGAGGAATTACCACTTGTAACTATACTTGTGCCATCAATTCAGGATGCATTTATATAAAGCAAGCATTAGCACACATTCAGGGACAGTCTCCAATATGGGTAAGGGGCGCTAAACTCCCACTTTCAGAAATGGACACATCATTTATAAAGAAAATCAATAGAGAAAGAGCAGAATTAAATTGTAACCTAGATCAATGCTGTCTAACATAAAACATTTCTTCAAAAACTACAGAATATACATCCTCTGAAAGCTCATGAAAGCTTCTCTGGGATAGCATATATAAAGCATGTTTCTGACCACAATGCAATAAAGCTGAAAGTGAGAACAGGTAAAACTTTAAAACACATGTAAATATTGCAAAAACTTGGTAGGCAGTGTATCAAGGAAGTAATCAGAAAATTTGAACCTACCTTTCAATTAATGAAAACTAACACAGTGCACCAGAGATTGTGGGAAAGAGCAAAAGTAGTACTAACAGGAAAGCCTTATCAATCAGTAGGCAGAAATATCTTCAGTATAAAAGGAATCAAAGTAACTCAAAGAAGGACAACAATAAGAAAACTTCAAACACAAAATTTGTAGGAAGAAGAGTAAGACTCAGATCCCACATGTATATCTAAAATATTTAAAGAGCAATGAAACAAAGAGCTAGATATTTTAAAAGGTAATGTGGGGAGCAATCCGGACTGGACTGAGTTACTGGAATTAAGACTTATTCTGTGCGTCTGCTCTCCCACAATATGGCGCTGGGAGAGGAGTAAACAGCTTCTACCCAGCTGCCTCTCACCAACTTGACAAGCTGCAGGAGCTGCTCCTGATTGGAGGAGAGCGGCATGCTCGGCGTGTGGGCAGCCGAGTTAGGATTGGCGGAAGGGGACTATAAAGGAGGAGAGAGACGGCATTCACCAGGAACATCTATGGGGAACATCTAAGGGAACCCGTGCAGCCCCCGAGAAAGCCGGCCGGCGGTGTGCCGCTCCCCTGCGGAAGTGGGGAATGTGGCCAGGGGGAACTGCCCTTCCACGGAGGTGGAAGGGATAGTAGCCAACCCGGGAAGAACCAGCAGCAAACCCGGGGAGGGCCGAGCAGGCGAAAGAACAGCGCAGGGTCCTGTGTCGTTCCTCCATGAAGAGGGGGAGCGACAGGTAAAATAAAATGACAAACCATTAAAATACTAATAAAGAAAGCAGGCTCAATAAATCAGAGATGAGGCCCGGTGCCATGGCTCACTTGGTTAATCCTCCACCTTGTAGCGCTGGCATCCCATATGGGTGCTGGGTGAAAGTCCCAGCTGCTCCTCTTCCAGTCCAGCTTTCTGCTGTGGCCTGGGAAGGCAGTGGAAGATGGCCCAAGTGCTTGGGCCCTGCACCTGCATGGGAGACCAGGAAGAAGCACCTGGCTCCTGGCTTTGGATCAGCGCAGCACTGGCCATAGTGGCCATTAGGTGGGTGAACCAACGGAAGGAATACCTTTCTGTCTCTCTCTCTCTGTCTATAACTCTACCTGTCAAATAAAAGAAAAAGAAATCAGAGATGAAAAGGGACACATCATATCAGACCTTACAGACATGCAATGGATCACCCCAAATCTTATCCATGGCCTTACATTTCAAATGTTAAGTTTTTCATTAGTATGTATTTGAAAGGCAGAGACACAGAGAGGAACATGGTTCAAAAGCTCAGAGTTGACAGCAGGACTAATGAAAATCAAAGTATATGATATCCTAGACTTTGCACTGTTGAATGTGAGGTTACTGTTTCTAAGTGCTAAATGGGTGCCTGGCCTGGATGGGCAGGCAGCTATGCCCGAGAATGAACTACCAGTCTGTTTTTCTCTAGTTCACAGGACTGTCTGAAGGCTCCATGTCACGAGACACTACTCAGAGGAACGTACAGGTGGTAAGTCCTGGGGTCCACAGTCTCATTAAGAGCACACAGGAAGTCACAGGCCTCCACATGGAAGCAGACTGTGAAACCTCTAGGAGTGTGACATTTTGGGGCTTGCATCAGAGTACTCTGCATCCTAGACACTGGCATCAGTACCCAGACTAACATAATACTGATGGATTCAACCCTAAAGGCAATTTATTAACTCTCATGTCAAAAAACATGTACTAATGATCTTAAAATTGCATTAATTAACTCAGCAAATATTTAGATTTTTGATGCCTTTACTGCATTTTTTGGCCTCATACTGAGTTAAAAGATTAGTTCTCCAATCCCTGGTTTAGGGCACATCATTTAAAATCCTTTTACCTATTAGACTTATTTGAGAATTCCAATAATCAAGAATTTTCAGCAGCCTCTGGAACATGGTGGTTATTTTTATCACTGTTACTATGTGATCACTTCTATGATGCAGTTGAAGCACAGTGTATTTTTTTCTGTTACTGGAGGAGAAGATAAGAAATATGTACATTTCTATGTACTCAGAAGGAAGTAGGGAATAGAGCTGGTGTGGCTACAGCATACAATTAGTTTGTTAACTCAGCCGACAGATGTTGATGAAGTCTTCTTGGTGGAGGTGATCACAGGTTGAGTCAGGGCATATCAGGTGATTTATATAGAAAGGCACAGTAAGGGACAACATTAGAATGGGAATACCAGGATTCATCCAGTAGGGCACAGTACACAGGGAGAAGGGGCCACATCCAGAAATGAGAGAAGAGTCATGTTTTTCCTGGAAAGGCCTTCTTCTCCCCCTCTACTGTCAGAATGTGATGGAAGAAGGATGTTGTGTCCGTGTGGAAAGTGGGAAGCATCTTAAAAGTATCTTGAAAGAGCACACCACTGTGTAAGACAGGGTCATCAAAGGAAGGAAGGTGTCGCTCCCCCTCTTCACGGAGGAGCGACACAGGACCCTGCGCTGTTCTTTTGTCTGCTCGGCCCTTCCCGGGTTTGCTGCTGGTTCTTCCCGGGTTGGCTGCCAACCCTTCCACCTCCGTGGAAGGGCGGCTCTCCCTGCCACTTTCCCCACTTCTGCGGGGGAGCGGCACACAGCCGGCCGGCTCTCTCGGGGGCTGCTCAGATGTTATCCGGATGTTCCTGGTGCATGTTGTCTCTCTCCTCCTTTATAGTCCTCTTCCACCAATCCCAACTCTGCTACCCACACGCCGAGTACGCTGCTCTCCTCCAATCAGGAGCAGGATCAGCTCCTGCAGGTTATTGGTCGAACTGGAGGCAGCTGTGTAGAAGTTGTTTACTCCTCTTCCAGCGCCATATTGTGGGAGAGCAGATGCATAGAATAAGTCTTAATTCCAGTAACAGTCTAGTCCGAGTTGCTCCCCATAGGAAGGCATTATTATTGGGACTATCCTAGGTAACGGTACATCTGGGACATGGGACGTGGGACAAGCGATGAGGATTTAGAGCCAAGCAGTAGTGCTACTTACCTTGCATAAGGACATGGTGAGCTGTACACAAAGCCCTCAGTTCACCTTCCTATATTACATTCTTGTTCCTACTGTTAAGACACACAGTTACTTCCCAGTTTAGAGATGAGCTAAATAAGGCCAAAAGAGTTTCTACCACCTCAATTGGTAGTAGTGGAAGGACAAGGAACATCTGCTCCAAAGACCAGGTTCATTCCATGGTTAAAATGTGTCTCTAAAGTTGGGAGTTGAAAGGGTAGAAGAGTTGTGAGGGTATAATTGAGGTTATTTTACATATTCCTGGAGAAATTCTAAAGATTTTTTATGTAGAAATGATTTAATACATGCATATGAGAAGTCTTCCAAAAGTTAATGAAAAGTTGGATATTATGAAAAACAGTACCAATTTCCAAAAGGTTTTGTGCCAATTAAACCTACATTTTAAGTCCAGATACATTGAACTTTTTGAGTTCACCTCCTGTGTTTAATACTCCTATCAATAACCTAGGTATTATGAGAATTTTGAGCCATAAAATGTGTCTACAGGTATTTCACCCCCTTATTCTGTCAGCCTCCTCCCCAACACATGGATGCCCCAATTACAGGTCTATTTTACAACTGGCTGGGGAAGGGAGTCTGGGGAGAGCTCAGGCAACAAAAACTAGGTCTTCACAAACCCCAACATAACTTGTACATGTACTTCATAAATAATTTTATATAGCTTTCCATATCTTATTTACTTTTCAAATTTATAAACCCTATAGATATTCCCCAAGGTGGCCTTGATGGAAATTATATTTAAGTTAGAAAAACAAAGCAATGGTTGAAAAAGGCTGGCATATGCATCCTAGTCACAGATATGGAGCAAGTCACAGATTTATCATAATAATTTGAAATACATTTTCTTCATTCTTCCGTAATTTAGTTTCTCATATAGCATACATTGTGTTTCTATTATGTAAGACAGAATGGATTCCAAGCACTGACAAGAAGGCAAAAACTCACTGCCTTCACTCTATTAAAGAAAGAATACACACACAAAAAAGTTCAGGACTTGGCATGACAAATGGTAAGGAGGGCTTAGAGGTAGAATGGGATAGGAAGATGGCTAGGATTGAAGCCATGTGGAGAGGTCATAGATATATCTCCTGAACAATGACTACCAGGGATCTTGGAAGATGACTGTGGTAAGATGGTATCTGATGATACCTGAAGGGAAGAGGGGACCATCATTTGGGGAACAGGAGGCAGGAATTCAAAGTGGAAGAAACCAAATATTAAGATCCTTCAGATAGGAGCATGTTGTATTTTCCAGAAGCAGCAAAGAAACAAGTTAAGGTGAGGGACAGTCCAACAGCAGATTAAATCAGGGCTCCAGAGGTCAGGTCAACATGAGTACCTCATGTTGATGGGCACACTGAGGCTTGAACTCTGAGTGGAAAGCTACTTCAGTTACATCTCCAGTTCTGACACCAGACTTCACCCTCCTACTAATGCAGATTTTGGGATGCAGCAGGTGATGGCAAAAGAACTTGTATCTGAGCAATGTTTGTGGGAGACCTTGATGGACTGTTGCCAAGTCCAGTCTGGGCTACAGCAGGCATTTGTGGTATGAACAGTCAGACAGGATGTGTGTCTCCCTCTCCCCCTTTCTGCTTCTCAGTTATTTTTTTTTATTTTTTTTTATTTTTTGACAGGCAGAGTGGACAGTGAGAGAGAGAGACAGAGAGAAAGGTCTTCCTTTGCCGTTGGTTCACCCTCCAATGGCCGCCGCGGCCGGCGCGCTGCAGCCGGCGCACCGCGCTGATCCGATGGCAGGAGCCAGGAGCCAGGTGCTTTTCCTGGTCTCCCATGGGGTGCAGGGCCCAAGCACCTGGGCCATCCTCCACTGCACTCCCTGGCCACAGCAGAGGGCTGGCCTGGAAGAGGGGCAACTGGGACAGAATCCGGCGCCCCGACCGGGACTAGAACCCGGTGTGCCGGTGCCGCTAGGCGGAGGATTAGCCTATTGAGCCGCGGCGCCGGCCTCTGCTTCTCAGTTATTAACAAAAGATAAATTTTAAAATCCTACTTGGGGGCCAATGCTATAGTGCAGTAGGTTAATCCTCTGCCTGCAATGCTGGCACCTCATATAGGATATGGATTTCATATTTTATCTTATTTTTATATGGATTGTGAATGATGTTATAAGGATTCAAATGGCCCTTGGCAATACGATTTTCTGCATCCCTGCCCGAAATGATGATTGTTTCTAGGACTGTACCAAGGGCAATACACAGCAATAGAGCATTTAATGTAAGATGAAATGGTTTAGATTTCAGAAGTACCAGGCTCCTGACTGCTGTGTGGGAGAAACTGATAGCAGAGCTTGTACATAATGACACCAAGAAAGAGAAAGGTTAAATCAACATGTTTATGGTTTTCAGTGGCTGGGAGTGTGTATGAGAAAGAAAAGGCTACTTCTGACTTCCAGTGGTTAGAAAACAGAGATAATGTTAAATATCCAATCATGCACAGGACAGACTCCTGCGAAAGATAATGAATGATTCAGCCCACAACATCACTAATGACAAATCTGAGAAACCCAGGAATGTTAAACACAAATTCATATGCAGCCCCTGAAGTTGCAGGTCCACCTATATACAGCTGGGACTGGGACTGCTATGGTCTTCTGGGCCATCTAGGGATGGAAGAAACATGCCAGAGTCATCCAAGACTGAGTTACTTAGGAGAGGCTCACTCTATGTGACAGAATATGCTTGTACTTTCATAAAATGAATACTGATTGGAAGGGATGTTCCTACTATCTTTCCAGAACATCTGCTATGTAAGATCATTGAATTAGGTGTGCCTCCTACTCTCAACAGATTTGCACAAGTGGCACGAAGGCTAAGGCATTATAGTTTCAAGACTGTTTTTTGATCATAAGGTTCAAAGTTCCAAATGAAACAATAAGAGAGTTCAAAATAGATTGGAAAGTTTATGAACTGTGCTCTCTGAAAACAACAGGAAATGGTATCTGAGCTGTAAGATCTCATGAAAAGTGTGGAAGACAAATAAACAATGATCATAATAAAGTAGGCTATACATTACCGAAAGTATACCAAGGGACAAGGAAGTTGCAATAAAAAATTGAACTGAAATACACGTGGCCAACGAATCTCAGAAGGGGGTCCTATGTTGGGGTGCAGTGGGTGAAACTCCCACCTGGGCTCCAGTTTTTGTTACCGCTGTTCCACATCAGATCAAGGTCACTGTTAATGCTCCAGGGAAAGCAGCAGAAAATGGGCCGAGTGCTAGGGTCCCTGCACACATGTTCGAGAATGAAATGCAGTTAAAGGCCACTGGTCCAGCCCTGGAACTTGGGGGATATGGAGGGATGTTGCTGTGGATTCGTTCTGAGAGGAGGAGTGTGGTGGGGCAAGAGGCACAGAGTCACCACACAGACCCTGGGAGCCGGGTGAAAGCAGGCCAGAGGCGAGCAGTCTGCAGATTTGTTTATTTCAGATGGTACAGCAGCTTAAATAGCCAAAGTAGCCAATCTGGTCAAGGGGCAGTTTATGCGCTAACCAATCACAGCCTGTTGCCAGGCAGGCTCCATTGCCAGTGGCCATCTTGGCACGGTCTTCTCATTCCACCCCATTTCCCCCTTTTCATTTATTTTTGAGCATCAGGAGGCATGATTCTTGGCCATACCATTGTTAACCCCATTTCCATGTGGTCTCCATGTGCAGCTGTGCCTGTCTTAGGTTGTCCCCCAAGGGATCTTACCCGTCATTGACTAACCAGCGCTCAAAATGGGAGACCACAGGAGTGCTTGCTCAGATGCGGGTAGGAATGAGGAACAATGGTAATCAGGAATGGCATGACCACACACAGGGTAAAACAGTGAATGGAAGATAGACTTCTCTATCTTGTTCTCTCTCAGTAATCGCCTCTCAAATAAATCAATGACAAAAAATGTGAAAAATTACTTAAAACGGTAAATATATAAGAAAGACCTTTAGGTATAATCAGTTTGTGTCTTTGAAGACTAAACTGAATAAATGTAATAGAAACTCATATCCAAGTTTAACAAAAGAACATTTACAAAGAATAATTTTGATTTTGTTAGATCTAAAGATGTTCTAGTGAGGAGAATAAAGGGCACATATGTTTGGCACAGGGCTTAAAGGGCATTTTGGATGTACAATTTCCATGTTAGAGAGCTGCTCATGTCCTGGGGATGCTCCCAATTCTAGATTTTTACAAATGTGTACCCTGGGGTGATATTAAAGCATTAGGTCACTTCCACCCAATGGGAAACCTAGATTGAGTCCCACAGTCCTGTTTTCAGCCAATCTAGACCTGGTAAAATTGGGAGTTGAGAGATTAAAGAAGATTTGATTATGCCCAAGTACTTGCTCTAGCATGAACACACACACACACTCTCTGCATTTCAAATAAAAAAATAAATATTTAAAACTGATATTTTCAAACTGTGAAAATGTCAACCCTCCTTTGTTTGAGTTAAGTAATGAAAATTAAAATTATCAAAAATACTTTGAGGGTCAAAAGATGTCTTCCATGAGGGGGAACACACTAGGTTGGCTCTAGACTGTGTATATTACTTAGTGATAGACGAAGTGAGAAAAAGGAATAAACCTTAAATACATTTCCAGTGAAAATGGAAGTATGACTCAAGATTCTAACCAAAGCTATTCCTCATACATAGATAAAATGTTTTTATAGGGGAGATCAAGTGAGCACCACAATCCAGATAGTCAGTGTGCACACAGCAATGGGCAGTCAACCTCAACATTGGTGCTGTGTTGTTGGTTCCAGCTCAGAGTCAGGCAACAAAACAAGGGGCCACAGAGGGGAGCCACACAGGGTGAAGCCATGTTCCAAAGCAGCCCTGTTAGATCCTGTGCAGGAGCACAGGTGGGACCTTGCTACATTCCAGTGCTCTGGGACACTCTGCCATTAATATTTTTTTTTAACTTTTATTTAATGAATATAAATTTCCAAAGTACAGCTTATGGATTACAATGGCTTCCCCCTATAATGTTCCTCCCACCCGCAACCCTCCCCTTTCCCACTCCATCTCCCCTTCCATTCACATCATGATTCATTTTCGTTTCTCTTTATATACAGAAGATCAGTTTAGCATACATTAAGTAAAGATTTCAACAGTTTGCTCCCACACAGAAACATAAAGTGAAAAATACTGTTTGACTACTAGTTATAGCATTAAATCACAATGTACAGCACACTAAGGACAGAGATCCTACATGAGGAGTAAGTGCACAGTGACTCCTGTTGTTGACTTAACAAATTGACACTCTTGTTTATGGCATCAGTAATCACCAGAGGCTCTTGTCATGAGCTGCCAAGGCTATGGAAGCCCCCTGAGTTCACTGACTCTGATCATATTTAGACAAGGCCATGGTCAAAGTGAAAGTTCTCTCCTCATTTCAGAGAAAGGTACCTCCTTCTTTGATGACCTGTTCTTTCCACTGGGATCTCACTCGTGGAGATCTTTCATTTAGGTTTATTTTTTTCCCCAGAGTGTCTTGTCTTTCCATGCCTGAAATACTCTCAAGGGCTTTTCAGCCGGTTCCGCATGCTTTAAGCGCTGATTCTTAGGTCAGATTGCTGTTTAGGACATCTGCCATTCTATGAGTCTGCTGTGTATCTCACTTCCCATGTTGGATCGTTCTCTCCCTTTTTTATTCTATCAGCTAGTATTTGCAGACACTATTCTTGTTTATATGATCCCTTTGGTTCTTAGTCCTATCATTATGATCAATTGTGAACAGAAATTGATCACTGGGACTAGTGAGATGGCATTGGTACATGCCACTTTGATGGGATTGAATTGGAGTCCCCTGGTATGTTTCTAACTCTACCATTTGAGTAAGTCAGCTTGAGTATGTCCCGAATTGCACATCTCTTTTTTTATGTCCTCTCTTTTTGGCAAATGATTGATTCACACTGCTTTGTAATGCATAGCCTGCCTCCAATGGTTCCTTCTGTAAATTTCAATGTCCTTCTCATTCCTAGCATGGATACAGCATCTTTTCTTTGATTCACTTATAATCCTACTTGGAAAAGGTAAGTTCAACAGATGTGGGCACTGAATTCTTTTCATTTCCCAATTACTGCTGCAAAACTACCTTGTAGGCCCACTCCCTAACACTATCCTAGCCCTTACAACTGTATATGTATTAGACAAACGTACATCCAGTCCCAAGGGCAGAGGATGGCATTACAGTCTCATTTCTCCTCTTTGCTATCTGCCATGATCACTCTTCCACCTAGCCCCTGGGTTTGTGTCCCTGGTGGGAGAGGGGCTCCCCACTGCATCAAAGGCGAGGGGCACACACACGTCATAAGGGGCATTCTGTGATGCAATAACCTGGGGGGGTGGTGTAGGAGATAAAAGTGGGCGTAGTCTTAGGCATGTGTCCAGTTACTCATTTTGACTCTCTTTGGCCAGATGAGTAACTAGAAGCATTTTCGCAGAAAATGACAAAAAAACTACCTCTGATTCTCCCGCGTCACCCCCAGCCTCACAGTCCTGCTCCTTCAGATTCCCATTTTCCAACCTGCCTGCCTCACCTGGCTCCTCCCTCTGGCAAACCTAAGCCTGTCCTCCAGCACAAGAAATCTTCAGCTGCCTGCCCTGCCCGTCTCCCTGCTCTGACCAACAGCTCTTCCCACAAGATCATTCCTACCTCCAAGACCTCCCAGACCTCCAAGCGCACCCTGGCCTCTGTTCCCTCCAAGTCACCCACTCACCGCCCTGTTCGTCTGGCTCCCCTTTCCTGCTTCTCCTCTGTCTGGGCCCCAACTCCTCCTCCCAGCCCCTCTTACTAGTCCTCAGGTCTCTGTTCTTCACTGTCACCCACCGCAGCCCAGACCTGCAGATTCTCAGCTCTTAACTTCAAGATCTTACCTTCTCGATGGGCCCGGATGGTTTGGAAACAATCCAGACAAGAGAGTTCAGTGACGTCCCAGGAACATGGCCTGGTGGGAAAAGGGAGTGTAACTTGTAGGCAAATTGAGATCCCTGTAGGACCCTTTCCATGATGACAAGATCTCAGTAATCCTCCTGTTATCTAGGTATCACCTTCATCTTCAACTCTTAGTCCTTTTCAGAATGAGAGGTGCCAATAATGATGTCCTTTTTCCTAACAGGCTCTTCACATCCTCTCCTGTCTATAAGAAGCCTACAATCAGCCTCCATACCTGCGAGTGCCTTCTCATGGGTACATGGTCCTTAAGCTCAGAGTTGACAGCAGGACTACTGAAAATTAAGGTAAGGATATGGAAAAACATGCCTTCATTCTGCTCATCAGGAGAGTAGTTGGTCTGTACTTGGTCCGTGGTCCTGGCACAAGACCTGAGACAGATAAGGGGGATTCTGATTGTGGCATCTGCTTTAAGGTGGAGAGGTATCTGAGTCAGTCCACAATCATTTCAGCAGACTCATCAGTCCTTTACCTCCTAGGTCTGTCATGCGATGGTGAACTCTTTCCTGGACACTTTTCAGGCAGCTTCAGTACTGGGGTAGGTCCTGAGAAGCTGGGCATATGTGTTAGTGCCTGAAGACCCAGAAAGAGCCGGGCGGGCAGTGGAGTCACATGTGCATGTCACTGCATTGAGATGGCATGGAATGCTGCTTCCCAGTGATGGCACTGACATGCCACAGGAAGAAAGAGTAGAGAGCAGCCACTGCCCAGATATGGCAGAAGGCCAAGGGACCCAGCCACATGCCATGCTTGTCAAGCAGAGGAAAATTCATCAAGCTTCTGCCTGCTATGCTTGCAACATGATGGCAGACCCTTTTCTCTCAAACAGCTTCGGTCAGGCTAAAGCCTGAGAAGCTATGCACATGAGTCAGCACTTCAGTTGGGACTGAACCCAGAAGGGCAGTGCTGTGCCATGGGGACATTGTTGCCTGGAGGCAGCATGGAATGCTGCTATGCAGAGAAGGCATTGAACGCCAGTGCCCAGAGAAGGCAGAGAGCTGCCAGTGCCAAGATACTATAGAAGGACTGGGGCCTGACCTCCTCCAGAATATTTTCAGAGAGTGACACATCTCAACACTGCAGAAACTCTACATCTGCATTTGCTGAGTTTCTCGACGTGGAGAAGAGGTGCTCTGGAAGGACCCAAGGAACAAGGAATGAACTGAACTGTAGTTCTCCCAAAGAAAAAATATATTTTCTGAACCCAGCCATTGTGGATACTTCAGGAACCCTTGAGGCCACATCATAACACATGTATTAGATGCATGGAAAAAGAGGTTGCCTCAAGTGGCATTGCAAATGTTGAATGTTTTACAATTGTTTTTAAATTTTGCAGATTTGTTGTGTCTATTGGATTACTGTTTCTTTTAAATAAACTAATGTTTTTTTCTCACACTTTTACTTTTGCCGGAATCCTAGGGGCACTTTGGTTATAGTGAATTGAAAGCCAGTGGTACTGCCAGTTCTCATCACTGTGCACCTGACAGCCCAAACATCAGCAGCCCCTAGCTACCAACAGGCTCATACGGAACTCTAGACCCACCAGCCCACTACCTTGGATGACGTGGAGGAATCCCATTCACCAGCTGAAATCAGGCTCAATCTCCATCCTTTTCACGCCCACTGCTCCACAATACCCCCACTCTGCTACAGGACCAGTCATTCAGTTTCCCTATTGAGAAGTCATTGAGTCGTTCCCAAGGCTTTCGTCCCTCACTCCACACACTCAGAGGAGTTTTCCTTTTCATGTTTCCTCATTTCAAAAGTAACCATCACACATGAGGTATCCTCACTCCCACTTACTTGATTCCATCCTCTCAACAGCTCCTATATCAGCTTCTCAATTGAGCTTCCTTATTCTCTAATGGGTCTGATGAGTTCCCAGATACTCTCATTCGTACAAACCTATACTTGCCACTCCTAATGCACACCACTGCTAGCTAAAGGGGCTAAAGGGGTGAGAAATGACCCATTTGGTCACACTATTCTTCCATCAATACTGCAGAGATCCCAAAATTCCTGAGCTGATTCTGTAAAGCCATGAGTATACAGTATAAGACCCACTGGGTCTGGCTTTGCTTCCAACCTATATCCATGCCACTACAATCCACACCCCTCCCAAACCATGTGCTTTTTTAAATGATATATTTATTTTGAAAGTCAGAGTTATAGAGAAAGAGAGGGTGAGACGAGGAAGGACAGAGATATCTTGCATCTACTGGTTCACTAGTCACAGAGTCAAAATGGCCAGTGTTCTGCCAGTCCTAAACCAGGATCTTCACTCAGGTCTTCCACATGGTTGCCAGGGTCTCTAATACTTAGGCCAAATTCTGATGCCTTTTCCAGGCTATTAGCAAGGAGCTAGATTGGAAGTAGAGTAGCCAGGACACAAACCAGCATCTATATAGGATGACAGCATTGCAGGCAGCGGTTTTACCTGCTACAGCACATTTCTGGCCCCAACCATTTCTAAGTAAACAGATTTCCTTACTACATCATGCCATTTTCCATTGCTTTATCTTCATAAACACTGTTCCTTCTTCCTGAACTTGTTCCCCACCTTTTGTGCCTCATCAATAGTCCACAGTAGGCTGGCTAGAGAGATAACCTGCAATATTTTAACTTTCCTATAACCTAATTTTCTTATGAGCTTCCAAATGCTATTTTCAGGAAGACAACTTAATGTCCAATTATGCTGAAACTTGGTCCAATGGAACCATGAAAATAATTCTGGCAGTCACCACACTGAAAAATGCAACTCTAGATTGGGAGGTTTGAGAGGTCTTATTCAACTTTGTTTTCTGGTGAACATCATAAGACCTGGCATGGGACAGATAACAAGGATTTAACGATGCCTGTCTTAAATTGGGGCCTCAGAGAAGGAAGAGATTTTAAAGTTGGCTGAAGACAGACTGTCCAAGTGAACTCATGGAGTAATTATTGGGATGGATGAGATGGGTATGTCACTTAATATCCTTGAGTTCTGTTGCCTTATCTGTAAAATGGAAATGTTAGCCTTGCTTAAACGAAACGGTCACAAGTAACCATGAAGGAGCATGGAAGATGTAGTCTCAACACATTATCACTCCAAATAACAGACTTCTGCTATTCTGACAAAGAAATGCAGAATTTGTTACACAAAACTTCAAGTTTCTTTCACATTTTTATTTAAATTCTGCTTTTATTTGTCATCACTCAGGATGTTTTAACTTCTCAAATGTGCCAATATTTTCATTACCACTTCTGGGTTTTGTGGCTTGCCTAGGAAAATCTTCAACACCTAAGGTTGGAAAACAACTATTCTGGGGTCGGTGCTGTGGCACAGTGTGTTAAGTCACTATCTCCACTCCAGCATACCATATGGGCGCCAGTTCACTCCTGGCTACTTCAATTCAATCCATCTCCCTGTTGATGTGCCTGGGAAAGCAGCAGAGGATGGCTCAAGTCCTTGAGCCCCTGCACCCATATGGGAGACTAGGAAGAAGCTCCTAGCTTCAGCCTGGCTCAGCCCCAGCCACTGTGGCCATTTGGGGAGTGAACCAGTAGACAAAACCAGTAGATAGAAGATTTCTCTCTCTCTCTCTCTCTCTCTCTCTCTCTCTCTCTCTCTCTCTCACCTTCTCTTTCTCTATGTCTATCAAAAAGTCATTTAAAAAAAAGAAAACAACTATTCATCTGTAGTTTTCCCTAGAGTTTCCTTCCCCTTACCTCTTTGTCTTCGCTCTTCTCCTCTCCCTACTCCTCTCCTCCCCCTCCCCTCCCTCAGGTATATATATATATTTTTTTTGACAGGCAGAGTGGACAGTGAGAGAGAGAGACAGAGAGAAAGGTCTTCCTTTGCCGTTGGTTCACCCTCCAATGGCCGCCGCGGCTGGCGCGCAGCGGCCGGCGCACCGCGCTGATCCGATGGCAGGAGCCAGGAGCCAGGTGCTTTTCCTGGTCTCCCATGGGGTGCAGGGCCCAAGCACCTGGGCCATCCTCCACTTCACTCCCTGGCCACAGCAGAGAGCTGGCCTGGAAGAGGGGCAACCGGGACAGAATCCGGCGCCCCAACCGGGACTAGAACCCGGTGTGCTGGCGCCGCTAGGCGGAGGATTAGCCTAGTGAGCCGCGGCACCGGCCCCTCAGGTATATTTTTTAGAAAATATGTATTTATTAATATGAAAGGCAGAGTTACAGAGAGGCACAGGTGGGGGGGGGAGAGAGACAGAGAGACAGAGACAGAGAGAGAGAGAGAGAGATCTTCCATCCATTGGTTCACTCTCTAGATGGCTGCAATGGCCAGAGCTGTGCCAATCCAAAGCCAGGAGCCAGGAACTTATTCCTGGTCTCCCACATGGGTGCAGAAGTCCAAGGTCTTGGGCCATCTTCCACTGCTTTGCTAGGCCATAGCAGAAAGCGGGATCAGAAGTGGAATAGCCAGGACTCAAACCTTTGCCCATATAGGATGTTGGCACTGCAGGTGGTGGCTTTACCTGCTATGCCAAAGTGCTGGCCCCTCTCCTGGGTTTTAAGCTATTTTGATGTATTTTGCGTGTGGTGTCAACTTGGAGATCCTGTTCCTGAGATATCTTTGAACTCCATTACTTTCAACACACTACTACATTTATTGTCTCACTTCTCTCTTCCTGACTCCTGGAGAACTATAAGACCCAGCTCAGGAATCTCTTCATCCACAGAATTCTACTACTTGACTCCTGTCATCCTATCCTTCACCAGGCAGAGTTGGACTCTCCCCCTTCCTCCTGTATATATAGCCTTATGTGCCCCTACTCTGTAGCACTTAACTCATAACTCTGGAGCCATACAGTTTTGAGTTCAAATCAGAGCTCAGTCTCTTTCTATTTCTGAGACCTAAACCTTTTTTTTTTTTTTGACAGGCAGAGTGGACAGTGAGAGAGAGAGAGACAGAGAGAAAGGTCTTCCTTTGCCGTTGGTTCACCCTCCAATGGCCGCCGCGGCCGGCGCGCTGTGGCTGGCGCACCGCGCTGATCTGATGGCAGGAGTCAGGAGCCAGGTGCTTTTCCTGGTCTCCCATGGGGTGCAGGGCCCAAGCACCTGGGCCATCCTCCACTGCACTCCCTGGCCACAGCAGAGGGCTGGCCTGGAAGAGGGGCAACCGGGACAGAATCCGGCGCCCCGACCGGGACTAGAACCCGGTGTGCTGGCGCCGCTAGGCGGAGGATTAGCCTAGTGAGCCGCGGCGCCGGCCCCTAAACCTTTTTTAGACTCAATTTCTCAGTCTTATAATGGGAATAATAACAGTTTCTAAATGGGAATGTTTGCTTTGAGTATTAAGGAAAACAATGTATAGAAACTGAGTAGTACAGTATCTAGCACATAGAAAGTGTTTAATAAATGCACACTGCTGGCACACACATTCAACATGAAATTTAAGCCACTGGTTGGGATGTGCATATCACATATATATGGCTTTGTCAGTGTTCATACCCAGTTCTACTTAAAATTAAAGGTTCCTACTGGTACTCACCTTGAGAGGAAGCAACTAATGGCTTGGGCATGTTATTCTCTGCTATCTCATGTGGGATGCCTAGATTGAGGACAGGGCTTGGGAGATGAAAAAGCAGGTAGGAGCCCTCCCTTTTTGTCTCTATGCCTGTGCCTCTCAGATAAAAAAATAATTTCACAAAGAATATTTTAATATAAAGCATAAAAATGATAAGGAAGGTCATTAAGTAATGATCAAGAGTTCAAAGCAGCAAGAGGAAACTACTGTAAAAACATATGCCATGTATTAGAGTGCACAATTAAATAAAGCAAACATTAACACATATAAAGAGACAGAATCCAGTAACAGTAGGTGATATTAGAACCTAAGTTAGATAAGTCAGAAAATCAACAAAGAAAAAGCACTGTTAAACTGCACCCTGGATCAATGGGTACTAACACACATCAACAGAACATTGCTCAAACTGCTTCAAACACACATCTTCTCAACAGCGCTTAGAATCTTATATAAGATAGATCGTGTAATATGTTACAAAAAAGGTCCCACCAAATTTTCAACAATAAATTATATCAAGTATGTTTAATAACCATAATCCAAAAAAGGCAAAATTTAGAATATATATGAATAATATAAATTTAAACCATTTATTTCTTTGCATATAGTGGCTTTAGGAAGAAATTAAGGAGAAATGTAAACATTTCTTGAAATGAATGAAAAACAAACACAATATATCCCAGATGATGGGGAACAGCAAAGGTAGTAATAAGAGGAAAGTTTTAGCAATCAGTGCCTATATCAGATAGGCAGAAAGATGTTCAATAAACAACTTATTACTATAACTTGAGGAATGAGAAGAAGGAATGTAGTCAGATTCAGATCCTGTATATGTATACAATATTTAAAAGACAATGAAATAAAGAGCTGGTTACTTAAAAAAGTTAAACAACATTGCAAACCACTATAGACTAATATAAAGAAGATTCAAATAAATAAAAGCAGCGATGAAAAGGGAGGCATTAAAACTGACATTACAGAAAAGCAGTATATTTTCCTATATCTGATCCATGACCAGACATTTTTCTCCATAGAAATGCTCCTGGAAAATTCATCTGATTATTATTTGAACTACCAGGGCAGTAAAACAAAGCAACAGGCAAGAAATGATTCCCACATATCATGTGGCTTTCTGCTGTCTTTAGAAAGATTCACTTTAAATCTCACTTCAACATCCTTGGCTTTTGCATTCTTCATGGGACTATATACATGTAGTTTGTATTCAAATACAATAGACTTTCAAATCTCTTTACAACTGAGAATTTCAAAATCAGTAAATCCAAAATGATACATAATATCCTTTCCTAGAATGGGGTTTCCCCATGCAAAGCCCCTAGCTGGAGGCCAGTGCTATAACTATTTGACTTGTCACTCTAAAACCTGGACATCAGCTGGAATATGGCTTCTTGCATTCCCTATACCCAGTTTCACTGCTGGGTCCTGCTTATCCAGCCTCTTAAATATTTCTTCAGTCCAGTATTTCCCTAATCCATTAGCTTCTCTTGTCACCATCATTACTCATCTGGACTTCTGAAATAGTCTCCAAGCCAGTTACCCTGTGTCCCTCAGGTCTATCTTCTACATCAGCTCTACCACCATTCTTTAAAAACATGAACAACTTCTGCTCATAATTCTGAGAAAAATCCCTGTGTGTCTTCATCCTGACACGGGAGAATGCTGCTGAATTTTTTATGTATTTATTAGCACACATTTCATAAGTACTTTAGAAATGTAATAATTCTTCCCACCATACCTGCCCTCCCACCCCTCTTCCTCTTCCTTTTCTTGTTCCCAGTCTTGTATTTACTGAGATCTATTTTCATTTAACGTTATTCACAGATTAACTCTATTCTGGGTAACGAGTTCAACACTTTGTATGAGAAGGAGAAAAAGAAAGAAAGAAAATCAAACACATTAAAAAATCCAAAAACAAAAACTTCCTTAACAGTCCAGAAAAGGGCTGCTCAAAGTCATTGCATCCTGAAGGTAATTTTGCTTTTTTTTTAGAAACTTGATTATCATTAAAGAACCTAAGAATGATGCATATTTTGTGTGCACTTAGACATAATTATAACTTACGAAACATAAGAATATCTTCCACTTAATTCACTAAAATGAAGCAATTCTTGGAGAACAACTTTTACTATTAAGTCTCATAATTCAACTCCTGGAGGACAGGGGTCCTTCATGGGTTGGCGTACAGTTTCTCCTGTTGTCTATTTTACAATTAACACTCTTATGTATGAAGTCAACGATCACCCAAGGCTCCTGACATGAGCTGCCTAGGCTATGGAAGCCTTTTGCATTCACAAACTCCTTCAGTATTTCAAGAAGGCCATAGGCAAAGTGGAAGCTCTCTCCTCTCTTCAGAGGAAAGTACATCCTTCTTTGGTGGCCTTTTCTTTCCACTGGGGTCTCACCCACAGAGGTCCTTTATGTAGAACATTTTTTTGCCACGATGTCTTGGCTTTCCATGCCTGAGATACTCTCGTGGTCTTTTCAGCCAGACCAGAATGCCTTAAGGGTTGATTCTGATTCTTAAGGTGATTGTCATTCTATGAGTCTGCTGTACAGACTGCTTCCCATGTTGGAGGATTCACTCTTGCTGATGTTTTTCAAGCAGAAGGCGGCCCAGGCCCCCAGGCACATCTTACCATCCTTGCTCCATATTGTACTTCTGGGAATGCCAAATACCTGCTGTTATACACAAACACATACACACACACAAGCCTTCATTTTCACATCAAATCCCTGACTCACTCAGGTTCTTCCTTCTTCTCACATTGGCTTATTTTCTGTTCTGCTTAATTCTTGCTCATACTTTATACTACACTTGCAAGGACCATCCTGCATGGAGCCAATGTATATTGTGCCAGGTACACTTCCATGTACATCTACAGTAATCCCAAATATCTCCCTCATAGTACTTATTATATGGAAATTATCATCCCTTCATCCAAGGTCTGGTTCCAGGAACCAGAACAGAGAACTAATAAGACTAGTGTCTGCAAATACTAACTGATAGAATTAAAAAGGGAGAGAATGATCCAACATGGGAAGCAGGATACACAGCAGACTCATAGAACTGGAGATGTCCTAAATAGCACCCTGGCTTCAGAATCAGCCCTTAAGGCATTCGGATCTGGATGAAAAGCCCATGAGAGTATTTTAGACATGGAAAGCCAAGACACTCTGGGGAATAAAAAAAAGTTCTCTGCAAGTGAGATCCCAGTAGAAAAAACGGGCCATCAAAGAAGGAGGTACCTTTCTCTGAAGGGAGGAGAGAACTTCCACTTTGACCATGGCCTTGTCTAGATATGGTCAGAGTTGGTGAACTCAAAAGGCTTCCATAGCCTTGGCAACTCATGACAAGAGCCTAGGGTGATTACTGATGCCATAAACAAGAGTGTCAATTTGTTAAGTCAACAACAGGAGTCACTGTGCACTTACTCCTCATGTAGGATCTCTGTCCTTAGTGTGCTGTACATTGTGATTTAATGCTATAACTAGTACTCAAACAGTATTGTTCACTTTGTGTTTCTATGTGGGTGCAAACTGTTAAAATCTTTACTGAATATATGCTAAACTGATCTTCTGTATATAAAGAGAATTGAAAATGAATCTTGATGTGAATGGAAGGGGGGAGGGAGAGGGAAAGGGAGGGTTGCGGGTGGGAGGGAAGTTATGGGGGGGAGCCATTGTAATCCATAAGCTATACTTTGGAAATTTATATTCATTAAATAAAAGTTAAAAAAAGAAGGAGGTACCTTTCTCTGAAGGGAGGAGAGAACTTCCACTTTGACTATGACCTTGTCTATTTAAGATCAAAGTCGGCGAACTCAAAAGGCTTCCATAGCCTTGGCAACTCATGAGAAGAGCCTAGGGAGATTACTGACACCATAAACGAGAGTGTCAATTTGTTAAGTCAACAACAGGAGTCACTGTGCACTTACTCCTCATGTAGGATCTCTGTCCTTAATGTGTTGTACAATGTGAATTAACGCTATATCTAGTACTCAAACAGTATTTTACACTTTGTATTTCTCTGTGGTTGCAAACTCTTGAAATCTTTACTTAATATATACTAACTTGATCTGTATATAAAGATAATTGATAATGCATCTTGATGGGAATGGAATGGGAGAGGGCGTGGGAGATAGGAGGGCTGTGGGAGGGAGGGACATTATGGGGGGGATGCCATTGTAATCCATAAACTGTACTTTGGAAATTTATATTTATTAAATAAAAGTTTAAAAAAACCAAAATAATAGCTTTCATACTAAATACATAAATCTGTCTAGATAACCATTAGAAATTGATATTTATAAAAAACTTTATACGTAAATTCTTGATAACTATTGCTTTCCTACTTAAGCAGACTTCTTTAAACAAATCCATTCTGTGGTTTTAGTTGCTTAGAATTCTGTGACACATAGACTCAAATTTGCAGTCAAAGAGAAAGGGGTTTGATGAAGACAATGGAGGAAGGTTAGCCCCACCCCTTAGGTAACCCTTTAGCACTGTCACTGTAGATACATGAACTGCTTTTCTTTGTTCTTCATGTATTCCTATTGTTCTAGTGCTTTTATTGTATAAGCCTAATGACAGTTATTAAACTAATTATGTTAAAATTATTCTGTGTTTTCTTTATTCTTTCAAGTTCAAAATCATAGTAAACTGAATCCCTAAATACACAGACCTATCATGTAGTACAACAAAAAATTATTCAGGGGCTGGTGTTGTGGCACAGTGCCACAGCACCAGCAGGAAGCCACTGCAATAACAACATTCCCTATTGGAGTGCCAGTTCTAGTCCTTGTTACTGAGCTTCAGATCCAGCTTCCTGCTAGTGCTTTTTGCAAGTCAGCTGAACAAGGCCCACATACTTGGGCTCCTGCCCTCATGTAGAATACTGGGAGTGGAGTTCCTGGCTCCTGCATTCAGCCTTGCCCAGACTTGACTGCTGGCAGCCATTTGGGGAGTGATCCAGTGGGTGAAAGATCTCTCTATCTCCATCTATATCACTCCACTTCTCTCTCTTGTCACTCTGCCTTTCAAATAAATAAATCTTCTTCAAATGTATTCATGTGGCACCATGTCGACTTAATCCAACTCACTGTAATAAAAATCTGTTGTTTTGCCTCATGAGTTGATGATTTCATGAAATTCCAAAGAATGGAATTATTCTATAATTTTTATGTTTGTTTATAATCTTTTCTTTTCCTAGACTAATATACAGTTATGCCACTGGGTTGAAGAAGTACCACTGAACTGAGGTATACCCACAAATGGATACTGACAGAGAAACTCTTGAACAAATTCACTTACATAAAATTCTGTAGGACTAAAATAGTCCTACTTCAGTGTAATGTTTCATTGAGTCTGTTACAGAATAATGAAAAAGAAATGTAATCCCAGTATCCTAATGCATCCCTTCTAGTATTAGTACATATTGGTAAATAGTTGTATGTGTATATAAAAGTTTATGTATGTATCTATATATGTACAGATACACATACAACTGTTTCGTGTAATTATATAATCAAAATATCCATCTGAAAAGAAGAGTAACAGCCAACATTCTCAATTTTGATATTTCTTATCTATCAGGCACATACTCTGTAGATGGGACCCCTAACATTTTGAGTGGCAAAGTGATCCGATCAAAGCTATCTTTCTCCTACATGGGAAAATTTGGGATCTGAATGCTAGATCTGTATCCTTCACCATCACATTATATGGTGCAGAATCACACAGTGACTAAAAATGTACAACATGTCAAATATTTCTATGATCTTACTTTAACTGATCTGGCACTATAAGCCTTGGCCACAGGGAATAGCTACATCTTCTCTGCTCTGAGGCCATCCATGGTGGATGTTTCCAGCCCACCCATGAAACTGATGGATCACAGAACCAAATAAAACCACTTCTAACCCATCTTTCAACAGCTGAACTTTGGCTCTTGCACTCACCTCCATTGCAATGGATTTCTGAACTCTTTGGAGGAAACCAGGTTTAGCAGAGAAATTTGTGCATGACTGGCTCCATCTGATTTTAAAAATAAAAGTTTCAGCCAGTCTGAGTCCCAGCTACTCGACTTCTGATCCAGCTTCCTGGTAATGCATCCTGGAAAGTAGCAGATGATGGCTCAAGTTTTTGTTGCCTGCCACCTATGTGGGATACCCAGATGGAGTTGATATAGGATGTAGGCATTCCAAGTTGTGGCTTAACCCCTCAGCATACCACAAGGCCTTGCCCTTGTGCTCTTTTATTTATCTTTTTTCATTATTGATTTCTAATTGAAATGTGGACATTTGTCTATTATGACATTGTAAATCTTATTTAAACCTCTTTTAGCTGGCTTTCTCTGACACTACTCTGGAGTAGAGGGTATGGTGGGAGGGGGGAGTGTGCCATTTTGTTAGGCACACCAGGATTAGAAATTCAGGTTTCTGCACTCTCCACTGACACCTGATAGGGTATCGCTCCTTACTATTAGGTATGAATGGGAGTTCTGGCTCCATAATAACCTTCTTTGGAAACCTCCCTGGTTAAAAGATAGGAGAGTTGTTCACTTACCCTCCATATATACCACAAAGCAGGAGATGGCTGTGTTTAAGCTAAGAAGTGTTGAAGGTCTGACTGTACTACACCTGTGACACTGACCCAGCAGGTGATTTGAGGAACACCTTTTCATACTGAGTTAGGAGATGAAAAATCCAGGTTCTCCACATGAATCCAGAAGCCCACTTAATTGAGAGCTCAAATGACAATCCTGGTTCCATTCCATTCCGTCTTCCTGAATTACCCTGGCAGGGGCACTGGGGCTACTGCTATTGCTTGTTGACAGTAGAAATCCAGGGTATTTACAGAGCCTCAATAGCATGGGTATGTGACATCTTTTTCCGGGGGTCTTTGGCTGGAGTAGATCAGTTTCCCCACAGCCTCACCAACAGAGTGTATTGTCAAGTGTTGTTTTTTTTTGTCAATCTAATAAGTACAAATGGCTTATCAGTATATTTTATTTTTTTCTTAGTATGACTGAATTGTAACTAACATCTTCTCAACATGTTTAAAAGACATTTTAACTTTCTGATCCATCATCTGTGGTGGGACTGCCACCAAGATGCAGATTTTCATAAAAACTGTTACGGGGAAGACCATCTCACTTGAACTTGAACCCTCGGATACAAAAGAAAATGTAAAGGTTGAGATCCAAGATAAGGATGGAATTCCTCCTGATCAGCAAATATTGATTTTTGCTGGCAAGCAATGGGAAGATGGAAGAACTGCATCTGACTACAACATTCAAAAGGAGGATAATCTTCATCATGGTGCTGTTACGGAAGAAGTCTTAGACCACACCCAGGAAGTACTTAGAGTGCTGTAAGGTGGAGGACAAGGGTTGTCCTGAGTGCTGTAAGGTTTGAGAGAATGGCAGAACTGGTCGGGAGTGCCCTTCTGATGAATGCGTTTATGGCCAGTCACTTTAACAGACATTATTGTGGCAAATGTTTTCTAACTTACTGTTTTGACAAACCAAAAGACAGGTTGGCACTGAGACTTTCTAATAACAGCCCCTTTTAATTGTTATATGGAAGACTCTTCTTAAACTCAGGCATCTTTTTGAATGAGATACCCAGGATCAGATAAAATCTATTATCAATTTAGGTCAGGTAAAAAGTCTCTGACAGAGTATTCCAAGAGAATATCCCCAGTGTCAGATTGCAAAAATCACGGAGTGCCTGCCTGTCTCCCCAGGAAATAGAGTTTTCTTATATAGTTGTAAAGAAAGTTACCCTGCCAATCAATTATTTTCCTAGATTGTGTTGAGGAATGTTCTCTTTTTACCCAAGTTTCTTAGGGTTTTCATCATGAAAGCTGTTGTATTTAATCAAATGGTTTCTCTGCATCTATTGAGATAATTGTGGCTTTTGTTTTTCTGTTAATGCGATGTACCACACTGGTTTGCAAATGTAGAACCACCCCTGCATACCAGGGATAAATCCCATTTGGTCTGGGAAAATAATCTTTCTGATGTGTTGTTGGATATGATTGGCCAGAATTTGTTGAGGATTTTTGTGTCTGTGCTCATCAGGGAATTTGGTCTATGGTTCTCTTTCTCTGTTGCATATTTTTCAGGTTTAGGAATTAAGGTGATGCTGGCTTCATAGAATTTGCGAGGATTCCTTCCTTTTCAATTGTTTTGAATAGCTTGAGAAGAATTGGAGTTAGTTCTTCTTTAAATGCCTGGTAGAATTCAGCAGTAAAACCATCTGGTCCGGGATTTTCTTTGTTGGGAGGGACTTTATTACTGATTCAATCTGACTTGCTTATGGGTCTGCTTAGGTTTTCTATGTCTTCATTGATCAATCTAAGTAGGCTGTAAGTGTCCAGGAATCTATCTATTTCTTCTAGGTTTCCCAGTTTGTTGGCATACAGCACTTTGTAGCACTCTTTGATTCTTTTTATTTCTGTGGTGTCTGTTTTACATTTCCTTTTTCATCTCTAATTTTATTAATTTGAGTCTTCTTTCTCCTTTTTTTGTTTAGTTTAGAAAATGGTGTGTCAATTTTGTTTATGTTGTCAAAAAAACAGATCTTTGTTTTGCTGATCTTTTGTATCTTTTTAGTTTCAATTTGTTTATTTTATTCCCTAATTTTAATTAATGTTTTGCTGTTGTTTTTATGGGTCCTTGAGATGCAATGATAGCTCATTTATTTGGTGCCTGTCCAATTTCTTGATATTGGCACCAATTGCCATAAACCATCTTCTTTACACTGCCTTTGCTGTATCCCATTAGTTTTGATATGTTGTAGTGTCTTCTTCATGTGTATGCAGAATTTTTCTGATGTCTCTTTTGAATTCTTCAATGCTTCACTGTTCATTCAGGAGCAGATTGTTCAGTCTCCATGTGTTTGTATATGTTTACAGATTCCTGAGTTTCGGATTTTCATTGTGGTCTGAGAGATGCATGGTATGATTTTTGAATTTTTTGAATTTGCTGAGACTTGCTTTGTCAGTCTTAGAGAAACTTCCATCTACTGGGGCAAAGTATGTGTATTCTTCAGCTGTAGGATGGAATGTTTTGTTGATATTTTTTAGGTCCATTTGGTTTAAAGTTTCAGTTAACTCTGATGTTTTCCTGCTTATTTTCTGTCTGGTTGATCTGTCCATGCTGAAAGTGGGGTACTGAAGTCCCCTATTACTATTGAATTTGATTCTACATCTCCCTTTAGATCCCATAACATTTCTTTTAAATAGCCATGTGCCTTGTAAATAGATGCATACACGTTCATAATAGTAACATCTTCCTGTTGATCCCTTAATAATTACATAGTACCCTTTGTTGTCTCTCTTAACAGTTTTTGTGTTAAAATCTATTTTGTCTGATATTAGGATGGCTACATACACTCTTTTTTATGCTTCTGTATACAGAGATTTTAATAGGCTATTACAGGTAAAAAACTTTCCCCAACAAGTATAAATTACATCAGTACATATACATTTACTATTTTAAGAAAAATGAAATATATAACATCTGCTCACAAAACCATAAATTCTTTAATCTGTTCCATAAAATGCTGAGAATCATCAAACATATTAAAACAAAGATAATAGGCCAGCACCACGCCTCACTAGGCTAATCCTCCACCTGTGGCACCAATACCCTGGGTTCTAGTTCCGGTTGGGGTGCCAAATTCTGTCCCGGTTGCTCCTCTTCCACTCCAGCTCTCTGCTGTGGCCTGGGAAGGCAGTGGAGGACAGCCCAAGTGCTTGGGCCCTGCACCCGCATGGGAGACCAGGAGGAAACATCTGGCTCCTGGCTTTGGATCGGTGCATCACGCCGGCCATAGCGGCCATTTGCGGGGTGAACCAATGGAAGGAAGACCTTTCTCTCTGTCTCTGTCTCTCTCTCTCACCGTCTAACTCTGCCTGTCAAAGACAAAACCAACCAACCAAACAAACAAAAAAACAAATATAATAATAGTTCAAAGGAAAATACTAGATATATTTAAAGCAAATGATTCAAAAATGTTAAACTATTCTAAAAATCTGGCCAATCATATGTACTTACATCTGTTCCAGAGAGTCTCTATAAAATTGTAGTGTTCCTTTAGCTATTTAACTTTTTTGAAGGTTTTTATTTAGTGAATACAAATTTCATATGTACTGCTTTTAGGGACATAGTGTTTCTTCTCCCCATTCCCGCCCTCCCATCCCCACTCCTGTCCCACCTCCTACTCCCTCTCCCATTCCATTTTCCACTAAAACTCGTTTCTAATTGACTTTATATACAGAAAACCAAGGAGTGATTTCAATTATTTGCACCCACACAGACACACAAAGTATAAAGTACAGTCTGAATTCAAGTTTTACTATTAATTCTCATAGTACAACTAATTAAGCGCAGAGGTCCAGCAAGGGGAGCAAGTGCACAGTGACTCCTGTTGTTGATTTAACAACTGACACTCTTATTTATGACAACAGTGATCACCCAAGGCTCTTGACATGAGCAGCCAAGGCTATGGAAGCCTTTTGAGTTCACAAATTCCGTTAGTTTTTAGACAGGGCCATATGCAATGTGAAAGTTCTCTCCTCCCTTCAGAAAAAAGTACATCCTTTTTTGATGGCTCCTTCTTTTGACTGGGGTCTCACTTACAGAAGTCCTTCATGTAGAACTGTTTCTGCCACTATGTCTTGGCTTTCCATGCCTGAAATGCTCTCATGCTGTTTTCAGTCGGGCCTTAGGGGCTGATTCTGAGGTCAGAGTTCTGTTTAGGGTGTTTGTTATTCTATGAGTCTGCTGTGTGGACTGCTTCCCATGTTGGAAATTTCTCTCCTTTGTAATTATATCTATTCTTATTACCAGGCACTTGGTCTTATTTATGTGATCCCTTTGACTGCTGGTCCTATGTATATGATCAATTGCATACTTAATATGATCACTTTATTACATAAGATGGGATTAGCGCCACCCAGGTAAATGGGATTTGGTGTTCCCTGGCAAGTTTTTAGCTTAACCCTTAAGGGTAAGTCTGTGGGAATGTGTGCTGATCTGTACAGCTCCTCCCTTTCTCATTCACATTCTTATTTTTGACTGGGATCTATTTTCAACTAACTTAATACATCTATGATTAATTCTATGTTAAATAAGGAGTTCAGCAAAAGGTATTTAGTAGAGAAGAAAAAAAGAATAAAAATAGATAAAGTGAAATAATAAAGTGTTCCTCAACAGTCAAGACAAGGGCTGTTTAAGTCGTTGCTTCTCATAGTGTCTGTTTCACTTCTACAGGTTTCCTTTTAGGTGCTCTGTTAGTTGTCACAGATCAGGGAGAAGACATGATATTTGTCCTTTTGGGACTGGCTTATTTTACTAAGTATGATATTTTCCAGGTTCATCCATTTAGCTGTAAATTACCTTTTTTGTTTTATCTGCTGTGTAGTATTCCATAGAGTACATATCCCATGGTTTCTTTATCCAGTCTTCTGTTGATGGGCATTTAGGTTGATTCCATGTCTTGGCTATTGTGAATTGAGTTGCAATAAACAGAGAGGTGCAGATTTCCTTTTTATTTACTGATTTCATTTCCTTTGGGTTAATTCTGAGGAGTGGGATGGATGGGTTGTATGGTAGGGCATATTCAGATTTCTGAGCTATCTCCAAACTGTCTTCCATAGTGGTTTTACCAGTTTGCATTCCCACCAACAGTGGATTAGGGTACATTTTTTACCTGCATGCTCGCCAGCATTTGTTGTTTGTTGATTTTTTCTGTATAAAAGCCATTCTAACTGGGGTGAGGTGAAACATCACCGTGGTTTTGATTTGCATTTCCCTGATGGTTAGTGATCCTGAACATTTTTTCATGTGTCTGTAGGCAGGCCATTTGGATTTCCTCTTTTGAAAAATGTTTAAGTCCTTGGTCCATCTCTTAACTGGGTTGTTTTGTTTTGTTGTGGTGGAGTTTCTTGATCTCTTTTTAGATTCTGCTTATTAACCCTTTATCAGTTGCATAGTTTACATTTTTTCCCATTCTGTCAGTTGCAAATAGATGTGTTTTGCTTTTAAATCCATTAGCCAGTCTCTGTCTTTGACTGGAGAATTGAAGTCATTTACATTCAAGGTGACTTTTAATAAGTAATGATTTGCCCTGCCATTTTTCCATAAATATTTCTATTTTTTAATTTGGATTTCTTTTGTACTTTTACTGGGAGATTTTCTGCCTTTACCTTCTGTCGTAGTGATGACCACATTTCTGTGTTGCTGTATATAGCATATCATTAAACATCTTTGCAGTGCTGGATGGGCGGGAGGCAATCTGTTTGTTATGGAATGTCTTTATTTCACCTTCATTCATAAATGATAGTTTTGCAGGGTACAATATTCTGGGTTGACAGTTTTTTTTTTCTCTGAACACTTGGACTATATCTCGCCATTCTCTCCTAGCCTGTATGGTTTCTGATGAGAAATCCACTGATTCTAATTGGAGATCCTCTGAAAGTAATCTGGCATTTCTCTCCTGCACATGTTTTACAGTGGAGAGTTTGATTACAATGGGTCATGGTGAAGATCTTTTCTGGTCATGTCTATTAGGAGTTCTGTGTGCTTCCCGTACTTGCGTGCCCATTTCCTTTCTCTAAGTTAAGGAACTTTTTCTGTTATTACTCCACTGAAAAGGCCTTCTAATCCTTTCTCTCTTTCCATGCCTTCAGGAACTCTTAGAACCTGTATGTTGGGTTGTTTGATAGTATCCTGTATATCCCCAAGAGTGTTTTTGTAGTTTTTTAATTTCTTCTTGATTTTGGTCTGACTACATAATTTCTTGTCATTTGTCTTCTATGTCAGATATTCTTTCTTCTGCTTCACCAATTCTGTTGTAAAGGCTTTTCTCTGCATTTTTGTTTTATGAATTTCTTCATTTCTAATATTGAATTTTTATTTCTCTTTAAGATCTCAATTTCATGGGAGAAAGTTTCTTTTATGTCATGTACAGATTTCATTATTTCATACATTTGCTTCTGATTATTTCTAAGGAATCCTAGAGTCAATGTTTTGAATTCCATTACTGGCTTTTCTTCAATCTATTTGTCTTTACAATTTAATATAGAACTGTTGTATTCTTTTGGGTGTACAATTTTGTGTTCTTTATTCTTCTTTCTTGAATTGGTAAGTTTGTTATTTGGCATTTGTGGAGATGCTCATTGGTCCACCCCCCATTTTTTTTTTTGCCCTTGTGGCTTTATCTTTGGACTACTTCTCTGTGGTTTAGTGGAGTGCCTACTTTTTCAGTGAATACCTAGAGGCTTGTGGTGGGTGTGACCAAGGAACTCTGTTCAGTGCTCCAGGTGAAGTGAGTTTAAGCTGACATCCAGGTTGGGCATGTTAAATCTCACAAATTTTTTTATCATAAGGGAGGTTTGTTCTGCTCTGTTGGCACAGACTCAGCTAACCTCCTCTCCTCAAAAGACACCAGTGCCTGGGCACTATCCCCCTATCCCCAGTGTTATAATATTCATTTGCCCTGCCACAAGGATGACACAACTTATCTGTACAGTGCTTGGTGTAAGCATAGATTCCCCAGCAATGCCCCTTACCACAGAGATTGGGAGCCCTGAGCTTATGGAGCCTCCCACAGTGACTGCCCAAAGTCCCAGCCACACCTTGAGATCTCCCACGCAGCCTCAGTGTTTCCACAGTCCTGCACCCTCAGTGCTTCCACATTCCTGGCACACAAGCCTTCCACAGTCATGAGCACCCAGTCCCATCAGTTCTCGCTGCCAGACTCAGGAGTCTCCACTTGGCTGGTTGCTAGATGCAGACATGAGTTAGCACAGCTATTATGTGTGTCAAAAACAGTGCCCACTCTCTATCAAGGTGTTACAGGATGATGATGCAGGGTGATCTGGGAGAGAGAGACATGTCTCACCCTTTTTTTCTCTCCAGTTTGGCAGGTACACTATACCCCACAGAGCTCCAAGCTGGATTCCCTCCAGGCTCTTCCTGCAGCTTTACTGCCATTCTTGGGCTTCTGCAGCATGTCTCACCTCACTCTCCAAAGCTGATGTGGAGACTCTTGGCTGCTGGGATCCTGAGTTGTGCATGTTCACACCCTCCATGTAAGGTCCACTGTGTCTCTCTGATTTGTGTGGAGTTTCCTCTGCCATTTTCTCCTTAACTCTTCCCTGAGACTGCACTCTCTCCACTTTTTTAAACTATCTTCTCTTACACCAGAGCAGTAAACCCCACCCTATTCTACCATCTTCATCCTCAAGTTACTTTTCAAAACGTAATAATACAACTAAAGTATCTGCTTTTGTTATATTATAGCTGTGGCACCTTCTAGGTGATATCTTTTTCCTGCCACAATTCCTGATTGTTCCAGGAAGCTGCCTTTGGCTGGAAAACTCCTTGGTGACTTCTTCTACTATAGCAGAAGAAAACCCTTCTACATCTTAAAGTTATTTAAAGAAACCTGTTCATTTTATTAGGCAACTTTTTTTATTCTATAGGCTCAATTCTACAGCAACTATGCAAGTTTTTAAATTCTCTGAAATGGTCGTGGACAACCAACTGGCTGCAAAAAATCCTACAGGTAGAGCAAGGTTCACTATATAGTATAACTAAAAGAATGTGCCACCTTTACTTTATCACAAGGATTTATACTCAAGGTAAATTGTTCTAGAATTTTGGTAAGGAAAAGCCTACCCGCTTCCACCATCTGAGAAGTGATAGAAAAAGTACTTTCCTAATAGGCACCCTACCTTTGATTTGTGTTTTTCCAAAGAATACTCGTTTCATTGTAATTCTCTGATTCATGAAAAAAAAAATCTCCAAATCAGTTGGCTAGTGATTTTCATTCTGAATATAGGCAGGAGAAATACTCTGATTGAATATTAAATGGATGTGGATGGTGTATCCTCTTCCTTAAGTATCTCATAAAGATTAAGGGAGAAAAAGTACTTAGGGTAGAATTACCTGGGGCCCAAGAACAAGGCAAGAAGTTGGGGAATAAGTGGGTCGGGATTTTCCCCATGGTCTGTCTAGCCCTGTATCCTAACTCTACCCTTTTACATGTAGTATAAACTAAATTCCATGTAGCACCCAAACCTACTCCAGGACCAAGAAGTAGGGGACACCATGAACATAAGAACACTGAGCTCATGTAGATACCATGAAACCTTCCAGAAGACATCACTTGCACTAAAGCCTATTGAAACTCAACCTTATTTCCATAATCCATAGGACTTTACCTTCTATCTCATAAAGTAGACTGTTTCACATGGAAGGGCCTTTAAGCCTTCAGTTCTGGTGTCTCCTCATGGGTAGCCTCTCCACACCCAATTTCTCCTCATGGGATACCAAATTAACTCATCAGCTCATAGTCTCACTTACAATAAATCTTAATCTCATTATTCGAGTTTACCTATATATCTATAGTCAATTCTTATCTCATGCAGGTGTAAGAACCTAGAGTAAAATGATGGGAAATACAATTCTACAATGACTGCTCTAAACATCCATTAAGACATAAACTAATACCAATTATGAATTGTTATGTGTAACTTCAAATAGTATCCACAAGGACCATTTATAAAGAGTTTTTACTTAGAAGTGAATTCTCAGTAGAAAAAAAATCATGTAAAATATTTCCAAAATTCCATAAATTTGTCTTTGAAGTACACCATTCAGTTCATTTTCATCATGTTATGGGAGCACGTTTTTGAGTTTTTTATATTCCAAGTTGTTACTCTCATAGAGATAAGAATTCAAAATGGAAGTATAATGGTATGGGATGATAGGAAGGCAACTAGATAGGTATGCTGAGCTGAAAGTCTCAAGAACCTATATGCAATTTTATCAACCTACATGTCAATCAAAACTCCTCTATACCAGGATGTAAAGGAAATCATGCTTCCTCATAGTAAACCATGGAAATATGTACATAAGGAACATGTAGAACTTGTGAAAATATCACAAAATTCCCAGGTGGCTATGTACCTGCAAAGGCACCACACACTACATCATAAAAGAAACCAATAGTTGAGAGGGGCTGGCTTTCACAATAGACCATGGCTAGAGGTACGGTTCAGGTGTCCTCTCTGTCTCCCCTCCACTACTGCATTCTTTAGGCACTCTTCTGCCCCACTGCTCACTCATGATAGGCATTTCTCTGTGTCAGTCAACCCATGCTCATGCATGTATGTGCATTCACTTTCTTGCCTTTTGAATAAATTCAGTACCATTCTGTACACATTAGACAGGTTGGCACTTAGAATTCTTGTATATGTTCCAGGCAAGAACCTGGAGTAAAATTCAAAACATGCTAGCACACATCATATGTCCTGAAAGGGGCATGCAATCCTGCAAGATGACTTCTACAAATACCTTCATTCCAAGGGCCCTTCTACTTTGTTAAGATCCACAGTTCATTCATTCCATCATTTTGCATCTTAAGACAATAAAAAGATATTTGAATAAATCTTGTGCCTCAACCATCCATGTTAGTGAACCACTCATGAGATACTATGCTGAGGTTGCATACCTGCGGCAGTAGACAACTGACTTATGAAGGCAGGATAGATAAATAACTAGGGTGGGTATCCATGCTATTTGGCATCTCTCTGCTTGAATTTCAATCTATAAGAATCTTCACTGGTAACTCCTATGTGAGGTCCTGGAATTAACTGACAGGTACCTGGCTCCTTGCTCTGTGCTTTGCAAATATACCAGTTTCTTCTACTACCCTGATATCAGTCATGAGCTTTCAACATGTCCTGTGAGCAGATCCAGGTCTCAGGGTTCTAAAAACACATCCATCTGTCGCTCCCCCTCTTCGTGGAGGAACGACACTAAGCCCTGCCTAGGCTTCATATCCGAGTCACGGCACCATTATGTCGCTCCCCCTCTTCATGGAGGAACGACACTAAGCCCCTGCCTAGGCTTCATATCCGAGTCACGGCACCATTATGTCGCTCCCCCTCTTCGCGGAGGAACGATACAGGACCCTGCGCTGTTCTTTCGTCTGCTCGGCCCTCCCCGGGTTTGCTGCTGGTTCTTCCCGGGTTGGCTACTGTCCCTTCCACCTCCGTGGAAGGGCAGTTCCCCCTGCCACATTCCCCACTTCCGCAGGGGAGCGGCACACCGCCGGCCGGCTCTCTTGGGGGCTGCACAGGTGTTCCCTCAGATGTTCCCCTTAGATGTTCCTGGTGCATGCCATCTCTCCTCCTTTATAGTCCTCCTCTGCCAATCCTAACTCGGCTGCCCACACGCCGAGTACGCTGCTCTCCTCCAATCAGGAGCAAGTCCTACAGTTTATTGGCTGAACTGGAGGCAGCTGTGTAGAAGCTGTTTTCTTCTCTCCCAGCGCCATATTGTGGGAGAGCAGATGCATAGAATAAGTCTTAATTCCAGTAACAGTCTAGTCCGAGTTGCTCCCCACACCATCTAGCTTCCAGAACAAGTTCTTCTGCATTGCAAATAAGCAGTTAAAAATATTTAGGACACCAAATGAGAAGTACATAAAATGCTAGGACTCTGAGAAGGTAGCAGTTATATTTTCCCAGCAAAAAAGTGTATAGCAGGGTGATGAATATTCTATATGAAAATATTACACACAGGAAAGTGAAGTTTGAGTGATATGCTGATGGAAGAGAATGATTCAGTGGATTGATCTAAGAGCATATATCTGAGTTGGAATTAGAAAAAAGTAATAGATAAGGGCAGGGCTTAGTTTAATTGGGAAAAATTAAGAGAGAAAGGAAAGATTCCTTAAACAAGGGGAGAGGAACTTCTTGATCATGGACACCATAAAACCCATAAACTCGTTTGGTCTGGCCCTGCCAAGGCAACTGCAGTTGAGACTTGACATTTAATACATTTGTAGCAGGCTCATTTTTATGTGGATAATTTAATATGACATGTGAATGATGTTATAAATATCCAAATGGCCCTTGGCAGAAAAGAAAGTTTTACATCCCTTTCTGAAACCATGGTATGTCTCTAGGACAGTATAAGTGTACAAGTAGAGTTGTAGAGCATTTAATGTGAGGAAATGAATTGGTTTATATTTCACAAGTACCACGGGCGGTGTGTTGGTGAACCCAGAGAGCAGAGCATATGAATAGTGATTCTAGGAAAGAGAAAGGTTAGATCAACATGTTTTTGGTGTTGAGTATGTAGGAGTTGTCTATGAAAACAAATGGCTACAAATGACTTCTAGTGGGTAGAGAAGAGAGATGCTGATAAACAGCAAATCGTGCATAGGGCAGCTTCCTGTGAACAACAATGGATTATTGAGCCCACAATGTCACTAAGCAGAAGACTGAGAATCTCAGGAATATTAAAGATGAGTTAGATGCAACCCCTGAAGTTGCAGTTTGAACTATATAATGAAGAATGGAACTGCTTTAGTTTTGTGGGGCATAAAGCAATGGGAGAGACATAACAGAGCTGTGAGATAATTAATTACGTGTTGGTTCCATCATATGTAACTTATGACAGGCTCATCCTATGCTTTTACTTGCATAAAATTAATATTGATTGGAAGGGATGTCTTACTGGCATTCCAGAAAGTCTGCTATGTAAGGTCAAAGAATGAGATATGGCTTCTGTTCTCAAGGGATTTATACAAGTGGCATAACTGCCTAAGTCATTATAGTTTAGACAGCATTTTATGGTCATAAGATATGATGAAACAACAAAAGAGCTCAAAATAGAGATTGAAAAATTTATGAACTGTGCTCTAAGAAAACATGAGGAAATGATATCTGAGCTGCAAAAACTCTTGAAAGGAGTGGAAGACAAATAAAGAATGATCACAGTAATCTATGCAAAACATTGGTGAAAGCACATCAAGTGACAAAAGCATCAGAATAAAAAATTAAGATGATACATAAGTGGCTAATGAATTTGAAAGAGGGGCTGGCATTGTGGTACAGTTAGTTAAGCTGTAACCTCCAGTACTGGCATCCCATATTACCTCTGTCACAGAAGCTCCAGTAAGGATCCAACTCCCTACTAATGTGCCTGGGAAAGCAGCAACCCACATTGGAGACCCAGATGGATTTCAAGGCTCCTGGCTTTGGCCTGGTCAACCCTTGGTCAAAGTGGCCATGTGGAGAATGAATCAGTGGATATAAGATAACACTCCCCTACCCGAGAGTCTTTCAGATAAATAATTTTTTCAAAAAATTTGAAAGAATCACCACAAATGACAGAGATAAACAGAAATAAAGATCAATGGATAAAATCAGTTTTATGTCTTTTGAGTCTATATTGAAGCTACTATTCAAAATTTAATAAAACAGATTAATAGAATAAAATTCTTTGATTTTTCTAGATCCAAACATGATACAGCACAATGTGCTAGTTATAAGTGCCTTGGATGTCAATGTTTGGAACAATGTTGAAGGTGAATTTTGGATGTCCACATTCTACATTAGAGTCTCTGGGATCAAATCTTAGCTCTGTTCCTGATTCCAGCTTTCTGTTAATATGTACCCTTGGGGAGCATCAGGTGATGGCTAAAGTCGTGGGGTCACTTTCACCCAATTGAGAAGCCCAGAATGTGTTTCAAAGCCCAGGCTTCAGCTTGACCCAGAGTTGGTAAATACGGGCACAGGAGGGGTAAAGCATATTTCAGTGTGCTCAAGGAGTGTGGTCAGATGTGCTCTCTCTCTTTTAAAATAAAATTAAATAAAAACAAATTTGTAAAACACATTTTGGCAAAAAAAATGTGTCTACCTTACTATGTCACTGGAGGCCTTCAAAAGGATTCTTTACTCTGCCTGGTCAGAACTCATAATTCATTCAGCCCAGTGTGAGTTTTATGGTTCCTGACTCACTACTTCCCAATTGTTATTTCTTCAGCCTCATGGAGCTTTACTATCTACATACTCCTCTAGATTGAAGACACAAAGTCAAATGGGCTCCGTGCACATTTCTGGGCTCACTCACTCTCTTACTCCTCTCTGGTATACCAGTCCATAATTTGTAGTTGTCTCAGACTTGATTCTCAACATATGTCTACTAAACGTAAGAATACTTCCATTCTCATACAGTCAAAACTCTTAGCAAAGCTACATGTGCCTACTGATCACTAAATATGCTAAAAGGATTGTGGAATTGTTTATAACATTTGAGTCATTGATATTCATGTAGCCATGTGTGGCTAGTGCACACTGTTATGGGCAGTGCTACTCTAGACTTTCTCCTTTTCTAAGTGTTAAATGGGTGTCGTGTTAAATGGGTGTCTGACTAAAGAATAGCAGGCAGCTATGTCCCAACATCAACTACGAGGCTGTTTTTCTCTAGGTCACAGGAATGCCTGAAGGCTCCATATCATGAGATGATATCATAGAGGAATGTGCAGATGGTAAGTCATGGGGTCTGGAGTCCCATTGAGCTATACAGCACAGAGGATGACAGAGGCATCACAGAAAAGCAGACTGAGAAACCACTCAGGGCAGCGGCACATTGGAGCAAGCATCAGAGTACTATGTCTAGAGCCTACAAACTGGATCATACTACCTAGGCTCCCAAAGTTTTGATAAAGTCAACCTTAACACAAGCTTATTAACTCACATGTCAACAAACATGTTTTAACATTGCAATAATTAACTCAGCAAACATTTAAATGTTTGATGTATTCAGCATATTTTCTAGGCACATACTGAGTTCAAAAATTAGTTCTCCATTTCAGTAGTTTATAAGCACATCTCTTATATTTTTTGAACCCATGATAAATATTTTAGACTCCAATAATGAAAGTATTTACAAAAGCTTCTGGAACATGGTGCTCAACAAGTGTTACTATTTTCATTTTTACCACGTGATCACTCATATGATGCAACTGGGTCTGGGGATGCTTTTACCTTAATGGGGGAAAAGAAATAAGTACATTTCTAAGTAAACAGACAAGGAAGTAGTAGGGGGTAGAACTGCTATGGGTACAGCATACAAACAGGTTAAGATGGGGATTAGAGCCCTAAGTTGTCTTTTTGTAGGAGGTGATCACAGGATGAGGCACAGCACATTAGGTAAGTAATTTGGAAAGGCACAAAAGGGGCAAGACCATGGCTCAAGCAGCTTCAGTACCAGGGTAGGTGTCTAGAAGCTGGACAACATAGTTAAGTGCCTGAAGACACAGAGGATGGCAATGGTGTGCCATGCGGACACCACTGCCTGGAGATAGCATGGACTGCTACTACCCAGAGTTGGCACTGGCATTCCAGTTCCCAGAGCAAGCAGAGAAGCCACTGCCCAGAGATGGCAGAAGGCCTGGCACCCATACACATGGGCTGTTAGTCAAGAGGAGGACAATTCATTAGTCCTTGGCCTGATATACCTGCTTCATGATGGCAGACTCTTTTCTCTCAAACAGATTTGGTAGCAGGCTAAAACCTGAGAAGCCATGCACATGAGTCAGCACCTGAACTGGGACACAGAACCCCAGAAGGGCAGTGCTATGCCATGTGGATACCATTGCCTGGAGGGCATTGCTGTGCCACTGCCCAGACATGGCAGAGAGACAGATGCCAGTTCCAGGGCACAGAAGGCCTGGGTCCACTTGGCTCGTGAGGATTTACAGAGAGGAACTTCTCAGCGTTGCAGAAAATCTACATCTCCATGGTTGAGCTTCTCCACAAGGGGAAGAGGTGATCTGGGAGGCAGCATGGAATAAGAAAAGCTTGGAACTGCAGTTTCTGCAGCGAAAATGCTTCTTTTAACCCTAGCCATTGTGGATACTTCAGGAATTACAGAGGCCACACCATAGTACAGATGTTAGATGCACATGTCACTTAAAATGGGCATTGCAAAAGTTGAACTTGTTGTAACTGTCTCTCCCCCTCTTCACGGAGGAACGACACAGGACCCTGCATTGTTCTTTTGTCTGCTCGGCCCTCCCCGGGTTTGCTGCTGGTTCTTCCCGGGTTGGCTACCGTCCCTTCCACCTCCGTGGAAGGGCGGTTCCCCCTGCCACTTTCCCCACTTCCGCGGGGGAGCGGCACACCGCCGGCCGGCTCTCTCGGGGGCTGCTCAGATGTTCCTCAGGTGTTCCCCTTAGATGTTCCTGGTGCATGTTGTCTCTCTCCTCCTTTATAGTCCTCTTCCACCAATCCCAACTCTGCTACCCACACGCTGAGTACGCTGCTCTCCTCCAATCAGGAGCGGGATCAGCTCCTGCAGGTTACTGGTTGAACTGGAGGCAACTGTGTAGAAGCTGTCTACTCCTCTCCCAGCGCCATATTGTGGGAGAGCAGATGCATAGAATAAGTCTTAATTCCAGTAACTTAGTCTAGTCGGAGTTGCTCCCCACAGTAACTATGCTTTACAATTATTTATATATTTTGCAGCATTGTTGTTTACTACATTCCCATTTCTTTTAAACAAACTCATGTTTTTTCCTCACACTTTTTTTTTGCTTGAACGCTAGGGAGCATTTGGCTAGTATATTCCAAGCCTGAGTACTCCCAATTCTCCTTACTGTTTACTCAACAGTACTGAAACATCAGCAGCTGCTTATCTCACCTGAGACTTATATGGAGATCCAAACTCACCACCCACTCACCTTGGATCACCTATTGGAGCCTCACTTGGCAGCTGAAATCAGGCTCATTCTGCACCATCTCAGCAACAGGTCCAGCCATTCACTTTCCTATTAGAAGCCCTGGAGCTTTGCTGGTGCTTTCCTCCCTCCCTAAACACACAAGGAGTCTCCCATTTCAGGTTGCTTCACTGAGAAAGACTCCATCACAAATAAGAAACATCCCCAAATGTACTCACTTATTTCCACCCTCTCAGTGCCTCTATCTGCTTCTCATCAACCCTCACTAGTGCCTGGATTGATTTATGGCCTCCCAGAAACATTCCTTCTAACTCATTCCTCCTGTAAAACACAGCCAGATAGAGCTATGCTGAAAGGCCAAATGTATCATGTCAAACACTTCAGTGGCTCCGAGTGTCTGAGTTGAAGTTGAAATCTATCAGTGCACAGTACTGGGTCCGGCTCTGCTCCTACCTAGATCCATTTATACTTCCTTTTCTTTTTCCCACAAACTGGACTTTATCAATAAAGATTCTAGTGACTAGTGTGTGTCAGCCAGTGCTAAGTTCTTCCACAGCTACCCCTTTCACTCTGCCATTTCTAAATAAGCAGAATTTCATTAGTATATCATGATATTCCCCACTCAATTACCTCCAAAAACACTGTTCCTTCTTCCAGAAATTTCTTCAACTTCTGTCTCCTCAACTCTGGTCCACACAGACTGGTTCACAGAGCAACTGCAATGTCATCATTTTGCTGAATAGCAAAGCTAGTTTACTTTTTTTTTTTTTTTTTTTTTTTACAGGCAGAGTTAGACAGTGAGAGAAAGGTCTTCCTTTTTCCATTGGTTCACCCCCCAAGTGGCCACTAAGGTCGGTGCACTGCATCAATCTGAAGCCAGGAGCCAGGTGCTTCCTCCTGGTCTCCCATGCGGGTGCAGGGCCCAAGCACCTGGGCCATCCTCCACTGCACTCCCGGGCCACAGCAGAGAGATGGACTGGAAGAGGAACAACTGAAACATAACCGGTGCCCCAACCGGGACTAGAGCCTGGAGTGCTGGCGCTGCAGGCAGAGGATTAGCCTAGTGAGCTGCGGCGCCTGCCAGCTAAGCTAGTTTCTTATGAGCTCCCATTCACTAATTTCAGGAAAACAAATGAATGTCCAATTATTGAAGGTTGGTCCATTCCAATCATTCAAATAACCTCTGCAGGCACCAGAGTGGATAGTGCCTCTCCAGACTGGGGGTTTGGAGAGCCTTACTCAGCTTGGTTCCATGACAACCAGTTCAAGACCTATCATGGGCCAGAAGGTAATGATTAATTGTGGGTGCATTAAGGTGAGTCTTAGAGAAGGAAGAGAGCTAGTGTTTCAGTGTGTACTGTCATGCTATTTTTCTCTAGCTCACACAAACACAAGAGCTCATATCTTGTCACAATAACCTAAAATACGTGCAGATAGCATTCTCCTCAGCCTTGAAATCTCAGTGAGATAGAGGATAGAGCAACAGAAGCATCTTTTTTTTGTGGGAGGGGGGCTAGTGTGGCTACCAGCAGACATCAGAGTTCTGTACTTTGATGATGCTGGAAACTGGACACGTAGTAACCAAGTTCGGAAGCCACAGATACCCTGTTACTTCCAATTTATTAACTCCCATGTTGACAGGCAAGTTCCTAATGGCCATAAAATGACATTCATTCATTCATCAAAAATTGAGATGTTGATTTTATAAGCACAGGTTCTGAAATCAAAATTGCTGAAATCATATCCTAGTTCTGTAACTCATTAACTTGTCACTTTGAACAGATTTGGAACCTAAGAATAAAAGACATTATGAGAATTGAAAATAATTCAAGCGCGAAACAAAAAGCAGGGGCGGAGCCAAGATGGTGGAATAGTGAGGGCACACACCGATAGTCCGGGAAAAGATAGTTTAATAAAAGTGGAGTTACAGTAGCCTCAGGAAAAGGATCAGGGAAAAATTGCAGAGGAAACTCTTCCGAATCTAGTGGCTGTGACTCGGAGGACCTACAGGGAGAGCAAGGTCACCCACCGCGTGGAAACCGAGCCGCGGGAGCTGCTGGAGCTGCTGGAGCTGCTGGAGCCGCTGGAGCTGCTGGACCCGCCAGAGCTACAGAGTCTGCATGCCAGCGCTGGAAAGGGAGGTGAGAAAAAAACCTCTCTGTAACCCGAGACATTGGCAGGGAAAGGCAGAAAGAGCCTGCAGAGAAGGAGGCCTGAAACCCCATTGGGGAAAGTTCACCAGGCTAGCTGGAGGAGAGAAAAAAAATTGAATAAATAAGGGGAAACGGCATGGACATTTAGCCTCTCTCTCCATTCACCTTACAAAGCCAAGCAAGACAAAGGGCAGGCGCCATTTTACCTAAGTAAAGCGGTGCATGCAATTTTGCATATGTAAAGCGGGTGCCCCTCATTAGCCAAGCAGAAAAACCTGACTCTGGTAAGCAAACGAATACCCACAGGGGCCAGATTTCATACATCAACTACTCTCAATTCCACTCAACTGTGTGGACTTACTTCCCAACTGAGTCAAAAAAAAAAAAAAAAAGAGAGAGAGAGAGAGAGAGAGAAAGCAAGCAAGAGAACAATTAGGGTGAATCACCTTTGGCACACCCTTAACCCTGTAGAACCAGAGCTCTCTGGCCACACCCATCACAGCCTCTAAGGATCCAGCAAAAGCAAACAGTCCTCTTAATCTACAGTCACAGTAGAATGAGAAAAAAAACAAATAATATCTCAAATATGCCAAACAAACTCAAAAGCCGAGGTAACAAGAACAAAGAAGACACTATGACGCCCCCAAGTGAAATAGACACCCCAATTCAAGATTATGAAGATGATGAGATAGAAGAAATGCAAGAAGTGGATCTCAAAAAATTGATAAGAACATTAAGAAGTTCTCAAAAACAAATTCTCGAAATACAGAAATACTTAATGGACAAGATAGAAAATCTCTCTCGCGAAAATGAAATATTAAGGAGGAATCAAAATTAAATGAAACAACTAGTAGAAAATAAAACTGTGATAGTGACAAGAAATCATAATGAAATGAAGAATTCAATAGATCAAATGAAAAACACATTAGAGAGCCTTAAAAACAGAATGGGTGAAGCAGAAGAGAGAATATCAGACTTAGAAGACAGAGCACAGGAAAATATGCAGTCAAACCAAAGAAAAGAAGAGGAAATTAGAAATCTAAAACATATTGTCGGGAATCTTCAGGATACTATTAAAAAAAACAACATTCGGGTTCTAGGAGTTCCTGAAGGCATGGAGAGAGAGAAAGGATTAGAAGGCCTTTTTAGTGAGATATTAGCAGAAAATTTCCCAGGTTTGGAGAAAGACAGAGACATCCTAGTACAGGAAGCTCATAGAACCCCTAATAAACATGACCAAAAGAGAGCCTCACCACGACACGTGGTAATTGAACTCACCACAGTGAAACATAAAGAAAAGATCCTAAAATGTGCAAGAGAGAAACGTCAGATTACCCTCAGAGGATCTCCAATCAGACTCACAGCTGAGTTCTCATCAGAAACCCTACAAGCTAGGAGGGAATGGCGAGATATAGCCCAGGTACTAAAAGAGAAAAACTGCAGCCCAGAATATTATATCCTGTTAAGCTCTCATTTGTGAATGAAGATGAAATAAAGACCTTTCACAACAAACAGAAATTGAAAAGAATTTGCCGCCACTCGTCCAGCCCAGCAAAAGATGCTTAAAGATGTGTTGCACACAGAAACACAGAAACACGGTCATCAATATGAAAGAAGGCAAACGAAGGAAACCTCACAGCAAAAGATCACAGGGAATTCAAAGCATATATCAGAAAATATCTTTGGCAAATGGCAGGGCAAAGCTACTACTTATCAATAGTCACACTGAATGTTAATGGCCTGAACTGTCCAGTTAAAAGACACAGATTGGCTGATTGGGTTAAGGAACAAAACCCATCTATTTGCTGCTTACAAGAAACACATCTTTCCAATAAATATCCATACCGACTGAAAGTGAAAGAATGGAAATAGATATATCATGCCAACAGAAATGAAAAAAGAGCGGGCGTAGCAATCTTAATATCGGACAACATAAACTGTACCCCAAAAACTGTTAGGAGAGACAAAGAGGGGCACTATATAATGATTAAGGGATCAATTCAACAAGAAGATATAACAATTATCAATGTATATGCACCTAATTACAGGGCACCAGTTTATTTAAAAGACTTGTTAAGGGACTTAAAGGGAGACTTAGACCCCAATACAATAGTACTGAGGGACTTCAATACTCTGCTCTCAGAAAGAGACAGATCAACAGGACAGAAGATCAACAAAGATTTAAACGACACTATTGCCCAAATGGATCTAACAAATATCTACAGAACTTTCAATCCTACAGCTAAAGATTTTATATTCTTCTCAGCAGTACATGGAACCTTCTCTAGGATTGACCACCTACTAGGCCATAAAGCAAGTCTCAGCAAATTCAAAAGAATTAGAATCATACAATGCAGCTTCTCAGACCATAAAGGAATGAATCTGGAAATTAGCAACTCAGGAATCCCTAGAGCATATGCAAACACATGGAGACTGAACAACATGCTCCTGAACGAACAATGGGCCATAGAAGAAATTAAAAGAGAAATCAAAAATTTTCTGGAAGTAAATGAGGATAACAGCACAACATACCAAAACTTATGGGATACAGCAAAAGCAGTGTTAAGAAGAAAGTCTATATCAATAGGTGCCTACATCAAGAAATTGGAATGGCACCAAATAGATGAGCTTTCACTGCATCTCAAGGATCTAGAAAATCTGCAGCAAACCAAACCCAAATCTGGTAGCAGAAGAGAAATTAAAATCAGAGAAGAAATCAACAGGTTTGAATCCAAAAAAAAAAAAGAAAAAATTACAAAAAATCAGCCAAGCGAGAAGCTGGTTTTTTGAAAAAATAAACAAAATTGACACCCCATTGGCCCAACTAACTAAAAAAAGAAAAGACCCAAATCAATAAAATCAGAGATGAAAAAGGAAATGTAACAACAGACACCACAGAAATAAAAAGAATCATCAGAAATTACTACAAGGACCTGTATGCCAGCAAACAGGAAAACCTATCAGAAATGGATAGATTCCTGGACACATGCAACCTACCTAAATTGAACCAGGAAGACATAGAAAATATAAACAGAACCATAGCTGAGACAGAAATTGATACAGTAATAAAGGCCCTCCCAACAAAGAAAAGCCCAGGACCAGACGGATTCACTGCTGAATAATATCAGACATTTAAAGAAGAACTGATTCCAATTATTCTCAAACTATTCAGAACAATCGAAAAAGTGGGAATCCTCCCAAATTCTTTCTATGAAGCCAGCATCACCTTAATTCCCAAGCTGGAAAAAAATGCAGCATTGAAAGAGAATTACAGACCAATATCCATGATGAACATAGATACAAAAATCCTCAATAAAATTCTGGCCAATAGAATGCAACAACACATCCGAAAGATCATCCACCCAGACCAAGTGGGATTTATCCCTGGTATGCAGGGATGGTTCAACATTTGCAAATCAATCAATGTGATACACCACATTAACAGACTGCAGAATAAAAACAATATGATTATTTCAATAGACGCTGAGAAGGCATTTGATAAAATACAACACCCTTTCATGATGAAAACTCTAAGCAAACTGGGTATGGAAGGAACATTCCTCAATATAATCAAAGCAATCTATGAAAAACCCACGGCCAACATCCTATTGAATGGGGAAAAGTTGGAAACATTTCCACTGAGATCTGGTACCAGACAGGGATGCCCACTCTCACCACTGCTATTCAATATAGTTCTGGAAACTCTAGCCAGAGCTATTAGGCAAGAAAAAGAAATTAAAGGGATACAAATTAGGAAGGAAGAACTCAAACTATCCCTCTTTGCAGATGATATGATTCTTTACTTAGGGGATCCAAAGAACTCTAGGAAGAGACCACTGGAAATCATAGAAGAGTTTGGCAAAGTAGCAGGATATAAAATCAATACAAAAAAATCAACAGCCTTTGTATACACAGGCAACACCACAGCTGAGAAAGAACTTCTAAGATCAATCCCATTCACGACAGCCACAAAAACAATCAAATACCTTGGAATAAACTTAACCAAGAATGTTAAAGATCTATATGATTAAAATTACAAAACCTTAAAGAAAGAAATAGAAGAAGATACCAAAAAAATGGAAAAATCTTCCATGGTCATGGATTGGAAGAATCAATATCATCAAAATGTCCATTCTCCCAAAAGCAATTTATAAATTCAATGCAATACCAATCAAGATACCAAAGACATTCTTCTCAGATCTGGAAAAAATGATGCTGAAATTCATATGGAGGCACAAGAGACCTCGAATAGCTAAAGCAATCTTGTACAACAAAAACAAAGCCAGAGGCATCACAATACCAGATTTCAGGACATACTACAGGGCAGTTGTTATCAAAACAGCATGGTACTGGTACAGAAACAGATGGATAGACCAATGGAACAGAATAGACACGCCAGAAATCAATGCAAACATCTACAGCCAACTCATATTTGATCAAGGATCCAAAACAAATCCCTGGAATAAGGACAGTCTATTCAATAAATGGTGCTGGGAAAATTGGATTTCCACATGCAGAATCATGAAGCAAGACCCCTACCTTTCACCGTACACAAAAATTCACTCAACATGGATAAAAGACTTAAATCTACGACCTGACACCATCAAATTATTAGGGAGCACTGGAAAATCCCTGTAAGATATAGCTACCGGCAAAGACTTAGTGGAAAATACCCCAGAAGCACAGGCAGTTAAAACCAAAATTAACAATTGGGATTGCATCAAATTGAGAAGTTTCTGTACTGCAAAAGACACAGTCAGGAAAATGAAGAGGCAACTGACAGAATGGGAAAAAATATTTCCAAAATATCCAACAGATAAAGTGTTGATAACCAGAATCTACAAAGAAATCAAGAAACTCCACAACATCAAAACAAACAACCCACACACATCGGCGCTGGAAGGGGAGGTGAGCTCAATAACCCGAGACATTGGTGGGGAAACGGGGGTCAGAATCTAGAGGGGAGCCGGAAAGTGCACCAGACTCACTACCGGAGGAAAAAAAAAGGTGGGGGGGTTTCTCTCTCCGACAACCTTGCAAAGGTTGCAAGGCAGCAAGGCTTGCAAGAGTTTCCAAGAGTTTGCAAGAGACAAAGAGCAGGCCCCCTCTCTGAATTTACATAACAACAGGGGAGAGCTAAGGAACTGAGTCACTACAATTCAGTAGCCTAGGCAACCCAGTGGGAGTCCAGAGGAGAAACAGAGCCTGCACAGACTCTTTGGGTAGAAGCCAGAGATTGGAAGCTAAATACCATCAATTCTGCACAGCCGTACCGTGCGGTATTACTTACCCCCTGAATAAAATAAATAAATAAATAAATAAATAAATAAATAAATAAATAAAAAGAGAGAGATTTACCATGCATAACCTGAGGGTGTCACCTTTGCACACCCCTAACCTGGAAGAACCAAGCAGAGCTCTCAGGCCACACCCATCTCAAGCCTCCAAGGCTCCTCCAACAGCAGGCAGTCCAATTAACACAGACATAGTATAAAATAAAATAAAAAAAAACCGCACAGTGATGAAAGAAGAATTAACTATGCCAAGCAACAAACACAGAAATCGAGGGAACAACATCAACAATGACACTATGATGCCTCCAAATAAACAAAACACCCCAAGCCAAGATTATGAAGATGATGAGATAGAAGAAATGCAAGATACAGATTTCAAAAAATTTATGATAAGATCATTTAGAAGTTTTCAAAAGCAAATCCTTGAACTACAGAAATCCTTACTGGACAAGATTGAAAATCTCTCTCGTGAAAATGAAATTTTAAGGAAGAATCAAAATGCAACACAGAAACTAGCAGAACAGGAAAGTGTGATAGTGAAGAGAAATCAAAATGAAATGAAGAGCTCAATAGATCAAATGACAAACACATTAGAAAGCCTTAAAAACAGAATGGGTGAAGCAGAAGAGAGAATATCGGACTTAGAAGATAGAGCACAGGAAAACATACAGTCAAACCAAAGAAAAGAAGAGGAAATTACAAATCTAAAAAATATTGTTGGGAATCTACAGGATACTATTAAAAGAACCAACATTCGATTATTCGAGTTCTAGGAGTTCCTGAAGGCATGGAGAGAGAGAAAGGATTAGAAGGCCTTTTTAGTGAGATACTAGCAGAGAACTTTCAAGATTTGGAGAAGGACAGAGACATCCTAGTACAGGAAGCTCATAGAACCCCCAATAAACATGACCAAAAGAGAGCCTCACCACGACACGTTGCAATTAAACTCTTCACAGTGAAACATAAAGAAAAGATCCTAAAATGTGCAAGAGAGAAATGTCAGATTACCCTCAGAAGTTCTCCAATCAGACTCACAGCAGACTTCTCATCAGAAACACTACAGGCTAGGAGGGAATGGCGAGACATAGCACAGGTGCTAAGAGAGAAAAATTGCCAGCCCAGAATATTATATCCTGCTGAGCTCTCATTTGTGAATGAAGGTGAAATAAAGACCTTTCATAGCAAACAGAAATTGAAAGAATTTGTGGCCACTCGTCCGGCCCTGCAAAAGATACTTAAAGATGTGCTACACTCAGAAACACAGAAACACGGCCATCAATATGAAAGAAGGGAAAGGAAGAACACCTACCAGTAAAAGAGCATGGGAAGCTCAAAGCATATACTAGAAAATATTTCCGGGAAAATGGCAGGGCAAAGTCACTGCATACCAATAGTCACATTAAACATTAATGGTCTGAATTCTACAGTTAAAAGACACCGATTGGCTGACTGGCTCAAAGAACACAACCCAACTATTTGTTGCCTACAAGAAACACATCTCTCTAACAAAGAGGCATGCAGACTGAAAGTGAAAGGTTGGAAAAAGATATTCCATGCCAACAGAAACCAAAAAAAGGCAGGTATAGCCATATTAATATCAGACAAAATAAACTTTAATACAAAAACTGTTAAGAGAGACAAAGAGGGGCACTATATAATGATTAAGGGTTCAATTCAACAGAAGATGTAACTATTATAAATGTATATGCACCTAATTACAGGGCACCGGTCTATTTAAAAGATATGTTAAGGGACTTAAAGGGAGATTTAGATTCCAATACAATAGTACTGGGGGACTTCAATACTCCACTCTCAGAAATAGACAGATCATCCGGACAGAAGATCAACAAGGAAACAGCAGATTTAATCGACACTATTGCCCAAATGGATCTAACAGATATCTACAGAACTTTCAATCCTACATCTAAAGACGTTACATTCTTCTCAGCAGTGCATGGAACCTTCTCTAGGATTGATCACGTACTAGGCCATAAAGCAAGTCTCAACAAATTTAAAAGAATTAGAATCATACCATGCAGCTTCTCAGACCACAGCGGAATGAAGCGGGAAATTAGCAACTCAGGAAACCCCAGAAAGTATGCGTACACATGGAGACTGAACAACATGCTCTTGAATGAACACTGGGTCATTCAAGAAATCAAAAGAGAAATCAGAAACTTTCTGGAAGTAAATGAAAATAACAACACAACATATCAAAACTTCTGGGATACAGCAAAAGCAGTATTGAGAGGCAAATTTATAGCAATAGGTGCCTATATCAAGAAATTGGAAAGACACCAAATAAATGAGCTTTCAGCGCATCTCAAGGACCTAGGAAAACTGCAGCAAACCAAACCCAAATCTAGTAGGAGAAGAGAAATAATTAAAATCAGAGAAGAAATCAACAGGATTGAATCCAAAAAAAAAAAAAAAACTACAAAAAAATCAGCCAAACGAGAAGCTGGTTTTTTGAAAAAATAAACAAAATTGACACCACATTGGCCCAACTAACTAAAAAAAGAAAAGACCCAAATCAATAAAATCAGAGATGAAAAAGGAAACGTAACAACAGACACCACAGAAATAAAAAGAATCATCAGAAATTACTACAAGGACCTGTATGCCAGCAAACAGGAAAATCTACCAGAAATGGATAGATTCCTGGACACATGCAAGGTACCAAAATTGAACCAGGAAGACATAGAAAACATAAATAGACCCATAACTGAAACAGAAATTGAAACAGTAATAAAGGCCCTCCCAACAAAGAAAAGTCCAGGACCAGATGGATTCACTGCTGAATTCTACCAGACACTTAAAGAACTAATCCTATTTCTTCTCAAACTATTCAGAACAATCGAAAAAGAGGGAATCCTCCCAAATTCTTTCTATGAAGCCAGCATCACCTTAATCCCTAAGCCAGAGAAAGATGCAGCACTGAAAGAAAATTATAGATCAATATCCCTGATGAATATAGATACAAAAATCCTCAATAAAATTCTCACCAATAGAATACAACAACACATCAGGAAAATCATCCACCCAGACCAAGTGGGATTCATCCCTGGTATGCAGGGATGGTTCAACATTCGCAAATCAATCAATGTGATACACCACATTAACAGACTGCAAAAGAAAAAACATATGATTATCTCAATAGATGCAGAGAAAGCATTCGATAAAATTGAACACCCTTTCATGATGAAAACTCTAAGTAAATTGGGGATAGAAGGAACATTCCTCAATATAATCAAAGCAATTTATGAAAAACCCACGGCCAGCATCCTATTCCACTGAAATCTGGCACCAGACAGGGATGCCCACTCTCACCACTGCTATTTAACATAGTTCTGGAAGTTTTAGCCAGAGCCATCAGACACGAAAAAGAAATTAAAGGAATACAAATTGAGAAGGAAGAAGTCAAACTATCCCTCTTTGCAGACGATATGATTCTTTACTTACAGGATCCAAAGAACTCTACTAAGAGACTATTGGAACTCATAGAGGAGTTTGGCAAAGTGGCAGGATATGAAATCAATGCACACACACAAAAAAATCAACAGCCTTTTTATATACAAGCAATGCCACGGCTGAGAAAGAACTGCTAAGATCAATCAATCAATCCCATTCACAATAGCTACAAAAACAATCAAATACCTTGGAATAAACTTAACGATGAGAATTACAAAATCTTAAAGAAAGAAATAGAAGAGGATACCAAAAAATGGGAAAATCTGCTATGCTCATGGATTGGAAGAATCAACATCATCAAAATGTACATTTCCCAAAAGCAATTTATAGATTCAATGCAATTCCAATCAGGATACCAAAGACATTCTTCTCAGATCTAGACAAAATGATGCTGAAATTCATATGGAGACACAAGAGACCTCGAATAGCTAAAGCAATCTTGTACAACAAAAACAAAGCTGGAGGCATCTCAATACCAGATTTCAGGACATACTACAGGGCAGTTGTTATCAAAACAGCATGGTACTGGTACAGAAACAGATGGATAGACCAATGGAACAGAATTGAAACACCAGAAATCAACCCAAACATTTACAGCCAAATTATATTTGATCAAGGATCTAAAACCAATTCCTGGAGTAAGGACAGTCTATTCAATAAATGCTGCTGGGAAAACTGGATTTCCATGTGCAGAAGCATGAAGCAAGACCCCTACCTTACACCTTACACAAAAATTCACTCAGCATGAATTAAAGACCTAAATCTACGACCTGACACCATCAAGTTATTAGAGAACATTGGAGAAACCCTTCAAGATATTGGCACAGGCAAAGAGTTTCTGGAAAAGACCCGGGAGGCACAGGCAGTCAAAGCCAAAATCAACTATTGGGATTGCATCAAATTGAGAAGTTTCTGTACTGCAAAAGAAACAGTCAGGAGAGTGAAGAGACAACCGATAGAATGGGAAAAAATATTTGCAAACTATGCAACAGATAAAGGGTTAATAACCAGAATCCAAAAAGAGATCAAGAAACTCCACAACAACAAAACAAACAACCCACTTAAGAGATGGGCCAAGGACCTCAATAGACATTTTTCAAAAGAGGAAATCCAAATGGCCTGCCTACAGACACATGAAAAAATGTTCAAGATCACTAGCAATCAGGGAAAAGCAAATCAAAACCACAATGAGGTTTCACCTCACCCCGGTTAGTATGGCTCACATACAGAAATCTACCAACAACCGATGCTGGAGAGGATGTGGGGAAAAAGGGACACTAACCCACTGTTGGTGGGAATGCAAACTGGTCAAGCCACTATGGAAGTCAGTCTGGAGATTCCTCAGAAACCTGAAGATAACCCTACCGTTCGACCCAGCCATCCCACTCCTTGGAATTTACCCAAAGGAATTTAAATTGGCAAACAAAAAAGCGGTCTGCACCCTAATGTTTATCGCAGCACAATTCACAATAGCCAAGACCTGGAACCAACCTAAATGCCCATCAACGGTAGACTGGATAAAGAAATTATGGGATATGTACGCTTTAGAATACTATACCGCAGTAAGAAACAAAGAAATCCAGTCATTTGCAACAAAATGGAGGAATCTGGAACACATCATGCTGAGTGAAGTAAGCCAGTCCCAAAGGGACAAATACCATATGTTCTCCCTGATTGGTGACAACTGACTGAACACCAAAAATGAAACCTCCTGAAGTGAAATGGATACTATGAGAAACGGTGACTTGATCAGCCCTTGTCCTGACTGTTAATGAACAACTTAATACATTATCCCTCTTAGTAGTTTTTTTTTGTCTGTTCTACTTAATATGACTGGTTTAATTCTGCAATTAATACACAGTTATTCTTAAGTGTTGAAAATTAACTGAAATGTGACCCCTGTTAAACATAAGAGTGGGAACAAGAGAGGGAAGAGATGTATAATTTGGGACATGCTCAAGCTGACTTGCCCCAAATGGTAGAGTTAGAAACATACCAGGGGATTCCAATTCAATCCCATCAAGGTGGCATGTACCAATGCCATATCACTATTCCAAGAGATCAATTTCAGTTCACAATTGATCATAATGAAAGGACTAAGAGGCAAAGGGAGCACATAAACAAGTCTAGTACCTGCTAACACTAACCGATAGAATAAATAAAGGGGAGAGTGATCCAACATGGGAAGCGAGATACTCAGCAAACTCATAGAATGGCAGATGTCCTAAACAGCACTCTGGCCTCAGAATCAGCCCTAAAGCCATTCGGATCTGGCTGAAAAGCCCATGAGAGTATTTCAGGCATGGAAAGCCAAGACACTCTGGAAAAAAAAAAGACCCTAATGAAAGATCTCTGTGAATGAGATCCCAGTGGAAAGAACAGGTCTTCAAAGAAGGAGGTACCTTTCTCTGAAGGGAGGAGAGAACCTCCACTTTGACTATGACCTTGTCTAAACAAGATAAGAATCGGAGAACTCAAGGGGCTTCCATAGCCTTGGAAACTCATGCCTGGAGCATATGGAGATTACTGATGCCATAAACAGGAGTGTCAATTTGTAAAGTCAACAACAGATGTCACTGTGCACTTACTCCTCATGTAGGATCTCTGTCCTTAATGTGCTGTACATTGAGATTTAATGCTATAACGAGTACTCAAACAGTATATTTCACTTTGTGTTTCTATGGGGTTGCAAACTGTTGAAATCTTTACTTAATGTATACTAAACTAATCTTCTGTTAAAAAAAAAGAAATTATCAATTCCCAACTTGACTCTCACTGGGATTAAACATGACAATATGTCTGATCTGATTTCATCATCATTTTAAAAATCATCTATTATTTTTCACTTTTTGTTTCCGTATGGGAGCAAACTGTTGAAATCTTTACTTAATGTATACTAAGCTGATCTTCTGTATATTAATAGAATCGAAAATGAATCTTGATGTGAATGAAAAGGGAGAGGTAGTGGGAAAGGGGAGGGTTGCGGGTGGGAGGGACGGTATGGGGGGGAAGCCATTGTAATCCATAAGTCGTACTTTGGAAATTTATATTCATTAAATAAAAGTTAAAAAAATAAATAAAAAATAGACATTTTTCAAAAGAGGAAATCCAAATGGCCAACAGACACATGAAAAAATGTTCAAGATCACTAGCAATTAGGGAAATGCAAATCAAAACCACAATGAGGTTTTACCTCACCCCAGTTACAATTCCTCACATTCAGAAATCTACCAACAACCGATGCTGGAGAGGATGTGGGGAAAAAGGGACACTAACCCACTGTTGTTGGGAATGCAAACTGGTGATGCTACTATGGAAAGTCAGTCTGGAGATTCCTCAGAAACCTGAAGATAACCCTACCATTTGACCCAGCCATCCCACTCCTTGGAATTTACCCAAAGCAAATGAAATTGGCAAACAAAAAGCTGTCTGCACATTAATGTTTATTGCAGCTCAATTCACAATAGCTAAGACCTGGAACCAACCCAAATGCCCATCAACAGTAGACTGGATAAAGAAATTATGGGACATGTACTCTATCGAATACTATACAGCAGTCAAAAACAATGAAACCCAGTCATTTGCAACAAAATGTGAATTGTGCTGCAATAAACATTAGGGTGCAGACCGCTTTTTTCTTTATCAATTTAAACTCCTTTGGGTAAATTCCAAGGAGTGGGATGGCTGGGTCGAACGGTAGGGTTATATTCAGGTTTCTGAGGAATCTCCAGACTGATTTCCATAGTGGCTTCACCAGTTTGCTTTCCCACCAACAGTGGGTTAGTGTCCCTTTTTCCCCACATCCTCGCCAGCATCTGTTGTTGGTAGATTTCTGTATGTGAGCCATTCTAACCGGGGTGAGGTGAAACCTCATTGTGCTTTTGATTTGCATTTCCCTGATTGCTAGTGACCTTGAACATTTTTTCATGTGCCTGTTGGCCATTTGGATTTCCTCTTTTGAAAAATGTCTATTGAAGGGAGGAATCTGGAAAACATCATGCTGAGTGAACTAAGCCAGTCCCAAAGGGACAAATATCATATGGTCTCCCTGATCGGCAACAACTAACTGAGCACCAAAGGGGAAACTTGCTGAAGTGAAATAGACACTATAAGAAACAGTGACTTGATCAGCTCTTGTCTGACTGTTGATGTACAATGTAATACTTTATCCATTTTAGTATTTCTTTATTGTTCTAGTGCTATTGGTTGAACTCTGTAATTAACACACAATTATTCTTAGGTGTTTAAATTTTAACTGAAAAGTGATCCCTGTTAGGAATTTGGAAAGCATTATGCTGTGTGAAATAAACCAGTCCCAAATGGACAAATACCATATGTTCTCCCTGATCGGGGACAACTAACTGAGCACCAAAAAGGAAACCTGTTAAAGTGAAATGAGCACTATGAGAAACGGTGACTTGATCAGCCCTTGCCCTGACTGTTGATGAACAACTTAATACGTTATCCTTCTTAGTATTTTTTTTGTTTGTTCTACTTAATACTTTTGGTTGAATACTGTAATCAATACACAGTTATTCTTAAGTGTTGAAACTTAACTGAAAAATGATTGCTGTTAAATATAAGAATGGGAATAAGAGAGGGAAGAGATGTGCAATTCGGGACATGCTCAAGCTGACTTACCTCAAACGGTAGAGTTAGAAACATACCAGGGGATTCCAATTCAATCCCATCAAGGTGGCATGTACCAATGCCATCTCACTAGTCCCAGTGATCAATTTCTGTTCACAATTGATCATAATGATAGGACTAAGAGCCAAAGGGATCACATAAACAAGACTAGTGTCTGCCAATACTAGCTGATAGAATAAAAAAGGGAGAGACTGATTCAACATGGGAAGCAGGATACACAGCAGACTCATAGAATGGAGATGTCCTAAATAGCACCCTGGCTTCAGAATCAGCCCTTAGGGCACGCGGATCTGGCTGAAAAGCCCATGAGAGTATTACAGGCATGGAAAGCCAAAACACTCTGGGGAAAAAAACAATACCTAAATGAAAGATCTTCTCGCGAGTGAGCTCCCACTGAAAAGAACAGGTCATCAAAGAAGGAGGTACCTTTCTCTGAAGGGAGGAGAGAACCTCCACTTTGACTATGACCTTGTCTAAATATGATCAGAGTTGGTGAACTCAAAAGGCTTCCATAGCCTTGGCAACACATGAATAGATCCTAGGGTGATTACTGATGCCATAAACAAGAGTGTCAATTTGTTAAGTCAACAACAGGAGTCACTGTGCACTTACTCCTCATGTAGGATCTCTGTCCTTAATGTACTGTACATTGTGATTTAATGCTATAACTAGTACTCAAACAGTATTGTTCACTTTGTGTTTCTATGTGGGTGCAAACTGTTGAAATCTTTACTTAATGTATGCTAAACTGATCTTCTGTATATAAAGAGAATTGAAAATGAATCTTGATGTGAAATGGAAGGGGGGAGGGAGAGGGAAAGGGGAGGGTTGCGGGTGGGAGGGAAGTTATGGAGGGGGAGCCACTGTAATCCATAAGCTGTACTTTGGAAATTTATATTCATTAAATAAAAGTTAAAAAAAATAAAATAATTCAGGTGCTTAGTACAGTATCTGTAACCTGGTGCTCAGTTAACATCATTTAGTATAGTACCATGTGACAGTCACTGGGATGAAGCTGGGTAGGAGAATCTTGTACTATATGAAAGAAAAGACCAATAATTGTAAACTGACTAGTAAATAGGGAATAAGGTACATGTGCCAACAACATACAAAACAGGTTCACGTCAGGGAGCAGAGACTAGGAGGTCATCTCGGAGGAAGTGATCACAGGTTGAGGCACAGCACATCAGGTAAGTTATATGGAAAAGCACAGTGAGGAGAAACACTAGATTGATCCAAGGATTGAAAGTAGTCCGACAGGGTCACAGCACAGTGAGAGAGGGACTGAAATTAGTCGGAGAGGGTCACAGTACAGTGAGAGAGGGGGCCACGCCTGGTGATGAATGAACTGAGGTGTCCTTCCCGGAATGCCACGCTTCTTCCTCTCTACTGTCTTAGGGTAGAATTAGGTAGAGAGAGGATGTAGTTTCTATGTATAAACGTGGGTATGAAGTTTGGAAGGGAGGGTCTCATAAATAGTGAAGGGAAAATACAGAGCATAAAAGAACCCAATCAAAGGAAGTACGATGTTATCTGGTGGCTGGTGTTGTGGCCCAGAGAGCTAAGCCACCACATATAATGCTCACATCCCATACTGGAGCATGTTTTTGAGTCTTGGATGTTGATCCAGCTCCCTGCTGCTAATGTGTCTAGCAAATAGCAGAGGATGTCATGAGTACTTGGGCCCCTGCCACCTACGAGCAATATCTGGATAGAATTTGTGGCTCCTAGCTTTGGCTTAGACCACCTTTGGCAGTTGTGTTCATTTGGAAAGTGAACCAGTGGACGGAAGGTATCTCCCTCTCCCTCTCCTTTTCTCTTCCTTTGAAGTAAAAATGAAAACATACTTTAAAAATGATATTATCCAGAGGGGACTCTCCTAGTTTCAGCAAGGATGCAAACTGGTATTTGGGACCATAAGGGATGTAACAGGTGGTTAGGGGCTTCAGAGCCAAGGAGTTTACTGTTATCTGCATTATATTAAGATCATGCACAGCCCTTGATTCACATTCCTTCATTACATGCCCAGTCATCCTGCCGAGATGGACATTTTCCTCCAATGAAGAAGAGTGCAATGGGAGGCACAAAGAATTTAAACACAGAGAAGCTGGTAGTGGCCAGGAAGATCTGACTATAACACCAGGTTCATTCATTATCAAACTGCTTCTCTCCAGTGCAAACTTGTAGGAGTTACACACACTGGCAACCATTATTATTTCAGTAAGAAGGATTTGATCAGATTTTTTTAAATTTATTTGACAGAGTTATAGACAGAGAGAGAGAGAGAGAGAGAGAGAGAGAAAGGTCTTCCGTCAGTTCGCCCCCCAAATGGCCGCTATGGCTGGCACTGCACCGATCTGAAGCCAGGAGCCAGGTGCTTTCTCCTGGTCTCCCATGTGGGTGCAAGGCCCAAGCACCTGGGCCATCCTCCACTGCCCTCCTAGGCCACAGCAGAGAGCTGGACTGGAAGAGGAGCAACTGGGACTAGAACCCAGTGCCCATAGAGTGCCCAGTGCCCAGTGCACCTGGTGCTGCAGGTGAAGGATTAATCAGATGAGCCACAGCACTGGCCCGATTTTTTACAACCTTTTGCCTCCTGTCATGCTATTGACTTGCTCATGTCCCAGGGCCTTTCTTCTTGGTAGCTATGGGGTGTTTTTTTTTTTTTTCCCTTTGCCTGTCCCTAAGGCTGCTTCCTGCTTGGCCTCCAAACTTGCATTCTATCACATGCTGCATCCAGCAGCAGATCTTCCCGTCACTCACCTGGTTGCCTATTACTTTAAATATAACATGGGTCACTATCACTCTTGGATTTACTGAGCTATCCTGTCATTTTGACTCCATCTAGATTCTGACTTCAGGCAGCAGGGACCATGGCTGTCTCACTCAGAGCTCTATGTACCCTGGCACAGTTTTTTGTGCTCACCACATATTTGATGAAAGATGAGTGGAGGAACCAGACCTTCCTGTCTCAACGCTTTGGCAAGCCTCTGAGGCCAGGAGGGTCTCCTTAGAGGGAAAGGCACAGGAGCACTCACTGGTCCCAAGCTCTGACATCTCACTACCATGTGCCTAGTCTCCCAGGCAGATTTCAGAATTGCACTCTGCTGCCCAGAGTAAATCATACAGAGATAGACGTGGATGGTAAAATACCTGGAGGGATCAGAGCCAACATAAGAAAGCTTCCGTCACTTAGTAAATAGCAGGAGGCACAGAGACAACATGGGAAGTGACTGAGAGAACACAGCAGAAAATAGGACTTTTCTGGATTTGAATTCTGGCTACTTATTACTAGCTGTGTGGCTTCAGGTAAGCTACTAAGCAATTTTATGACTCAGTTTCCTATTGTAAAATAAAATTATAATCTAACCTATTATAACCTAATACGGTTGGTGTCAGGATTATATGAGATAGCATTTGAAAATGCTTAGAAGAGAGCCTGGAACACAGCAAATAAGAAGTGCTGACTTAAAAAGGTGAGTGCACACAGGCTGCCCAAGAGAGATTTCCAGGTGATTCATGTGTTTATGTGTGTTGGGGCAGGGGGTGGATGCATCACTTAATATCCTTGAGTTTTGTTCCCTTATCTTATCAAATGGGAATGTTGACAGTAGCACTCTCTGGATTATATTTGAAGTGTGACAAGTAACCACAAGGCAGCCCAGGAAATGACCATCACAAATCATATAGGGCTCCTGTTACTAAGGAAAAAATACAGAATTTGGAGTATACAATTTGAAGTTTCTCTCACACTTGTCTTCTAACTCTATTTATGTGTGTCATCAGAAGTGCCTTTCCCTTTAACTTGTTGCCCTTTTTTCATTATGGTTTCTGGGTTTTGTTCATTACATAAGAAAATCTTCAACACTGAAAGTTATAAAACAACTTTTCATCCATAGTTTGCTATAGAATTTTTGTTTTATTGTTTTTCTTTTAACTTTTGTGTTTTAAGCTATTTCATATATTTAGTGTGTGCTATCAAGTTGAACACCTTGTTCTTCAGCTGCATTTCAACTTCTTTAGCTCCAAGGCACTAAGATTGTGCACTCTGTATGTCTATACTTACTGTTCTTTCTGCAGTCCCTGTCGCTCCAGGAAGTCGCATAGTCACTAGGGATGTCCTATAAGTCCCAGCTCAGGAGCCTCCTGAATCTTTCAGAATCCCAAATAACTGATGTTTACCATACCACTCCCCGCTAGGCAGAATTGGGCACTGCTTCCTTCTTGCTGCTTTTGTAGTCCCGTGGACCCCTGCTGCCCCCCATGCTGAGTTTCAATGTGACCTTGTAGCTCTGCAGCTAGCTTGGGTTCAAGTCCCAGCTAAACCTCTTTCTACATGTACGAACTTAACTTATCTTAGCCTCAGTTTCTCTGAAAATGGGTATAATGACATCTAAATAGGAACGTTTGCTGTGATGACTAGATGAAACAACCTATAGAAACTTAGTAGGGCAGTGCCTAGGACATTATAAGTACTACCCAGGGGAGTAGCTGGCCTTTCATGCTTCTGGATGTGACTTCCATATCCCAAATCACAGTGTCTGACTTTGGTTCCAGTTCCAATTCCCCTTCCACTTACAGCATCCTGCAGGTGCACATTCTGGGAGTCAGAACATGATGGCTTGGTTACTTGGGTCCATGTGACCTATGTAGAGACTCAGATTTTGTACCTTGCTCCCTGCTTAAGCCTGGCCCAGCCTTGGCTGTTCTGGGCATTTGACGGGTGAACCAGTGGGTAGGAGACCTCTGTCTGATTCTCTCTTTAAATTTCAAATAAAATGAAAATCAATAAGAAAATAATTTCAAAAGCATAAAAAAGGCCAGCGCCACAGCTCACTTGACTAATCCTCCACCTGTGGGGCTGGCATCCCAGGTTCTAGTCCCGGTTGGGGCACCAGTTCTGTCCCAGTTGCTCCTCTTACAGTCCAGCTCTCTGCTGTGGCCTGGGAAGGCAGTGGAGGATGGCCCAGGTGCTTGGGCCCTGCACCCGCATGGGAGACCAGGAGGAAGCACCTGGCTCCTGGCCTCGGATCGGCACAGTGCGCCAGCTGTAGCAGCCATTTGGGGGGTGAACCAACGGAAGGAAGACCTTTCTCTCTGTCTCTCTCTCTCTCTCACTGTCTAATTCTGCCTGTCAAAAAAAAAAGCATAAAAAAGAGAAAAGGAAAGACTCTACCGAATGTAAAGGGACTAATCCAGCAAGAGGAAATAACCACCCACCCACCCACCCACACATACCCCCTCTGTCTTGGAGCATGACAGTGTATAAAATATATAAAGCAACATTGAAACTCATAAAATCATAGGCTCCAAGAGTAGGACACTTTATTATCCTACTTTAGCAAGTGGACAGTTAATCAATACAGAAAATCAACAAACAGATTTAAACTGCACTCTCGAACAATGGGATTTGACAGACTTGTGTAAAACATGCAATCACACAGTTGTGGAACAGAGGCTGGCACTGTAGCACAGCAAGTTAAGCTGCCACCTGGGATACCACTAGCATCTCGTGTGAGTGCTGGTTTAACTGCTGACTGCTCCATTTTTTATTCAACTCCCTGTGGAAAGCAGTAAAAGATGGAACAAATGCTTGGACCTCTGTCACCCACATGAAAGACTGGGATAGGATTTCAGGCTTCTGGCTTCCACCTAGCCCACCCTCCAGCCTTTGAATCCACTAGGGGAATGAAGCAGTGGATGGAAGATGTCTCATGTTCTGTCTCTAACTCTGCCTTTCAAATAAATGAAACTTTCCAAAAAAGGAAAAATAAAACAGTTAAATAATTACAGAATACATATTCTTTTTACAGCTCATGGAACTTTCCCCAGGATAGAATAAATGAGAGTTCACACAAAAGTCTAAATATATTTTATATAACAGAGATTATATCAATATGTTTTCTGGACACAATCCAGTAACATTGGAAATCATTAACAAAGAAAACTGTAATCCATATTAATACAGTAAAATTAAACAGTCTCTTCTGATCAAAAATGGTCAAAGGGGAAATTTAAACATGTTGTGAAGTGAATAATAATGTAAATACAACACATTATAGTTGATGGGTTATTGAACAAGCAGAACTAAAAGGAAAGTTTTAGCCATCAGTGCCTTCACAAAAAAAGAAAGAAATTCCAGTCCAGTTCTCTGCTGTGGCCCGGGAGGGCAGTGGAGGATGGCCCAGGTGCTTAGGTCCCTGCACCCGCATGGGAGACCAGGAAGAAGCACCTGGCTCCTGGCTTTGGATTGGCACAGCACCAGCTGTAGTGGCCATTTGGGGAGTGAACCAATGGAAGGAAGACCTTTCTCTCTGTCTCTCTCACTATCTAACTCTGTCAAATAAAAATAAAAATAAAATAAAATAAAGAAAATATTAAATTAGCAACACATTTGTTTATTTAGAAGAATCACTAAAACTCAAGGAAAGAGGAAACATAAGAAAACCAAACCCAAAATTACTAGAAGGAAATAAATATTAAAAATCATAGCTGAAATGAAGAATATTGTAAGAGAAGCGAATGAACAAATAGGTGGTTCTTTGAAAAGATGAACAAAACAAATCCTTAACAAAACTAAGAAAGAAGATTCAAAGAAGTGGAATCAGAGATGAAAAGGGAAACATTACAACTGACACTACAGAAATACAGAGTATCACCCCAAATCCCATCCATAGTTATACGTTTTTCTCTAATAAAGCTCCAGCTGGGATATAGCTATGGTTTTAATGACTAGGACAGTAATGAAACAAGAGGGAGGAAACGAGTTACATGTATCATGTGGTTTTCTGGTATCTTTAGAAAGCATTCTATTTTTTTAACAGAATTTGACTAAATCAGCCTATTCCATTCCTTTCAAGAACACATACATGCAGTTCACATTCAATGGATACTGAATGGATGGATACTCCCAGCCAACTTGAATATCTCAAATTCAGTCTATCCAACATCACATAGCACATGTCCTTTCCTAGACTGTTTTCCCTCACATGCACGCTAAATAAGGCTGATGCTACATAGCCAGATGTCTTTAACTCCTTATATCCATTTCCACTATTGAATGCTTTTCATTTGGCTTCTTAACTATTTCTTCAATCCATTTTCTCTTCCCTAGCTCATGACCTCTCTCAGGTGCTCATCACTGCTCATCAGGACACTTCTAACAGTCTGCTCTTCAGTATCTCTGCTTTTCTGAAATCATTCAATTACACAAGCACCACCATCATCTTTTCAAAATACAAACATTACCTGTTCACTATTCTGAGTGTATATTCTGAGTATAACATACAGTATTTCCCCACTGCCTAGCTCAAGCTCTTCAACTGACAAATATATCAATTGGGCTCCCAGTAATGTGTCACCAGTCCTTGCTTCAAACTGGACTTGAAGGATGCCAAATACTCACTGTTCCTCTCGCAAATATCTGATGATTCACATTTTTTACCATCGGCTCACTCATTTTTCCCATCTTCCTGAACGTGGCTTGTTTACTACTGTGATTAATTCTTACTCATGCATCAGACCATGCTCAGGTGGGACCCTCTGCTAGGAAGTCACATGCATTGTGTTCAGTATTCTTCAGTGTGCTTCCACATAATGCCCTCAATGTCTCCCTCACAACAGTGTATTGTATGGAAATTATGAACCCCCTTGCCCACACAGGCCTGGTGTGCAGGAACATAGGGAAGAGGACTAAGAACAGTAAGGGCCAATATTTCATGAAGTACACCCCATTTCCTCACTGTAGTAGACAGGGTCCCTAAGGCTTAGAGAGGCAATGTGCCCTGCTCAAAGCTACCTTCTTCCTGTGTACCCTTAACCATCAAACTGTATGACACAGAATCACACAATGGCTAAACATTCATACCGTATCAAACACTTCAATTACCCTACTTTAATTATCAAAGACTGATAGGTAGTAGAAAGACGCACGACTTGGCAGTCTCAGCTTTGGCCACAAGCAGCAGTTGCACCTGAGTCTCCACTTAGAGGACACCATGATAATGGCCGGTGCCATGGCTCACTTGGCTAATCCTCAGCCTGCGGCACCGGCAACCCATGTTCTAGTCCTGGTTGGGGTGCCGGGTACTAGTCCCGGTTGCTCCTCTTCCCGTCCAGCTCTCTGCTGTGGTCTGGGAGGGCAGTGGAGGATGGCCCAAGTGCTTGGGTCCCTTCACCCGCATGGGAGACCAGGAGGAAGTACCCAGCTCCTGGCTTCAGATCAGCGTAGCGCCGGCCATAGCGGCCATTAGGGGAGTGAACCAACAGAAAGAAAACCTTTCTCTCTGTCTCTCTCTCACTGTCTAACTTTGCCTGGCAGAAAAAAAAAGTCACCATGATGGAGGTTTCCCAGGTCAATCAAAAGCTGTTGGTCCACCACACTTTATAGAACTACACAAAACCACTTCTCACCCCTCCTTCATCTGCTGGGCTTTAGCTCCTGCCTAAATGTCCATGTGATTGAATTCTGACCTCTCCAGGAAATTAAGTTCATCAGAGAAGCCCATGAGTGAAGAAGTACTTTGATAAGCAACATTTCATTTTAAAAATAAAAGTTTAAATTTCAAAATAAGACTAATATTTACTAAATTCACTTTAGTAGGCACACCTTAGGTCCAATCCCGAAAATTAGGTCCAATAGTTCCAAATCACTTAGGAAGGCATCAAAGCACTACATTTCCAAGTGAAGTCTACAGCACCTGGTACCTGTTTTCACTAAATACTTAGCAGATACACTGACCTTTGTGACATCTTTTTTTAATGGCATCCATCATAAGTGCTTTTCCCTGCTGCCTCTTCTGAAGAACTTCTATCCATGCCTGTGATATGGACATGAGCACAATAACAGCTTTCACAAACCATTATTCCACGTGTCCAAATTCCCTTAGTAACAGCACCACAAATAAATCACTGCTGTTTAATGTTAATGTTTATCATGAGCTAAGAACCAGGTTCAGGGCTCTGAGTATATGCTCTGTCATTATTCTTAACAATCCAGTGAAGTCAAAATTCTTTTTATCTCCATTCAGGAAGAATATACAGTAATTAATTCCCTTGCCAAAGTCACCAAATGAAAAAATGCAGAGCTGAGATTCATACCCAGGAAATCTAACACCAAAGCCTACGTTCTTACTTCATTATGCAATACTTCTTACAAAAATCCTAACAAGTCATGTTGAAATATACAATTAAATTCAAATTGTCAGTTCTATTCACTTTGTTGCAAATCTCAAGATGTTACTTTTTTTAACTGGAGCTATTAAAATTTAATGCAGCATACACATACACACACACATACACACACACACACGAACACACACCCACACGTACTCTGGATCCAGTCATCAGTTGATAGATATTTTGATTGACTTCCTATTTTCCAATTTTGAATTGGGCTGATATAAAACACAGGAGTGTAGGTATATCTTTCACATGGTGATTTCAATTAATTGGATATGGAGAGATCATTATGTTAAGTGAAATAAGCCAGACTTAGAAGGAGAAAATTATATTTGTGGAATATATAGTGAGTGCAAAAACTGTATGGATGTCATATCATTTGTTGTTGTTACAAATAATGCTTCATTGAAGTATACAATGTACCTTACAACATACCTCTTTCCCCATATTATAATCATTATCATGAATCCCTCATTTTGTACCACTGTTTAAGAAAAAGTAATATACGGGTATGCACAACCTACATATGAAAGGAATGTTGAAAAATGTTAAAAAGTTTAAAAGTAAAAAATATAAAAGGGAAAAAAGTATGTGGATGAACTTTGATGTTCACAATTTCAAAAATAAATCAATTATGTAATAAATACAAATTTTACCACTAGTTATATTTGGGCAAAAGAACTACCTAACTACATCAATAGGCATGGAAAGTACCAAAATGAAAAGGAAGAATTCATCTGCCCAGAAAACTAGAAATGCTTTAACAATTAACAGAAGCACGGGGCCAGTGCTGTGGCTCACTTGATTAATCCTCCGCTGTGGCGCCAGCATCCCATATGGGCGCCAGGTTCTAGTCCTGGTTGCTCCTCTTCCAGTCCAGCTCTCTGCTGTGCCCAGGAGGGCAGTGGAAGATGGCCCAGGTGCTTGGGCCCCTGCACCTGCATGAGAGACCAGGTAGAAGCACCTGACTCCTGGCTTCAGATTGGCACAGTGCCGGCCATAGCAGTGATTTGGGGAGTGAACCAATGGAAGGAAGACCTTTCTCTCTGTTTCTCTCTCTCTCACTGTCTAAAACTCTGTCAAATAAAAAAAAATACTCCAACGCACACTTTCTCAGTCTCACCTTCACTGACATTTTGGACGATTCTTTGTTGGAGGCAGGCCTGGTTTGTGCACTGTTAGGTGGGCAGTAGCATCAATGTCCTCACCCCAGTAGATGCCAGTAGCACCCTCATCTGAGCTGTAACAACTGAAAACATCTTCAGTGACAGAAGTCACCTGAGGAGCAACGTTATCACCCACTTGTGAGATGCTGCCCTAATGTTTCCTGGAGCAGCTGGCACTCCTGAGATATCTTGGCCTTTGGCAATTAGGTTATGTTAAACCAATTGCAGTGTCACTGAGATAATCTCAGCCTGCCACTTCCGGATCAGAAAATCCATGAATCTGAAGCAGACATGATCTGATTTTACACCAGAAGACAGACATTCACAGTTCAAACAAGTAATCACTCCTCTAGAGAGACCTGCAGTGACTACTGGCTCCCCATCAATACACTTTTATCTAATTCTGAAAACATTATAGAAGGAATTCCAGCTGAATATACTTAGGTATACAACCTCAGCTTCCCAGAGAAAAAAGAATTCCCCCACTTCTTACCTTTTGCATCTGCTTTTCAGACTTGGTCATTCCTGCAAAATATTCAGTAGGCCTCTTGGAATGGACTTTGAGCTGTGGCAAGGCAATAACACCGAAGCACTGTGCCTGGGCCTGGCAGTAGCTGAAACTGCATGACAAAGTGAAAAATGAGGGGTGAAAGTCACTCCTAACATTTCACTTCCTCTTATGAGTCACCCAAGCTCAGAAAGTCTCTGCACACCTGACCTCTGACAGCTAAAAGAAACAAACAAAAACTGATTAACCTCCCTAATTTCCTGTCTTGTAGAAAACTGGCTGTGCCTCTTATTTTTAAAGAGAAGTGAAATGTTTCCAGACATTAATTAGTTTTAAAGAATGATCACTCTAAAGGCACTCACTAACACATGAACTAGTGTCAAGCGAAAGAAATTCCACACATAAAAGTGCTGGGCACTTTTCCCCAACATTTTAATATACTGTAAAAGAAAACACTCCAAAAGTATTTTTAAAAACCCATCAACTGGACTTGGAATCACAGCTGAGGGACCAAGGAGCTCGTCTCACTCACCCAAGGAGAATCTCCTCCATGCTCCAGTCTAAAGCAAGCATCCTCCCCAATTGCAGGCTCTTGCTAATTCCCTGGTGTGTTTCTGTGGACTGCACACTCAGTGCTTGCCCCTCTCCCTGACTCTCCAGCACAAGGGCCATTATTCAATATTTGACTTCCATATTTGAAGATAAACATGCAAACTTCTCTCTTGCTGGAAGCACGTGGTTTTTATTCTGAGGTCAACAAATTTGGGGTACTAGATAGAGGACCACATTAACATTTTCAATCCATGTTAGTTCCAGCTTAAATTCAAACACTGCTTTAGGCCACTAAGACACTAAGCCTCCAAGAAGGGGCTCCTAAGTCCTCTATCACACCCAGGGTGCAGGAGAAACATACAAATGCCATCCTTCAATACCCAACATACAGGGTGCATCTCTCTTGGTACGAGTACTCCAGCATGACAGTGTTCCACTGGATGCATTTGCTCACCACGTAACTCTGGGTCTCATAAAGTCTCTCTAACCTGTGGACCTTGTTTCAGGACCCCTTGAGAAATCATGTGTGGCAACTACAGGATGCAGGCAACATCAGAGAAGAAAATCACTCTCCATGCCTGCGCAGCTCACAAACAACTCTTGGTCAGAATTAAAACAATCACCAGAATCGAGTCCAAAACCAAGAACAGGGCATTAGGCTTGCAACACCCAACCCCCACCTCACCCTGTACCTGGCCTTGAGTCAAATTCTGAATTAGGAGCTCTACTTCCTGCCATATATCCACATTTCCAGCTTATCACTTCTATGCAGACCGCTGGCTAAATGCAAAGGTTGCTTGCAATGCCTAGTTGTAGCATCTATGGGTACCATTGTGATCTGTGTCTCAGGACAGAGCAGAATCAGTGATGTCCCAAAGCCAGAGGCATGTCCTGGGGTGGAGCACTTTCCACTCAACTAAGCTGCTCAGGCACAGCAGAAATTCTTGGCCAGCGCCCTACACACAGTGGTAGTTGCTTGATTTTGGTCTTTGATCTCATGTGGTCAATCAACAGTACTTACTTTTTTAAGATTTATTTATTTTGAAAGTCAGAATTACAGAGACAGAAGGAGAGACATAGAGATCTTCCATCCACTGGTTCACTACTCCAGATGGCTACAATGGCCACCTCTGTGCCAGGCTGAAGCCAGGAGCTTTATCTGGGTCTCCTGCATTGTGTAACAAGGATGCAAACATTTAGTTCATCTTCTTCTGCTTTTCTCAGGCCACTAGCAGAGTGTTGATTTACAAGTGGAGCATCCTGGACATGAACCATGGGTTACTGGCATCACAGGTATCAGTGTTACCAATTATGCCACAACATTGCCCCCCAACCTTATTCTTCGAGGAATTGATCATTATATTTTCCTTTGGACACCACTGTGTAAGTGCAATAGGGCACAGAAAAGGCAAAATGTTCACTCCAGTTAAAACCCTTCTCAACCTGATGATATGACAATGGAGATGTGTCTGAAATCAGAACAAGAGTAACTAATCACACACATATAGCTAAAATCACATTGATGCCCATTCTCATCATTGCTATTCAATATAGTCCTGGAAATTTTTGCCAGGCAAGAAAAAGCAATCAAAGGGATACAAATTGGGGAGGAGGAAGACAAATTATCCCTATTTGCACACAATATGATTTTATATATAAGGGATCCAAAAAACTCCACTAAGGGACTATTGGAACTCATGGAAAAGTGTGGTAAAGTAGCAGGATATATAGTCAATGCACAGGGCTGGCACTGTGGCACAGGGGGTTAACGCCCTGGCCTGAAGTGCCAGCATCCCATATGGGCACCGGTTCATGTCCCAGCTGCTCCTATTCCAATCCAGCTCTCTGCTACAGCCTGAGATAACAGTAGAGGATGGCCCAAGTCCTTGGGCCCCTGCACCCGTATGGGAGACCTGGAAGAAGCTCCTGGTTTCGGATCAGCACAGCTCCGGCGGCAGTTGAGGCCATCTGGGGAGTGAACCAGTGGTCGTAAGACCTCTCTCTCTCTCTAGCTCTCTCTGTAACTCTGTCTTTCAAAATAAATAAAATAAATGTTTTAAAAAAATAAAGTCAATACACAATAATCAACAGCCTTTGTATACAAAGATGATGTTGCAGCTGAGAAAGAACTTCTAAGATCAATCATTCACAATACCTACAAAGAAATCAAATACCTTGGAATAAATTTAACCAAGGATGTCAAAGATCTCTATGATGAGAATTATAAAATATTAAAGAAAGAAAAAGAAGAAGACACAAAAAATGGAAAAAGCTTCCATGCTTTGGGTTGGAAAAATCAATATCATAATGTCCATTCTTCTGAAAACAATTTACAGATTCAATGTGATATCAATCCAAATACCAAAGAAATTTTTCTCTGATCTAGAAACAATGATGTTGAAATTCATATGGAGGCACATATGAACAACTAAATCAGTCTTATACAACAAAAGCAATACCAGTTTTCAAGACATACTACAAGGCAGTTATAACAGAAACAGCCTGGAAGCAGGCGCCGCGGCTCACTAGGCTAATCCTCCATCTAGTGGCGCCAGCACACCGGGTTCTAGTCCCGATCGGGGTGCCGGATTCTGTCCTGGTTGCCCCTCTTCCAGGCCAGCTCTCTGCTGTGGCCAGGGAGTGCAGTGGAGGATGGCCCAAGTGCTTGGGCCCTGCACCCCATAGGAGACCAGGATAAGCACCTGGCTCCTACCTTCGGATCAGCGCGGTACGCCAGCTGCAGCGCGCCAGCCGTGGCGACCATTGGAGGGTGAACCAATGGTAAAAGAAAGACCTTTCTCTCTCTCTCTCACTATCCACTCTGCCTGTCAAAATAAATAAATAAAAACAGCCTGGTACTTGTACAAAAATAGAGGGACAGACAAATGGAACAGAATAGAAACACCAAAAATCAATCCAAACATCTACAAACAACTCATATTTGATCAAGGAGCTAAAATCAATCCCTGGAGCAAGGACAGCCTCTTAAACAAATGGTGCTGGGAAAACTGGATTTCCACATGCTGAAGTATGAATTAAGACCCCTACCTTACACCTTGCACAGAAATCTACTCAACATGGATTAAACATTGAAATGCATGAACCGACACCATCAAACTATTAGAGAACATTGGAGAAACCCTGCAAGACATTGGCACAGGCAAAGAGTTCTTGGAAAAGATCCCAGAGGCACAGGCAGTCAAAACCATAATGAACAAATGGGGTTACTTCAAGTTGAGGTTTCTGTAGGACCAAAGAAACAATCGAGAAATTGAAGAGGCAACCAACAGAATGGGAGAAATTATTTATAAAAGATGAACTGATAAAGGATTAATAACCAGAATCTAAAAGAGATCAAGAGATCAACAACAACAAAACAACCCAGTTAAGCGATGGGCCAAGGATTTAAGCAGATATTTTTCAAAAGAGGAAATTCAAACGGCCAACAGACACATGAATAAGTTTTAAGGACCATTAGCCATCAGGGAAATGTAAATCAAAACCACAATGAGCTATCACCTCACCCTAGTTAGAGTGGATTTCATACAGAGATTAACAACAAATGCTGGTGAGGATGCCGGGAAAAATGTACCCTAATCCACTGGTTGGTGGGAATGCAAATTGGTAAAACCACTAAGGAGATACCTCAGAAACATGAATATAGACCTACCATAGGACGCAGTCATCCCATTCCTCAGAATTTAACCAAGGGAAATGAAATGAGCAAATAAAATAGTTATCTGCACCTCCATGTTTTTTGCAGTTCAATTCACAATAGCTAAGACATGGAATCAACCTAAATGCCCATCAACAGAAGACTGGATAAAGAAATTATGGAATATATACTCTATGGAATACTACACTGCAGTAAAAAAAATGAAATCTGGTCATTTGCAACAACATGGATGAATCTGGAAAATATCATACTTAGTGAAATAAGCCAGTCCAAAAGGGACAAACATCATATGTTCTCCCTGATCTGTGACAACTAACAGAGCACCTGAAAAGAAACCAGTAGAAGTGAAGTTGACACTCTGAGAATCAGTGACTTGAATAGCCCTTGTTTTGACTCTCAAGGAGCAGTTCATTAACTTATTTCTTTTTTACTATTTTCTTTTTCTAGTTAATACCATTGTTTGAACCCTTTACTTAACAGAATTATCCATTGGTGTTTAAATCCAATTGAAAATAGACCCCAGTAAAAAATAAGAGAGGGAATAGGAGATGTAAGTTTCAGGACACATGACCACAGACTTACCCCAAGGGTAAAGCTAAAAAATTGCCATAGGACTCGAAATCTCATTAAGATGGGTGGTACTAATGGCATCCTACATGTTACAGTGATCACATTAAGTGTGTAATTGATCATATAGTTATGATTAAGTGCCAAAGGGATCACATAAATAAGACCAAATGTCTGTTAATAACAATAGATAGAATTAAATAGAAGAGAATGTTGCCACATAGGAAGCAGCCCACACAGGAGACTAATGACAAATGTGCCCTAAACTCTGACCTCAGAATCAGCCCTTAAGGCATTCGGATCTGGCTGAAAAGCCCATAAGAGCCTTTCCAGGCATGGAAAGCCAAGACACTGTGCCAAAAATGATCTACATGAAGGACCTCTGTGAGTGAGATCCCAGTGGAAAGAAGAGGCCATCAAAGGAGGTACCTTTCTCTGAAGGGAGGAGAGAACTTCCACTTTGCTTATGACCCTGCCTAAATACCGATGGAGTTTGTGGACTCAAAAGTCTTCCAAAGCATTGGTAGCTCATGACAAGGGCCTTGGGTGATCACTGATGTCATAAATAAGAGTGTCAATTGTTAAATCAACAACAGGAGTCACTGTGCATTTATTCCCCATGTAGGACCTCTGTTCTTAATGAGTTGTACTGTGAGAATTAACTGTAAAACTTATTTTCAAACAGTAATTTATATTTTGTGTGCCCAAAGAAGTGCCAGTTATAGAAATCTTAGTATAGGGTTGGTCTTCTGTATATAAAGTTAATTAAAAATGTATCTTAATGAAGAATATTATGGGGAAGGGAGCAGGAAGTGGGAAGAGAGAGGGGATGGGAGGGCAAGTATGGAGGGGAAGAACTGCTATATTCCTAAATCTGTACCTATGATTTTATATTCATTAAACATAAACTTTCTAAAAAATTAAAAATCACTTTTTTCAGTGTCAATTTATTTAAAAATAACTACTATTATTTTTCCTTTTTTTTTAAACAGATAGATTTAGTGAGAGAGAGAGAAAGGTCTTCCTTTTTCTGTTGGTTCACCCCCCCCCCCCCAAATGGCTGCCACGGCTGGCGGGCTGTGCCAAGCGGAAGCCAGGAGCCAGGTGCTTCCTCCTGGTCTCCCATGCAGGTGCAGGGCCCAAGGACCTGGGCCATTACAGAGCTTTTTGCAATCACATATAAAGGCACCAGCAATATTACCCCGCCTGACAAGTAACTACTTGTGTAACGTGATCACATTTGTTCTCATTGGCATTAGCCTTTCCATGATACCATGACCTCAACAACTTACCCGCTTTCCCTCACTGCGTGCTGCATTCAGCACTTCACATGGTGACATACACATACAAAACACCATCAACTTAAACATCCACCATTACAATATGATGAAGACGCATGCACCCAACAACCCAGGGGAGGAGACAGGACATTTCCCAAACCACTGTTGCATTCCTCACTCACCCTACACACCCGTTCTCGGATTTTACAATTATTACGTTTACCACGCACGCTGTAACTTTCCGCTAGAGGTAATAGATTTTGCTAGTTTCCTATTTTACAAGGGCAGAAGCACAAAACTCACCAGCACCTGGCGTCCGTCCCTGTGCCCACTGCTCAGGGCTCCGGCGCCCCAGACCGCAGTGGGCCCGCTGACCAGAGCCTCTCAGCCTCCAGCCCGTTCCGCTGAGAGTTTTGCCGCAAACACGCTCTCCGGAATACTACGTGACGTGGCGTGGCGCGGCGCGGCGTGGCGCGGCGTGTTGTGGCGCGTGTGACGTGACGCGGCGTGTCGTGTCGTGTCGCGTGTAACGTGACCTGGCGCGGCGTGGCGTGTTGCGGCGCGCGTGTCGCGCCATGTGAGAGCCATGACTTTGGTTCTGCCGGGTCCCGACTACGTCGTTGGACTGCACACGGCGGCGGTGGGCACTGAAGGAAGCCAAGTGCACCTGCGCCTCTGGCTGCCAGGACTGAGCTCCGGCTTCCTCCTACAGACTAGAGCGGAGCCCTGGTCACGCCGGCGCCTGAGGAGGTCCGTGTCCGTTACCGCGCGCTTGTGCGCGCGCGCTCGCTGAGCTCGCCGAGTGTCCGCGCTCCCCCTGGTGGCGGTAGAGGTGATCGCGCCGCCTCAGTCCCTTGCAACAGTGCGTGTCCGGAGCAGCAGGTAAGTAGGACCTGAGGGGCAAGGGAACGGGGCAGAGCTCCAGCGGGCACAGGCATTGCAGGTTGGGAGGGGATGAACCTAGAGGCCAGTGCCTGGAATTTTCTGTTCCCTCCTGCAAGATCGCGGTGGAATTGGAGCCTGGAGGTCCGAGGCCCCTTCCGGGAGTTAGGCAACAGGTGGGGTCTGCAGAGATGCAAAGTTCCTGGTGTTGGTGCCCCTGCTCTGGACTTTGGGCGGGTGTGTAGGCTTCACCTGAAGCCCAGGCCTTGCTGCTTTGTCTTCATGAGGAGCTGCAGAACGCCAGTGGCACCACTCTCCCTGGCCTGCCTTTCATGGCCGCTGGGCTAAAGGGTCAGCTCATGGGGCACACCGAACTTGCAGGCAGGGCCCCGAAGAGAGAGGGAGGTGGTGTAGAGTCCAAGCATACTGGGGAAGCAGACTGGCCGGTAGCCAAGGTACTGAGTGGATCGTTAGGATTATGCAAGGGGGAGAGTGCAATAGGCCTCATCCTGCAGTGTGGCTGCCAGGCTCCGGGTGTTGGACGTGACCTGGCGTGGCAGGCGGTAATGGAAAACTTGACCTCCGGGACAGCCAGTTAGCTCCTGTGCACCCTGACATCCTGTGTTTAGGCCTGCAGCCTCCAAGAGAATGCCTTGGCCTGGGGTGCGAGGGTGTTTGGGGAGGCTGGGTGACCCAGCTGATGTGACTGACAAATGGATGAGCCTCTTCTGTCTGTGGAGGGCATCTGCCAGGACCCCCTGAGCTCCAGGCTATTAGCTGCCCACACAGGCTCCTGGTGCCTCCTTGCCCCTCAATTTCCTCATCTGGGCATCTGGATCAGTCTCCCCTTTGTGACTTTATTATTGTCGCTCCCCCTCTTCATGGAGGAACGACACAGGACCCTGCGCTGTTCTTTTGTCTGCTCGGCCCTCCCCGGGTTTGCTGCTGGTTCTTCCCGGGTTGGCTACCGACCCTTCCACCTCCGTGGAAGGGCGGTTCCCCCTGCCACATTCCCCACTTCCGCGGGGGAGTGGCACACCGCCGGCCGGCTCTCTCGGGGGCTGCACAGGTGTTCCTTCAGATAGATGTTCCCCTTAGATGTTCCTGGTGCATGTTGTCTCTCTCCTCCTTTATAGTCCTCTTCCACCAATCCCAACTCGGCTGCCCATACACCGAGTACGCTGCTCTCCTCCAATCAGGAGCAGGTCCTACAGTTTCTTGGTTGAACTGGAGGCAGCTGTGTAGAAGCTGTTTCCCTTCTCAGCGCCATATTGTGGGAAAGCAGATGCATAGAATAAGTCTTAATTCCAGTAACTTAGTCTAGTCCGAGTTGCTCCCCACAATTATGAAACTGCAGAATGTCTTCTGGTTAGGAGGCTGGAGGGGAATCAAGATGGCCTACACCTAGTCCTATGCCTAGGCCTTTTTTGTACTTCAGACCTTTTTTTCTCTTTTGTTAAATATTTTATTTATTCAAGAGGTAAAGTTACAGTGAGAGAGAGAGGTTTTCCATCGTTGTTTCACTCCCCAAATGGCCACTACGGATGGAGGTGGGCCCATCCGAAGCCCAGAGCCAGGAGCAGCTCTTGGTCTCCCATGCATTTTGCAGGGGCCCGCCTGATTGGGCCATCTTCTCCTGCTTTGCAAGGCCAGCAGAGAGCTGGATCAGAAGTTGAGCAGTCAGGACTTGACCTGGTGCCCATATGGGATGCCAACACTGAAGGCAGAGAATGAACCTACTGTGCCACAGTGCAGGCCCTGACACTTTAGACCTTGTACCCGATAACATACCCTAAAGCTAAGGGAATCCTAGAGAGCTCTACTCTCAATTTCACTCACATTCATTCAGGTATGTTTGTTTATTTGGGGGTTTTGTATGCTATAAGCTCAGTGTATTTTTTTTTTTTAGATTTCTTTATTTTGAAGGAGTTGGGGGTATAAAAGGGTTGTGAGAAAGCCAGCAAGAGGGTGCTCTTCCATTCACTGGCCAATGGCAGAGAGCTAGGTCAGAAGTGGAGTATCTGGCACATAAACCAGTGCCCAGTTAGAATGCTGATGTTACAGGTAGCAGCTTTACCAACTACACACAACACTGTCCCCACTAGCTCACCTTCAAATCCACCCCATCCTCAGCTGTGTCAAAGTGCATGTCCTGTTGCTGAGCAGTTAGTGTCTTACCAACTGTCCTTGTGAGAGAGAATACATCCTTGTTCAAATCTGCCTTTCTGACTTCTTTCCAAATGGCTTCTTGTTTGGAATCACTTGGCTAAATTTGGAAGAGATGGGGTTCACAATGCTTAACTGCATCCTGGGATGGTTGTGCAGGCTGTAGGCCTAGCTGAAGGAGTGTGCTTGGTTCCTGTCATTACCAAAGAAGTTGAATTTGTTGTTGAGTGCATGAACTGACGAGGGCTATGTGCAGCTGGATGGAGACCAGCCGAGTGTTCTAAAGGCATCACCTTGTGTACCTGCACCACAAACCCATTATGTGGCCTTGTCAACTCATGTGTGTGTTGCTGATTGAATGAATGGCTTCCCAGCCCACCTCTGCCCCTATGGGTGTGGGAAATTAGCCCACTGGTGGCCATATGTCCACCAAAGGATTGACTCAGAAACATGAAGGCATGCATAACATGAGGTGTTTGTTGTTACCTGCTCTTGAGAGCTGTGTCCAGCAGGTAAAAACAGGCTCCCCGCTCAGAGATGCAGCTCCTTTTAATCTGCCATACAAAGTTTGAAAAACTAGGAGGTGCAATCTAAGCCCTGCATGCTAGTTGAGGGATTATAAATAATTCATTTTCTAGGACATTTGTTTCTAGGACACCTGTCTAGAGCAGCAATTCCTTTCTTTAATCTTGAAGCTTGAGTATTTTTACTGTGGCTTGCTGAGAGCTACCCCTGTGGCTACTCCAGAGAGTCAGTAATCTGGTCTGCATTCATGTATGTTGACACATAATGCTACTTCTCTCTCACACCCATTCCACCTGCCAACATACAGGCCATCCCAGGGTGAGGAGCGGCTCATCCCCAGCATTAACATGATGGTCCCTTGAGATTTCTAGGAATTTAGTAAATGTTTTATTGAGATATAATTTGTAATCTATAAAATCCACATCATTTAAAGTGTATTAGTGTACACATTTATCACAATTGGTATCTTACAACCATTATAACAGTGCATTCTAGAACATTTTCATTACCCCTATAGGGAATTGTGCCCCTTAGCATCTCCCTACCCCCACCCTTCCTCAACATTGGATAACTATTAATCTTCCCTGTCTCTATGATTTTGCTTATTTCCTGTAAATGGAAACATGCAATGTGAGGTCTTATGTGACTGGCTTCTTTTGTATAAAATAACTTCCAATGTTCGTTTATGGTAAAATACATATTGATTCTTTTTTTTTTTGACAGGTAGAGTGGACAGTGAGAGAGAGAGACAGTGAGAAAGGTCTTCCTTTGCCGTTGGTTCACCCTCCAATGGCTGCCGCGGCCAGCGCACTGTGGCCTGCGCACCGCAATGATCCGATGGCAGGAGCCAGGTACTTATCCTGGTCTCACATGGGGTGCAGGGGCCCAAGTACTTGGGCCATCCTCTACTGCACTCCCTAGCCACAGCAGAGAGCTGGCCTGGAAGAGGGGCAACCGGGACAGAATCCCGCGCCCTGACCAGGACTAGAACCCAGTGTGCTGGCGCCGCAAGGCAGAGGATTAGCCTAGTGAGCTGCGGTGCCGGCCATATTGATTCTTTATTCCCTTTTTCATAGCTGAATAACTTTCCATTGTATGATTTTGCCATGCTTTTTCTGTCCATTCATCATCAGGACATCAGAGGTGTTTCCATCATTGAACTAGTAAAACCAACACTGCTGTGAGCATTCATTGATGTGTTTGTGTGTATGTGTGTGTTCACATAGGTTTTCAGTTTTTTGAAGTACACATAGAGGTATAACATGTGGTCATACAATACTTCTGTGTTAAGCTTTTGGGGAGCTGCTGGACTACTTATCAAAGTGTCTGCATGATGTTACAATCCCACAAGCAATGTATGAGGCTTCCGTTCTCTCCACATCTGTGCCAATTCTCTGCCATTCCTGTTGTCACTCTCCTCGTGAAATTTGTATCTCCCAGTGGTTTTGATCTGTATTTCCCTAATGAAGAATAAGGGTCAGCATCTTTTTATTTGCATATCTTTTTTGAGGAAATGTTCATTCATACATTTTGTTCAACTTTTATTTGGTAATTTTGTTTTTTTGTATTGAGTTATAGGAGTTTATTTATATGTATACATTCTGGTTACAAGTCCTTGTAACAGTGTATGACATGTAAATATTCCTCATATTCTGTTGGTTGTTTTTTTTTTTTCACTTTCTTTGATGGTATCCAGTGAACAACATTTTTTTTAACTTTTATATCTCCTCCTCTCTCTGTGTAACTCTAACTTTCAAATAAATAAATCTTTAAAAAAGTTTTATGAAGTCCAGTTTATTATTTCTTTCTAAGAATTTTACAATGTTAGCAGTTTACCAGATTCTGATCAACTTTAATTTAGTGTTTTATGTGATCATGCATACATTCTTCTGTATATAGTTATTCATCATCCTTGCATCATCTGATGAATCTTCTCCATTTAACTGCCTCAGCATACATTGTATAAAGTCAGCTGTCTATAAATTTAAAGGTTTATTTGTGGCTTTAAACTTACCCCATGGATCTGTATGTCTGTTCCAGCACCATGCTGTCTTGATTACTGCAGATTTTTGTTAAGTTTCAAATGAGGAAGAGCAAGTCCCCAGCTTCATTTTTTCTCAAGATAGTTATAACTGTTCTAGACTCTTGAATTTTCATATGAATCAGGATCAACTTGTTGATTTCTGCAAAGAAACCAGCTTAGATTCTGACAGGATTATGCTGTTGTAGGTTAACTTGGAAGAGTATTGCCATTTTAGTTATCTTAAGATAAATATAGATTGGCATCCGTTTCTTTTATGTTTTTACTTATTTCAGCAGTGTTTAATAGTTTGCAGAGTTCAAATTTCACATTTGTTTACATCTATTAAATAATTTATGCTATTTTGAATGGGATTGTTTTCTCAATTTTCTTTTCTGATTTTTTCACTTCATTTTTTTAAATGATTTCATATTTATTTATTTACTTTTTTATTTAAACACAGTTCAAGGGAGAGAGGGAAAGATGGAGATTTTTCCATCTTTTTGGGCCACTCCCCCAGTACTCATGACAGCCAAGTTTGGGTCTGGCCAAAGTTAGGAGCCAGTAACTGTCCTGCTCTCCAGTGTGGGTGGTAGAGGCCCTGGTCCTTTGGCCATCTTCTGCTGCCTTCCCAGGTGCATTACAGGGAGGTGGATCTGAAGTGGAATAGCCGAGGTTTTGAACTGGCACTTATGTGTTGGATGCCAGTGTTACAGGTGGCAGCTTAAACCACCGTATCACAACATGACTCCATGTTTGTTTGTTTGTTTTTATGTTGATCTTGTATCCTGCAACTTTGCTGAGAGTATGTTGAGTTTTGAACACATCAGGCACTGAAATGGCAAATGTTGGTGCTGCTGCCACTGCTACCCTGAAAGTTTAAGCACTACATCATTTCCTTCTGTTTGAAGATGGCTCTGTTCTCAGTTTTACTCAGCTCTGAATTGGAACAGGTAATACCATCCCTTCCTTGTATGAAAAGAGATGATGAAAAGAGAGATGAAAGCTCCATGAAAAACACCTAGTAAGAAGTCTAATAAGGTTTATGTGGATATTACTCCTTTCACTGGAATTTTCATTTGGAAACTGTTAGCACAGGGATGAGGAATATATACATTTCTACATGCCCACCCCATCATTCATTTAGGTCATTTTTTTGCCACAGTGCCTTAGCTTTCCATGCCTGAGAAACTCTCATGGTCTTTTTAGCCAAATCCGAATGCCTTAAGGGCTGATTCTGAGGCAAGAATGCTGTGTAGGACATCTGCCATTCTATGAGTCTGCTGTGTATCCTGCTTCTCATGTTGAATTGTTCTCTCATTTTTAATTCTATTTTGTATGACATAGTAATTCTTCTGAACACTAAATTCTGCAGGGATTCACTGAAATACAGGCTGTTTCTCAAAGTCTCTAAAATAAGAGTTGAGTGATTTAACATTTTTTAAGGAAACTTTTACTTTAGCAAGTCAATAATTTACTATTTGGTGCTGGTTACTTTGAGTCCTACAAGAAAGTCAGTTACACACTGCTCTGAGCTCTGACTACAAAAAACAAAAGGTATCTAAAGAAATTTTCAGTATGTTAATAAGTCTTAAATATTTAGTATTAATAGGACTCTGAAGGACACAGGTAAGGGAGGTAATGATCATATACTAACTACTAAAGCACAATTATAAGAGGATAGTTGAGACTGATTGGATACCATCACATTTGGTGCCTATTCTTTGATTGCTAAGTCCTATGAAGCTTTGCATGCCTGTAGAACAGAACCTTTAGCATGGTGAGCAGCTGCAGCCTTTTAAGACTGTAAAGAATCTGAGAAGAATGGTGATAGTACTTTAGGATTGCATTGAATCTGTAAATAGCTTTTGGTGGTATAGAAATTTTAATGAGATTAATTTTTCTAGACCATGAACATAGAAGACTTCTCCATATTTTGTGTCTTTTTCTACTTCCTTCTTTAATGTTTTATAATTTTCATAGTGGAGATATTTCACTTCCTTGGTTGCTGGTTAAATTTATTCCAAGGTACTTAAATTTTTTTTAACTATTGTGAATGGGACTTACCTTACAAGTTGGTTCTCAGCCATGGCATTGTCTGTGCATACAAAGGCTATGGATTTCTGTGTATTAACTTTATATATTTAACTTTATGAAAGTTTGAGTGCCAGCAGTCTTTTAGTGGAGTCTTTGGGTTCCCCCATATATGGCATCAAGTCATCTGCAAACAGGGATAATTTGACTTACTCTTTTATCATTTGTTTGCTGCAACAGCCAGGGCTGGGCCAGGCCACAGCCAGGAGCCAGGGAATTCTTCCAGATCTCCCTCATGAGTTCAGGGGCCCAAAGACTTGGGCCATACTCTGCTGCTTTCCCAGGCACATTAGCAGGGGGTTTGATCCAAAGATGAAAGCCGGGACATGAACTGGCACCCATATGGGATGCTGGCACTGAAGACGGCAGTTCTCCCCTACGAGAACTGCTTGGCAGTGGTCCAAGTTTGGAACCACGTTCTATTCAGTGAACAAATTTGGGGCACTATGCATCTTGCAAGAAAGACTCTCCCATTGTTTCCCTTCTTTTTATGTAGGGATAATGATTTTCTTTTCTTTGAATAAAGTTCATGAAGGGCCCATGAGAAGCACAAATAATGGTTTTACACCAGCAACAACATTAGTGAGAGATTGGAATTCATTGCTATGTTTTATTGAGTTAGAAAGCTCAGGTCACCACTCATCTTGCCAGAAATCTTTTCCCCCCTCAATATATGACCTGGGAAGGGCCCTTATTCACTAAATAAAGAGTCTTTTGCAACAGTAGCTAAAGCACTTCTTCAAAGAGTTTCCAGATGCTTCAAGAAACAAACTGTTGTACAGCACTAGCCAAGAACACTCAGTTTCTAGTGTTTCTCATTTCTCTTTTTTCTTCTCTCCCTCCATTCCTTCCTATTTTTTTTTCTTTTTACAAAAAAGATTTATTTAATTGAAAGACATACACACACACACACACACACACACAGTTCTTCCATCCACTCGTTCATTCCCCAAATAGCCACAGTGGCTATTGGATGGGCCAGGGGTATGGAGCTCTATCTGGGTCTCCCATGTTGGTAGCAAGGACCCAAGTACTTGAGCCAGCTTCAGTTGCTTTCCCTTTGCATTAGCAGGAAGCTGTATTAGAATCAGGCCAGGGGCCAGTGCTGTGATGCACCAGGTTAAGCCACAGTCTAGCTCTAGCATCCCATATGGGTGATTTAATGTAATTTTGTCTACCTGTTTCACCACAGAAGAGGAACAGTATATCTAGGCTGAAGCTCAAGCCTCTGCTCGTTTTCTGGTGCTTCAGCAGCCAGAGTTCTATGCTGTGAGGTATTCAGTGGTCCAAACAATTAAACTGTCAAAAGAAACATGGGAATTTATAACACCAAGATCACCTGGTTTCAAGTCTACTGGCTGGGATGAGGAAGTACATTATCAAAGCTGTAGATTATGATAAAATCAAAGGCAACACAAGAAAAGGAAGTAAATTCAGCTTTGTTTGATGGCTGGTGAAAGAATTAAAGAGATATACTAATCTAGTCCCTGGTAGTCCTGTATGACAGGTCCTACTTGGTACCCATTCTGTTAGTCAGTCATAAAAAATTAAAAGGGAGCCTCAAAAGCTGGCCATGGGACCCCAGACGCCTACAGGCCAGATGCCAGGGATAACATTTTTAGTGTTCTAGTATAGAGGCTAAAGTAGAAGTATTTTCCAACATGGAAAATAGTCCACTCAAATCATAGGATGATAATCACTGTAATTCGTACCCAGCAACCTCAGAATCAACACAGAGGCCATTCTGCTATTGAAGGAACACATATTAGGTGTGAGAAACTGGATCATTGACACAAGGAAGGTCTGTCTCTGATCAGGTCTATTCTAGTAGGCCTGATCTATGAGAGGAAACTCTGGAAAAATTGGAATGTTGAGTGATACTTTGATGGAAGAGATTTCACTTTTTAAACAATCTTAAAAACACAGTGTCTCCCATAGTAGAACACTCAGGTGACAAAAGCTCAGATATTACCATCTAATGCATTCAGCTCAAAAGCCTGAGCTTATTGTGAATTAGAGCCCTAAACTGGAAAAATGCCAGAGTCAATATTTCCACGGACTCCAAATGTTTTCCTTGTGCAAAATGCATATGCAGCAATTGGGAGGCAAGGAAGCCAATGGACTACAAAAAAAATTAACATGGGAAAGAGATATTAGCTCTCTTTCAAGCAGCATTGGATATGAGGGAGGGCACGTGGGTAGGAAAGTGGCATGTAGCGTGAGTGAGCAGGCACGAGAACTGGCAAAACGGTGGGGCTGGCTCAGCATGCTCCAGCCTTTTATCCACTTCCAAAAGGGGAGTGGTTACATAGTCTGACAGGTGGGTGAATACAGGTGAGATCCCATAGGGGTAGGAGGGTGTGGCCGCCAGCTCATGAGCCTAATTCTGTCTCCCTGATTATTCCCATATCTTTCCCCCCTTCAGAGATTCCAGACCCTTAATCTTAAGGGGATGCTGAAGGACGTAGACTTATCATATCTTCTATATCTACTTCCTGCTGATCAGGGATGCAGGCCCTGTCTGTCCTGGGTCCAGAAATCTCTTTCTAGCTCATCTAATGAATTCATTTCATGAGCTGGAGAATTTTCAGGCACTGCCAATGGCTGCATCGCCTGCACGGTCATCATTACTCTCAGAAGTCTTTGAGTTCTGAAACATACAAGTTTATCAGTGAGCATAAACAAAACTGAAACAAAACAAATTGCAAGTGAAGTACTCTTTAAGATGGAAAGAAAATATTTTATAGACTCCTAGGTAGTGGGTAGTGATAGGCTATCCTACGCAGATTATAAAACCACTTAGCCTGAGCATAGAGATTTATTTTTAATCTCTCTCTCAGTGAACATACAGCTGTTTGAGTAAAGGTGGCAGATTCTATCAATCACTGCACATGTTCCTCCTTATTCTATTAATATATATTCCAAGGTCTGTGTACCATCCATAACTACCATGGACAGACCATCCACAGACATAACTACTCGCTGTAAAAGCTGGCCTGCAGTGTAAGCCAGACTGCCTAATACAATGGTAAGGTTTTTAACATTATCTTCATGTGGCTCACCAGGATCTTTTATTATAATAGAAGAAACCCACTACAGAGTTTTTCTTCTAATAACATCTTCTAGAAAGAATCAAAAGAAGATGTAGCTACAACATATCTGACTAAAAGTGCAAGCAATCTTGATGTGATGAAAGCAAAATCTTTACTTATCTTTTTGCTTTTTGAAGAGCTCTTTCAGATCTTTGGCTCACAGGAATAGCAGACATGTCTTTTGAGTTCACCTGCAAAGACTCAAGAGGTGAAGCTTAATCCCTGACAAATGCACACAAGCTGGGATGCCCTGTGATTTCACTGAGGTAGGCCTGCTCAGTAGCACCTGGTATATCCCTTCCATTCAGGTTGCAACTGGTCTGAAGAGGATCCTTCCTTCGAAGTTTTTATTTATTTATTTATTTATTTATTTATTTTATTTATTTTTTTTTATTTTTGACAGGCAGAGTGGACAGTGAGAGAGAGAGACAGAGAGAGAAAGGTCTTCCTTTGCCGTTGGTTCACCCTCCAATGGCCGCCGCTGCAGCTGGCGCACCGCGCTGATCCGATGGCAGGAGCCAGGAGCCAGGTGCTTTTCCTGGTCTCCCATGGGGTGCAGGGCCCAAGCACCTGGGCCATCCTCCACTGCACTCCCTGGCCATAGCAGAGAGCTGGCCTGGAAGAGGGGCAACCGGGACAGAATCCGG